>NC_082711.1:42438878-43038878 GCF_030144855.1 Hypanus sabinus
TTTTTTATATAATTACTGGAGTTTAACAGAATGAAAAGTAATTTTAAAAAATTGAATATGCTAATAGACTACTCCCTCAAAATGGAGAATTTAGGATAAGGGGCATTGGGACCGAGAAAGTGTCCATTTAGGAGAGGAATGAGAAGAAAATGAGAGGAGGATCAGAGGTGGAGAGGGTCAGCAGTTTTGAATTCCTTGTGTTTTCATTTCAGAGGATCTGTCCCAGCATATAATTGTCGTTACAATGAAATCATGGCAGTGCCAATACTTTGTTAGAAGTTTGCGAAGATTTGGCAGACTTCTATAGATTTATGGTAGGGAGTATACTGACTGGCTGCATCACAGCCTAGTATGGAAACACCAATGCCCTTGAACAGAAAAGCCTACAGAAACTGGGTGGATATGGCCGAGTTCATCACAGGTAAAGCCATCCCTACTATTGAGCACATCTCCATGAAATGCTGTCACAGGAAAGCAACATCCATCTTCTGGGATTTCCACCGCCCAGGACATGCTCTCTTCTCACTGCTGCCGTCAGGAAAAAAGTAAAAGAGCTTCAGGACTCACACCACCAGGTTCAGGAACAGATGTTACCCCTCAAATATCAGGTGCTTGAACCAAAGGGGATAACTTCACTCAGTTTCACTTGCCCCATTATTGAAATTTTCACACAACCTATGGATTCACTCTCAAGGACTCTTCACGTCAGGATTGTATATGGTGACATATATGTACTTTGATAATAAATTTACTTTGAACTTTGGAATGTCTTTAAGGATTGTAGATCTTTGAAATCCAGTAGATAACCCTTACTCACAGTACTCTCTAAGGCCTTCGCAAGAGTTTGGTTGTGGCAGGGGTTTTGTGATGATGTCACTGAACCATTCATAAATACAGCAAATTCTGGTTAATTGGGGCAGCCGCTTATTTGGGACAACTCTTAAAGAATGAAAACTAATCGAGAAAATAGCCAGGATTCCCTTAATTTATTTGGGATACCATCCACATATTTGGTGCGGGGGACTGTGGTCAAACAGCTTCTAACTATCATCAGACGTGTGCTCTTGTGTGGACATGAGCCATTACACTGTGCTTAGAGAAAACAGTTTTTAAATAAGCATCAATTGTTGTGTGTTTGTGTTCAAAAAATAGAGAAATAAGCAGTTAAGACAATTCAGATCTGCTTTGCTCACTCTGGTCTCAAGCAGTGAGGTTTGGAGATGCAAGAAATGGCTGAGAGTGAAAATGAATCAATTTTGCTTCCTCAACAAGTTATGACTATGAAGAATTTGAAGGTGTTGACAATCAAAATAAGTTGCAGAAACTTGTAAAGTTAGTCAGCTCTATCATGGGTACCAGCCTCTGTAGTATCCAGGACATCTTCAAGGAGTGATGCCTCAGGAAGGCACCGTCCATCATTGAGAACCCCCACCACCCAGGACATGTCCTCTTCTCATTGTTACCGTCAGAAAGGAGGTACAGAAGCCTGAAGGCACGCACTCAGCGATTCAGGAACAGCTTCTTTCCCTCTGCCATCCTATTTCTAAATAGACATTGAACCCATGAACACTATCTCACTATTTTTTATTTCTGTTATTTTGCATTACTTATTTTAACTTTATTTAATAAACATATGTATATACTTAATGTAACTGAGTTTTTTTCTGTATATTTATTTATCATGTATTGCATTGTACTGATGCCGTAAAGTTACCAAGTTTCACAACATATGCCGGCAATATTTAATCTAATTCTGATTCTGATCATCCTGAAAATGAAGATTTGGAGGCAGTCTATTATCTGCATTAGGTGTCTGTGGTGATCTTCTTCATTTACAGTCAATTTAAATAATGCACTAGTGTACATTGGATGAACTCCTCCATTAGTAACTATTAGAAAATAATAGACAGCCTTAAAGTACTGTATTTGTTCCGTATTTCATTTAAATACATAATTTGAAACTCAGTTAAATGGTAGTTTTCTGTTAGGGCAGAGTCAGTGCAGTGGGAACTGCTCCAGGGGCTGTGTTTTGATCTGCATGTGAGACATGGGAATTCTGGGAGACATCCAGCCTCCCGGATAACCACACCTGCACCAGGTGCACCGGGTTGCGGCTCCTCACTGAACACATTAAGGAACTGGACCTTTGACTCATATGGAAGAATAAGGAGGTGACAGGTAGGAGCTACAGGGAGGTAGTCACCCCTAGTTTGCAGGAGGCAGGTAACTGGGTGACTGGAGGGGAAATGGGTAGCCAGTGCAGAAGACCACTGTGGCTGTTCCCCTCCACAATAAGTATACCACTTTGGATACTATTGATGGGGACGAACTACCGGAGGGACTAGCAGCGACCGGGTCTCTGGATTGAGTTTGACGTGTTTCTCGAAGAGAAGAGAGATGAAGAAGACTGCAGTAGTGACAGGGGCTTCCATAGTTATAGAGACAAGAATCTGTGGAAGCAACAGAGATACTGGGATGGTTTGTTGCCTCCTAGTTGCCAGGATCAGGGATGTCTTGGCATTCTAAAAAGAGGAGGGTGAGCAGCCAGAAGCCTTGGTACATATTGACAACAATGACATACAGTAATTAGGAAAGGTGAGGAGTTCCCAAAGAGAGGTTTTAGGAAACTAGGTAGAAAAACCTCCAGGGTGGTAATCCCTGGATTGCTGACTGGGCCACACACCAGTGAGGGTAAGAATCAGATGATTTGGCAGGTGAATGTGTGGCTGCGGAACTGGCGCAAGGGGCAGGGGTTCAGATTTCTGGATCATTGGGATGTCATCTGGGGAAAGTTCAAACTTTACAAAAGGGATGGGTTACACCTGAACCTGAGGGGGGGGGGGGGGAGTGGGGCAATATCCTTGCAGGCAGGTTTGCTACAGCTTTTCAGGAGGGTTTAAACTCATTTGGCAGGGGAGTGGGAACTGGTGTGATAGGGCTGATAATGGGGTAGTTGGTTTACAAACAGAGGCTCTGTGTTGTGAGACTGCTAGCAAGGAGAGGCAGATGATAGGGCAAAATTGCTGTCAATGGGATGAGTTTCAATGTAAAAGGGGAACAAAATCAAAAAGGGTGATGAATACAGGACTGAAGGTGTGGTATTTGAATGCATGCAGTTGAACTAATAATACAATTATAGATTGGTATTTTGTGGGCATCACTGAATCATGGCTGAAAGAAGATTATAGCTTGGAGCTTAATGTCCAAGGATACACATTATATCATAAGGAGAGGCAGGTAGGCAGAGGGGTTAGGAAGCTCTGTTGGTAAACAATTAAATCAAATCATGAGAAATGGGTGACATAGGATTGGAAGGTGTAGAATCATTTTGGATAGAGCTATGGAAATGCAAGGGTAATAAGATGCTGATGGGGTTATATATACAGACCTCCAAACAATAGTAAAGATGTGGTCTACAGAATGCAATGGGAGATAGAAAATGTATGTGAAAAGGGTAATTATTACAATAGTCACGGAGAATTTCAATATGCAGATAGATTGGGAAAATTAGGTTGTTGAATCCCAAAAAGGAGAATTGGTAGAATGCCTATGAGATGGCTTTTTACAGCATCTTGTGTCTGAGCCCACTAGGGGATCCGCTATTCTGGATTGGATGTTGTGTAATGAACTGGTATTGATTAAAGAGCTTAAGGTAATAGAACCTTTATTGGCCAGTGATCATAATATGACGTCATTCACCCTGGGATTAGAGAAGGCCACATAACAACAGATTGTTATGTTTTGTTAACAACAAATGTATGCCAGTGATATTAAACCTGGTTTTGATTAAGTCAGATGTATCAGTATTACAGTGGAGTAAAGGGAATTACAAAGGCATGAGAGAGGTGAAGATAGATATTGATTGGAAGGGAACACTAGTAGGGATGATGGCACATAAATAATGGCTGGAGTTTCGGGAAGAATTTGGAAGGCACAGAATAGATATATCGCAATGAAGAAATATAGAAGTATTCTGAAGACAGGATAATACAACTGTGGTTAACAAGGGGAGAAGTCAAAGCCAATATAAAAGCCAAAGGGAGGGCATATAGTAGAGTAAAAATTAATGGACATTTAGAGATTGGGAAGCTTTTAAAAACCACCAGAAGACAGCTAAAGGCCAATAATATTAAAGAGGATACAAATATTTCTTCAGATACATAAAGTGTAAAAGAGAGGTGAGGGTAGATATTGGACCACTGAAAATGGTGCTGGAGAGGTAGTAATGGGGGACAAGGACATGGTGGACAAACTGAATAATAATTACGTAAGAGTCTTCACTGTGGAAGACTCTAGCAGTATAGCAGAAGTTTCAAAATGTCAGGGGATAGAAGTAAGTGAAGTTGGCATTACCAGGGAGAAGGTGCTTGGGAAACAGAAAGGCCTAAAGGTAAATAAATCATCTGGACAAGATAGCCTATTCCCCAGTATTCTGAAAGAAGAGGCTGAAGAGACATTAGCAATGATCTTTCAAGAATTAATAGACTTTGGCATGGTTCTGAAAGACTGGATAATTGCAAATTTCACTCTGGAGAGAGTTTGTAAAAGGAAGTTCTAGGCCAGTTAGTCTGACCTCAGTGGTTGGGAAGATATTGGAATCGATTGTTAAGGATGTGATTTGAGGACACTTGAGGGCACATGACAAAATAGGCTGAAGTCAGCATGGTTTCCTTAAAGGAAAACCTTGCCTGACAAATCTTTTGGAATTCTTTGAAAAAATAACAAGCAGGATAGACAAAGGGGAATCAGTGTGTGTTGTTTACGTGGATATTCAGAAGGCCATTGACAAGGTGCCACACATGAGGCTACTTAATAAGTTAAGAGGGAATGGTATTACAGAAAAGATACTAGTGTTGATAGAGCATTGGCTGATTGGTAGGAGGCAGAGTCTGAATAAATGGTACCATTTCTGTTTGGCACAGGTGGCTAGTGGTGTTCCACAGGAGCCTATGTTGGAACTGATTCTTTTTACATTATGTGTCAATGATTTGGATGATGGAGTTGATGCTTTGTGACCAAGTTTGAGGGTGATGTGAAGATAGGTGGAGGGACAGGTAGTGTTGAGGAATCAGAGAAGCTACAGAAGGACTTAGACAGATTAGGACAATTGGCAAAGAAATGGCAGATGGAATATAGTGTTGGGGGTGTGTGGTCATGCACTTTGGTAGGAAAGATAGAAGTGTAGACTGTTTTCTAAATGGAGAGAAAATTTAAAAATCTGAGGTGCAAACAGACTTGGAAGTCCTAATGCAGGATTCCCTAAAGGTTAATTTGCAGGTTGAGTCAGTGGTGAGGAAGGCAAATACAATGTTAGCATGTAATGTTGAGGCTTTATAAAGCACTGGTGAGGCTTCACTTGGAGTACTATGAGCAATTTTAGGCCCCTATCTAAGAAAGAAAGTGCTGACATTGGAGAGGGTTCAAAGGAGGTTCATGAAATTTATTGAAAAGCTTATCATAGGAAGAGCATTTGATGGCTCTGGAACTGTATTCGTTGGAACTCAGAAGAATGAGGAGGGATCTCATTGAAACCTATCAAATATTGAAAGGCCTCGATAGTGTGCCTGTGGAGAGGATGTTTCCTATGGTGGGGGTGTGTAGACCAGAGGACACAGCCTCCAAATAGAGGGACGTCCATTTAGAACAGAGATGAGGAGGAATTGCTTTAGCCAGAGAGTGATGAGTTCATGGTCACACGGCAGTTGAGGAGGCCAAGTCATTATGTATATTTAAGGTAGAGGTTGATAGGTTCTTAATTAGTCAGGGCATGGAGGGATACGGGGAGAAGGCAGGTGACCGGGGCTGAGAGGGAAATGGATCAGCCTTGATGAAATAGCGGAGCAGGCTAGATGGACCAAATGGCCTAATTCTTCTCCTATATCTCATAGCTTTATGGTCTTTTTTTATACCTTTTTAACTATTTCCATGAAACAGCTAATTGGATTGCCGCTTAATTGGGCCAAAATATACTGGTGCCAATGTGATCCAATTATTTGGAATCCACTGTATACCATTTTTCTGTGAAATACAAAAGTAGGAAGTATTTGCCAAGAAATAATTTTAGTAAAAGCCTTCCATGCTGTATATTCTCTAGTGATAGAATCAGAATTGTGCTACATTTTCCTTATCAGTAAGGAACTTTGCCTAACATTACACTATGACGAAAAATTGTTTCCACATGCCGATAACATTGAAAGCAAGTTATCACTATAAAAGCAAAAAAGGAAGTTCAAGAAATATTTTCACACAAAAGATGACTCAATAATTTACTGTAGTTACCAAGGTGGAATTCAGGACAATTTAAGAGAGGAGGTAAATATGTAAGAGGTAAAAATAAGTTAAGATGGCGCAATTTTAAGCAGCTATTGTTTGTGTGTAGCTCCAACAGGAATCATCAGATATTCCCAGTTAGGACTTACAGTCACAGCTCTGGGTACTTCAGAAAACAACATCTTTTTAAGAATCAGTACTAGTCAAGAAGGTTCAAAACCTGGGCCTCTGTAACTGGATCCTTGACTCCCTCACTGGGAGACCACAATCTGCGCGGTTTGGAAATAACATCTCCTCCTCGCTGACAATTAACATTGGCACACCTCAAGGATTCATGCTTAGCACATTGCTCTACTCGCTCTATAACCACGATCAAGTGGTGTGGCACAAACACCGTCTATAAATTTGCCGACAACACAACTACTGTTGGCAGAATTTCAGATGGTGATGAAGAGGCGTACTGGAGCAGGATAGATCTGCTGGTTGAGTGGTGTTGCAGGAACAACCTTGCACTCAACGTCAGTATCACCAAGGAATTGATTGTGTACTTCAGAAAGGGGAAGTCGAGGAAACACACACCAGTCCTCATCGACGGATCAACAATGGAAAGGGTGAGCACTTTCAAGTTCCTAGGTGGCAACATCTTTGAGGATCTATCCTGGGCCCAACATGTTGATGCAATTGCAAAGAAGCTATATTTTATTAGGAGTTTGAGGAGAATTGGTATGTTAGTAATGACACTAGAAAATTTCTATAGATGTAACATGGAGAGCATTCTAACTGGTATGGAGAGGTCGCTGCAGTAAATTGTAAACTCTGCCAGTTCCATTATGGCCTCTAGCCTCCTCAGCATTGAGGACACATTCAAAAGGCGAAGCCTTAAAAAGTTGGCATCCTTCATTAATGACCCCCATCACACAGCCATGCCCTTTTCTTATTGCTACCATCAAGGAGGAGATACAGGAGCCTGAAGGCACACACTCAACATTTCAAGAACTCTGCCATCAGAATTCTGAGTGGACAATGAACCCATGAACACTACCACAGCATTTTTTCCTTTTGTTTTGTACTATTTATTTAATTTAATTTTCTTTTTTGCATATGCTTCTTATTGTAATTTATAAATTTCACGGCATACTCTATACTGGTGATATTAAGCCTGATTCTGATTCTGACATATAGAAGGGGAAATATAGAGGAAGAGCAGATAGCTTTTGCAGTAAAACTAATAAAATGCCATTCACCCAATAAAATGTCATTTTAATTTTGGTACAGTGGAAGAGTTCACCAATAAGTTTCTACTCAGAATCAGAATCAGGTTTATTATCGTGAATTTTGTTAACTTAGCAGCGGCAGTTCAATGTAATACATACTATAGAAGAGAGAAAAAAAATTTAAATAAAAATAAAAATAATAATAATAAATAACTAAATCAATTACAGTATATGTATATTGAATGGACTTTAAAAAGTGCAAAAAAACCCAGAAATACTGCATATTAAAAAAGTGAGGTAATGTCCAAGGGATCAATATCCATTTAGGAATCGGATGGCAGAGGGGAAGAAACTGTTCCCTGAATCACTGAGTGTGTGCCTTCAGGCTTCTGTACCTCCTACCTGATGGTAACAGTGAGAAAAGGGCATGCCCTGGGTGCTGGAGGTCCTTAATAATGAACACTGCCTTTCTGAGACACCACTCCCTGAAGATGTCCTGGGTACTTGTAGACTGGTACACAAGATGGAACTGACTAGATTTACAACCCTCTGCAGCTTCTTTCAGTCCTGTACAGTAGCCCCCCACCACCACCACCCATACCAGACAGTGATGCAACCTGTCAGAATGCTCTCCATGGTACATCTATAGAAGTCTTTGAGTGCATTTGTTGACATGTCAAATCTTTTCAAATTCCTAATGAAGTATAGCCGAATGTCTTGCCTTCTTTATAACCACATCGATATGTTGGGACCAGGGTAGACCCTCAGAAATCTTGGCAGCCAGGAACTTGAAGGTGCTCACTCTCTCCACTTCTGATCCCTCTATGAGGATTGGTATGCGTTCCTTTGTCTTACCCTTCCTGAAGTCCACAATCAGCTCTTTCGTCTTACTGACGCTGAGTGCCAGGTTGTTGCTGCGGCACCACTCCATTAGTTGGCATATCTCACTCCTGTACGACGTCTCGTCACCAGCTGAGATTCTACCAGCAATGGTTGTATCGTCAGCAAATTTATAGATGGTATTTGAGCTCTGCCTAGTCATACAGTTACGTGTATATAGAGAGTAGAGCAGTGGGCTAAGCACACAGCCCTGAGGTGCCCCAGTGTTGATCATCAGTGAGGAGGATATGTTATCATCAATCCGCACAGATTGTGATCTTCCAAGTTGAGGATCCAGTTGCAGAGGGAGGTGCAGAGGCCCTGGTTTTGCAATTTCTCAATCAGAATTGTAGGAATGATGGTATTAAATGCTGAGCTATAGTCTACACAAATAACTATACATAAAATTAATATTTGTGGTAGCCAGTCTATTTAATTCCATAAAGGGTAAGAATGCAACTTTAGGCTTTGATGTAATTATACTTTTGTCTGGATTTACACTGACTGATTTTGAAAGGAACATCTTTCTGCATTTCACATAGACTGCTAGGCAAAGAGCTATTTAACTTTTAAGGGTAAAGTGATTCTGTGATAAGTCACCAGAGGGTGACATTATATAGAACCTATTCTGTTCCGCATTCCTTAAAGTTGTCATGGCCTGGGGTGGTGGTGGGGGGTTTGATTCTAGTGTGGATAAACTCCCACTATGTGTTAAATGCTCCCAACAGTGTACATGTCAAATAGCCTCTGACAACCAAGTCCAGCTCCTGGCCTTCACATGTGGCTACCAGGCCCGGTGGAAATGTTTCTACTGACTGGAGGAGGGGCAGATGGGGCTCGCCATCCATGGCTGGCAGCTCATCTAGGAGAAGGAAAACTCTGAATTCAAACCAGAACTGCCTTACAGTTATAACTACTCATGAGGAAGGCTTCAGTAGTAAATCCCGAAGAAAAATCCAGAGCTGGGTCCCTAAAGCAGTCCTACGTTGCTTACTGGCGACTCCTGTAACAATCTGTATCGGTCCTTACAGTTCTTTTGGATTCATCAGCCGAGTGGGGAGAGGAAGCCTGCTACATGGGCAACAGCTTACTCTCCAGATCATACTGCACTGGCTTGCTTATTGACTTCAATTGACAGAAGCCATCATTCTGTTCCTCTGTACAGGTTGTACCTGCACAGACAGGAGTTTGGTTCTGATGAGGCAGCAGAAGGTATTCTGGGAAAATGCAGTCCTTTTCATCTTTAAAGGAAGATTGGTAAAGCTGATTCTTTAACTGGCATAAAACTATATATTACAATCTAGAGGAATTTGCCATCTTGTATATAAAACATAAAATTAATGTACTGGGAATTGGGCAGGGGGGATGCTGATGTAATATGGGGAGAATAAATGGGGATAGATGAGTGATCAATGGTCAGTGACACCACAGACACAATGGGCTGTAGAGCTTGCTTTCATCCTGTACAACTCCATATATTAGTCATTATTCAGCAAGACAAATGTAATGTTGGGTTTTATTGCAAAAACTTTGAAGTACAGAAAGCTTTGTTGCAGTTGTGTAGAGAGTAAGATCCGAAGTACAGTATGGAGTTCTGAGCGGATGCTATGAGGAATATATCTCCTTTCAGCTGATACAGTGCAGATTCACCTGTTTAATTTCTGAGGTGAAATATTCCAAGGATAAAAGACATGGGCATGATTTCTCTGTGAGTGAAAAGAAGATAATTTCACTGATACATGTGTTGCCAGTGGTGTTGCTGCGTGCAGATACAATTACAAAGCTTGGACAGGAAAGGTGTTGAGAAATATGACCACAATGCAGTCATATGGAATTAGATTCACAGTTGGCATGGAAGAGGTGGCCCAAAAGGGCCTATTTCTGTGCTATAAGATTCCATGATTCTAAGATTGTTAGACAGTTTAAAGACAAACACATTGAGAAACAGCTTTGCCCGCTTGGGGTTGTGGTATTGAATCAGGAAACACATTCTACTGTGCTCCAAGGTGTGCAGTGGTAGTGACAGGCACCAGCAACTGTGTAATAGAGGTGGAGAGGAGACTGATTGTGAGATCCGTCGGTGGGGTTTGAGATGCTGGGTGCTACTGGAGCCCTGTCCTAAGAGGCGAGTATGGATCTTCAGTCTTGATGAAGGGTCAGCTGTTCATTTCCCTCCATAGATGCTGCCCATCTTGCTAATTTCCTCCAGTACTTTCTCTGTGTGTTACATCTAATCTGGTGCACTGTTGTGAAGGCCTCATTATCCCAGGAGCATTGGAGGAGAGGGTTGGGGGGTTAGGTTGCACTAATCTCTTCCTCAGTGATCCAAATGAGGCAGAAATTCCAGTGGGCATGTAGGCGAGGCTCATGCGGAGGAAAGCTGAGTCAATTTTCTAGAGTGACTCAAAAAGCTAATGTGATTCATGTCGAACTATTTTTTTGTAATACCTAGCACTAAATCAACAGCTTTCATCAATCTGATTTACAGTTTACCATCTGAGATTAGAGGATGGTTTATTTCCAATTGAGTTCAAGGCAACTTTTCTCCCTGCTTTGCTGCATTTCTTTGCATTAGATGGTTATGAAAGCTTAGTTGTTGAGCTCAGAGTCAGGAGAAGAGCTGGAAAAAGTTGTACTTTTTAGTACCTTGAAACAGACAACTGAAAGGTGATCTTATGGAAGTTTTAAAAAAAAAATCACATCTGTAGAATACTTCTCTGGATCGCAGGATGCCACAAATTGCTTTGCAGCCAATGAAACATTTTTGGAAGTGTAATCTCCTGAACTAGGGTTTCCTCATGGAAAGTTTGAGTGCGATTGTGGAGCAGTCATTGTTAATGTGCTCAAAATCATGGAAAAATTTACAAAGGGAGAATAAATATAAGGGAAGCATATGCGTGATTGTAAACAGCTCTGTACAAAGAGAACAATGAAAATTCAGTGGCAGCAGCAACCAAGGAATTGAGACTCTTGCAAAATCTGCCACATAATACAGAGCTCCAGCTAGTTACACCTACGCTAGAAGCACAATTTATGGAGATTGTCAAACATCACAGGCATTAATAAAAAATAATTGTACCCGTGGCCCACGTGACCGATCATAGTAATCATCCTTTAGTAAAGCAGCAACAAATTTGCATAAACAAATTGTTGCAAACGTTAAATACGGTAAGGAAATGGTGATATTCTCTTGGTAATGCTCCATGAGGAAACGATTGATCCGGGTTACCAGGGAATAATTTACCTGCCCTTCTTTGAAATAATGCATCTTTCATTGTACATCTATTTGGTGAGCTGGGGCTCTAACATAAATAGCTCACTGAAAATACGGTGGGACTGATTATGTAGCAGACTCTGTCACCAACAGGAGTCATGCAAGTCCTGTTTCAGAACACAGTTCTGGGGTGCTTCTAACATTTTGTCTAAATTTACAATTTTTAAAGACTCCATCTGAGTGTTAACGTTATATACTGGACTAAGAGGAGTGAAACCCATTCTCTAGGCTGACAGAGGAAGATTCTGTTTCTGTTAAGTTATTTAAACTATTTATGAGGATAAAACGAGATAAAAGCTAACTTGAATAGATCATCGCCAGGGATGATTACAGTTCATGCCTAAAATTAACAGTGAATCATTGACGGTGTGGCTGATAGCGAGGATAGAAATTCCAGGCTGCCTGAAGACATCAGTTCCATGATGAGCTTGTGTCCACCTATCAAAGCAGATTGGAAACTATCGCAAACTACAACCCGGTTAGAGGGGGAACATGAAAGACTCGATTCAAATACATAGTTTGGGCAACGAGGAGCCAATCGAACCTCAGCGGGTCTGAATCTCTTGGTTTGTTTCTCAAATTAGTATCTGAAATCCAGCTTAAATCATTCACGGAAGCTCATCCAAAATCCCTCCAAGGACAACATATCCATTATATCCTTACACCATTCAGGAAGTCTAGTCACTAAGTATTATAAAATACCTACTCATTTTCTGGAATTTAAAAAAATATTTAGAAGCAGGACAAACTTGTGCATGCTGTTAACACAAAGTGTAAAACAGGGTGCTTCAGCTGGTCAGCATTTGAAAAAGCCGTCATGGTTGTCAGCACCCGAAATCTTTGTGCTTCTTGTGTTTTGTACCAACAGAGAGATCGGAGGATTTTTATCACTGGAACTGATCTGTCCCTGGTGTGTTGTCAAATAAATGACATCACTCTGGATTACTGTGGGCCACATGTTTCACATGTTACTCGTGATATTTCTGGGTCTGTTGACAGCGAGTCCATTCATGTGCTGAAGATTACCCTCTCCATTCATGGCGTTACATCAGAACTGTCAAAGGGACCCCCCACCTGAAATATGAACTAATCCCTCTCTCTCTTTACACTGGTCGATAGGCCTGATATGGTAGTTTCTGGTTTTAAAGTTAAAGCATTCCATTGGGATAATCAAGGGGCAAATGACATGAGAGAAACAACATATTATGATATTTAAAATGCATCGCAGGCTGAGTCCCCTCTAATATTTTTAGCCTACATCATTAAATAACCATTTGATTTTAATGTTCATGATGAGTTATCGTTCATATTTTAGCAATAATCAAGGGATATCTAAAACTAGAGGACACAGATTTAAGGTGAAAGGAAAATGGTTAAAGGAAGAGAAAATAAGATATTGGAGAAACACCAGTCAGGCAGTGAACAGAAATGGATAGTTGGTGTTTCAGGTAGGGTCGTTCATCTGGACTGAGGGTTTAGAGTCAAAGAATTATAGAGTCATACAGCATAGAAATAGGCCCTGCTCCATGCTAACTTAGATGCCCCATCTATTTCAAGGGATTCCATCCATCCGTATAACAAAGACCTGAGGGATAAGATTTTCCTCTAAAGAGCAGTTGGTATCTGGAATGAACTGCCAGAAGAATTGGTGGAGGGGCAGTAAAAATGTTAAAGAGGCATCAGGGCAGGTACTTGAATGGGAAAGGCGCAGAAGGATATGGAATTAACTCAGGCAATTGAAATTAGTAACTTTGCCATGGACGGTCCCAAGTCTGCCTGCAAAAGAAAGAGGGTCGGACATGGGGCTTGCAACCCCATCCTGCAAAAACCCGGCACTATAGAAATGCCAACAGAAGCTCCAAAGACGTCATCCCTTGGAGAAGAGGGATCCTTAAAGATGGACCACATCTGGGGATAACTTGACTGACTGGCCCAGGAGAGAGGGCTCTGGAGAGTTGTTGACAGCGGCTTATACCCAGTAGTGGTGATGGGTTTGTCAACAATTGGGATTAATATAATGGACAACATTGGTGCACTGCACTGAAAGGCCTGTCTCTGCTGAACTATGTGAGATAAATGAGCTTGTTACTGTATTTATGGAAAGGGTAAGACAGTTGAAGAATAGTCAAAGGTTTAGGAACCATGACTGATTGTGGTTCCCTTTTTTAGAGGCATGGAATTTTATAACCCCTGTATTCCATCCCCTCTCCCCCACACTGCCCCAACATATTGCCATCTCCCACTGAGATCAACTGTCTAAGAAGATGAAATCTGTGGCTTTCCTGTACTGTATGGCTGAGAATCTCACCAGAGGACACCTAGACCCAGCCAGCCACTGGGGGAGCCAAGATAATTAACTCAAAATGTTCAATGAATTGGGAAAAAAAGGAGAGGAATAAAGGAACAATAATTCTGCATGTTGAAGCATCATAATTAGCCATGTCCATCTTATTCTCTGGGAAAGAACATGTTGGAAGCAGTAAGTGAAGACTACATTCACACACTCACAAGTTACAGACACAACAACATTAAGAAATTGTTACCATGGAGCTTCTTCACTGCAATTAGTACCAGAGGTTGTCACACAGACAAAGGCAGTCGACCCTTTCATCACTGTATTAGCAAATCATGAGTGTATCTAGCACTGCTCCAACCACAGTGTGACATGCCTGATGAGGTGATTATTTCAAGTTCCAGCACAGTAGGGCTGTGAATCTGTTTACCAGTTCTGGCTACTCAAAGGCCAGCCCATCCAGAGATACGTCAATAACCCTGGACACCTGAGAGCTTCCCTCCAATTTAAATCTTCAGTGTACTGTTACGTACTTAGCAATTAACATACATGAGTGCAATTAGGAGCACCAGATATAAGCAAGGCCTTACCTCACGAGAAACTAGGAGCCATGACTGCTTGCTTCCGTCCACAGATGGGGCAGCAGCAGCTGGAGCAAGTTCTCCCAGACGTTATCTGTTGTGCATCATACAAATCCCAAGCCTGCATTTGACAGAAACTGATACTCTGAGCTGTGGAATGACTGAACACTGCAGCCTTTAAGCACTAGGGAAGGGTTTGGGGAGGGGGGGGAGGGAGGTCCAAGTGTTAGGGAAGAGGACTGAAGGGTGGGTTAAAGTTGTCGTAGTGATGTGATTCTTTTGAGCCTGTTGGAAAGAACAGTTAAAAACCTCAATGTAAGCAGTCCCTTGCTCACAATTCAACTTTGAGAGTCTGCTCTCCTTCGTCCAATTATGTCTAAGCCAACATTCTAAGTAATGGTGGAAAATTCCAGAGCACTAAGATAACATACTCCTGTGTTCTCAAGTAAATCAAAGGCATGTGTGGAATTTAAGGCTAGATTCAGTACAAGAAAAGTGCCCATCTGCAATGTAGCATATGTACAGTATAACTGACTAACCTGCAGAGCATGTGTTTAGATCGATATAATGTATGGAGTTGGTGCTGGATACAGATATTCTCAATGCATTATTTTGCAATACACATCAATTCTTAACTCACTCCTCTGATAAGTGGAATCACAGTTTACATTTCAAAGCCAGCACCAACACTAGCTTGGAGAAAGAGAAATTCAGAATTAGGATATTGCAGATTTTTTTAAAAAAACAACAAAAGAGTAATTCAGTCTTTATATGATGTTTTTATGATCCTCTGTCTTTTCATCAAATTTACAGTCTGTCTGAAGTCGCCTACAGCAAACTATCATTTGATTTTCCTCTTTACTGTAGGAGATGGGCAGCTTACTGTTTTTTACTGAGTGCATCCAGAACAGTTTGAACTTATTAGCACTCCAGTCAAACTGCACATGGTAAACCATTGCAGGCGAGACCATCACCTGCGGCTGTTTTTGCAAGATGTGCTGAGTATTTAAAGAGCCAGCAATAAAATAACACAGAGCTTTTTAAAGATATAACATATGCACATCAAAAGCAAAATCTTGAAATGATCCTTAGCCTGTAATCAGAGTGGCTCAATTTGGCATTAGAAATTGGAACCTCTCCTATTCAACTCAAAGATAGGGTGTGAGACTTTAGTCCCAGAAGAGAAAAACTTAATCACTTGGAATTATTTGCAGCCTGGCTGTGAGACACCAGCAACAAACTGGCAGGAAGTAAACACAGAAGGAAGGGGGAATGAGTTCAAAGACAAATTTCCAGATGTTTTTGACAAAGAAGCAACATAACAACAGAAGGAATTTAAAGCAGATGTATCTTCTTGTGGAAGTTCATGTTTGACTTTACAACATTCATGAACATGCAGAAAACAGTCACTAAGAATGGTTCTCACAACTCTCATTTGAAAATTGCCCTACCCATTATTGGAGCAAATCACCCCAGTAATGTCTCTAGTTCAATTAATGCTCTGGAGTCAAAGTTAGGAGAGGAACCGAGTATTACTTTGGGCTTGGCTTTTTGGATTAGGAAAGGGATTTTCACTCTTGTTTACTGTGCATCCACATTTGATGGTAAATATTATCTGGATCTATCTCATTTGACTCCAACCAGTCCTGAACTACATTCCTCCTGATGGGAAATGACAACTAAGAAAGAATGGAGAAGATCTATTCCCACCGCCTTCACTTGCTTCTGCACAACAATCACTTAAACCCCCTGTTCACACTCCTACCATGCTGATCTCCACTGTGGTCAACCTGCATTACACTGTGGCATCTCTGAGAATGAGAAAAATGATGTCGATATCACCATTAAACTAATTCTTTTGTTTTGAAGACATGCCACATCATTAGGTACCATTGTTGAACAAGTTCCAGGGAAGACAGTCCTGTAGAGAGTTAGTGGCCAAAGTAACTAGGGTAAAAGATGAACTGAAGGAAATTTATATTAGGCAAGAAACGGTGTTGGATAGACTGTTGAGTCTGAAGGCTGATAAGTCCCTGGGACCTGATGATCTGCATCCCAGGGTACTTAAAGAGATGGCTCTAGAAATCGTGGACGCATTGGTAATCATTTTCCAATGTTCCATAGATTCAGAAACAGTTCCTGCTGATTGGAGGGTGGCTAATGTTGTCCCACTTTTCAAGAAAGGAAGGAGAGAGAAAACAGGAAATTATAGAACAGTTAGCCTGACGTTAGCTGTGGGAAAGATGCTGGAGTCAATCATAAAAGAGGAAATTACGACACATTTGGATAACAGTAGAAGGATCAGTCCGAGTCAGCATGGATTTATGAGGGGAAAATCATGTTTGACTAATCTTCTGGAGTTTCTTGAGGATGTAACTATGAAAATGGACAAGGGAGAGCCAGTGGATGTAGTGTACCTGGACTTCCAGAAAGCTTTTGATAAAGTCCCACATAGGAGATTAGTGGGCAAAATTAGGGCACATGGTATTGAGGGCAGAGTACTGACATGGATTGAAAATTGGCCGGTTGACAGGAAACAAAGAGTAGCGATTAACAGGTCCCTTTCGGAATGGCAGGCTGTGACCAGTGGGGTACCGCAAGGTTCAGTGCTGGGACCGCAGCTGTTTACAATATACATTAATGATTTAGATGAAGGGATTAAAAGTAACATTAGCAAATTTGCCGATGACACAAAGCTGGGTGGCAGTGTGAAATGTCAGGAGGATGTTATGAGAATGCAGGGTGACTTGGACAGGTTGGGTGAGTGGGCAAATATATGGCAGATGCAGTTTAATGTGGATAAATGTGAGGTTATCCACTTTGGTAGCAAGAACAGGAAGGCAGATTACTATCTAAATGGAGTCGAGTTAGGAAAAGGGGAAGTACAACAAGATCTAGGTGTTCTTGTACATCAGTCAATGAAAGCAAGCATGCAGGTACAGCAGGCAGTGAAGAAAGCTAATGGCATGCGGGCCCTTATAATAACAGGAATTGAGTATAGGAGTAAAGAGGTCCTTCTGCAGCTGTACCCTGGTGAGACCCCACCTGGAGTATTGTGTGCAGTTTTGGTCTCCAAATTTGAGGAAGGACATTCTTGCTATTGAGGGAGTGCAGCGTAGGTTCACAAGCTTAATTCCCGGAATGGCGGGACTGTCATATGTTGAAAGATTGGAGCGACTGGGCTTGTGTACACTGGAATTTAGAAGGATGAGAGGGGATCTGATTGAAACATAGAAGATTATTAAGGGATTGGACATGCTGGAGGCAGGAAGCATGTTCCCGCTGATGGGTGAGTCCAGAACTAGAGGCCACAGTTTAAGAATAAGCCGTAGGCCATTTAGAACAGAGATGCGGAAAAACTTTTTCACCCAGAGAGTGGTGGATATGTGGAATGCTCTGCCCAGAAGGCAGTGGAGGCCAAGTCTCTGGATGCATTCAAGAGAGAGTTAGATAGAGCTCTTATAGATAGCGGGGTCAAGGGATATGGGGAGAGGGCAGGAACGGGGTACTGATCAGCCATGATCACAGTGAATGGCGGTGCTGGCTAGAAGGGCCAAATGGCCTACTCCTGCACCTACTGTCTATTGTCTATTCCACATATGGGACTGTGCAATGACTCAGGCTGGGTCTGTGACTAAAGTCAAAACGTGTTTTTTTTGTCAGAGACTGCCTCTTCATTGATTTCTACACTAATTTCAGTTAGCCACAGTGGATGCTTTCATAATTGTATATATGCTCACGGTTCAATTAGTACCCCTGTGCAGGTACAAAAGCTTCTGGGATAGAAAGATTAGACTTGTATGTAATGTCAAAGGAACAGCTGTCAGTTTGGGTGCAATATAAAATATGTTGGAGGTGCTGTAAAGCTGCATGACAATCTCATTTGTTATACTTCTATAGCATTAATTCAGTTGCTTAAATACTATTTTTCACTCAGAATAGAAAACGAAAGCTGTTCATGTTCATAGAGACAAAGAAAGGTACAGCATGGAAAGAGGCCTTTTGGCCCACCAAATCTATGCTGACCATTAACTCATTTACACCAATCCTACATTAATTTCACATTTTCATCATCTTCCCAGACACTACCACTCACCCACACACTAGGGGCACTTTACAATGGCCGGTTAACTTATCAACCTGCAACCTTTAGAATGTGGGTGGAAACAGGAGCAGCCAGATGAAACCTGGTTCACAGGGAGAATGTGCAAACATCGCACTGCTCTAGATGTCAGCACTGAACCTACTTCGTTGGCACTGTGAGCCAGCAGCTCTATTAGCAGCTCCAGTGTGCGACCCATGGGGGCCAAAAAGAAAACTGTGAGAGCAACACATGAATTGCTCCACACACTTGGCTCAGACCATGTGAACTAAAATATCATCAAAGATTTGCAAACACAAGTGCCCACGTGAGGTAGTTTGTGTATGTTTAGCAAGATACACATCATATAGTCACAAACACTTCCCAGAGCATGTGAGAATTTTAATGATGCAAAAATAATTCTTATAACACCTCCACTAAAAAGTTCTGAGCATTTCAATCGAAAGTTTATAGCTATGCTCTTTCATTAAATTTATGATTTGGAATATGTTCATACATTAGAAAGTCATATTTAACCATTTCCATTTCAGACATTCCTAGAATTGACAAGTAATGGAAGCGGTGATATTTGGAGATACAATGTTAAACTTCCTCTAGTTACTCTCTTTGAATTACAACCATAATGAACCTTTGGTATTATGCAATAATTAGCTGAAGTTCAATAGACAGAAAAAACACAGATTGAAAAAATGTTTAGATCTGTTCTGATGAATATTATCTTGTTACATGTAACTACATATTAATACTATTTCGTTCTAATATTGAAAACATTTCTCTTCATTTCATTAATATCGGAAGTTACAATCAAAGTTACAGTGATAAACTATAAAGAAATAAGCTAATAATAAATCTTTGAAGGTGAACTGAACAAAGTTAGAGGAGTGAAGACGATGGAACATAGGTACAGGAGTGAGGCATTCATCCCCTTGAGCCTATTAAACTAGATCAAAGCTGAATTGCACCTTAATCTCATCATGTAGCTTTGATCAAGATCCTCTGATTACCTCATCTGTTAATCTTGGTCTTAAAAACTTCAAATAGCCTAGCATACACCCCCTAGGGAGAGAATTCCTCTTACTTTATGTGACTTGAGTGAAGTGAAGTTTATAGATTTGATTCCCAATTCGTTCAGCTCTCACCATAAAAATTGTCCCCATTTGTGATGGAATAAACTCAGATTCTACAACTCATCCACAAAATTTACCTTTTTAGTGTTGTATCATTTCAGTAAACTTATGTTACTTTGGCTCAAGGCTCTACATATTCTTCTAGTGGAATTCAGAACCAAACTGGAGACTCTGGGTGAGGTATGACAAAACTCTGTACAACTGAAGCTGAACTTCCTCCTCACTGAACCATCTTGGATTAATGGTTAACATTCCATTAAATTAATATTTTGTTCCTGTACATCATTTCTGTTTCTGCCATTCAAGACCCTTTATGGTTTTGAATATATGGTTGTATGGTTTCTAGGGTCTCAGCACTTAGAATCAAATTGTCTTACTTTGCTCAAAAGTGGATGAACTCACAATTCTTTACCTTGAGTTTCTTCTGCCACAATTTTGTTCATCTGCTCAATCTCTCCATGATGCATTGTAATTTCTGATACCCATTTTCACCACATATTCTTTCTCCTAATTTAGTGTAATCTGCAAGCTTGGATTAAAGCTATACTTGTACATCAATATCACTCTCTACACATATAGAATTCAAGGGGAAATAGCATATCGTCTTTTCCTGCCCATTAGTCTGTGAGGACATCTTTTTAAGAGAAGTCACTTCTTGAAATGAGTAAGTTGGTTTATTAATATCATAATTACTATTGTACAGTGAAAACTTGTTTTGCATATTGCTTCTATACTTCATGTCATTATAGCAGTACACTGAGATAGTACAAGGTAAAATATTAACAGATTGCAAGTCTTAAAGTTACACAGAAAATACAGTCCAGGTAGACTATAAGGTAAGGTAGAAGGTCAGAACGAAGTAGATTGTGAAGTCAGTAGTCTACTCTATTATACTACAACATTCATTAGTCTTATAAGAGCAGCAGAAAGCTATCCCTGTCTCTGCATTCAGGCTTTTGTCTCTTCTCCCGACGGGCATGAGGAATAGTGAACGTCAGGGGTGGTTGGGGTCTTTGATTACACTGGTTGCTTTGCTGCAGCAGTGAAAGGTCTACAGAGGGCAGGCTGGTTTCCAACACGGTCTTGTGCAGATTAGTTGCAATACCGAACCACGATGCATTTGGATAGGATGCTTTCTGGGGTGCATCTGTAAAAATCGGTATTGCTCCAAGACTTGGTGAAGAATTGATGGTGGATTGGCTGCCTGTTCTATAAGGAAGTATAACTAAGAATACCTCTGTTTATCATGCCATGCAGGAAAACTTGGCGATCTCTTTGGGTCTCCATTCGGACGAATCCCACCTTTCCTCTTCCTGTGGTTTCTGCTCTTGTAGACAAACAAGTTGAAAAAGCATCACAACCTGACTGACATCACCAGATCCTGACCTTTGATCCTGAATTAAGACCCCACAGTCCAGGAAAGGGTTGGGCCTCAGCTGCCATCCTAAACATTTCCATTAATGCAGCAAAGGATATGTATTAAATAAGGATAATGTTAAGCATCCCTCAGTGCTTAGATCCAGTGAGTTCCATTCTCTTGACATCTGTGTGCTCTTTAAGCATTTAATGTTTATCTCTTTAACGTGCCACTGATAATCAATCTATTATCAGTTGATTGATAATAGATAACTGGATAATGTTCTGTAAATTTGGTGACCTTTGCCCCTCCCAAAGCCAGCTTTTACAGAAATGCTTGGTCTTTATTTTTATTACCTCCAGGCTTAATTATGCCATTTCCCTATTGTTTACTCTCTGCCCACTATGGAGTCCTGTATATCCAAACCTCTGTTGACCTTCTCTGATCACACAGCAAAAGCAGCGCAGATCCTCTTCCTATCTAATCTCCGTGGACTGCTGCTATCTCAGATTTCAGGTAAACACAGCAGATACTCAGCAAGTGAAGTGCCATCTGTGGAGTGTGAAAGAGTTAACATTTCAAGTCAATGAACTCTCACATTCCTGACCACCATCCTAAATTCATCTTTCGCAGTCTGAGTGTGCCTGAGTTTGAGTTTAACTGCACGTACGTATATAGCTAGGTATAATATTTCGAGGAATATATACGGAAAGGTTACCACTAAGAACAGATGTGTCTTTTTACATTGAACCAATCAAATTTTATTTGCCCAATTTCAGAATTTAAAAAACATACTTAAATCTGCTTTTCTTTCATTGTAAAATATTTTAACTCCAATCTCTGTGGCTGCCTCTCATGAAAAGTTCAATGGTGGGGACGCTGTTAGCTTCTTTGATTGATATTTGGAGAAGCTGGTTTTGTCAGATGGCAGCCAGCATCGCTCGGCCAGAATAACGCTTTGTCCCACTCCATATTCTGGCTTAGAGAGCCTTCATGCTGGGTCTCACAAAACGTCGTATTTGTTGCAGTCTGCTTGTAAAATCATACATTATTATTACATTACTTCACATTCCTGGCCATCTGCAGCTTCTGCTATTTGGTTTGGCTCTGCTTGTCAAGCTTTACGTTACTCAATAGTAATTTTCTGCCTTTTTGCTCTGGATGAGTTGCTGTGCAATAAGCATCTGTGAAATCCATTTCGTTTCACAGTGTGGAGTATAAAGCGAAGCAATGGCTCTCATACAGACCCAGGTAATCAAGGGTACCATGTGATTTTCCATCAGTCAAGCAACTGTTTGTAGCATTAGGATTAATCAAAAGTGAAGGAATGTAATACATTTTATGGAAAATAATACAGAGTTGTTGAGAATTCTTAATCTACAAAAGTTGCATGAAGTAAAATCAGCTTAAATATTAATCCTGGCTGTAACTTTTGGTTTTACACAAGAGTGGTGCAGCAGTTCACACTGAACAGGTGGGGGGGGGGTAGAAGTCAATAGAAGCTCTTGAGGAGATTGAGTGTCTCAATTTTAGTTCACTTCTTATTCTTGTAACAACCTAGAGTGGGATTCTAGGCTCTGTAATACCGGACTGTTGACAGAGAATGAGGAGATTGAAAACCATAGTTAAGGTGTTTAAAGATGCCTTGGTTATATTGCTGATTTGCCTGACTGGCTGGGCAGTAATATCTTAAATTGACATATTTGTGGGTTTTTTGGGAACATATGGACAATACTCCAGCTTGATGCCAGGGTTGTAACTGTGACTGTACTAGAACCACTTGATAAGAGACGCTGCTCGTTCTGGAGCAGATGCAGTAATACAACTGTTATGATATTGTTTGGTCCAATAGCCTTTGCTTTATCAGCTTTTTGACATATTATGAGGGAAGTAAGTTGGCTGAAAGCTACCTGCTGTGATCAGTTTGGATTGGAAGCCAAACTGAACCATTCTATCAATTCTCCTGGCTGCATACGGTTGTAAGTTCTTCAGCCTTTTCCTTAGAAATCAGCACACGGGGTCTTGCCATTGTCACAGATGAGATAAATGAGCTTCAGCATAAGGGATGATGAAACTGCTGTATTTGTGGAGAAGTGGTTGATGGAAGAACATGATTGGCAGCTCGCTGTTCTGGGGCGTAGAAGTCTCAGGTATGAGGGGCATGGTGTGAAAATGAGGAGGGAGTGGCTGACTACAGCTCAGGGAAAGCATCAGAGCAGTACTTAAGGAGGATATCCAATAAGAAGTGACCAAAGAGTGGAATTTAGGTGAAAAGCGGGCAGGTCACTTGGATAGGTCATACTTAAAGTATAATCGGTAAAAGTTAGAAGCACAGATCTGGAGGAGGATGAAAGAACAGCATTAAGATTCATGATTCAACATTCAACATTGTTTAATGTCATTCCCAGCACACAAGTGAAAAGGAGAATGGAATTATTGTTATTCTGGATCTGATGCAGCAGGAAAAAACCACAATAAGATAAAGAACACAATAATAGTCAAAAAACACAATAAATATAAATACATTAAGATAGCTTACATAGAGATTGACTGTATGTCGATAAAGTGACGCTAGTCACAGGTGTGACTGTACGTAAGATGAGTGGCAGGGAATGTTAAAGTGGTGGCGGATGGGGGTGTGGAGGGATGGGTGAGTGGGTAGAGTGTTGATCAGCCTTACTGCTTGGGGAAAGTAACTGTTTTTGAGTCCTGTGGTCCTGGCCTGGATGCTGTGTAACCTCCTCCCTGATGGAATTGGGACGAACAGTCCACGAGCAGGGTGAGTGGGAAACTTCATGGTGTTACTGGCTCTTTTCCGACACCTTTCTGTATTAATGTTCTTGAAAGTGGGTAGGCTGGTGCTGGTGATGTTTCGTGCAATTTTCATTATCCATTGTAAAGCCTTCCTGTCCACGGCAGGGCAGTTTCTGTACCAGGCAGTGGTGCAGCTTGTTAGGGAGCTCTCTCTTGCACATCTGTAAAATGACATGAGTACTGGTGATATTAATCCAGGTGTCTTTAGCTTCCTCAGAAAGAAGTGGCATTGGTAAGCTTTCTTGATTGAGTAAGATGCATTCTGGGTCTGTGCAAGATATGCATACCCAAGAGTATGAAAATGCTGGCAGATTCCACTGCTGTGCCGTCGATGTGAGTTCTCCCAAAGCCTATAACCACCACCTTTGGCTTGTTGACATTAAGGGAGAGGTTAGTTGCCTGACACCACGCCCCAAGCTCTTCCACCTCCTGTCTGTAGGCCGTCACGCCATTGTTGGTGATGAGCCCCACAACTGTCATGTCCTCGGCAAACTTAGCAATGTGATTTGGTCGTGCAGTTGTGCGTGAGCACAATGTACGGAAATGGGCTCTGTATACAGCCCTGCGTTGGCATCCATATTGAGGATGACGAGGTGGGAGGGGTGGTGGAGCATCCTGACGATCTGAGATCTGATTGTTAAGAAGTCATGCACCCAATTGCACAGTGGCATATTTAGACCAGGGATGAGGAGTTTGTTCACCAAGGTCTGTGGGGAAATAATGCTGAATGCATTCCCGATATTGACTGCGATTAAATTAAAATTGCATTGGACTTTGTTATGCATGCAGATAATTTCATCATATCAGTGCATTGAGGAGGCATAAGGGGAAAAATACAGAATTGCAGAACGCTGTCACAGTTACAGATGAAGTACAGAGTAGGTAGATAGTAATGCGCAAGTTCATGACAAGGTAGACTGTGAGGTCAAGAGTTTATTCTTATCATATTGGGGGATCGTTCAGTAGTCTTACAAAAGCAGGATAGAGGCTGTCCTTCAGTCTGGTGGTACACTCAATGTGCATGAAGCTCTGTGTTTCTGCTTTGCAAGGCTAGTACTTCAAATCCATGTGTACTGAACCTGCTCCTGTCAAACCCTTCTTCATTTCTCCTTGGTTTGATGGCAGCAGTAGATTCAAGGTCCATGAAGTTACAGACTGTGGAGGTCTGCTGCTGCTAACCATTCACAGGCCCTCATGGATGCCCAGATTTGATCTGCCAGATTACATCTGAGTATGCCACTTTTATCTTGGTACCACATGTTGTGATGGAGGTGTGAAGACAGTATGAACTTCTGTAGCCCCTGGGGTCGTGGTACTCACTGAGTGTTGTTGGGTAGGAAGTTCACGAATTTAATCCCAGTGACAAGGAATGAACAGCAGTATGTTTCCAGATCAGGACCATCCGAGTCAGGCTGGAGCTCCCAGTATGTTGTTCTCCCTGCTCTTCTGCTTCTTTCTGGTCAAGGCTGCAGGGTTGGGAGGTGCTATCAAAGAAGACTTGGTAAGTTGCTACAAAGCATTGTGTACAACCATGGTGTACCAAAAATGAAATGAAAGCAGATTTCTGGTGGTAGATAGCATTCTGAACAGGTTAGGATTGGGGCTGAGTGCTGTTGCTTCACTCTTTCAAGCAAGTTGGAGTTGTCCTGAATTGGGCCTGCTAGATAGTTAAAGGGTAACGGGGCAGTGAGGATGTGAAACACTCATTACAGAATATTCAACCTGTCATTGGTCTCACTATCATAAATTTGATGTGGTTGGTCCATTAAATTCTCTGGTCGATGCTAACTGCCACATGTTAATACTGGCAGATGTGGTGTTGGTAGATTCTGGGTATGACTCAAACTTGAGTTAGAGTACGAGTTCTCTAATTGTTCAAGAAGTCGGAATCAGAGCTAAAATCAGAATCAGGCTTATTATCATTGACATACTGTATGTCGTGAAATTTATTGTGGCAGAAGTACAGTGCAAGACATTAAAAAGTTGCTAAAGTTCAAAGTTTAGAGTAAATTTATTATCAAAGTACATTTATGTCACCACATACAATCCTGGGGTTCATTTTCTTGTGGACGTTCTCAATAAATCTATAGAATAATAGCTATAAGAGAATCAATGAAAGACTGCCCAACTAGCGCATTCAATCAGAGTGCAGAACACCACAAAACTGTAAAATACAAATAATAATAATAATAATAATAATAATAATAATAATTAATAAATAAAGCAATAAGTATTGAGAACATGAGATGAAGAATTCTTAAAAGTAAGTCTATTGGTTGTGGGAACATTTCAATGAATGGGCAAGTGAAGTTATCCCTTTTGGTTTAAGAGTCTGATGGTTGAGACTGTTCCTGAACCTGGTGGGGTGAGCCCTGTGGCTCCTGTACCTTCTTGCTGATGGCAGCAGTAAGAAGACAGCATGTCCAGGGTGGTGGGAGTCCCTGATGATGGATGCTGCTTTCCTGCAACAGTTTTTCTTGTGGATGTGCTCAGTGGTTGACAGGGCTGTACCTATGACGATCTCGGTCATATCCACCACTTACTGTAGGATTTTCCATTCAAAGGCTTTAAATTACAATAAGAAATATATATATATATATAAATATATATATAAGTATAATAAGTATAATAAGTAGTATAATGACCAGGATGATAGAAAGTGCACTGCATGAGCCAGAGGCTTCTTTGTCTTGAAATACTAATAGTTCTTGCGAGAAGTTTGTGTGCATGGTTCCTAGCACAATGGTGTTCTGCAGCTGCTTGGCCTTAATCCAGAGTAGAGGAACTCTGTGTGTCTTAATGCTTGCCTTGAAATGCAAGTCCTGATAGGATATCAGCAGCTGCTCTTGTGTCTTCCTTCTGAATAAACAGTCAATGGTTTGGGCTGAGACCTTTCTTCAGGATTTTGAATGCTGGATATACTTGGGTTCAGACCATGTCATGGCTGTTCAAGGAAGGAATCAGCACTGTTCCATCAGTCTTCCAGCATTGCTATGACACTGTGTTATCCATACCAATATGCTGTCGTGTCCCTGGCTGTACAGCAAATTGCTTAGGTGTGCCCAGTTCAGAAATTAAAACAGGCAAATCCACACTAGCTAATTACCACCTTGTCAGTCTATTCTGAATCATCAGCAAAGTGGCGGTGGAGTCAACAAGGGCTTTTAGGTGTCATGCATCACTAAAACTTGCTTCCCAGTGCCTTGTTTTTCCAAGCCCACTCCATTCCAGACTTCATCCCAGCTTCAATCCAAACATAAATCAAAGAGCACAGTCCCTGAAGTGAATGAGAGCAATTGTCTTTGACATCAAGGCAGCATTTGACTCTGAGTGGCATCAATGAATTCTGGTAGAACTGTCAGCAGTAGCCAATGCTCATTGGTTGAAGTCATAAATTACACAGAGGATGATGGTTGTGATTGCTGGAGGTCAATCACACAGATCCAGTGCATTGTTGTACTAGGTCTAGGAGTATGTCCTTGTCCCAACCATTTTCAGCTCCTTCATCAGTGACCTTTCTGCCATCATAAAATCAGAAGTGTAGGTCTTTGCTGATGCTTAAACAATGTTCGTTTCGTTCTCGGCTCCTCTGAAAATGAACCATTCCATTGCCTGCCTGCAGCAGAGTCAATACTTAGGCATGAGCTGATGATGATGAGTGACAAGTTACATTTGGCCATGGAAGTACCACACTTAGTCCCTGCCCTTTGGAGTCTCAGCTATATTAATGCAAGTAGATCATGATGTCTATCTCAGAGATGGATGTCAAAGCAGAAGTGAAGGGGGCACGTTGTGCTGAGCAATTCACTGAACACTTTCCATCGTTCATAAGACACAGGCCAGGATTATAGTGGGTTACTCTTGATTGACCTGACTAGCACTTCCTCAAGTACAATTAAGGGTTGAGCAACAACTTCTGTCCTTGCCATTCATGCCTAACTCCTAAAATACAAATAACTCACAAAAAAGCACTTTCCAATGGCTGGATATGTTTTGCTGTATTGTCCCTTTCAGAGCCGTAACAGAAATCGCACCTGCTGGGCTAAATGCTGACAGAGGCAGGAACTTGCAGCACATCAGTGGGAAAGCCATGCTAAAACTGACGGTGTTAGTTTCAGCAAAACTTGCCACAGAAAACAAACACAGTCATTCTGCAATTGTTATTATTGAATTTCTCACTCCTTATGCAATTCTTACAAAGAACATTATGATGACCCACAATACTGTTTTAATAGTATTAAAAATGAACTTTAGTACTGGTTGCAAACTTACTGATCACAGGTCAATTACGTGTTTGCTTACATTGCAAACTCTGATGAATGGTCTTCTGAAATCTAACTCATTTCTCTTTCACAGATGGCGCCTGCCCTGATGATTCTTTCTAGCATTTCTGTTTTTGTTTCAAAGAAAAATAGAAAACCTACAGCACAATCGGTTTCAACCAATTAAAATGCATGTTATTTTATCCAAGCAAGAGGGTTACTACATTTGAGTAAACTTCTGAAGTAACATAACTTCTGAGCGCAGTGATCTCCACCTAGCTTTGCCATGGTCTTAAAGGAACATACCTCAACACAAGCAGTCCTAATGTCAATGCTTACGCCACACCTTTTAAGGACTATATTACTTGGTATGGCAACTACTCTACTCAAGACAGCAAGAAATTACAGCGAGCTGTGAATACAGGCAGTCCATCAGAAAAACCAGCCTTACCTCCATGGACTCTGTCTATATTTCCCGCTGCCTTGGGAAAGCTGCCAGCATAATCAAAGCCCCCACTCACCCATGACATTCTCTCTTCACAAGCCCTTTCCATTAGGCAGAAAATACAAAAGCATGAAAACATGCCCCACCAGGCTGAAGGATACTGTTATATGACTTTTGAATGAATGTCTAGCACAATAAAACTAAACTGTTGACTTCACAATGTACATTGCCATGGTCGTTGTACATTATTTGTCTACTTGTAGTGCATCACCTCTGTAACTAGAGCATACAATACTCTGTTATTGCTTTACTCTGAGGGTCTAGGCAGAATAATACTCCAGCACAGACTAGATAGGTTGAAGGGCCTATTTCTGTGCTATAGTGCCCTTTAACTCTATGACTCTATGACTTTATTCTACTGTAATGTATAATGAAATAATTTGTATGGATGGCTTGCAAAACTAAGTTTTTCACTGCATCTCAGTGCATGTGACAAAAATAAACTAATTACCAACAACAAATTATGTCATGTCCCAGGAACTTTTCATCCAATTGATTCTTTTGGAAGCCTAATTAGCATTTCCATTTTAATGAAGTAATTTTGACCTTCGTTTTGTAAACAATATCTTACAAATTACAAAGAGGAAATAATTAATTATGTTTTTAATGTTATTCACTAAAGAAAAAATAGGCCAAGATATTGAGAGATCTGTTTTGCTCTTCAATTACTTTCATTTACTTTCACCAGATCAAAAACTGTCAGTATCTTATTTAAGTATGAAATAACTAATAACGCTGTGCTTTGCAGATTCAAATCCAGAACAACTCAAACTCACAACCTACTGACTTTATGATGAAAGGATATGTGGAAAGAGATGTTAGACCATAAGATGTAGGAGCAAATTAAGTCATTTGGCCCATTGAATGTGCTCCACCTTTTCATCATGGCTGATCCAATTTTCCCCTCAGACCCAATCTCCTGCCTTCTCCCCATATGCCTTCAGACCCTGACCAATCAAGAATCTATCAATCTCTGCCTTAATTATATATAAAGACTTTGCCTCCACAGCTGCCAGTGGCAAAGCATTCCACAGATTCACCACTGTCTGCCGAAAGAAGTTCTTCCTCATCTCTGTTCTAAAAGGATGCCCTTTATTGTGAGGTCGTGTCCTCTTGTTTTAGTCTCTCCCACTGTAGGAAACATCCTCTCCACATTCATTCTATCAAGGCCTTTCAACTTTCGATAGGTCTCAATGAGATCATCCCTTGTTCTTCTGAATTCCAGTGAATACAGATCTGGAGTCATCAAATACTCATCATATGACCAGCCATTAAATCCCGGAATCATTTTTGTGAACCTCCTTTTGACCGTCTCCAGATTCAGCACGTCCTTTCTAAAATAAGGGGCCCAAACCTGCTCACAATACTCCACATGAGGCCTCACCAGTGCTTTATGAAGTCACAACATTACATCCTTGTTTTTATATTCTTTTGAAATGAAAGCTAGCATTGCATTTGCCTTCCTCGCCACAGAGTCAACCTGCAAATTAGCTTCAGGGAATCCTGCACAAGGTCTTCCAAGTCCCTTCGCACTTCAGTTTTTTTGTATTTTCTCTCCATTTAGAAAATTGTCAATCGTTTTATTTCCTCTACCAAATTGCATGACCATACACTTCCCGACTTTGTATTCATATGGCACTTCTTTGCCCATTCTCCTAATCTGTCTAAATCCTTCTGTAGCCTCTTTCTTTCTCAGAAATACCTGCCCCTCTACCTATCTTTACATTGTCTGCAAACTTTGTAAAAACACTGTTAATTCAATCACCCAAATCATTGACATACAACATAAAAGGAATTGGTTCCAATTCAGGCCCCTGTGGATCACCAGCAGCCAACTAGGAAAGGTTCCCTTTGCTCCCACTCTCCTGCCAATCAGCCACTGCTTTATCCATGCCAGAATCTTTCCTGTAATACCATTGGCTTGTGGCTTGTTGAGCAGCCTCATGTGAGGCACCTTATCAAAGGTCTTCTGAAAATTCAAGTTACACAACATCTCCTTTGTCTATCCTGCTGGTTATTTCTTGAACGAATTCCATCAGCTTTGTCAGGCAAGATTTTCCCTGGAGGAAACCATGCTGACTATTTCCCTCCAAGTACCCTTTGACCATATCCTTAATAATCAACTCCAACATTGAGGTCTGCATAACTGGCCTACAGTTTCCTTTCTTCTGCCTCTCTCCCTTCTTGAAGAGTGGGGTGACATTTGCAATTTTCCAATCTTCCAGAACTATTCCAAAATCTAGTGATTCCTGAAAGTTCATTACTAATGCCTCTACAATCTCTTCAGCCTCCTCTTTCAGAATCCTGGGGAGTACACCATCTGGTCCAGGTGATTTATGTACCTTCATGCCTTTCAGTTTCCCAAGTTGTGGTAACTTCTCTTTAGTTGTGGTAACTTCACACACCTCATGGCCCCTGACCCCTGGAACTTCCAACATACTGCTTGAGTCTTTCACAGTGAAGACTGATGCAAAATACTTATTCAGTTCATCTGCCATTTCATTGTCCATCATTACTACCTCTCCAGCATCATGTTCCAGTAGTCCAAATTCCACTCTCACCTCTCTTTGGCACTTTATGTATCTGAGGAAACTTTTGATATCCTCTTAATATTATTGGTTAGCTTACTTTTCTATTCCATCTTTACCTTCTTAATGACATTTAGTTGTCATCTGTTGGTACTTGAAAGCTTCCCAATCCTTTAACTTCCCAGCAACACACACAAAATGCTGGTGGAACACAGCAGGCCAGGCAGCATCTATAGGGAGAAGCACTGTCAACGTTTTGGGCCGAGACCCTTCGAACCCTTCAATATCGGCCTGAAACGTTAGCTTTGCTTCTCTATACAGATGCTGCCTGACCTGCTGTGTTCCACCAGCATTTTGTGTGTGTTGCTTGAATTTCCAGCATCTGCAGATTTCCTCGTGTTTACTCTAATTTCCCACTACATTTTGTTCTATTATGTGCCCTCTCCTTGTCTTTTATGTTGGCTTTGACTTCTTTTGTTAGCCAGGGTTGTATCATCTTTTCTTTAGAATACTTCTTTTTTGGGATGTATATATCCTGTGCCTTCCCAATTATTTCCAGAAATTCCAGCCATTGCTCCTCTGCCATCATCCTTGCCAGTGTTCTTTTCCCAATCAATTCAGGCCAACTGCCCTCTCATGCCTCTGTAATTCCCTTTATTCCACTGTAATACCAATACATCTGATTTTAGGCACTCCTTCTTAAATTTCAGGATGAATTTGTTCATATTATGTCGACTTGCCCCTAGGGGCAAGTGTTCAATGGTGCTTTGCATGGTTATGGAGAAGTGTTCAATGTGTGAGGGGAGGCAGAATTTGCAACAATAGTCACAAGATCAATTGATAGATGAAAGTTGAACAACACTCTGCCTTCTGGTTCATCCATCAGCTTCAGTCTGGATCCCTTCCCAATCCTACATGCTGATTGCACCAGCCTAACTGAGTTCCCCAGTCCGATTTCTTGCAGGGAGAATGCTCCCAATTGTCAGCGGGAATGCTGAAATTGATGAGGCCTTATTTGACCTTTTCACTGTAACAGAGCTCTGGGCTGCTGGCATTTCTTGAATTGGCTGTGGAGAATATATTTGGCAGAAGGGCTTGAGGCAAATCCACCAAGTTTCCCAGCCAAAAAAAAAAGCCTGCCAGTGTCTGATTAGACAAGGATCTTGTCACATTACACAAGGATCTTGTTATTCTAAACCGTTTGTTTTAACCCCAGAACAAATGAAGCTAATTTTAAAATAATTTGAAATACGTAAAATAAACCCGATAAAGTGGATAAATACTGACTGTCAATCTATTGCAATGGGAATCCCAACACACTCAAAAATCTCAGTTTATATCTTTGATCCAGTACTGACCAGAAGATGCATTTACTTTAATGTGGCATCTAACTGGAGGCTAAGAACATGGAACACTGAAAGATATGGTGCAGAAGGAAGCTTTCAGTCGCATGCCTATCAAAACTGAACTTGGATTAATCCCACTTGCTGGCTTTTGATCCATAATCCAGTGGTTTAAGGCTCTTCTGGGGATTTATTAAAAAATTGTGAGAGTTTCTGAGTCCGCTTTTCAGGCAGTGACTTTGATCCTCTCCATTCACTGAGGGAAGTAATTTTTCTCATTTCTCTCCTCATAACGATAAAAGCAGACTCAATGGAGAAGTATTTGGAGATGTTAGAAGCTGGGGAGTAGATGTGGACTGCTGGGTCACTCTGCCTGGCCCACTATTCAGTCATTGATCAGTTGCCTCACTCCATTTGTATGTCTTTGCTCCAAATCCTTTGGGGCAAAGACATATATTTACCAACCTCAATTAGAAAATTTGGAGATGACTCAGATCGATTGCTGTTGCAGCAGGGAGGTGTTGTTTCAATAAGTAGCTTTACAACAGTGATCTGAAGTGCAGATCATGAGGAAGGCGATGATGCACTGTCATACGTTTCCAGCTGGGGAGGATGTACTGCACTGAACCACATTATAATCGGAGAAGTACTATGTCTCTAGAGAAAAGCAAACCTGCCTTACAAATGTAGTCTGGTCATGCGCATTAATCGTTTATGTTGAAACTTCCCTCGCAGTAAAAGCCATGTCCAAGACAAACGTTTAGAAGTGCTGTTACTTTGAGCCTTGGTTGTTATAAGCCACTTATCTTTATTGTAAATGTTCTGGCTCGTCCTGCCTAAAAAACCTTAAAGAGAACAAGGCCCATGGTCTGCACTGAGACATCAAGCACGTGAGCATTATTTATGCTGGGTCGTATGAGACCTATAGACGTTCCATTTCATGAAGGATGTAGGGCTGCTTTTCTATCTGGTGGCCTATTTTCTTATCATTAACTTTTGGAAAAGGCTGCTTCCTCCTCTGATACTGCACTGAAAAATACAGCCTTGGAAATCATTAAATTAGAAAGACTATAACTAAATACTCAGGCTGAAGAAGTCTAATCTGGGGTCAGCTGGAGGCCACATTAACTGAGAATGATATCAGTGGGCTATGTGTGGTGAACATGCAAGCAGGCCATTTGAAGCAAGACAGCCTTGATAAATGAGCTGGGACTAATAGGGGATTAATCTCCTTCCAGTGCATGATGTATTTTGAACATCACACAGCCATGAATGTAAATGTCTTTCTCTGTGTGGTGGTGTCTTTTGCCCAGAGCTTAAGTTCTTGGCTGAATTGATCCAGATGGGGGAGGCCTGATATTTGGGACTGAACTCTTTTCTCAAAGCTAGTGGAAATGTAGCCCTGACTCCAGGAAAATAGTTGGCCTTGCCCCATTCCCAACATAACTACATCCTCGGTGTTGTTCAGTAGGTCCCCTAATTAATTATCAGAGTCATGCACAAGGCTCTTTTATACGGTCAGGACACACAATGGTAGAGGATGTTGAATTGCTGTTTTTGGTCTGACTTGGTCAATATGCATTTGTTCATGGCTTCATTAGCATCAAGTGTAGTCTTGTTGAAGGGGACCCAAGGTTTTTCTTTCATTCTGTAGCACCAGAAAGGTAAAGTTCTCTCTGGCCCAGGGAAGTACAACAAATAATCAGCTGGAGGAACTAAGCGAGTCAAGCAGCACCCATAGAGGCAGAGGAACTGACGATGTTACGGATTGAAACCTTGCATCAGGACTGGGTGAGGGGGGGAGGGCTGCCATCAGTCATCACCCACCTAACATCAATTGCAACATCAGGCCTTGCTGCTCTCTTCTTTGCTTCTCGCCGATGCAGCAAGGCTTTGCATCCCACGTAAATAACCCTCTCATAAATGGCCCCTCTTTCACAGTTATACCAGTTCCATCACATTCCTTCAGAATGCAATTTGGCAAGGTCTGTCTATGTGATTCCCAATAGGTGTGCGATGGTCTGTGTGGTTTCAGTGGTCTGAAGGGCCTGTTTCATGCTGTAGCCCTCCAGGTTTCTATGACACTGTGCTGATGGCATCTTAATCCTGAGATAAAGTGTCAGGGATATGAGTTGTGATAGACAGGTGGGGATGCTTGAAGCAGAATTTCTCTCATGTGAGAAATGGCCATCTCCTGATGAAGGGCCCTTGTCGTAAAGCTTTCTCCTTCCACGGATGTGGATTGACCTGATGAGTATTTCCAGTAGTTTCTCATTTTTGATTTTATAATCTCCTGAAGGTCCGTTCGTTGGTTTTGGTCCTGGATAAGTTTGTTCTCCAATCATCTGAACAACACTGGCACAATAATTAGACCCTGAAGAGTCTGAAAGACAGCTGCATGCACCCTCCTTGGGACGGAGGAAGTGATGAAGTTTAAGGAGGATAGAGCAGTGGAGCTCTAGAGTCATATTTAAACCACTGTGGGGCTGCCTTCCTTGAACATAATTATTTATCAAGCAAGTGCCTTCTATTCCCTTCAATTAACTCACATTCCTGTAGATCTTAATACAAAGAAAGTGAATGACCAGGAGCACAGGCAAGAAATGTGTTATTCTAATGTTTCTTTATTCTCACTTATGATCTGGTTTTAGTTATTGTATACACTGGATTAAAAAGTATGATTTCTTACATGTCCTAAGAGGCATTATAGGTCCCTTTGAGACACGGGACAGTGTAAACATTTGCTCTTCTCTGAATTTGGATATAAGGTCAAAAGCCAAGCTAATCCAGGATTCTGAATATTGGGGGGGTCAAGCTGCAGAAATCCAATTCTTCTGCCTTGCTCTTGTGAAATTTCCCCCATCCATATCCAGGCTGCTGAATGCCAAAAGGCAGCAAAGTGCTGTACCACTTTGTAAGGAAGTAGACAAATATCAGGCTGATTTTTCTCATTGCTTCTTTAACTTATTATATCATAGAACTACGTTGTCGGGCCCATGATGACCAGGTGGTTGTTTTCAACTGCTTGTTGTCTATGTCTTATCTGATGTTCAAGAAATCAAGAAAGCCTGTAAATCAGGGCAGTGGTCCAGCTTACCCGCTCAGTGCCTGTCTGGTGATGGTAAATGTTGGAATATGCTTACATGTCCAAATAGTACTCCCATGGCAATCATAATCTATGTGGCTTGCTCCCACTCTTCTTGCTTGTAATTTTCTATAGCAATGGGTGGAATAGTATGACAAACACAAGAGAATCTGCAGAATCTGGAAGTCCAAGCAACACAGGCAAACTGCTGGAGGAACTCAGCAGGCCAGCCAGCACCTATGGAAAAGAGTACAATCGATGCTTTGGTCTAAGAACCTTTGTCAGATCTAGTAGAATAGAGGAAGAGTATTAATGTGGTTGACTGTGAAATGAGTATCGTGCAGCAAGAGACTCACCTCCTGACAGCCCAAAGCAAAACGCTGGATTACTCTCCACTCACCTGGATCAGTGCAGCTCCAACAACAATGAAGAAGTTTTCCACATTCAACAACAATGCAGCCCACTTGACTGGCACCCAGTCAACCACCCTAAGAATTCCCTCCCCACACACAGTACACAGTATCTGCATTATGTACCATCTTGGTCCCGCTGGCAGTACCTCGCAAATCTGTGAATTCTACTAACAATATGGACCAGGTTAACAGATGTTTGAATATACTTTCACCTGCAGGGCATTGGGTATAGAAGTTGGGACGTTGGGCTACAGTTTCACAAAATGCTTGTGAGTCCACAACTGGAATATTGTGTTCAGTTTTGATTGCCCTAATACAGCAAAGATGCCACTAAACCGTAAAGAATGTAGAGGAGTTTTAGGAGGATGGTGCCGGGACTTGAGTGAGTTATGGAGGGAGGTTGAGCATATTGCTATTTTAATCATTGGACCATAAGAAAGTGGTCTTATAGAGGTTGTATAAGTTATGAGGAGCTTAGATAGGGTGGATGTGCACAGTCTTTTTCCCAGGACTGAGGAAGATTTAATAAGAACCTGAGGGGAAAATTCACAGTCAGAGCATGGGCAGTATACGAACAGGCTGCCAGAAGAAGTATTTGAGGTAGGTACGTTAACAGCATTTAAAAAGTAGACGGGTACATGCAGAAGGAAGATTTAGAAATTTATGGGCCAAATGAGTGCAAATGGGACCGGCTTAGATAGGCATCTTGGTTGGCATGGACCAGTTGCCTATTGTCATGCCATATGACTCTACGGCTCTATGACTACGTGACCATCATTTGCCCATTCTCCTCCATGTCACACGCCATTCTGACTTAGAAAAATATTGCCGATCCTTCATTGTTATTGGTTCTAAATCCCAAAAGCATTGTGTAATAGCTTTGCCACCAGGAATGAGATCATTCACGAAGGTAACTCATCAACCACCTTCCCAAGGGCAAGTGTTCATGGATAATAAATGCTGACTTCATGATTATCGGATTTTGAAAGCTAAATAATTAAAATTTAATAGTTTCATCATGAGTGTCAAATTTCAGCTCAGGAATCTCAAGTGTTTTTAATATTCCAATTGGGGTCTCATAAAATTCCCAAGATAATTGTAGTTCATGTGAGACTGACTCCCTCCACTGCAAATAATTCAATAGAACATAGAACACAGAACAAAAAGCATAGAGCAGTACAACACCGGAAATGGCCTTTAGAGTCATAAAGGCTCATAATGCCATGCTGAACTAATTAAGTCAGGAATCAAATACCCAATTAATTAATCCCTGTTGTCTACTCTGTGTCCATGTCCTTCCACTTCCTGCAAATTCATTCACCTATCTAAGAGTCTTTGGATGCCTCTATCATATTCATCTCCACCACTACCATGAGCAGTGCATTCCAGGCATCCACCACTCTGTGTGAAAAAACCTCAGCCAGCATATCTCCTATGAACCTGCCCCATATGACCTTAAACGTATGCTCTCTGGTATCAGACATTTCAACTCTCGGGAAAAATCGGATACTGACTGAGAACTTTATCTACGTAACTCTTAAACTTATAGACTTCTATCTGATCTCTTCTCAGCCTCTGCCTCAACAAGGAAAACAACCCAAGTGTGTTCAACCTCTTCTTACAGCACATGTAATCTCTAATCCAGTTAGCATCCTCGTAAGCGTCTTGTGTACTGTCTCTAAAGCTTCAACCTGTTTCCCCTGGAATGGGCCGACCAGAATTGAATGCAATACTCCACATGCAGCCTAACTAGAGTTTTATAAAGCTACCTCCTCTTGACTCTTGAACTAAGTTCCTTGACTAACAAAGGCAAGCATGCCATATTCCTTTCTTACCACCCTATCAGCCTAAGAGGCCACTTTCAGGGAACTATGAACTTTGTCTCCAAGATTCTTCTGCATATCAACACTGCTAAGGGTTTTGCCAAAAACAGTGTATTGTTCCTTTATATTGATCTCTTGAAGTGCAATACTCCATATTTGGCTGGATTAAACACCGTCTGCCATTTCTCCACACAGATCTGCAATTGGTCTATACCCCGCTGTACCCTTTGCCAATCTTCTACACTGTTGACAGCATCATTTGCATACTTACTATCCCCACCATCTACCTTTTCATCCAGGTCATTCCTTAACCTTTCTCCCACTGAAAGGTCAGTACCTGGCCTTGATGGGTATCCAACACCAGGTCTTGCCTATTCTTACTGATCGTGACATCTACCTTCCTCTCAATCCCTTTACTTTCTGATCTGGTGCTCTGCTTCTCATTCCCCTTCCAAACTAGCTTCAACCATCAACGGGCAGTAACAAACTTCCCAGCCAGGATATTGGTTTCCCTACAAACATGGAGCAAGCCATCCATCCTGTACAAGTCACCCCTGCCCCAGAAGAGGTTCCAATGATCCACTGACCTGAAACCCATGTACCGTGCACCAGTTCCACAGCCACACATTCATATTTCTATTGCTACCCTGACTAGCATGTTGCACTTGGACTAATCCAGAGTTTAGTACCTTCGTGGTCCTGCTTCTCAGCCCAACTTCTTATGCTCAGTGTGCAGGACTATGTCATTGAGGCCAATGTGAACCATGAATTCTGGCTGCTCATCCTTCCCATTGAAAATGTTCTGCAACTTCTCTGGCACCCTTGAGGTGACACACCATCCTGGTGTCTCTGTTGCAGCCATAGAATCTCCTGTCCGTCCCCTTAACTACCGAGTCTCCAATCACAACTGCTCTGCCTGATTTTACCCTTCTTGTGCTGGCCTCTGCCTCCTTGCTAACTCCCTGAGATAGAGGACTGGTTCTTAGCCTTCCCAGAGTTTCCTCCCAGCAGCTCTCTGGGAAGTGAGAACTGACCTTAGGAACAGCCAGATCCATGCATGCAGCCAACCCACCAGCTTTACACCTATGTTGAACAATACTCAGAAATGACCGGACAGAGATGAAAATAAAACTTCTTTAATAAAGGGGTTTGAATAGAGAGGAATAAAATAATGACAATCGTGTATATTTCAGACCAGTTTGATCATCATTGTTCTTCACAGAAACATGTTGGTAGGTGAAGTCAAAGCAATCAGAAGAAAGGAAGGGAATTGCTCAGGACAGGTTTATTGATGGTTTGAGGTGCTGGGCAGAGATTTCTATTTTAATGCTGAACACAGTGTCTGACGTAAACAGCATGTCATTTATATTTCCTTCTGCAAAAATGTATAATTTTGGATTAAAATTCTTTGGCAAGGTACTGATTTGGATCTCATACTGTATCCAAGATAATCTGCCTGCTGTACAGCAAGGACATGAACTAAACTGTAAACTGTCATACACCAGCCATTGGGGTTGTTGTTCAAGAGAAGTTCAAACCAAACTGGAAATGCTTCTTAAAGTGCTCAGTGAGTGAGCCAAGAGTAAGTACTTATTAGGCTGACAATATTCACAATGATTACTCCCTGACCCTTTATAAATAATATAGATACTGCAGTCAGATAGTCACACCAAACACCCACAGCCGAGAACTGTGCAAAGAAAGATCTCAAGTTCAATTGTGCAGGCAGGGGGGCAAGGCTGAGATCTACCACGGTTAATTTACAGATGTTGGTGGTCATGGAAGCAGGCCAACACTGTATAAATAGTAATAAATGAATGATAGGGTCAAAATGGGAAGATTTGACAACATGAAACAACACTATTGTTTGTGTGGACTGTATGTCAATTTAAAAATCTAGGCAAGTGGCCAAGAATGATAAGTTGTGAGACTATCAAAGGATAAAAAAGTAAAAGAAGCTATCTGTAAATTATTGGTGGTAGCAGTAATGGAGAAGAATTGGCTTGTGCATAACTGCAGGGTGTTGCAGACCTGCCTCCACCTCTGTTCTGTCTTCTTCCTACTTTTCCCAAAGTGTGGTTGAGGATGGACACCAAGCAGTACTAGCGCAGAGCCAGGAAGAGACCCATATTTTCCTTGATTATTCAATGAGTTACAAGGTGTCATATCTTGCCTTCAGCGTCCAATAGTTGCTCCTTGAATACTGAGGCAGTGCCTAAGTCTTTACTAGCTGAGGAGAATTCCTAAACCGGGTTTTGGTGCCCACAGGCACATCCCTCCTCTGACTAAGTTCCTCATTCTCAATTATGTCAACTGTCATGGATATCTGAATATTACCCAAGCCAATTAGATTATTGGGGTCACTGAAGGAGGAATGGCTAATTGAATCCATTGTGATAAGGCCTGATGACTGAATGTTAGAGATAGTTTGTAACCCAAAAATTAACATCCCAACATAGAATGAGAGAATCAAAGTCTTCATCAGACCTGGAAAGGGTGCATACAAGGAGAAAAGTATTATCTGAAAGGGGAGGGTAGACTGACTTGGACTGGAGTGTCAGAGGCTGACGGTCGATCTGATAGACGTTTGTAAAATAATGGGAGGCAGGGTAAATAGACAGATTCTGCTTCACTGTGTGGAAATGTCAAATGTCAAAAGGTATCCCTTTAAGGTGAGGGCTGGTGGAAATTTAAAGGAGGTTCACAAGGCAAATTCTTTTACGCAGAGAGTGTTAAGTGAGTGGAACATGCTGCCAGGGCAAGTGGTACAGATATGATAGTAACAGTTAAGAAGTACTTAGACAGACACGCGAACAGGCAGGAAAGGGAGGGATATGGATTGGGATAATAGTTGACAGAGACATTATGAGCCGCAGAGTCTGTCCCTGTGCTGAACTGCTCTATATTCTAAGTTCTATGCACTGAATTGGAAAATTCAGCTTTGCGTCTGCAGGGTCTGTTCATTGCATAAGGTATTTCATGTCAATATGTGGTGACTAATTTCAATTACAGGTGCAGAAAAATAAATTGTGCTGTTTTTCCCACCTGAAATGTGACTTCATGGTTACTGAAATGTAAAGTGTAATCCATTATAATTATTGCAACTGCAGTTAATTACCTGGATTGTAATTTGCTAATTTACTTATTTCCACACAGTGTGGGGTCAGTCATAGAGTCAAAGAGCAGTACAGCACAGAAACAGGCCCTTCAGCCCATCTAGTCATTGCAGAAACCATTTAAACTGCCTACTACCAATAACCTGCACTGGGACCATAGCCCTCCATATCCCTACCAGCCATGTACCTATTCAAACTTTTCTTAAATGTTGAAATCAAGCTCGCATGCACCACTTGTGATGACAGCTCACTCTCACAACCCTGTGTTCCCTTTAAACTTTTTGACTTTCACCCTTAACCAATGACCTCTGGTTGTAGTCCTACCCGACTGCAGTAGAAAAAGCCTCCATGCATTTATCCTATCTATAGCCCTCATAACCTCTATCAAAGCTCCTCTCAATCTCCTTCATTCTAAAGAATACAGTCCTAATCTGTTCAATCTTTCCTTATAACTCGGGTCCTTCTGTCCTCGCAACATCCTCATAAATTTTCTCTGTATTCTTTCAACCTTATTTACAACTTTCCTGTAGGTAGGTGACCAAAACTGTACACAATACTCCAAATTAGGTCTCACCAATGTCTTATACAACTGCATCATAACATCCCATCTCCTGTACTCAATACTTTCATTTATGAAGGTCAGTGTGCCAAAAGCTTTCTTTACAACCCTATCTCCCTGTGACACCACTTTCAATAAGTTATGGACATGTGTAAGTAGAAAGAGCTTACACAGAGTTGTTAAACTATGTTATTTGAAATAATGGTTTTCAACTCTTCTGTCTGTTTTGTTCTGCTGCCTCCATTGGCTATTTGTTCTTTAAATGTAGTACTTATTATGTCCTTTTAGAATTAATTTTGTATTGTTATTGTTTAATTTGCCTCAATGCAATGTTGTGGGCCGTATGAACAGTTTGCAAGACATGCTTTTCTTTGTATCTTCAGAATCAGAATCAGAATCAGGTTTATCACCGGCATGTGATGTGAAATCTTGGTACATATGGCAATATTAAACCAACACCAATATGAATATAATTAGCAACATCTCTTTTATTCCATTCAGGATATTTCTGAAATCAATAATTTTTGGAATAGGGAATTCCAGTAAATTCCATATTAGTGTCAATGCATCTTAATCTATTTCTGAACATATACTGCTGCATCCCTTGAGTATTATCTCCATTGGCTTCAGATGCAAAATATATATACACAATTCTCCCAGATCAGGTTATCAGTGATCATTGTTCACCCATGGTCTGGTTGAACTACAGAAGGGATTGTGATATATTTTCTGTGAGCTTATCATTGGCTTCAATCTCCAGCCTTCCTCAGATGATGCCTGTCCCTGTGCTATGTAAACCATTCTCTCTACTGACATAAAAACCAGGTCATGTCAACTGTTTGGTAACTGCATTGTTTCTTGTTGATGTCATGGCTGGATTTGAGTTAAAAGCTGCTACCTCCTTAGATGTTCTGTTTTGGTATGAAGCTTGCTGTTGCTCTTTCTTCCTCTGATTCCTCCTACTGGAAATTTAAACTTCAGCAACCTTACAGTTGTTAGCGATACAGTTCAGGTTTGGTGGTTTATCGCCCTCTGGGCTGGACCCCGGAGCTGATGCATTCCAATTTGCCCAGACCGCCGAAGTGTGCATCTGCTTGTCCTTCTTTTGCTTCCACCCTGAGGCAACTTGACTATTTTTACAGCATGCTGTTGCTTTCCACTGGACAGTGGTTAGGTGAATCCCCACGTATCCAAAACCCTGCAATGTCACTTGATGGGAGTTGTGAACCATTGCCTTGGCAACCACATTTGGGATATAGAGTCTGGACAAAAAAAAACCTTCAGGATGGCGGAAGGTGTGGTTAAATCAAAGTCACATCATTTCGGGAAGTTGGGAGAATAATATAGTGTTACCAGATAGCTATTGCCTGATGGGTTTCTGTATCCACCTTTACCTGAGATCCACCAGCACCTCATCTTCAAGCATTGACACCGTTGTCCCATAGTCATCCTTACATTACATGAAATCCTTCACTTTTGCATTCAGATCTGTTCGGTGTAATGACTGACAAGCTCTCCCCCCAGACGCGATGAGTGGATGTGCTCTGATGTTTCTTTGCTCATAGATCGTGTTATGTGGAAGGCGAGTGGGTGTTCAGCGCCATCTACCAGCCTCTCGCTCGCTGCTGCAAGAGGAAGGTGTCTGCATGTGGCGGTCTCTCGCTTGCTGCTCCGAAGGGAATGGCCTACATTCGAATGGTCTCTCCCTCTCCCTTGATGCTGTCGGAGGTCTGCAGTTTATGAATTGGACTGTAGTTCATTTGGTCTCTTTTGATTGGGCACTCTCGATTTTATGTTTATATATTCTGTGTTTTCATTTGTTCTTTCTTGTTGCTGTTTGAGAGATTTGTTTTTTGCGCATGGGGGGGGGGCATTGATGTTCTTGTTGCCGTTTGCAGCAGAGGAGATGCTGATGTATTTCCTTGACCGGCTTCTCTATGTTTTGTGGCTGTCAGGAGAAGACAAATCTTTGAGTTGCATTCTGCATACGTATGTGCTTTGGTAATAAATGTACCTCGAACTCTGTACTGCTGCTTCAGCTCTGAGAATCAATCCCTCAGGTGAAAAGTGACGATACAGGGCAGGACCATCAGGGAGCTCCAGCTGCTTAGTTGTTCATTCTCACTAATAGTGGCAGGCAGTTCTTGCAGGGAGTGCTGTGATGTACTTAAGGGAGCCAATTAGACAATTGAGCTTTGGTGAAAATTCTCCTTTGCATTCATGTCAAAGAGTTTCTGATCAGACCGCACACATTCATGTCCCCTACATGTGTACATTGAACCTTTCAAGCCCAAGTATGACCTACACAGTAATTATTTATTCTAAATAAATAAATTAATACATATGAACTGATGGAATGGTTCAAGTCCAAGTATCACAACCATGTGCCCCCTTTTCAGTTTGAGCAGCTCAATAAATGTTAGAACAATATCAGTTGGAGATCTTGCTTGGTAGCTGCTCTAAGACCCTTTCCTATGCCATCTGTTTGTAGCATTGGCTCTTTCCTGACATCTGGTTGGCATCAAGTCAAAGAGACATACAGTATGGAAATAGGCCTTTTTGGGTCAAATGGTCCATGCCAACCACAATTGCTGTTTAAGACAATCCCATTTGCCTACATTTGGCATAAAATCCTGCAACTTAGGCCTCACCAACATCATATATAGCTCCATTATAAGATCCCTGATACTCTGATACTCAGTACTTTGATTTAAGAAGGCCAATGTGCCAAAAGCTCTCTTTACAACCCTATCTACTTGTGAAGTGACTTTCAGTCCATTTACTTCAGCTGGTCCAGATCCAACTGCAAGCTTTGGTAGTCTTCCTTGCTGTCCACTGCATCCTCAATCTTGGAGCCATGTTTTTTATTATTAGCTGTCTCAGTGGTTCACGCACCTCACATGGCTGGAGCTTGTATTTGCTTCTGTGTTTGATGTATCCTGGGAAACAATGGATTCCAGAAATACATGTCTGGCTCTGAGGTGTCTTTTTCTCTCTAGCTACCCGCATCAATAGGATGACCTTGTCTACATCTTAATCCAATGATAACCCAATCTTACTATATCACAGATACTGCCTTCCTTCCCTTCCACATTCTTCTCTGTAACTTTAGACCAATTTATTTCCCAATCCAGATGACGAGACGTTGACCTGAAACATTATCTGTTTCTCTTTCTGCAGATGTTGTCTGGCCTACTAAGTGTTTCCTGAATTAATGTTTCTATTTTATACCTGCAATGCAGCAGTTCCCCCATCTGGGCAGTAACACCGTGGTGTAGAAATGCAGGAGATTAACAATTACAGTGTTATTGTGAGGTGGCCCTTCATGTCTCAGGTTAATGTGTGAGCATTGTGCATTGATGCTTTCAGTATTTTTGTCACATGGATTGATTCTTATGGATCAAATATATTTTACATTAACACAAAAGGCCATTGTTTACATAATTTTTAATGGTTTTGTCACAATGCACTAAGTTACAAGGGCAATATGAAGTAGTACAAGCTAAAGATCCATGCATCTTTTCTTGGTCCATGTATTTATATTGATAGTGAGCATGAAGGCTTCAGTTCGTTTCCTACTTTGCAGTTTCCATGACAACAATGCTGCTACGTAAGTCAGGGGACCAAAATCTTTCCTCCTAACCTTCTTGCCCACCTGCTGCAATTTTTAGTCAGATTTGGGAGGCTGAAATGTTCCAACATCTCCCAGAATAGAAGCTCTGTTCTCTCTAGCAGAATAACCACTAATGGATATCTCAACAAATCTACTATTAATGATCTAGGTGCTGCTGTGGATTTCCAGCATCTTGTATCCTCTAAATGATTACAGTCTACAGTGGTGCAAACCCTGTGTAGTTTACCAGATACAATTCCAGGAGTTCTAGGTGTGAACCTTGTTCCCTATACCATCTTCATTCGGAATTTTGAGCAGAAATGAATATAGGTTGATGATTTATGATACACTCCCTTTGTAGCCTTTTTCTGCCAGAATCAGAATCAGGTTTAGTATCACTAGCATATGTCATGCAATCTGTTGGTGTGCAGCTGCAGCATTCACTAATAATAAAAATATCTATAAATTACAATAAGAAAATAGTTTTTATAAATAAAATAAATAAGTAGTGCAAAAAGAGAGCAAAATAAAAGAAAAATAGTGAGGGCACATGGGCCGTGAAATAGTGCATATGAGTCCATTGTTCATTTGATAATCTGATCACAGAGGGAAGGAAACTGTTCCTAAAACATTCAGTGTGTGGCTTCAGACTCCTGTACCCCCTCTTTGATGGTAGCAATGAGGAATGGGTATGTTCTGGGTGACGGGAGTCCTTACTGATCAATGTTGCCTTTTCGAAATATTGTGTTTTGAAGATGCCTTCATGCTGGGGAGGCTAATAGCAGTGACAAAGCTTGCTAACTTTACAATGCTCTGCAGCTTTTTCCAATTCTTTAAAGCAGCCCCACCATATCAGACAATGATACAACCCGTTAGAAAGTACCCCATGGTACATCTATAGAAATTTATATTTGGTAACATAGCAAGTCTCATCAAACTCCTAATGAAATATAGCCACTGTCATGCCTTCTTTGTAATTGCATCAATATGTTTGGACCAAGATAGATCTTCAGAGATGTTGGCACTCAACAACTTGAAACTGCTCACCCTTTCCACTGCAGATCCCTCGATGAGGACTGGTATGAGTTCCCTCAACTTCCCCTTCCTGAAGACCACAATCAGTTTCTTTGATTTTACTGACATTGAGTGCCAGGTTATTGTTGTGACACCATTCAATCAAATGATCTATCCCACTTCTGTACGCCTCCGCAACATCATCTGAAATTCCGCCAACAATAGTTGTGTCATTGGCAAATTTATAAGTGGCATTTGAGCTGTGCTTCACCACACAGTCATTGGTGTGGAGAGAGTAGAACAGTGGGATAAGCATGCACCAGTGTTCATTGTCAGTGAGAAGGAGATGTCATCTCGAACTCAAACTTCCAGTAATTGCCCCCCAACCCTTCACTATTTCCCATTTGCTTTTACCTCTCTCACCTTATCTCTTTGTCTCCCTCTCATGCTCCTCCCCCCTTTTCTTTCTTCCATGGCCTTCTGACTTCCCCTATTAATTCCCCCTTTTCCAGCCCTGTATCTCTTTTACCAATCAACTTCCCAGCTCCTTACTTCACCCTCCCCCTCCTGGCTTCACCTATCACCTTGTGTTTCTCCCTCCCCCACCCCTATTTTTTAACTCTACTCATCTTTCTTTCTCCAGTCCTGTGGAAGGATCGCGTCCCAAAATGTCAACAGTACTCTTTTCCATAGACGCTGCCTGGCCTGCTGAGTTCCTCCAGAATTTTGTTGTCATGGGGTCAGATTTTGTCTTGTAGGATGTAATGGCCTGCAAAACCTGCCAGAGCTGACATGCATCCCAATTCTGTCTCTAACTTCAATTGGAGTAGTTTTCTTGCTCTTAAAATAGCATTCCATAGGTCATACTTTGACTTGTTGTAGAGTTCTTGATCACCAATCTTGGATGCCACAGAATTGCCAGGGACTTTAGTATTCCTATATTGACATTTATTTCCTAAATCTTTGATGAATAATAGTTAAGAAGTTGCCTCGTTTGTGCAACATCTTCATGATTACTCCTCAAAGCATCAAATATTCATGGGGAACATAATACTCCTCCATTTATTATTTGTCTTCATTGATCATTCTGAAAACAATGTGAATCAATTAGCATGGATTTTGTACACAATGGTAAGCAGATTTTAAAACCATATTCACCATTTCAGGCAAACACGAGGAAATCTGCAGATGCTGGAAATTCAAGCAACACACACAAAATGCTGGTGGAACGCAACAGGCCAGGCAGCATCTATAAGAAGCACTGTCGACGTTTCGGGCCGAGACCCTTCGTCAGGACTAACTGTAAGGAAAGATACTAAGAGATTTGAAAGTAGGAGGGGGAAGGGAAAATGCAAAATGATAGGAGAAGACTGGGGGGGGGGTGAAGCTGAGAGCCAGACAGATGATTGGTAAAAGGGATACAGAGCTGGAGAAGGGAAAGGATCATGGGACGGGAGGCCTATGGAGAAAGAAAGGGGGAGGGGTGCACCAGAGGGAGATGGAGAACAGGCAGAGTGATGGGCAGAGAGAGAAAAAAAACTAAATATATCAGGAATGGGGTAAGAAGTGGAGGGGCATTAATGGAAGTTAGAGAAGTCAATGTTCATGCCATCAGGTTGGAGGCTACCCAGCCGGTATATAAGGTGTTGTTCCTCCAACCTTAGTCTGGCTTCATCTTGACAGTAGAAGATGCCATGGATAGACATATCAGAATGCCCATCACTCTGCCTTCCCTTCCCTTCTTACACATCCTTTCCCTTCTCTAGCTCTGTATCCCTTTCGCCAATCACCCATCTGGCTCTCAGCTTCACCCCACCCCCTCCGGTCTTCTCCTATCATTTTGCATTTTCCCCTCCCCCTCCTACTTTCAAATCTCTTACTATCTTTCCTTTCAGTTAGCCCTGACGAAGGGTCTCGGCCCGAAATGTCGACAGTGCTTCTCCCTATAGATGCTGCCTGGCCTGCTGCGCTCCACCAGCATTTTGTGTGTGTTGCTTCACCATTTCAGTTTGCTTAGTATTCAGAGGTTAATATTTTCTAAAGTCTGTCAATCAGATATTCATTTCTGTTTTTAAATGTACACAATATTGTAAAATGTTGCCCAGTTCCATCTTTTTAAAATTTGTTGAATATAATGGAGTCTTAGTTCCAATTTAATTCAAAATGCTAGGCCAAATTTTGATTAACTATTTAGCCTTAATTGGAAAAAAATATCCTGGTTCTAGACTCTTAAACTCTGAGTTCCCATACATTAGATGATTACCTTGTTTTGATGAGTCCATTGGCTTTAAAGAATACTTTTACTTTAGTAAGTTGAAAAGCTCCTCTGGACAGTGACAGCAATGTAATTATGGAGGAATACATAAATCCTGAAATGTTTCCAATATGCTGAAAGCTATGGGCTGAATCCAAATGAAGATTCCAAAGTTATGAGTTTTCTGGAAGTTTTAAGAATTATATGCAATTTAATATTCTTAATTATAAGCAAGTACTTTGATAGTCAACAGGGAAATTCTGGCACTGGGGCAATGCAGGACTTACTGTTACTGAGCTCACTGCTGTTTCCAGACATGGTCTTAAGTTTGATTCCCTTCACATTTGATTATACAAAGCTGGCAAAGTTTGGTAGCAGACAGTCTGTTATAACCAAGATCAACAATATAAATTTAGCCAGAGGTCCTCAAGAATTAGAACTGGTTGCCAATTATTTTCTTGCTTTCAATTGAAATTCAGGTCCACATTAAAGATGTGGTTAAGGTTGGAAAAATATTCAAATATATATTTCAGTTGGTTGATTCAGATAATACACACAAAATATGGTCTCAGCAATAATATTCCTGAAAATTTAATCTTAATTTTTTATTAAATTCTTCCGTATAAACAATTTGTTTATTAAAGTGAAAATTGAGAAAGTGATCAAAAATTGAATTATGGAGGCAACTTGGTTGCATAAGTACAAAAACAATGCAAATCTGACAGGAGGAGGTGCTGTATGGTGCTTAAAATATGAACTTTATACTTTAGGTGATATTTCTAGAGAAATCATCACTGTTTATTTTGATATTGCTGATGTCAAAGACAATAGTAGCCAATAATTTGACACTCTGAGCTGTGGGGAGAATGTATCTTTGTGTGTGATAATTAATTTTCTTCTTCGACAGTTTCTCAGCATCAAAGATGACTTAACAAATTATTCCCTGTGAGAACAGCAAACAATCTGCGAGGAACTCAAACACGAGGAAATTCTGTGGATGCTGGAAATTCAAGCAACACACACAAAATGCTGGTGGAACGCAGCAGACCAGGCAGCATCTATCGGAAGAAGCACTGTCGATGTTTCAGGCCAAGACCCTTTATCAGGACTAACCTCAAGACCTGATGAAGGTTCTCGGCCCGAAACGTCAACAGTGCTTCTACCTATAGATGCTGCCAGGCCTGCTGCGTTCCACCAGCATTTTGTGTGTGTTTCCAGAGAAACTCAGTGGCTTAAGTGGCATTTGAGGGAGGAAAGGAATTATTGATGTTTCTGGTTGAAACCCTATATCAGGACTGAGGGTGGAGAGCGAAGATAGCCAGTGTAAAGAGGAGAATGGGTTCGACTTAGTCCACAAATCACCCTGGACTCCAGTATCATCACTGTTTATATGTTGCTCGGTAACTCATTCTTTTGAATATAATGGAAATAAATATTGCCAATGGCACTGCATTGTTGGGTGAATAGGATAATACCTGTTAAGAGCTCGACAGCAGAGATGTGAATGAGTTTGTGTTCTGAAGGCAATCAGGTGTGAATGAGTATTTGAGTGGTAGATAAACCGAGGCTACATCCACACTACACCGGATAAATCCATAACTGAAGCTTTTTTTCTTTGTTTTTACCCTCCGTCCACACTAAAACGGCGTTTTCGTCCCCCAAAACCAGAGCTTTATAGAAACGCTTTTCAGGGTGTGTATTTTTGAAAACACTGTTCGGGCAGATCAGTGTGGACGGGGTAACTGGAGACTTTTGAAAACGCTGTCAGACGGCAGCACGTTATTTCATTGTTTTCTTGAACACAACCTAACAATTTCAGAACAGACGGCAAAGAGACTGAAGCCAGAAGAGTTAGAAATGTACTCACCAAATACTTTGACCCATAACTTACTGAATAAATAAATATACTCACTTTGCCCTGTTTTCTGTCCTTGCTTGTATGAAGGTGGTTTACCTATTTATGCAAGTACTTCTCTGACAATAGATGTGTTACAGCCTAATGTAACATTGTATGGAAATACAAGATAACACTGATGCAGACATGTTTTATACATTTAACACGGTACTTTATTAATGCAACAGAGTTAGTCAGTTTTTCAATGTTCATTGTCAGCCGGGTCAATCTGTCCATGAACTCCCTGTCGGTTGCCTCTGTACGCTCCTGTGTTTGTTGTTTATTAGTTTTAAGTTCTCCTGCGTGAGAGCCAACAGCTGTCCATCATTTTAAGTTTTTTTAGTCTGTAACTACACAAACATGCACTTTTACAGCGAGATTCCACACCAAACATGTCGCTTGTTTTTGGTAGATGTGTCCTGCACATGCACAGGAGGAAGAGATTCGCCAAAATCTCCGTTTCAATGTGGATAGAGACATTTTCAAAAATGCATAGTGTGGACGCCTATCGTTTTTACATGAAACTGGCGTTTTCAAAATTATCTGGTCTAGTGTGGATGTAGCCCCAAATGGTGAAAATGAAGGCAACCTGCTCTACTGGTGGTGAAGATAGTGGGAAAATCCTCAAATCAGAATCACCTTATGACTAAGGTAGCAAAGTGTTTGATTCAGTCATAGACAGTTGCCAGAGAAGGAATGGATCTGATGTTGTGAAAGCAGATTTCATGATATGAGCTCAAGATAATGGCTTTGGTCTTCATAACATTAGACTGAGATTATTGAATAAATTTGCATATTTCGGTGTTTTTCATCATATTTGAAAATATCACTAACAACAGATAACATTGTTTTCATGCTCCACATGGAATTAAAGTAACTTGGACAAGGTGGCTGTTGTCAGGCATTGGTTAAACAGAAAAATGGAGCAATAGAGACCCAAATTTGAGGAATTTTAGAGCTTGACTAATTGCAGAGTTTGAACATTAAAAATCTAAAAAGGAGCAGTCACTTTACCCCTAAACACTGCTCTGGTGTTCAGAGAGATCGCGGCTGATCTCCACTAAACATTTCTTTAGCAGGGAAACAGCTTTCACATCACATTTTCTGCCACTTCCTGATGCAGTTCTGAACTTGCTCCCTAGTGGTTAGAGCTCAGCCAGATTTGTTTCGATGTGCCACCACACAGTCATTACAGATGGTAAAGTTTTCCAGGAACAGCTTCTGATTGTGGGAATAACTGATAAGATCGGATTTTGGGATGTGGGCATCACTGGCAAAGCTGGTGTGTATTGCCTAATGGTTGAGAAGGTGGTGATCAGGCAGGTTTTGGACCAACGCCCTCCTACTGGTTGGATAAGGAGACCTAGTACTTCGACCAGCAATAATATCTTGTAATATCCAAATCAGAATAGATGTGATTGTTGGAGAAAGACCTGCATGTGACAGGTCTCCGGTGTGCTGCTGCCCTGTACTACTTTGTGGTAGAGGTTGAAGATATGGTTTGATCTGCATTTTGTAGAAGGCACCCAGTGCTGCTGTAATGGGGCAAATGAATATTTAGTTTGGTGGATGGAATGGATGAAACTGGTAGCTTCCTACATGAGTATTGTAGCATCACTCACCCTGGCAAATGGAAACTAATCCATCACATGCTTCACATGAGGTTTGTAGAGGGTAGATAGACTTCTAGGTGTCAGATGAGTCACCAGTTGAGGGTACTTGGGTCCTGACATGCTCGTGTAACTATGATGTTTATGTGGCTGATGGTCCAGTTGAGTTCCTTTTCAAAGCTAACACTAATTTTGTTGATGTTGGGGACTCAGCTGTGGTAATGCCATTGAATGTCACTGTTTGGAACTTCTGTGGCGTAAATGTTATTTGACACTTATCAGTCTATACCAACGTGCCCTCTGGTTGGAGAGCTGGATGGTGTGCTTTACATTTGATTATTTTTACTTTTATGGTTACAGGCTCTCCTGACCCAACGAGCCTGCACCGCCCAGTTACACCCACGTGACCAATTAACCTACCAACTGGTACGTCCTTGGGATGTGGGAGGAATCCAGGACACCTGGAGGAAGCCCACACTTACATGGGAAGAATGTACAAACTCCTTACAGAGAGTGGTGGAATTAAGCCTAGGTTGCTGGCATTATAATAGCATTGCGTAAACTGCTAAACTACCATGTCACCCTATCTGTGGAGGAGTTACAACCCAAAATTCAATGTTGTGCAGTCATCAACAGCAATCCCCATGTCTGACCTTCGATGGAAGGGAGATCATTGATAAGGCAGTTGAAGATGGCTGGCTTGGGACATCACTCCTAAGATTCCCTACAGGGATGTCTGGGATTGAGGTGATTGACCTCCTACAACCACAAACATCTTCCTCGATGCAAGGGATGAGCAACCACTGGAGTGTTATCCCATTTATTCCCACTGCCTACAGTTTTACCAGAGCTCTTTGATGCCAAATGTTGCCTTGATGTTAAGAGCAGTTACTCTCAGCTCACCTCAAGAATCCAGCTCTTTGGTCCATTTTGGATCAAAGCTGTGATGCAGTCTGGAATGAAGAGGTCCTGGAAAAACCCTTACTGCGTAAATGTGCAAGTTATTGCTGAATAGAAGTTTCATAAAAGCCCTTTTGGTGACAGTGTCCGATACTTTGCAGATGATTGGGTTAGTAATTAGTGGGGTTGAATTTGTCTTACTTTTTGTAGGCAGGACACAGCTTGACGTGTTAGTGCCAGTGCTGTGAGTGCTGAAAGCTCTGCAGTGGAAGTCTTCAGTACTACCACTGGGATGTTGTCTGATACCAACCTTTATTAATTCACTTACTAGATGTGGATAGCAATGCTGGCATTTAGTGACTATCTACCTCTGATGAGGTAGTATGTTGGTGAGCTCGGAGTTACATATAGGCTGAATTGTAAAGCTTTGGAATTCATAATGGATTCTTCCACAGTGCACATCAAAGGCTGGAAGAGTTCAGCAGGTCAGGCAGTATCTGTGGAGGGGAACAAACAGTAAATGTTTTGGGCTGAGAGCCATCCTGATAATGGCACCTACTGTAGAGCTGTTTCGACAGCGGTTGAATTGTAGTGGATTGAGGTTTCTGGGTTAATGCATGAGCCTCTCAGAGCCCTTCGTGATGGTGGGCATCGCTGGGATGTAATTAAGGTGTGTGACCTTGTTTTTTGTAGGTACCGAGATAATGGTTGAGGCCTCCATCAGTCAGAGTTGGCTATAGATATTGCATCCTAACTGTCTAGATATGTAAGCCTTGGCGTTACAATAAGGAGAGCAAGCTCCCCCTCTCCGTGCATCTGATGAACCTAAACATTAGTCACCTGGACCAGATGGATTATACCCCAGGGTTCTGAAAGAGGAAGTTGAAGAGATCGTAGGGGCATTAGTAATGATCTTTCAAGAATCTATAGATTCTGGCATGGTTCCAGGGGAATGGACTATTGCAAATGTCACACCACTCTTCAAGAAGGGAAGGAGGCAGATGAAAGGAAAGAACAGGCCAGTCAGCTGAGCTTGGTGGTGGGGAAGATGATGGATTTGATTGTTAAGGATATGATTTTGACAGGGTGCCACTCATGAGGCTGCTTAACAAAAGAAGAGCCCATGGTATTATAGGAAAAATACTAGCATTGGCTGATTGGCAGAAACATAGAGAGGGAATAAAGAGAACCTCTTTCTGATTCACTGTCGTTGAAGAGTGATGCTCCACAGGGGTCAGTGTTGGGACTACTTCTTCTTACATTGTATGACAATGATTTGGATGACAAAATTAATGGCTTTGTAGCTAAGTTTATGGAGAAGCAAGAGCCAATTTTGCCAAGCGCATTGGATTTAAAGGCATACAGTTTGCTGAGAAATTTAACCACTCCAACTGAACAAGCCAAGATGAGCCTTGCTGTATCATGAAAGTAATGCAGGAACATCTAGACTCAAAACCATTGCTGATTGAACAACTGGGGTTTCATTAGCAAAATCATATGGAAGGGAAGTCCATTTCTGTCTATGTGGCTAAATTGAAGAAATTGTCTGAGCATTGTCAGTTCAGTGATTGGCTTAATGATGCAGTGAGAGATCTGAAGTACAATTCATATTTTAAAATCTGTTGAAATAGCTGTATCAATGGAAACAGCTGACAGAGATGCAATTGAGTTGCAGTCAGGAATGAAAGTGAGCCTGAACAAAGTTCAGTGTCTAAACAGAAACCAGCCTAGGCAAACAAATCATGGTACCGCTGTGGCAGTGACTCATATACATCAGACCAGTGCAGGTTTAAATGTGAAACTTGCAGAAAATGGAACAAAATAGGTCACAGACTAACAATAGACAAGCAATATGACTTACAGCAGAAGTGATTGGCAAATTAAATAAAATGGCTTTGGACACTGGTTCAGCTATTTCAGCCATCCCTCGAAATGACTCTAAATGACATTTCAAAGATACTGAACTGAAGGCCGCTGAGTCAAACTAAGAACTTAAACTGGAGGAAATATAACTCCTTTGTGAATGACACTTGTAACAGTGATATACAACAATCGACAAGCCACATTGTGCTTGTATGTGGAAAGAACAGGAGGGCCAGTATTGTACCTGAGAGAACTACAGATACATAGGAGATTAATCCACATCCCCTGCAATAGAGTCAACTGAAAGCAAATTAAGAAAGGTACTGGATGATGCCACAGCAGCGTTCAAGGATAGCATCGGAAAACTCAAACATATCTAGGGTAAAATAGTGCTAAATGAAAATGCCATACCTAAGCTTTGTAAAACCCATCTGGTTCCTTTTATCATCCATGATAAAGTAGCTAGTGAGCTGGATTGCATGGAGGCCGAAGGAATTTATTCCAAGGTTGAGAGGAGCCCGTGGATGACACCAATGTTCCCAGAAGCCAAGAAGAATGGGTCTGTCAAAATCTGTGTTGATTTTAAGGTCACCATCATCCCCAAACTGAAAGTAGATCAATATCTTCTGCCCAGCATAGACAATATCTCTGAAAACCTTTCCGGAGGAAAGCACTTCAACAGAGTGGATTTAACTGAGCGCTACCTGCAGATGCAGATGGAAGAAGACTCCAAAGCTGTTCTCTCCATCAACACTCACAAAGGGATTTATCACTATAATCAGATTATTTATGGAGTAGCATCTGCATCTGCACTCTGGCGGAAAGTTATGGACCAGGTGCTGCAAGGCTGTCCAGGCACTCAGTGTTACCTGGATGACATCTTTGTTACCAGTAAGGATGATGGGGAATATCTCCAAAATCTCTGGCAATGTTACAAAGATTAGAAGATTATGGGCTTAGAGTACAATGCAACAAGTTTGAATTCTTTAAACCAAGCATCACTTACTGTCACACTATTGGCCTGCAAGGATTACATAAGTGTACTATGAAAATTCACAGCTGTGGTCCTTTATAAGATTTGCCAGTTTCTACAACAGGCTCCTGCCAAACCTGGCTACAGTGCTCCACCCCTTGAGCTCATTACTACAGATTAGGAAGGAACAGCAATGGACTAAGTAGTGTGAGCTGGTTTTGAAACAGATAAAAGACACCGTACTCACATTATGATCCCCAGTGTCGGGTGAAATTTTCCATCCATTTTTCAGAATGGTAACAGGACCAGAAGAAAGGTAGCTGTCAGAATCACGTCCTGCAGTCACCAGCACGAAGGAGGACCCAGAACCTGAGGTTGTTTCACAGCCACAAGTCTCACCTGCCAAGCAGAGTGGCCCCCTTGTCAGGAAAGATGTTATCCCACAAGAACAAGAAATCCTCCACAGTAATTAAATCTTTAGGCCTGAATAGGACAATTTAAAATGTACTATGCAGTGGGTGTCTATATATAGTAGTTGTATGTGTATATAATTCAGATGCATTATCTATTGAGTTGGGAATTTATAGCTAAACAGGGGAGAGTGTTATATTTTTCATATTTCAGTAATATGCAAGTAATATTGTTTGAGTAAACATTTTTAATTGCTTAAATAATTCATTGCTGGTTATATGTAAATATACATGAATTGCATACAATTCGCCTTGCTTAAAGTAAAAAGAAAACAAGCTAAGATCTGTTGTCCTGGTCTCCCATCTTTTTGCTTTTGATTAGTTTTTATGTTTTTGTGTTATAAAATAAATAGAGGGGTCACTGGTATTTATGATGTTCTGAGCTGAGATTTTGTATTCAGTGCCCCAATCAATAAAGGCAAGTAAGCAATACATTTTCTTCACCATCTGATTCACTTGCGTTGCTACTTTCCGGGAGCTATGTTTTGAAGTAGATAGCATTCCTTTTATATCTGGCCATTCAACGTGTTTATTACTGGAGTGTTCACATGGAATATTTTAGAGGCTGCATTATAACGTGCATGTTCTCTAGTAGCTGAACATTGGCTTTTGATGGGATTTGTGCCAAAAAATTCAATAAACATTCAAATGAAATGGCCTCAGGTTACTTTATCCCAATGTAGCTGGGAGCTTAATGTATAAGCATACACATTGTATCAAAAGGACAGGCCAGAAGGCAGAGGGGGTGGTGCTGTTCTGTTGGCGAAAAATTGAATCAAATCATTGGAAAGAGGTGACAAAGGGTTGGAAGATGTTGAATCATTGTGGATAGAGCTAAGGAACTGCAAGGATAAAAGGACCCTGAAGGAAGTTATATACAGACCACCCCCCCCCCCAAACAGTAGTAAGGATGTGGTCTACAAATTCCAAAAGGAGATAGAAAATGCATGCCAAAAGGGGAGTATTATAATAGTCATGGAAAATTTCAATATGCAGGTAGGTTTGGATAATTAGGTTGGTGATGGCCAAGAGGGGAAATTTCCAGAATGCCTACGAGATAGGTTTTTAGATCAGCTGGTCGTTGAGCCAACTAGGGAATCAGCCATTCTGGATTGGGTGTTGTACAATGAACTGGAATTGATTAGAGAGCTTAAGGTAAAAGAACCCTTCAAGGAAAATAATCATCATATGATCAAATTCACCCTAAATTTTAAGGAGACACTGAAGTCAGATATATCAGTATTACAGTGGAGCAAAGGGAATTATAGAGGCATGAGAGAGTTGTTGGCCAGTATTGATCGGGAAAGAACACTGGCAGGGATGACGGCGGAGAAGTAATGGCTGGAATTTCTGGAAGCAATTCGGAAGGCACAGGATATATACATCCCAAAGAGGAAGAAGCATTCTGAAGACAAGATGACATAACCGTGGCTAACAAGAGAAGTCAAAGCTAACATAAAAGCCAGAGAGGGCAGATAATAAAGCAAAAATTAATAGGAAGTTAGGGGAGTGGGAAGCTTTCAAATACCAATTGAAGGCAAATAAAAAAATCATTAAGAAAGTAAAGATGGAATAATATTATAAGCTAGCAAATAATATTAAAGGAGAATACTAAATGTTTCTTCGGATACATAAAGTGTAAAAGAGAGGTGAGAGTGAAAATCAGCGCTGAAAAACGATGCTGGAGAGGTAGTAGTGGAAGACAAATGAATGGCAGATGAACTTAAGTATTTTGCATCAGTCTTCACTGTGGAAGACACAAGCAGTACGGTGGAAGTTCCAGAGTATGTCACGAAGCATGTGAATTTACCATTAACAGGGAGAAAGTTCTTGGGAAAGTGAAAGGTCTGAAAACAGATAAGTCACTTGGATCAGTTGGTGTACAGGGTTCTGAAAGAGATGGCAGAAGAGATCGTGGAGGCATTAGTAACGATCTTTCAAGAATCACTAGATTTTGGAATGGTTCTGGAAAACTGGAAAATAGCAAATGTCACTCCATTCTTCAAGAACGGAGTGAGGCAGAAGAAAGGAAAGTATAGGCCAGTTAGTCTGACCTCAGTGGTTGGGAAGATGTTGGGAGTCAATTGTTAAGGATGTGGTTTCGGGGTACTTGGAGGCACATAATAAAATTTAACATAGTCAGCGTAGTTTCCTCATGGGAAAATCTTGCCTGACAAGTCTGTTGGAATTCTTTGAAGATAGACAAAGAAGAATCAGTGGATGTTGTGTACTTGGATTTTCAGAAGGCATTTGTCAAGGTGCTGCACATGAGGCTGCTTAACAAGCAACGAACCCATGGATTCTGGCATGGATAAAAAAGTGGCTGTCTGGCAGGAGGCAAAGCATGGGATTAAAGGGAGCCTTTTCTAATTGGCTGTGCGAGACTAGTGGTATTTCACTGTGGTCTATGTTGGGACTGATTCTTTTTACATTATATGTCAATGATTTGAAGATAGGTGGAGGGGCATGTACTTTTGAGGAAGTAGAGAGGCTACAGAAAGACAGACAGATTAGGAGAATGGGCAAAGAAGTGGCAGACAGATACAGTGTTGGGAAGTATATGGTCATGCACTTTGGTAGAAGAAATCAAAGGTTAGACTATTTTCTAAATGGAGAAAAATGAGCAGTTTGGGGCCCCTTAACTTAGAATGGATGTGCTGAAACTGGAGAGGATTCAAAGGAGGTCCAGGAAAATGATTCCAGGTTTAATCAGCTTGTCATATGAAGAGTGTTTGATGCCTCTGGGCCTGTATTCGCTGGAATTCAGATGAATGAGGAGTGATCTCATTGAAACCTATCGAATGGTGAAAGGCCTTAATAGAGTGGATGTGGAGAGTTTGTTTCTGATGGTGGGAGAGTCTAAGGCCAAAGGACACAGCATCTGAATAGAGGAATACCCTTTTAGAACAGAAATAAGAAATTTCCTTAAACAAAGTGATGAATTTGTGGAAATCATTGCCAACGGCATCTGTAGAGGCCAAGAATTTATTTAAATTTAAGACCGAGGTTGATAGATTTGTGACTGATCAAGGCATGAAGGGATATGGGGAAAAGGCAGGATATTGAGGCTAAGAGGATAACTGGATCAGCCATGATGTAATGGTAGAGCAGGCTCGATAGGCCAAATAGCCTAATTCTGCTCCTATGTCTTGTGGTCTTATAGACTAATATCTCCAATGGCCCTTTAAGAAAAGTACTTTATTGACTCAGAGACTTGGGATGCCATGAAGTGACAGGAGCAAATGTTTCTCTCTTCTATCCTTGTTGTAGTGTCACAGATCATTGCAAAAATATCCACATTGTTTACAATTCCTCAATGAGGTTCAGTGATATTGCATAAGTGATTAAGAATGATCTTCTCTAAATTCCGGCAAAACTGAATAAAATACCACTGACTCTGCATGAAATGTGCTTCGGTTATTTCTTATTTAATCCCCAGGAACAGGGCCAAGTACAAGCTGTAAGAGTCCTGCACTCCAGAAGTGAACTACATGAAATGCTGATTCCATTTTCATCTCCACAGATGCTCTCTGACCTGTTAAGTATTTCCAGACTTCAATTTTTCTGTCAGATTTGCAGTGGTTTGGCTTTTAACCACACTCATTAACCTAGCTTGACCATTCCAATCAAAAAAAAGTAATGATTAGTTAAAAGTCTCCACAGAAAATCAAACCACGTTCCTCGGAGCTGTTGGCTTGACTTCATTGCAAGGGTTGTGCTTTTTTTAAACATCTCTTTGTTGTTTTTACGGAATAAAAAGAAAAAAAAACACAATATATATGTCATTCATAAGTTGAAAATATAACAAAGTTGAAGAAAAAATTTTTTGGAAAACAAAAGAAAAAAATATATATATATAAAAAAGAGACACAACCATCCCACCATGAAAATAAAAGCAGTCAATTCAGTTCATTACTTTCAACATCTTGAACATTATTCTCTAGGAACTTGTAAAAAATGTTCCATATTTCTCAAAATTTGTCAAGTTTGTTTTTTGTAATGTAGCTTATCTTTTCCAGAGCAAGATAAGAAGTCATTCCTTTCAACCATTGTGAGTCCACTGGTTGATGGTTTCTTCCATGAATAGGCTATGCAGCACTTAGCTTCCAAAAAACAAATGTTAAGCAGAGACCTTACATTTTTGGAGGTTACAATGTCATTTGGATAAATATTCAGAATACATAATTTAGGATTGAGGGGCACCTTTCTCCCAATAACCTGACTAATCAAATCCAGCACCTTCTTCCAGAAACAAATTATCCGGGGGGACTCCCACATACAATGAAACAGAGATCCCTTTTGATGGTTGCATTTAATGCAAGTGTCTGGAATGTTGGGGTTAAAATGATGCAATCTGACTGGAGTACTGTACTGTCTGGTTATCCACTTATATTGTAATAATTTAGAGTGAGTGTTCACTGATTGGGTTTGAGCTAAGGAACAAGTTTCTGACCATTCTTTTAGAGACAGATTCCCATTCAAATCAATTCTCCATGCTTGAGGTATGTTGTTTGATGACTCTTTGCACTTGCTTGCAAATAAATTGTGTAGTACAGAAACATGTCCCCTGGCTTCAGATAAGTTCAGAGTGATGTCTTCTAGGGTAGATAAAGGAGGGAGTTTCAAACTGTTGCCTTGCCTGGACATAATAAAACTTCGCAACTTAAGGTATTTAAAAAAGTGTTTTGTTGGAATTCCATATGTGGCCTTGAGTTCTTCAAATGACATAAATGTATTGCCCTTCTAAGGATCAGACACCTTTACTATGCCTCGGGTCGCCCAGGTTTTAAACCCAGGGTCTGCTCTGCCAGCCCTAAAGCCATCATTACCAAAGATGGGGGTAAACTGGGATCACTGTGATGTCTCTCCCAAATATACAACAGCATCATGCCAAATCATCATTGTATTTTTTACAAAAGGATTTTTAGTTTGTTTAATCAGTTTTTTCTTACCTGCTGGATACAAATAAAGATCTAGAGGGATATTGATCGACTGGGATTCCATTGAGACCCAAGTAGGGGGGTGATCCTTAACAAAGTAGAACATTCCTGCTCTAACTTGGGCTGCCCAAAAATACAATATAAGATTCGGTAGCTGTTGGCCGCCTCTATCATACGGCAAATGTAATGGGGAAAGCCTGAGTCTTGGACGTCTATTATTCCAGATAAAGTTAGAAAAAAACTTTCTTTAATAAATAAAAGAATGATGATGGAGGAGAAAGTGGAATAGATTGAAAAAGGTACAGGAATTTCGATAAAATTGACATTCTTAGAATGTTTATGCGTCCAATCAGAGATATAGGCAATTTTGACCATCTGTTTATAAGTTGAATAACTGAGTCTGTGAGAGGATTATAATTAGTTGGGATAATTTCATCAATAGTAGGAGTGACTTTAACACCCAAATAAGTAAAACCCTGTACTGACACCATGAATGGAGTTTGAAATGAGGGATTAAGTCTCTCATCTTTATCCATGAATAATATTACAGATTTATTGTTGTTTATTTTATAGCCTGCAAAAGTACCAAAAGTACTTATCAGGTCAGTTAAGGCAGGTAATGTTTGTTTCAAGTTAGAACAAAATAAAATTACGTCATCTGCGTACAGGGCTATGCGATGTTCTATATCTCCTATAGTTATTCCTGCTATGGTAGCCTCTTTTCGAATTGCCATAGCAAGTGGCTCAATGGCCAGGATAAACAGGAGGGGAGATAGAGGACAGCCCTTTCTTGTTCCCCTTTGGAGTTTGAAAGGTGCCGAAAAAAGCCCATCAGTTAAAATTTCAGCCTGTGGATTAGAATAAAGAAGCTGTATCCATCGTAAAAATTTCCCCCCTATACTGAATATTTCTAAAACTTTAAACAAATATTGCCATTCCACTCTATCAAAAGCTTTCTCAGCATCCAGTGACAGAATAGCACTATCAGAGCTTCCAGACTTTTCGTAGAGTATATTAAGCACTCTTCGGATGTTGTGGAAGCCCTGTCTTCCCTTAACAAAACCATTTTGGTCAGGGTGGGCCATCTTTGGCAAGAGTTGCTCCAGCCTCCTGGCTAATACCTTACAAAGAATTTTGAGATCATTATTCAGAAGTGAAATTGGTCTGTAAGATCCACATAGGGACAGTGATTTTCCAGGTTTTAGTAGTAGTGTAATTACTGCCATATTAAGAGAGGGGGGGAGGGATCCAATATCAAATGACTCCTGATACATATCAAGCAGAGGTGGTATTAACTTAGTTTTAAAGATTTTATATATTTCAATCAGAATGCCATCAGGCCCAGGACTTTTCCCTCCCTTCATGTTAGTTATGGCTTCAGACAATTCTTTATCCTTTAAGTTATACTCCAGCAAGGTCAAGGACATTTCATCCAGGGGTGTAAATTCTAGCAAATCCAGAAATTCCTTTTGTACTTGTGGAGTTGAATCCGAATATTCTGATGTATACAAATTTTGGTAAAATCTCAAAAAGATATTATTTACTTCTTTTGGGTCAGCAGTTGTCACTCCCTCATCTGATTGCAGGGAGTTTATTGTCCTTTCTGTTTGTATCTGTTTGATACGCCAGGCCAAGAGTTTACCAGCCTTTTCACCCTGCTCATAATGGGATTGCTTCAATCTCATCAAACTTTTTGTTGCCTTGTCAATGGACAATACATTATCTCTAGCTCTCAGTTTAAGTTCTGCAAATAGCTGCTGAGAGGGATTTTGAAAATTTTCAGATTCAGTCTCTTTTATTCTTTTCTTGAGCTGTTCTATTTCAAATCTAAAAGATTTCTGCTTAAAGCTGGTGAAGCTAATCATCTGACCTCTTAGAAAAGCTTTAAAGGCTTCCCATCTTATAGCCGCAGATGTCTGGTCCATATTAATTCCAAAATAGTAGTCTATCTGTTCTCCAATAAACTTTATAAATTCTGGATCCCTAAGCCAAATATTTTGAAGCTGCCACCTTGGGGAGTAATGTAAAGCGTTAGGCTGGTTCCAAGTAAATGAAACTGGAGCATGATCCGAAATTAATATGCTGTCATACCAGCAGCTTGAAATTGTAGATATTAAGGTAGCTGAAACTAAGTAGTAATCAATTCTGGAAAAGGTCTGGCAAGTGCTAGAATAGCAAGAAAAGGCTAATTTATCTGGGTACTTCCTTCTCCACACATCAACTGAAGTCTTTAACACATTGCAATACCTCTTTTCTTGTTTGATTGTGAGAGGTATATTTCCCCTTAGATCTGTCTAGTTCAGGTTGAAGTGCACAATTAAAATCACCACCTATAATAAGGTAGCCCGGCAGAGCAGCTGATGATAAAAATAGGTGTCTGAAAAAAGCTGGATTGTCATCATTTGTCCCATACACATTGACCAAATTGAACCTGGTTGAGAAAATTTCACATTGAATAATAAGGTATCTGCCAGATTGATATTCAGTAACATTAACAAGGTGAAAAGGCACCAACTTATGTATAAGGGTAATTACCCCCCTTGAGTGTGAGTTACAATACGTCGAAAAAACCTGTCCTGGCCATCTCTTCCTTACTCTTAACTATATCTTCAGGGGTTAAATGGGTCTCCTGCAGAAAAACTACTTTGGCTTTTAACTGTCTTATCCTACTCATTACTTGCTTTAACTTGACATTTTTTTTAATCCTCTTACATTCCAAGAGGTAAACTGAAGTCCGCAGGACATAGACTATTAGTTATAATTTCAATCATGTTGAGCTGAATTGATTTAGAATGACTGCTAACTGGGATAACAACGTGACAAAAAAGAAAAATAGATAAAAAACTGTGAAAAGTAAATGGAAAAATGTGAACATAACTGAGTGTATTTCCCAAACTGAAACAGACCCACCCACCCCATAATGAAAGATTCCTGACGGCCCCGAGGGAGGGCCTAATTATGGAGTTTAACTGGTCCTCCCATGTTATCATGTTGAGGAACAGCATAGCCAGCAACCAGGTCAGAGCCCCTACGATATCAGTAGTAGAAAATCTTACAACTATATTATACCAAGAGACTTTATCAGATTTAACCTAATCGTAGTTACGTTGCCACTGTAGAAGGTGAGAGCCGATGCAAATTCATTAACCTAAATAATGCATTGATAAACACACTGCTAACGTTTGTTAGCTTTCATTTATGTTCCTTAGGCACTGTGAACATGCCTATTTAAGCAAAAAGTTAAAGAGAAACCTGCTGTATTGTCTTATTTGTCCGCAGCCTACAAATTATAGTTCTTCAATTCCTGCACAAATTTCTCTGCTGCCGGTGCGTTGTCAAAGGTGTAGCGCTTTCTTTTATGAGTTACCAGCAGTGTAGCAGGATAAATCAGACCATATCTTAAGTCCGAGATCGAGAACGAGGCCAACTCTTTCTTCACTGAATCGAATACACGCCTTCGCTTAAGTAATTCAACAGAGACGTCGGGGAAAAACCTGATTCTTTCATTATCAAAGAGTACAGATTCTTTCAGTCTGGCTGCCTTCATAACCCGAATTTTATCGGCGTAGTTTAAAAACTTCATTATCACTACTCTGGGTCGCTTGGCCGACTTTGTTTCAGTTTCGTTTGCCCTGCCTATTCTGCGTGCTCTCTCAATTAGCAAGGGCCCAGGGAAGTTTTCAGCACCCAGAACCTCAGGAATCAATCTTTCCAAAAAAGAAACCATATCCGACCCTTCTGCCCTCTCTGGAAGTCCCACCAAGCGAAGTTTCGAACGGCAGCTACGGTTTTCCAAATCATCCAGTTTAAGCACTAACGCCTCCAAAGCTGCTTTCAAATTAGTATTCTGGGTACATAAAGAGGCAATATCGTCCTGATTGGTATTAATTCTCCCTTCGGCTTCTGAAATGCGTGCTGTAACAGCTTTCAAAACCGTTTGTATTCCTTGTATTGCGCTCAGTAGCCCTTCAAATCTTGACACAAAGTCATCCTTCATTACTTGAATGGCATTTAGGATTTGGCTTTGACCTGTTAAAGCCTCCTCCTCGCTGGTATTGTCGGTGGTCTGCACTGCATAGCTACAAGAGAAGGCCAATTTCAGAGACTTCTGCGTCTGCTTTGTTGCCTTCCGTGGCATTTTGGCTTTCCTTCAATTTCCAATCAGATCAAACTGGAACTGTCGAGGTATTTCAAAGTTGTTTAGTTGCGTAATTTCAAAACTTTTCGTAGGGACTCCGACACACGTTGGCTCAGCACGGCACCATAACCGGAAGTCCAAGGGTTGTGCTTAGTTTACAGCACAGTCAGACTGCCTTCCAAAGTAGTTCAGAAACGAGTAAAAAGGATTGATTAATAGGAAGCAGACAGTTCTAGCATTCGTACCTCTACAAATAAATTAAATGCATCCCTGACAGGACAACAATACCAGTAGTCAGGGAGAGGCACCAGCATTGTTGTTCCTTATTTTGGGTAAAGAAGTTAGACAGAGCCAGATTCATGCATATTCATTAAAGATAATAATATCTCCCTACTTCTATATTCATGACATTAACTTCCACTACACCCCCTCTTTTCAGTTTACTGTTTCTCATCACTGTTTGATTGGAGAATCAAGAACGAGAGGGCTTAGCTTTCTTTTAATTATTTTTATATGAGTTTCTACAATACAACTACAAAAAAAATCAACAAAATTGATATTTATATAGTGCAAAACAAACGTGTCTAATATATAATTCATAACAATAAGGAAAAAACACCTAAAATAAAATCATATAGTGTTCTCCCCACCCTCCCACTACAGAACTCCAGGCCAACCATTTCAATATGTAAAAGAAAAATTAATTGGAGTGTTCAACCCCACAGAGCTGTAAATATATATATTTAAAAAAAGAAAATATAATGCCTACTACCAAAACTATGATGTAATTCACGTAAGAGAAAACCGTAAAAATTTACAGAAAAAAGCTGAAAGTAAGGGATTATAGTACAAAAAAAGAATAAACTTAATCTAAAGAGAAGTTATGAAAGTATTCAAGAAAAGGTCTCCACACCTTATGAAACTTTATGAGGGCTTAGCTTTAAGAGGAAAAGAGAAAGATTTAAAAGGAATTCAGGAAACATCTTTTTTACTCAAAAGGTGGTGTGTATGTGGAATTTGAGGAAATGGTTGAGGCAGATATTACAACAATTTTTAAAAGATTTTTGGACTGTTTATGGGCCAGATACTTGCAAATTGGACTGCCTTAGATGGGTATCTTTGTTGCTACAGACTGTTTGGACTGAAAGGCCTGTTTCTGTCCTCCAAATCTCATAGAACAGGAAGCAGAAATATGTCTCTGGAAAGATGCAGGCCATCAGAGAAAAAATTATTATTTTTAACATATAGTTTTTTAAACAAGTATTATGTATAGATTCTGTCAACAAACAATACCTATCCCTAAAGGGCCTTTTAGCATGTAAAATAAAGAGCACTCAGTTGATGTCTGAAGTAAATTAAAATGTTATAACATTTTCCACTGTACTGCAAGCACATTATCTCATCTTGGTAATCCACTTCTTAAACAATAACTTGTGCTTGATTTTCCCAGCAGAAGATGAAGGTGTAGGAAACAGTCTTGGGATTAGCACAATAGCGCAAACAATTCATGGAACTTACTGTAGGAAGTGAGTTCCACTGCGATTAGATTGACTTGTGGCCTTTCCTTTTGTTCGGCCTTTGGAGGGAATACTTGACCGAACTGCTCCTACGTGACAGGTAATTAAAGCCAAGACATAGTGGAGTTTTTTATGTGAAAACGAGATTTGAGTGTGTTTATGGAAAGCATCAGCATAATAACAAGGAATGGGTTGCTCAACAAGATTGGTGGAAAGCTGTTCTCTCTGAAAGATTCGTAACGTGGTTTACTATTGTCACATGTACTGAGGCACAGTGAAAAAGCTTTGTTTTGCATGCCATTCATACTGACTGCTTCATTTCAACAGTGCATTGAAGTATCATGTGGGAAAAATAATAACAATAAAGAATAAAGTGCTATAATTGCAGAGCAGGCGAACAGTAATGTGTAATACCTATAATGAATTGCTTGTGAGGTCAAAAGTCCATCCTATCATACTAAGGGACCTTTCCAATTGCCTCACAGCAGTGGGAAAGAAGTTGTCCTTCAGCCTGCTGGTACGTGCTTTCAGGCTTTTGAATCTTCTGTCCTATGGAAGGGGCAAGAAGAGAGAATGTCCAGGGCGGATAGGGTCTGGCTGCTTTAACTGAGATGTGAGAAGTATAGACAGAGTAGAGGCAGAGTTTCTGTGATGTGCTGAGGTGTGTCCACGATTCTCTGCAGTTACTAGCAGCCATGGACAGAGCAGCTACCATACCATGCCGTGATGTGTCCAATTAGGATGTCTTTCTGCTGCTTTGAAAAACAATTGTTATTTATTTATTGACATATAACACAGAATAGGTCCTTCCAGCCCTTCAAACCACTCTGCCCAGTAACCCATGATTTAATCCTAGCCTAATCTCAGGACAATTTACAATGACTGATTTAACCTACCAACTGGTAGGTCTTTGGACCATGGGAGGGAACAGGAGCACCCAGAGGAAACTCACACAGTCACAGGAGGAGCGTACAAATACCTTGCAGGCGCCCCTCTATTGAACCCGATTTGCTGGAACTGTAAAGCATTGTGCAACCCCACATTAGCGAGGGTCAGAAAAGACGTGCCGAATTTCTTTAGCCTCTTGAGGAAACAGAGATGTTAGTACACTTTCTTGATCAAGGTGTCCACGTACTTGGAGCAGGGCAGGTTTCTGGTGACGTTCACTCCTAGGGATTTGAAGCTCTAAGTTGTCTTGACCTCAGCACTATTGATGTAAGCAGGAGCAGATGAAGTTCTCTTCCCGAAGCCAATGACTAACTGTTTTGTTTTGCTTACCCTGAGGGAAAGGTTGTTGTCATGACACCATGATGATAAAGTCCTTATCTCTTTCCAGTACCCTGACTCATTGTTATTTGCTATACCGCTGAGCACAATCTGCAAACTTGTGGATGGAATTTGAGCAAGATCTGTCCACAGGGTGGTGATTGTGTCACGAGTAGAGTAGTGGGCTGAGGATGCAGCCTTGCAGGGGACCAGTGCTGAGAAAGATCATGGCAAATGTGTTGTTGCCTTTCCTCAATGATTGCAGTCTGTTGTTCAGGAAGTCAAGTGCCCAGCTGTAAACACAAACGTTTCCCATGTCTAGTAGTTCGAGCAGAGTTGTTTCAAGGTCTTCTGGTCAGGACGGCACATGCGAACAACGATTCCTTGGGTGGCATCTTCCAGCTAGCCAATCGTTTAAATTATTTCACTTTTTCCATGCTTTCTGCTTGGTCTTTTAGTCTTGTTTGTCTTTCACAGACTGTTGGAGTCTGTGATGTGTAGTTTAGAGCTCGATCGAGTGATCTAGCACTCCGCTGTCCCACAGAGAGGACCGAGAGCTGCCTTGAGGAGAAGAGCAGGGATGGGATGCGGGGCCACAATCGACTCCATTTTGAAGCGTCAAGGAAGATTGAAAGATCGAGGCAAATGCGGAAGTCAGCGGTCACTCTCCATGGGTGCCGTGGGCTGACGGTGCTTTGTGGATGGGTTGGTGGCGTTCGGAATTCTGCAGGGCGGTTGCTCTTTGCAGAAGGACTAAGCTGGAATGGCTGCTCTCCTCAGTCCTGGTGGGAGGATGCTTTCTGATTTAAGTGATTATTGGATTGTAGTTTATATTGCTCTCCATCAGTTTTCAGTATTTTCTTTCCTGTTGCCAATGCATGCATGCTTAGCCAATAAAATGAACCTTTGAAGTGATAAAGTGATGGATGCGGAGGCTGTGCAAAGGAGATGTGTTGTTGAAAAACAAGAGAAGAAATTGAACCATCATAATTTCATCCAAAAGGGAAAAGTTTGTTGAAAAACAAGAGAAGAAATTGAACCACCATAATTTCATCCAAAAGGGAAAAGTTTGTGAAACGTATTAAGCACAGAGAATGCCACAGAACTGGCAAAGCGGCAGTTTGCTACCTGGAAAGTCACTGCTAAGATCTCAACAGCTGCTGAGCCAGGAGATTTGGAAATCACAGGACCACTGCTTGATGGCTCGACCTCAACAACTCAGTTAGTCATTTGGATGTATGTCAGAAAGCTTATGTAATCTGGGGATTTGCATAAATGAACCAGAAACAATTGATTTTTCAACGCTATAAGATAACTTGACTCCACAATGGAGAATGGAGCTCTCTATAAGATTTTGGAAATTAGCCGTCAATTCAAATGAAGAACAGGAGGACTTTATTAATAACATATAGTGCTGCATTATAACTTGTTGCATCACCATCAGGTATGGAGGAGCCACTGCACAAGTTTGGAAAAAGCTGCAGAGGGTTACCAACTCAGACTGCTCCAGCATGGGCTCTAGCCTCCCCAGCATCAAGGACATCTTCAAAAGGTGATGCCTCAAAAAGGAGGCATTCATCATGAAGGACCCTACCACTCAGGACATGCCCTTCTCCCATAATTACCATCAGGAAGGAGGTATAGGACCCTGAAGACACACACTCAACATTTTAGGAACAGCTTCTTCCCCTCCGCTACCCATGAACACTACCTCACTATCTTTGCTCTCTTTTTGTTCTACGTATTTATTTTTTAAATATTGAATTGATTTTACTTTATTACTTACATCCTTTATATACATGAGTAAAAATCTTTATGTTATATCTCTGTCTAAATGTGCAATGTGCAATTTATAGTAATTTATAATAAATGTTATGTACAACAGGATAGTCAAAATAACATAGAAATACAATTGCATCAGCATGAATTAAGCAGTTTGATGGCCTGGTGGAAGAAGCTGTACCGGAGCCCATTGGTCCTGGCTTTTATGCTGCAGCATCATTTCCCAATTGTAGCAGCTGGAACAGTTTGTAGTTGGGGTGACTCAGGTCCCCAATGGGCCCTCTTTACACACCTATCTTTGTAAATGTCCTGAATAATGGGAGATTCACATCCACAGATGTGCTGGACTGTCCACACCACTCTCTGCAGAGTCCTGCAATTGAGGGAAGTACGGTTCCCATACCAGGCAGTGATGCAGCCAGTCAGCATGCTCTCAATTGTGCTCCTATATATAAAAGCAGTTGTGGATTTTTCACACCTGTTCTAAAAAACAAGTAGGTCTTGTTGGGACTTCTCTGCAGAACAGGAGATGATTTGGGTTATTAGCAACTTAGCAAGGGCCAATAAAAAATATTAGAGGTATAGGCAGAGCAGCCATTGTGAGAGCGGATCACAGTTAGAGTCGGAGGCTTTGACTCAACAGGTTTCGGTAGAGGCTAAGGGTACTGAGCCTTCTGGGATCATTTAGTTGATTGTAGAACTTAAGTTTAAGAAGTTAGAGCTAAATGTATAAAAAGTTTTGGCAGGATGGTGGTTAAGGTAGTGCAGTGCTCCCCCTATAAAATGTATGATTGCAGGGTCTGCCTGATGACCCCATTTGCAGGAAGTGCACCCAATTTAACAAGGTCATGGAATTGGATCTGGAGTTGGACATAATCTGGACCATCTGGGATGCTGAAAAACTCAGGTGAAACTTAAACTGTAGTGGTCACACCCAGAGTGCAGACTTCAGCTAGCAGATGGGTGACTACCAGGAGAAGAAAGGGGAGTGCAGTGTTTGCCTATGGCCATTCCCTTCAGCAACAAATATACCCCTTTGGATACTGCTAGGATACCGCTAGGATACTGTGCGCATCAGCGCACAGCTGCAGCAGCCAGGCCAGTGGCACTGTGGCTGGCTCCAAGGTTCAGCAAGCTGGGCAGAGCAATAGTGCCAGGAGACTTTATAGTTAGGAGAACGGACAGGAGATTCTGTGGCTGCAAGAGACACCAGAATGCTGTGCTGTCTCCCAGGTGCTAGGGTCCAGGTTGTCTCAGTGCAGCTGCAGAACACATTCAAGGGGGACGATGAGAAGCCAGTGGTCCCTCTGCATATTAGCACCAATGACCGATAATGTGTGAAGAAGTCCTGCCCAGTGAGACTAGGGAGTTAGGGAAGAGGCTGAGGAGCAGGACCTCCAAAGTCGTCACCTCTGGATTACTCCTGGCATCGAGCACAAGTCGAGGTAGGAATAGGATGACAGTACAGATGAATGAGTGGCTGAGGAGCTGGTGCAGGTGTCAGGGTTTCAGGTTCTTGGATGATTGGAATCTTTTCTGGGGCAGTGGTGACCTGTACAAAAGGGACAGGTTACAGCTAAACTGGAGGGGAACCTGTTGTAACTCTGCACCTACATATTAATTAAATAAAACATGCACATGGGGAATGGCTTTAGCCGATGTATTCACATTGTAACGAGAGACAGAGAGAGACAGAGAGAAAATAATGTGCATATGTAGACAACAGATCATTGCGTAGTGCTGAGGGGAATCATTGCTATAAAATCATTGCTATCCATACATTACATCCCCCCTGCCTTCGCTACATCGACATTCGCCCCCCTCTTTTCCTTCTCTTCATCGACGACTGCATTGGCGCTGCCTCCTGCACGCATGCTGAGCTCGTTGACTTCATTAACTTTGCCTCCAACTTTTACCCTGCCCTCAAATTTACCTGGTCCATTTCCGACACCTCCCTCCCCTTTCTTGATCTTTCTGTCTCCATCTCTGGAGACGGCTTATTTACTGATATCTACTATAAGACTACAGACTCTCACAGCTACCTGGACTATTCCTCTTCCCACCTTGTGTCTTGCAAAAATGCTATCCCCTTCTTACAATTCCTCCATCTCCACCACATCTGATCTCAGGATGAGGCTTTTCATTCCAGGACGAAGGAGATGTCTTTCTTTTTTAAACAAAGAGACTTCCCTTCTTCCACCATCAATTCTGCTCTCAAATGTACCTCTTCTCTTCCCGCACATCTGCCCTCACCCCATCCGCCTGCCACCCCACTTGTGATGGGGTTCCCCTTGTCCTCACCTACCACCCCACCAGCCTCCAGGTCCAATGTATAATTTTCCGTAACTTCTGCCACCTCCAATGGGATCCCACTACCAAGCACATCTTTCCCTCCCCCCCCCCTTTCTGCTTTCCGCAGGGATCGCTCCCTACGCGACTCCCTTGTCCACTCGTCCCCCCCATCCCTTCCCACCGATCTCCCTCCTGGCACTTATCCTTGTAAGCGGAACAAGTGCTACACCTGCCCTTACACTTCCTCCCTCACCACCATTCAGGGCTCCAGACAGTCCTCCCAGGTGAGGTGACATTTCACCTGTGAATCAGCTGGTGTGGTATACTCCCGGTGTGGCCATTTATATATTGGTGAGACCCGACGCAGACTGGGAGACCATTTCGCTGAACACCTACGCTCGGTCCGCCAGAGAAAGCAGGATCTCCCAGTGGCCACACATTTTAATTCTACATCCCATTCCCATTTCGATATGTCTGTCCACGGCCTCCTCTATTGTCAAAATGAATCCAAACTCAGGTTGGAGGAACAACACCTTTGTAGTGTTCTTGCACAGGTGTAAAAGAACTCTGAACTAAACACCAAGCTTAAACCAATCAATGAGGCGGTCCCAGTAAGATTAACCATTTACTGTTCACTCTTCCACATTAATGTATGGTGAAAACTGTTGATAAAACAATACAAAATATATACAGTATTTGTTTCCTTCTTGATATCACATTTACATCATAAATACTTGCGAAAGTAAAACTACAACAACTATATTAATTAAAGTGCAACATACAGTCAGAATCTACCTACGCCATCGACTGCTTTAAATACACTTCAACACAAACTATCCGCAACTCTTTAAATAACAAAAACATAAACCTTATCAACAGTCATTACTTTTAACAGAATCAGCTTTAACATTTTTAATTCAACATATCGATTATCTCATGAACTTACGGCGTTACTTCACTGATGTTTCTAGTGCGTAGAAAGAAAACTTTTCTTGCGCTGATCCTGCACATGTGAGCCCCCTCCTTCCCATTTCTCCAAACCGGTATTTTCCCACAAGACACGGCGAAACCAGGTGTGATGTCATCGCATGCCGCGATATATCACAGACAACGAATTTACTTTAAACAATCTTAACTTTAACTAGAAAATGCTAACAAATGAATTACTAAAGTGAAAATATTATAAACTAAACAAATGCCATAAAGGCAACACAACCTTATATACCATCTGGGTAGCCTCCAACCTGATGGCATGAACATTGACTTCTCTAGCTTCCGTTAATGCCCCTCCTCCCCTTCTTTCCCTGACATATTTAGTTGTTCTTTTTTCTCTCTCTCTGCCCATCACTCTGCCTGTTCTGCATCTCCCTCTGGTGCTCCCCCCTTCCCCCTTTCTTTCTCTCGAAGCCTCCCGTCCCATGATCCTTTTCCTTCTCCAGCTCTGTATCACTTTCGCCAATCACCCTTCCAGCTCTTAGCTTCATCCCACCCCCTCCAGTCTTCTATCATTTCGCATTTCCCCCTCCCCCCACTACTTTCAAATCTTTTACAATCTTTCCTTTCAGTTAGTCCTGATGAAGGGTCCCAACCCAAAACATCGACAGTGCTTCTCCTTATAGATGCTGCCTGGCCTGTTGTGTTCCACCGGCATTTTGTTGTGTTGTCCATACATTACACTTCCTCCCCTTTTAGATTAATGCACCATCAACTGTATACAAGAGGTGATTGATAAGTTCGTGACTTAAGGTAGAAGCAGTCAATTTTAGAAAACCTAGCACATTTATTTTTCACCCTCCCCTAGTGTTGCCATCATGTCCTTGTGGACCTCCTTGGGTGATAAGCCCTTGAGACTGAGGTAGCGGATGACTGCACAAAGGCCGATGATATCCATTTTCTCAGACAGTGCTTACTTGCAGTTTTCAATTAGCTGAAACAGAAATACCGCAAAAGTTATTAACTTCAAACTTTCTGCATAATCACTCAAAGAGTTGAACTGCATGTGTGTGTAATGAGAGCTGTATAACTCATCTTCTTCTACCTTAGGCCACGAACTTATCGATCACCCGTATATACAAAACATTCAATTTCCCTATCATAATCCATAATCAAATAAACATGGTACCATATTCCAAATAAGCACAATAATGGTCCATAACTAACCACAATGCCTTTAGGTGGTGCTCTGTTTCTTTCAGAGTAGTGCCTTTGGACCTGTGAAGTGGCATCAAGTTTAGCAGGTGTCTTGTAGCATCTCTGGACCTGTGGAGTGGCATCAAGTTTAGCAGGTGTCTTGTAGCATCTCTGGACCTGTGGAGTGGCATCAGGTGACTTGTCTAAGACAACAATTTCAGTTGCCAGTGTCATGTTGCTGTCAGTGACATCCTCACTCAGGGGAAAGCTCAGTGGCTGTGATGTACCTGGCTTGTTGGATGTAGTCGACTCAGGTGTGTTCTTCAGTTGAGCATGCAGTATCTGGCCCATGTGGTGTCTCCATGTGTGATCTCCGACATCCATTGTGTACATCAATGGTCCTGTTCTTGTAGCTGTCCTACCAGGTGCCTAGGTATTCACGTGCTATGACTTCCTGTCCAACCTCGAAACTCCTTGCTGCTTCACTTGATAACTGGCTGAGCCGCTTATTCTGTACTTCCCTCCATAGATCTGGTTTCAGGAGATCTATGCAAGATCTCAGATTCCTGTTCATTGCAGGTGTTTGATTTATCGTCGCAAAAAACAGAGTTCCGATACACAAAAAGGAAGTTGTCCACTTTGTGTTGTAGAGAAATGCCTTCCTTGTGTATAGCTGTAATAGACTTCTTGAATGCTTGGATGAATCTTTCAGCTAACCTATTCGTTGCTGGGTGGAGAGGAGCTGACCGGAAATGTTTGACACCATTTTTTTTCATGAATAGTTGGAGTTCTCCTGATGTGTATTGTGGTCCGTTGTCATTCACAATGTGTTATGGTAAGCAATTTATGGCCAAGTAAGTCCTTAAGGTGGAGACAGCTTTTGCTGAGGTGCTTGACTTCATTGGTATAACCTCCGGCCACTTCAAATGAGCATCCACAGCAATTAGAAACATGGAGTCCATGAATGGCCCAGCAAAGACAATACGTACTCTTTGCCATGGTGAAGACAGCCACTCTCAGTGGTGCTTATGGGGGTGCATTTTGAACTTTTTGGCACCTCAAACAGCTTGGCTAAGTCTTCAACTTGTTTATCTATTCCTGGCCACCACAGATAACCCTGGGTGAGAATCTTCATCTCGACTGTACCCAGGTGTCCTTCATGCAGATTCTCTAAAACTCGGGTGCACAGTTTAGAGGGAACAACAAGAGATCCACACATCAGCATCCTTTAACATACTGACAGTTGGTCTCATCTCACTGAGAACTCTGGAAGCATAGAGTATCATGAGCTGGCAATTCATGATGATTTCCCATGGTGACTTCTGACAATGTCGGGTTAATCCTTGCTTCCCTTTGTTTCACAGAATTTGTTACCAGCAACTGGTCAAGCAATGCAGTGTGGAACACCTCTGCTGGGCTTTGCTTCTTCAGTTGCCAACAGTGAAAGAGGTGACAAGCCATCAGCATTGGTGTGTTGTTTGGTACCCTTAAACTCTAAGTCATAAGAGTGGGCTCCTAGGAACAGTGCCCAACATTGTAACCGGGTAGCAGTCATCACTGGAATTCCCATCCTGGGATTGAAAATCAACACTAGGGGCTGGTGATCTGTCACTTGCATAAACTCTTGTCCATAGAGGTAGCGCTGGAATTTCTTTATTCCCTACACTAGACTAAGGGTCTCTCGGTCGATCTGTGCATAGCTGCCTGCAGCATTCATCAGTGATCTTGAAGCAAATGCAATCAGACATCCATCTTTCATAATGTGCGACAAAATGGCCCCAATGTCATAAGGGGACACATTGCATGCCAGTCTGATGGGCAACGAAGGATCATAATGGATGAGCAGTTCACCTGATGTTATTAGTCTTTTAGTTTCCTTGAAAGAGAGAGTGGTGCGGACAGCCCAGCGCAACTGTAGATGTGAACTTCCCACTATTCAGGACGTTTACAGAGACAGGCGCATAAAAAGGGCCCGAAGAATCATTAGGGACCTGAGTCACCCCAATAACCTGTTTCAGCTGCTACCATCGGGAAACGGTACTGCAGCATAAAAGCCAGGACCAACAGGCTCCGGAACAGCCTCTTCCACCAGGCCATCAGTCTGATTAATTCATGCTGACACAACTGTATTTCTATGTTATATTGACTGTCCTGTTGTGCATACTATTTATTATAAATTACTATAAATTGCACAATGCACATTTAGACGGACATGTAAAGATTTTTACTCCTCATGTATATGAGCGATGTAAGTAATAAAGTCAATTCAATTCAATTCAATGCTTTTTCACATCTTCCTGACCATTGCCATTTTGATTCTGACTGTAACAGTGCATTCAGTGGGTGCAGCACTGTAGCAATGTTTGGGAGAAACCGGTGCTCATAGTTGTAAAATGACCTGAGATGTGAAACATTTTCCAGTTTGGGTTCCTGTAGCACCACTTCATTCTTCTCTCGTGTCTTAGGTAAGCCATGCTTGTCAATGATAGGTCCACAACTTCATTCCTCAAAAACTCATTTCTCTCTCTTTGCGAGCAGACCGTACTCTCTCTGCCTGGTAAGAACTTTACCAAGGTTCTGGAGAAACTCTTCATCATTCTTGCCAGTCACGATGACAACATCAAGGTAATATTGAGACATCTTGGAGCATTTGATCCATTGCTCTTTGCCAAATTGTTTGAGTTGATGCAAGGTCAAAGACCAGGTGATTATACTGGAACAGTCCCTTGTGAGTGTTGACTGTGAGGAACTTCCTGCATGACTCCTCAATCTCCATTTGCAGATAGCGTTGTGAAGTCATTCTTTGAGAGTCTCTCCCCACCTGCCAAAGATAAAAAATGTCTTCTCTTTGTGGTAGGGAATACTGCACAGTACACAGCACAGGGTTGATGCTCACTCTAAAATCTCCACATATGTGAATGGCTCCAGCCTTCCCTTTCCTGATTACTGGGACAATGGCTGTGGCCCAAACACTCCACTCAACTTTGGGGAGAATTCCAAATGCCTCCAAGCTCTGAAGTTCAGCACCCACTTTAGGACATAGTGCTTTAACGCACTGGGCGTGCTTTATGGAATTTTGATATTGCTGCTTCAATTCTGGCCTTCATGCCTATGAGTTTACCAATACCCTCCCAAGCACCTTCTCATTATCTTTAAGCAGCTGTGCCAGGTTGGTGCTACCATTTGGGCTGCAGTTGCCTGTTGACGCCACATTGAGAGCTTTGATTGAGTGCCAGTCTAATTGGATTTTTCTCAACAATTCATGTCTGAAAAGAGCTGGCCCTCTACCTTTCAAAATGTAAAGCTCTGACTACTGTGTTTGGCCTCCATACGTCTCAGTTTGCCTTTGGGAGACTCTTTTTCGCTGTGTAAGTCTTTAGCATCACCAAGGTCTTTTCTAATGGTAGCTTAGAAAACAGCCTACTGTAGTCCATACAGCCATAAGACATAAGAGCAGAATTAAGCCATTCAGTCCATCGAGAGTGCTCTACCATTCCATCATGGCTGATCCCGGATCCCACTCAACCCCATACACCTGCCTTCTGGTCATACCCTTTGATGCCCTGACCAGTCAGGAAACCATCAGCTTCTGCTTTAAATATACCCATGGACTTGATCTCCACCACTGTCTGTGACAGAGCATTCCACAGAATCACTACTCTCTGGATGAAAAAATTACTCCTTACCTCTGTTCTAAAAGGTCGCCGGTCAATTTTGAGGCTGCGCCCCCTAGTTCTGGATACCTCCACCATAAGAAGCATCCTCTGCACACCCATCCTATCTAGTCCTTTCAACATCCGGTAGCTTTCAATGAGATCCACTGCCAAATGCTCCCTCTTTCATTCCAGAATCATCATCATGATCTCCTCCGGACTCTCTCCAATGACAACACATCATTTCTGAGATAGGGGACCCAAAACTGTTGACAATACTCCAAGTGCGGCCTAACTAGTGCCTTATAAACCCTCAGCACTATCTCCTTGCTTTTATATTCTATTCCCCTTGAAATAAATGCCAACATTGCATTTGCCTTCTTTACCACAGACTCAACCTGTAAATTAACCTTCTGGGAGCCTTGCATGAAAACTCCTAAGTTGAGAAGTCCCTCTGCACCCCTGACGTTTGAGACTCCTCCCCATTTAGATAATACCAATACGAGGCATGACTGTGCCAGCGTGTGGACGTCAGCAAGTTAGACCAGCTGGAAGAATTTAAAAAGAAGACAGCTTTATAGAGCAGGCAACAGAGTAGGAGGGGTTTGACTCAACAGAGCTTAGGTGACAATGGGTCGAGGTGAGTTGTTACTTGTGAAGAGTAGGAAGTATTTCTGTGAGGCTGGTGTTCTGTGCTCGGTGTCAGATGTGAGAAGTCCTGGAGACTCCCAGCCTCCCGGACGGCCACATCTGCGCCAGGTGTGTCGAGCTGCAGCTCCTTAGGGACCACGTAAGGGAATTGGAGATGCAGCTCGATGACCTTCGTCTGGTCAGGGAGAGTGAGGAGGTGATACATAGGAGCTATACCTGTAGCTCAGAAGTGTAGGGAAAGGAAGAGGATGGCAGCAGTAAAAGGGGACTCTATAGTTAGGGGGTCATACTGGTGATTCTGTGGATGCAGGAAAGAAATCGGATGATAGTTTGCCTCCCAGGTGCCAGGATCCGGGATGTTTCTGATCATGTCCACAACATCTTGGGAAGGTGAACAGCCAGGGATCGTGGTACATATTGGTACCAATGACATAGGTAGGAAAAGGGAGGAGGTCCTGAAAACAGAATACAGGGAGTTAGGAAGGAAGTTGAGAAGCAGGACCTCAAAGGTAGTAATCTCGGGATTACTGCCTGTGCCACATGACAGTGAGTATAGGAATAGAGTGAGGTGGAGGATAAATGCGTGGCTGTAGGATTGGAGCAGGAGGCAGGGATTCAGATTTCTGGATCACTGGAACCTCTTTTGGGGCAGATGTGACCTGTACTAAAAGAATAGGTTTTACTTGAATCCAAGGTGGACTAATATCCTGGCAGAGAGGTTTGCAAAGGCTATTGGGGAGAGTTTAAACTAGAATTGCTGGGGGTTGAGAAATGAACTGAAGAGATGGAGTAAGGGGTGGTTGGCTCACAAATAGAGAAAGACAGTGCGAGAGGGAGGATAGGCAGGTGATAGAGAAGGGACGCGTTCAGACTGATAGTTTGAGATGTGTCTATTTTAATGCGAGGAGTATTATGAAGAAAGCGGATGAGCTTAGGGCATGGATCAGTACTTGGAGCTATGATGTTGCGGCCATTACAGAGACTTGCATGGCTCAGGGGCAGGAATGGTTACTTAGAGTGCCAGGCTTTAAATGTTTCAGTAAGGACAGGGAGGAGGCAAAAGAGGTGGGGGCATGGCACTGCTGATCAGAGATAGTGTCACAGCTGCAGAAAAGGAGAAAGTTATGGAAGGATTGTCTACTGAGTCTCTGTGGGTGGAAGTTAGGAACAGGACGGGGTCAATAACTCTACTGGGTGTTTTTTATAGACCACCTAATAGTAAAAGGGATGTCAAGGAACAGATAGGGAGACAGATTCTGGAGAGGGTTGTCGTGGTGGGAGATTCTAATTTTGCAAATATTGTTTGGCATTTCCGTAGAGCAAGGAGTTTAGATGGGGTGGAGTTTGTTAGATGTGTTCAGGAAGGTTTCTTGACACAATATGTAGATAACCCTACAAGAGCAGAGGCTATACTTGATCTGGTATTTGGAAATGAACCTGGTCAGGTGTCAGATCTCTCAGTGGGAGAACATTTTAGAGATAGTGATCACAATCCTATTTCTTTTACCATAGCACTGGAGAGGGATAGGAACAGACAAGTTAGGAAAGCGTTTAATTGGAGTAAGGGAAAATATGAGGCTATCAGGCAGGAACTTGGAAGCATAAATTTGGAACAGATGTTCTCAGCGAAACGTACCACAGAAATGTGGCAAATGTTCAGGAGATATTTGTGTGGTGTTCTGCATAGGTACATTTCAATGAGATAAGGAAAGGATGGTAGGGTACAGTAACTGTGGTGTACAAAGGGAGTTGAAAATCTAGTCAAGGAAAAAAGAAAAGCTTACGAAAGATTCAAAAAACTAGATAATGATAGAGATCTAGAAGATTATAAGGCTAGCAGGAAGGGGCCATGAGAAGACCTTGGCGGACAGGATTAAGGAAAACCCCAAGGCATTCTACAAGTATGGGAAGAGCAAGAGGAAAAGACATGAGAGAATAGGACCAATCAAGTGTGACAGTGGAAAAGCTTGTATGGAACCAGAGGAGATACCAGAGGTACTTAATGAATACTTTGCTTCAGTATTCACTACAGAAAAGGATCTTGGCAATTGTAGGGATGATTTACAGCAGACTGAAAAGCTTGAGTATGTAGACTTTAAGAAAGAGGATGCAGTGGAGCTTTTGGAAATCATCAAGTTGGATAAGCCACTGGGACTGTATGAGATGTACCCCAGGCTACTGTGGGAAACGAGGGTGGAGATTGCTGAGCCTCTGGCAATGATCTTTGTATCATCAATGGGGACAGGATAGGCTTCAGGGGATTGAAGGGTTGCAGATGTTCACTTATTCAAGAAAGGGAGTAGAGATAGTCCAGGAAACTAAAGACCGGTTAATCTTACTTCAGTAAGTTGATGGGGAAGATCCTGAGAGGCAGGACTTATGAACATGTGGAGAGGCATAATATGATTAGGAATAGTCAGCATGGCGTTGTCAAAGGCAGGTCATGCCTTATGAGCCTGATTGCATTTTTTGATTATGTGAATAAACACATTGATGAAGGTAGAGCAGTAGATGTAGTGTATATGGATTTCAGTAAGGTATTTGATAAGGTACTCCATGTAAGGCTTATTGAGAAAGTAAGGAGGCATGGGATCCAAGGGGACATTGCTTTGTGGATCCAGAAATGGCTTGCCCACAGAAGGCAAAGAATGGTTGGATATTCTGCATGGAGGTCAATCACCAGTGGTGTGCCTCAGGGATTTGTTCCGGGACCCTTACTCTTCATGATTTTTATAATGACCTGGATGAGGAGGTGGAGGGATGGGTTAGTAAATACGCTGATGACATATGTCTTGTGAATAGTGTGGAGGGCTGTCAGAGTTTACAGCGGGACGTTGATAGGATACAAAACTGGGCTGCGATGTGGCAGATGGAGTTCAACCCAGATAAGTGTGAAGTGGTTCATTTTGGTAGGTCAAATCTGAGGGCAGAATATAGTATTAAGGGTAAGACTCTTGACAGTGTGGAGGATCAGAGGGATCTTGGGATCTGAGTCCATAGGACACTCAAAGCTGTAGCACAGGTTGACTCTGTGATTAAGAAGGCATACGGTGCATTGGCTTTCATCAATTGTGGGATTGAGTTTAGGAGCCGAGAGGTAATGTTGCAGCTCTGCAATTCTAGGTAGCTCACCTTTGTCTGAATCTGTGTTGTTTGATTTTGTTTCACATTTGGTCACTTTATGTATTCACTTAGTTTTGTGTTTGAAACTTTTCACTCATTTGAGGTTTTTATCTGCCTTGTACACTCTATGTGACTTTGCTGGTGACACCTTCTGCAAACTTTTTCTTTGAACCAACTGTTACGAAGGAGGAACAGCTCTGATGGGCAGAAGGGTGCAGAGTTGCCAATACCCCCCCCCCCCCTTTTGGAGAATCACAAATCGCTACTATTTCGATGCTGTTATCAAGGAAGTAAGAGAGACAAGGAAATGCTGCCAGGGCAGTTGTAATTGATAAGAGCTCATGAAAGAGAATGAGAGAGAGAGACACAGCTCAGAGATACACAAGGTGGAATGTCTCCTACTGAGAAAAGCCTTTGGTTTACTGCTATTGTCTTTTGGAGAAGGATTGTTTACTTGGTACTGTTCTATTCATTGAAACCCCTCGGGGGGGCAACCAGAGTGGGCTGGTTTGATGGGTCACATCATTCCAACCTGATTGACACCTGAGACTCCGTGAGTGGGGATAAAAGTGAGGTCTGGGGTAACACCCCTCAGACGCACCAGGAGAAACGCTAGTGAGCAGCAGAAACCCACGAGACAGTGTGGGACATCGGAGACCGAACGAAGGGTTGGTAAATTTTAACTCACAGTGTTTTGCAGTGAGACCGGTGGGGGCTTGTGTGTGTGTCCACCCTTGCCTGGGTGATGAGTCCACCACGGAAGAACGGTCTAGCTAAAGGACGGAGGGGTCATACGTGAATGGCCACAACAACAACACATCGACGGATCAAGATCGTAAAGGAAGGTTGGCAGGATAATAGCTGTTACTGTTTACACGTTTTTTCTCTCTCTCTCTGTCTCTCTCCAACAATTGAAACACAGCGACCAACAACTACTGCAGCCTACATGAACTGAACTGAATTGAACTTTATATTTCCATCTGACAATTCATTATCCCCTAAACAACGATAGAGCTTGTTTCTTATTGATTATTATTATACCCACACTTTTAGGCTTACTATTGCTAACGTATATTCTCTGTATATTCGCATTGATATTATTTTGTATATTTTTGCTAATAAATATTGTTGAAAATAGTATCACCAGACTCCAATGGACACTTCTATCTTTGCTGGTAAGACACCGCGTTACTGGGTCCGTAACACAACAGTCATTTGTATGATGGGAGGATTTGCCACATTGATAGCATTTTTTGTACCATTCAGGGACATTTTGTGCATTTCATGTTTTTTTGTAGTTGTTGCTGCAGCCTCTAATGATACTGCAATGGTCAATGCCCCATTCTAAAGTTAGGTCTCTTTCTTCTAGTAAGCTCTTTTGATGCTTTGACTATGCATCCATATACAAGCCTGTCCCATAATGCATTAGAAAATCCATCCCTAAAGTCACAGTACTGGGAAAGTTTTGCAGTTCTGCAATTTATTCAGAAATGCTTTCATCCTTTGACTCTTTCCTTTTGAAAATCTAAAAGCCCAGCTATAATCAATGGTTTCGGGCTCAAGTGATTTTGTAAAATTGTAACAATTTCATCGCACGTCTTGCTTGCTGTCTAAGCCATGTAAGAGACAGTATGTCCTAGGTCCCATTAAGCTAAGAAGCCTGATGGTGTTTTTGTCTCCTCCACGTTGTTCATGTTACAATACATTCCACCCAATCAATGTACAACTCCCAGCCTTCCTTAGTGCTATCAAATTCATCAATTTTCCTGACTGAAGCCACATTATCTTCACTTTAACTTTGCTAGCTGTGTGCCTTTCACTGTACACTATGCAGTGTACTCACGTGTCCCTTCATTAGTGTTGATGTGTGACAGTCTTCCATACTGTTTAACTCTCACTGTTTTATCCTGTAACTGTCGGTGCAGTTGGTGATATTCTCTGATATTCCAGTTTGTCCTCGTCGCCAATTTTTGTTTCTGTGCAACCACATATAAATTAAATAAAAGCATGAAAGCTGGAGATAGTTTTAACTAGTGTAGTCATACAGCAGTGAGAGAGAGAGAGAGAGAAAGAGAGGGGGAGGGGGGAGAGAGAGAGAGAGAGAGAGAGAGAGAGAGTGCACATGCATCGATAACAACTCATTGCGTGGTGCTGAGTGGAATCATTGCTGTAAAAGAAATAGATCCATACATTACAGAACCACTCTCTTCACCAGGAGGTTTGCTGGTGCTAGTTGATAGTTTAAACTAATTTGGCAAGGCAGTGGTCAAAGAGACTTATTCTGGTTGGTTAGTGGTGTTCCACATGGAGCTGTACTGGGACCTCTGCTGTTTGACATATGTACAAATGACCTGGACAGAAGTGTTCATGGGTAGGCTAGTAAGCTTGCAGCTGATACAAAGATTGGCGGTGTTATGGTTAGTATAGAATACTGGCAAAGAATAGAGCGGGATGTAGATCAGTTACAGATATTGCAGAGAAATGGCAGATGGACTTCAACCTGGCCAAATGTGAAGTGTTGCATGCTGGTAGCTCAAATGCAAAGGGACTGTACCAAAGGAGTGTGGTGCTCTTTGATGAGCAAAGAGATCTTGGGGTCCAAGTTCATAGCTTCCTGGAAGTGACTCACAGGTTGATAGGGTAGTTAAGAAGGCATATGGCATACTTGCCTCAATTAGTCATTTTGTTCAAAAGTCAGTAAGATATGTTACAGCTTTATAAAACTCTAGTTAGGCTGCATTAGGAGTATTGCATACAGTTCTGGTCACCCCATTGTAGTAAGGATGTCATGGCTTTGGAGGGGATGCAGAAGAGGTTTACCACAATGAGTCCTGAATTAGAGGCCATATGCTATAACGAGAGGTTGGACAAACATGGGTCGTTTTCTCTGGAGCGATGGAGGCTGAGGGGAGATCTGACAGATTATGAGAGACATAGAGTAGACAGACAATATCTTTTTCCAAGGGTTGAAATGTCTAATACCAGAGGGTGTGCACTTGAGGTGAGAGAGGGTAATTGCAAAGGAGATTTGAGGGGCAATGTTTTTACGTGGAGAGTGGTGGGTGCCTGGGGTGGTAGTAGTGGGAAATGTTCAAATATACATTTCTTGTTGTAATTTATAGTTTTTTATGGACTGCACTGTGCATCTGCTCCAGAATAATGAAGTTCATGACGTATGTCAATGATATTAAACCTGATTTTGATTCCTTGCTGAGGTAGACTCTAAAATTTTGCAACAGAAAGTAGTTAGTCACATGATACAATCCTTAAAGTGATACAACCATAAAACAAAGAGCAATGTAACCATATGCAATGTGTGTTACAGAAGACATGTCAGATATCTTTGGAGTGAAGATCCTAAGCCAGTTTGCTGCTCTACTCATTGCATATGTGCTGATTATGATGAAAACCTATACATGAACAGGAGAAAGACTGACAAACAGCCAATGTGCAAAAGAAGACAAACTATGGAAATAAAATAATCCTGAGAACATGAGTTGTAGAAAGTCATTGAAAGTGAGTCGGTCGGTCATAGAATCAGTTCAGATTAGTGGTGATTGAATTATCCATGTGGGTTCAGGAGCCTGATGCTTGTGGGTTAATAACTGTTTCAAGCTGAAGGGCCTATTTCTATCATGTACATCTCTATTACTCTAAAAATCCCTGATTAGTCAGGAAAGAAGAGACCGCTTTTGAAGAAAATCTTCTCTCTCTGGCGAAGAGGAAAATACAAAAGCTGGCTTTTGGATATTCTGACTGAACCCTGCTTTTGACATCAGCTGCAATTCATGCCAACATGTTCACAGTTCAAAGAGTTCTAAGTCACTTAATGTCCCATGAAAAATAAAACCTATTAAAAAGATTAATCTCAGCCCAAGGGATCATTAATGACGATGTTATTCTCCAAGGTACAAAGACTTAATTTTGCTGCATCGACAGTGAATTGATGTGAAATGATCGATTGATTGCAAGGCCTCAGGAATTTGTTTGTACAATTTTGTACTTTCGGTCAAAATCAGGAGATTGTAACATGGCTTTATGTCTATTACTGACCACAAAGGGGCCAGCATTTCTGAGAGTACCATAACTTCTCATTGGCGGTATGTACCCCTGCGTCCTGATGTACCGCCCACCCAAATAACCCAGTTTACTCCTCCTGCTCATCAAAAACCACCCGCCCCCACCAATCCTCTTTCAATGCTTCAGAGACATATATTTCAGCTGGTCACACTCTAAGGAAACAATAAGGACTTCGCCACACCTGCATCTTCTATATTCTTATCAGCTCCAGAGACTGAAGTGTAACTGCATAATTTCCTGTACGTTCAGGCAGATGTACGTATCTGTCATGTATTGAAATGGTAATGTCAGTTAATGTAGCTTGACACGTTTGGTGATGATGTCATTCGAACAACACATGATGAGAGGGAGCATGAACACATTCTAAGCATGAAGTGTTGAGTTAGTTAGTGATATATGCACTAACAAAGTACTGAGCTAGGTTGCAAATACACAACAGTATCGAGCACATTTCTCTCACAGGGCATTTCCTCCTTCAGTCCCCAGCATCTGAAGATTAAGACATGACTTATGAAACAAAAGGCTACCTCAGTGTACCATCGTTACCCAGGTGACAATGATTGCAGGAGGCAGGTCCTCCCATACTCATACGTTTCCGATGCTGTTGCATCAACCTACTTGCTTGGAAATTGCACTTCAATGCACCAGGGGCAAAGGTAGAATTCAATTCTCATGGTGTGTCTTGAATTCTTGGCTTCCAGTTTGCCTACCATAAGGGGAGATTTAAAAAGCATATTCTTCCCAGGACTGCAAGTCATTTTTCATTCTTAACTAAAACGCAGATGATTCCAATGTACAATGCTTTCGATGATTCCAATTTACTTCTCACCATAGATGCTCAGTGGCGTATCTAAGGTATGGCAGGTATGGCACGTGCCCTGGGCGCCACTTGGAGGGGGCACCACTGAGCAGTTTCTATTAAAGTCAGACAAGCCAGCCTCGGATAGTGATAAAAGAATTTTCTTCAGATGCATGCTCTCTCTTTGATTATCATGGGTGAGAAGCACTAGGATGGCCTTATTTCAGAGCAATGTGTAAGAAGACCATGAAGTTTTTCTACACGAAGAAGAAGGAAAGTGGAGCAGAAGGACAGAAAAGATGAAAGTTGGAGGCGGAGGAAAGCAAGAAGTCGAACAGGTTTTTCATGCCCTTCTTTGAAAAGCCGGGAACAAGTAGTTCGACACGTTCCATGGAGTCGCCTGCACCTGCTACAAGTTTGTTAGAATCTGAAGGTGGATCAAGTAGAAATGTGTCAGCATCACAGGCCGAGGAGGAATTCAAGTCAGATAAATCCGAGTATGATGAGATTAAGAGTGAAGCTGCCACAGAACATGGGGACGTGACAGGAGGGGAAGACGATGTAGGCGGTGGTGATGTTGAGTTTATTGATGAGATTTTACCTGACCAGATTGAACCTGACGACACTGAACCGAGTGAACTGGATGGCATTAGAGAGCCTCGAACTGTCATACCAGAAGTGATTGACCAGCATGACATTGGACTTCTGAAGTTCGACAAGGATACTGGAAAAGCAATTCTGCCTGACGCGTTGAGATCAGAAATAATAAAGCTGGGTTCGAAGTATTTCCAGAACAGTGGGGGGCCTTTCCTACCAACAAATAACCGCTCAATGAACAGAACTTGGTTCAAGAGGAACTTGGGAAAAGGTCGTGGTGAGGAAGTGACTCGCTCATGGCTGGTCTATTCCCCTTCTAAAAAGTCTGCATTTTGTATCTGTTGTCTTCTCTATTCCCAGTCAGACCATCAATCCTCATTGGAGCAGGAAAGTGGATTCAACCAGTGGAAAGCACCTGAAAGGATTAATGTTCATGAAAATGCCAAGAATCATTGGGAATGCTTCACACAGTGGAAAGAAATGGAAAGAAATTTAGCTGGAAACAGAGGATTTATTGATGTGGTGTTTCAGTCACAGATTGAGAAGGAAAAGCAGAAATGGCATGATATCTTGACGAGAATCCTTCACTGCATAAAATTCCTTGCAACTCAGAACCTGGCTTTGCGAGGACACAGGGAGTCACTTCAGCTAGACGATGTGGGAAATTGCCTTGGCTTACTGAAACTACTGGCCATCTTTGACCCTGTCATAAAAGAACACCTCGTTCATTTGGAAAGTCATCCTGGATCCACATCTTATCTTTCACCGGGTGTCCAGAAGGAATTCATCCACATGATGGCATCCACTGTTCACCAGAGTTTATTGAGAAGCATTCGTAAAGCCAAGTACTATGGTCTCATGTTCAACTCAACTCCTGATCAGGCACACCATGAGCATATGTCAGAAGTAGTGAGGTATGTGGAAGTTGATTTTGAGAGGAAAACAGTCTGTGTTAGAGAGTCCTTCCTTGGTTTTATCCAGATAAGCCAGAATGATGCTGAGAGCTTGGTTGAAGACATCTTGAAACAGCTAGAGAAGGACGAAGTGGAGCTAGAAGATTGTCAGTCACAGTGCTATGACAATGCTGCTGTGATGGCGGGACACAGAAGTGGTGTTCATCAAAGAATAAGTGAGAACAACACCCTGACAATGTTTGTGAATTGCAACAATCATTCACTCAACTTGGTGGGTGTACATGCAGCCAAGCAGGATACAATGATTGTCACGTTTTTTGGAACCATTGAAGCTCTCTACAAGTTTTTCTCTCGTTCAACACAGTGCTAGGAAAAACTCAAAAACGCCATGCCTGTGGTTGTTAAGTCGGAGTCCGAAACCAGGTAGAGCACAAGGTCAGAAGCAGTGAAGCCTGTGAACAAGTACCTTGAGAAGATACTTCAAGTTCTCCAGGACATGATAGAAAAAGAGATCAGTGAAACAAAAAATGACGCAAGGCAGCTGTACAACTGCATGTTGAGTTCAGATTTTCTGATTTTGCTTGGATTTTGGAACAAAGTACTCATTCACATTGACTGTATTCAAAAGAAGCTGCAGTATCCTAGCATGAACTTCTATGATGCTACCCTGGATTTGAAAGCCCTCCAAGATAATTTTTATGATGAAAGAGAAGTGTTGGTCCGTGAGTCACTTGAAGAAGAAGTTGGTTTCTGTCAAGAATGGAATATTGAAGTTGAAAGACATGAGAGACGAAAGGAATGAATGGCTGATGAGAACTTGAGAGACGCTGGGTTAACAGCTAAGGAGGAAATGGAATGAGTTATGAAGGGACCACTCGACCTTCTTCACAGAGAAATGGACAAAAGGATCATTTCTTTGCACGACACTGACGCCAAGTTTGGGTTCCTTCTCAATGTTGAGGGGCTGTGTTAGGGCGCCAACAGTAACGACCTAAAGAAGAAGTAACAAAAATTTGGGCGAATTGTACAGCTCTGATGTTGATGGACAGCAGCTATATGAAGAAATTTTGGATTGCAGAATGTTGCTATCAAGGCAGGTCAATATGAAAATATCAAGACCTGAAGAGCATCTTGAATTTATTGTTCAGTATGGAGATGAGAGTGTCTCCCCCAATCTTCACATTGCTATTCACATAATGCTAACCATCGCAGTTTCCATCGCCAGCTGTGAGAGATCATTCAGCAAGTTAAGAGTAATACTTTCATATTTCAGAGCCTCCATGGGTCAAGGCAGACTCTCTGATCTTGCTCTGCTGAATGTAGGAAGAAAAAGAAACTGAAAAAACTGGCTTTGATCACATCATTGACCAATTTGCATCAATGAAAGCAAACAACAACACTTCTCTTTCATCATAAAAATGATCTTGGAGGGCTTTCAAATCCAGGGCAGCATTGTGGAAGTTCACGCTAGGATACTGCAGCCTCTTTTGAATACAATCAATGTGAATGAGTACTTTGTTCCAAAATCCCAGCAAAATCAGAAAATCAGTGCTTGAAGATTTGTACAGCCAGATTTGGGAACAGCTTCTTTCCAACTGTGATAAGACTGCTGAACGGATCCTGTCCCGGATCTGGGCCGTACCTTCCAAATATCTGGACTTGTCTTGCACTACCTTACTTTCCCTTTTCTATTTTCTAATTAGAATTTATAATTTATACTTTTATTATATTTACTTTGATTTGTACTCCAGGGTGCACGAAGCGCAGAATCAAATATCGCTGTGATGATTGTACGCTCTAGTATCAATTGCTTGGTGACAATAAAGTAAAGTAAGTAAGTAAGTTATAATTTTCAAGTAGTGCCATAATTTGTTAATTAGAAGATTAATGAGCTTGACTTGTATTTTTGAGCTGATATTACAATAGACAATAGACAATAGGTGCAGAAGTAGACCATTCGGCCCCTCGAGTCTGCACCACCATTCTGAGAAAAGTTATCTAAAAGATAGGTGTCAGATGCTTGGACTGGGGCACAATTTCGGTGCTTGCCATAGGCACTATTTTCTGTAGATACGCCCCTGTAGATGCTGCCTGGCCTGCTCGGTTCCTCCAGTGCTTTTTGTGTTTTACTCCAAAGCACAATCGGCCTTGCAACTGAACCTCTTAGGCTGGTTTGCCATGGGAGGAGAGATTGAATAGGCTGGGCTGATTTGGCCAAACTTAGAGGAGTGAGTGTCAAACTCAGTGGAACTTAGTGAAACTGACAGACAGGGTGAGTGATCCTCTATCTCCTGGCTGAGGAATCTAGAACTGAAATGGAAATGGTAATGGTTTATTATTGCCATATTACTGAGTCAAAAGGGTTGTTGTGATGCGTCTAGTGTGATAGCGCAGTGCTCGTCGCTCTCATTTTCAGCTTCCGCCACTGGCGAGCAGTCTTGCAAAAAGGAGAGCTGAATGTGTAAGCCGCTCCCTGCCAGTACACAGCCTCTCCAACAGTAAGCTTCATGTATTGAATCCTCGCTGGTGACACACAGAAATTGAACTCCTTTTGGACTGAGGCTGAACTGCAGGGGATGGGGAAAAGGTCTGCCCCAGCATACGTAGCACGCAGGCCCACCAGTGTGTGGACACACCCTGCTGCTCATGAACCAGATCCCCAGCCCCACTGCCCTGTGGACAGCCTCCAGAGAGACAAAAGCTACGGGAGTGAACCCAGACAGCAAATCCGGAGTGGAGCCCCTAAGGCGCTGGACGTCACTGAACATCCTGGCAGCTCCTGAAGGCAAGCTGGTGCCAAACATATTGCTTCTAAGCTTTCCTTTGGACTACACTGGTGAGACTGAGAGGCATTCTTGATGATTGTGATGATAATGATCATCAGCCATTGTCCTTCGAGACAGACAGATGCCAACCATCATTAGTGGGATACAGTGAAAACTTAGTTTTGCATGCCACCCCATACACATAGTTTCAAAACTTCTCTGTTTAGTTTCTGATCCTTAGGGTTCTTCTGCAGTCTCAATTCCAAGATTTCAGTTTATTTTGGAGTACAAACTGGCATACAAATAGCAAGCAAGCTAAATAAAGAGCTGAGAAACAATGCTAACAGGGGAATTAATGCTAAGTGGTGTAAGACAAAGGAATAAAAGATGGCACTTTTGAAAAATCGATCAGTTTTACAGATAAGATGAAGAAAATTCCTTAGATGGTGATGAATTAATTAGTAGGCTACATAATTAAAACAAGTACATCATGTGCTAGTACTTAGTCAATAAAAAATGAGAATGGTGATGCACCGTTAGTTTAGCTACTTTACCGTTTTCTGCCACTGAGTGTGAAAAATACATGATTTTGTTATAAAGTAAAAATCTTATAGAAAGTATTATTTAACAAAAATCAGTGGTTTCCAACAGTGCATTGTAGTGGCACAAGGAAAAGCAATGGCAGAATGCAGAATATTGTATTCCAGTTACAGAGAAAGTATAGTGCAGGTTGATAATAAACTATAAGGGCCACACAGAACAGACCTGACAGGCCACGTGGTCCATTCCTGCTTAAGATTTTTATGACATTCCAATTACATGGACTAGCAGTGAATGCATGGATGGCACTGGAAGTTTGTAATCCTTATACTTGCCTGTAAATTTCCATGGGCCTAGGAACTGGAAAATACTACCGTTTGAAATCAAAAGCAGAGTCTCCGGAGTAGTTACGACCTGTGTGAGCAGGACAACCAAAACAGTGTGCCTCAGTCACCAGCAGGGTGAAGAAACCTCTCCAAGACCAAAGGAGACTAGAGCAGGAAGTGTCAGAGCACAGGTCATCTCCAGGTTTCAGTAAGGGTCCATTCCTGAGAATTGTTTGTAACCTGAACAGTTGGCAGTTTGGAAATGTGGCTTCAAACGGAGTTGTCAAGCAGTGGTAGATACCTGCAGCTGCCAGCAAATCTGTCCCACTGCTCTCTGTTCATTTGAATAGATAGGCTGCACAATCGTCAGGCATCTGTAAACTAGGGAGGATCTGTAGTTAATCCAATTCCAAAATATGTGCAGTTTTAAAAAAAGAGGAAAGGAAGGATTAAGAATGAACATTGAAGGAAACAAAGTAAAACATCATCAAACTTTTTTCACTGTTTAAAAATCTCCAAGAAAAATTACAGTCTGAAACTTATGAATTGTCAAGTATATATTTTTCAGTGATAAAGAGATTACCAACTGGAATTAGCATTAACTACAGCTTTTGAATTTCAGCTGCGGGGGGGTGGACTGGTTTCACAGGTCTGTTTGCTCAGTAGGTATCTATCATACAAACAGCACGACTGTAAACTGGTGCATGTATATCAACACCAAGTGTTCGTGCCAGATACACCATTTTAAATCATTCATGCAATGTGGATAGATTTCCAACTTTAACCCAGCTAAACTTTGGCTAGGCCATATATGGAGTAGTGAGTACAGTTCTGGCCTTTACATGATGGAGAGGGTATGGGGGTTTGGAGAGACTGTAGAAGTTCACCAGGATGCTGTCTGGATTAACTATAAGCAGAAGTTGGACAAACTTGGATTTCTTTCTCTGGAGCATTAGAGGCAGAGGGAGGCCCAAAGTATATAACATTATGTGGGGTAGAGATGAGGCAGATGGAGGTTTTTCTTCCCAGGCTGAAAATCTCAAGTATTAGGGAGTACAGATTTAAGGTGTGGGGGAGAAGGGTTATAAGGCAAGTTTTCCACACAGAGCATGGTCGGTGTCCAGAATACGACTCCTAGGAAAATGGCAGAAGCATACATGCTAGCAAGGTTCAAGAGGCAATTAAACAGACACATGAAGAGCAGGAATGAAGAGGTACAGACCATGTGCGGGCAAACAAGATTAGTTCGGATTGTCGTCATGGTTGGCACAGACATGATCGACCAGATAACCTGTTCCAGTTCTCACTGTTCAATGTGGGTGCCAGGAGTTTTTCTTTGGTTTGCTTTGCAGTAAAAGTGTATTTGCAGTTATCTCGTTGCTTCTACTACATATCTTGGTATTTTTGGCACCCAGTTGGCTAGTGCATGATTTGTAAGATTTTCTCTGTTTGTAAAGTCCTCTTCTGACCTCTAGTGGTAGACACAGGGCTAATTCAGTATAGTCAATGAAGTTTTTTGCACAATTTAAATGGTTTTAATTTACCTTGACAGAGAGCAGACTTTCATTTCACAGATTATTAAAAGAAAAGCTATAACAACATTTGCATAATACTGCAATGACATTATGCTAATTATAGATATAATCAGCAATACTGCAAGCATTCTAATATCACATACTTCCTGTAACAATGCAGTCTTAACTGGTAAATTTTATGGAGCACATGCAACTAATGTATTAAGTATTCTGCCATCTTTTTAGTATTTAATTACATCACTGGTGAATATTTCCAAACAGAAGCCTGCTGGAAAGTATGTCATCAAGTGGAAGGAAAACTACACTTACTACATGATAAATTTCATGTCTTTTAAGCAACTTGCAATTAGCACCTCACATATTACAGAGTGAAAACTTCTTTTAGTTGCCCAGCTTACACCAGCACATAATGGGCAGCAGAAAATCCAGGTTGGAAATGGAGCTCAGGCTGATGTTTGCTTTGGTGTGACCTGACAACATCAGGGCTCAGACATTCCCCTACATGATGAATTGGCTCCTCCTTGGCCAAGTCTTCACATTCATTGAATAATAACATTCCCCCATGTTTCTCCAAGTGCATGCTTTGAATTAGATCATCTGCCCTCTAGCTCGCTTTGCTTGTCTGTGTTAAATGTTTGATTCATTTTTACATTCAGTATTATCTATAGAGATTGCAGGGCTGAACCTAAATCATGAACTAACTATTTGAAGCAATGAGGACTCCCACTCTGCTTTCCAGTATTCTCTTGGCAGCAACTTGACAGTATGTTCAAAACTCATATTCATATTTCACTCTCTGAGCTAGTTCCTTAGTAATTTCCAGGTTTTAATTAGATATTCTATCCTTCAAGTTTAAGTGTCGTGCATTCATCAGAGGTGTCCTAAAGTTCTGGGTATGTTACATCACAGGACATTGCAGTAATACAAAGCTTTTAGGTGATGTAGTAGAAAACTTTAAGACCATGAAAGAATTTAATGAGATACAGTACATGCCGGGTCCATTGTTGTTGGCTGTATCAACGATTTCAAAGTTCAAAAGTTCTAAATAAATTTAATATCAAAGTACATATATGTCACCATATACTATCCTGAGATTCATTTTCTTGCAGGCATTCATAGTAAATACAAAGAAACACAACAGAATCAATGGAAAACCGCACACAACAAAGGCAAACAACTATTGTACAAAAGACAACAAACCACAAATATAAAAGAATAATAAAATAATAAATAAGCAATAACTATGGGGAACATGAGTTTAGAGTACTTAAAAGTGACTCCATCGGTTGTGGAATCAGTTCAGTGTTGTGGGGAGTGAAGTTATTCTCTCTGGTTCAAGAGTCTGATGATGGACGTATGATAACTGTTCCTGAACCTGAGGCTTCTGGGATTTGGATGGGGACCCACAAAACATGGCTTGTAATTTTGCAGATGGCCCAAAAATAGCACCTTTGACAGTGGCTATCAAAAATTACTGGGGCATCTTGATTAGCTGAGTAAGTGAGCTGAGAAATGGGAAGTGGAGATTGATCCGGGTAAGTGCGAGGTGTTGCATTTTGGAAAGTCAAATCCAGTTGGGCCCTGGTGAGAGCAGCAGAACAGAGGGAGTTGGGAACATGGTACCCTGAACGTGGAGTCACATGGAAACAATGTGATGAAGGAAGCTTTTAGCACATTGACCTTCATCAGCCAGGACACCATGTGTAGACATTGTGAGGTTACATGATGCTAGTGAGGTGGCACTTGTTGTGTTGTGTTCAGATTTGGTTACCATGCTATAGGAAAGACGCTATTCAACTGGAAAGAGTACAGAAACATTTCACAAGGATGTTGCAGGGACTCAAAGGACTGAGTTAAGGAAGAGGCTGGACAGGTCAGGACATTTTTTTCCTTGGAGCATGGGTCACCGACAGGAGATCTTTACAATTGTGAAGGGCATTGGTATGGTTAATGGTTAATTTGCCTAGAGTGGGGGGGGGGGATCACGAAATAGGGGGCATGGTGACAGGAAAGATTTAAATGGGACTTGAGGGACAACCTTTATACACAGAGGTAATAAGTATAAGAAAGAAAATAAGGTGGACCAGTCTCGATGGGCCAAATGGCCTAATTCTGCTCCAATATCTTATGGTCTTGTGGTATATGGAATAAACTGCCAGGGCAAGGGGTTGAATCAGGTTCCATAACAACTTTTGAAAGTCAATTGGACAGATTCATGGATAGAAAGGGTTTACAAGAACATGGGCCAAACAGGCAGCTGGGGCTGGCTTAGGTGGGCATCTTGATCAGCTTGGACCATTTGGACCAAAGGACTTGTTTCCCTGCTGAATAATTCTATGACTCTATGTACAAAAATTTCCATGTAAGAGACACCAGAATCAAAGGTCATAAATGCATCAAAGTCACTAAAACTAGGTGAATTGGCTGTGCCCGGATAGTGGTTAGGATGTAAGACGAACTCAGGCAGAGAGAAATGGAACTAAATGCCATGGAACAATTTATGAGTGTTAAGTAAGCCAAGCCTGTAATGGAGATAGGGACAGAAGTTAATACTGGTGGGAAGGGGAGATTCAGGGTAATTCTACTATCTACAACGAGATTATTTTCTGTACTGTAATGTTGAGTTCATTCTTTGTAAGCTTCATGGCTTCTAGTGTATTTTATTTATGGGAAATGTTGCTTTTTTATGTATCCACGAGCATGTTTAAATGATGATCGTAGTGGACAGCAGATTCTTGTGGTGCACCTGCTTGTCAGCAAGAACTCAGCAACTCAACGTGTAAATACTGTGCTGTCTTGTAACTAACATCAACACTTTGGATATACCTATACCATGTCAAGTGCACTTTAAGAACTTTATTCCACACTGGTTTGCTTATGCCAGGCAGTGCGGAGTCTTTTACTCTCTTAAAGATGTTTATGGCACAAAAGGAGGGCATTTAGCCTCTGACATTTGTATTCACATCCAGAACCATTTCCCAGTCCTCTCTTTCTCAGATTTCTATATCACCTTCTGGATTATGTGTTTACAAATTCAGCAATAGTTTCAGCATCAGTCAATTCCATCTCCCCCCCCCCCCCCCACCCCTATAGAGGTTCCTCAACCAGCTGAATTCATCCAGATTCCAGCATCTGCTGAGGAAATAATCTTTCATTTTTCATATTACCAACCCCTTCATCATTATATTTACCTAAGTGCTTCAGATCTCTTGTTTTATTTTCTCAGACCTTTTGACATTTATTGTAACTAGACCTTTTATCCAAACACTCGCACAGAATCATTTCAGTAGAAGGGAAATCATTCAGTACATTGAACCTGTTCTAGACTTTCGAAAAGGCATTCCAGTGCATCTAAATCACTGGCTCTTTTTTGTCTGTAACCCTACCGACTTATAGAGTCATAGGAACACCACAGCACAGAAACAGACACTGTGGCCCATCTAGTTAGTGCTAAACTATTATGCTGCCTAGTCCCATCGACCATAACCCTTCATTCTTCTAATCCATGTACTTACCCAATTTTTTTTTAAATGTCGAAACCCAAACCTCATCTACTACTTCCATGGGTGGATGCATACTCTCGTTCTACAATCTCACCCACTTCTGAGTGACATTTCCCTTCACGTTCCCCTTAAGATATTTCACCTTTCACTCTTAACTCATGACCTCTAGTCCTAGTCTCACTCAATCTCAGTGGAAAAAGCTTGCATGCATTTACCCTATCTGTACTCATATTTTTGTATACCATAGCACCATAGAACAGTACAGCACAGAAACAGGCCCTTCAGCCCTTCTTGGCTGTGCAGAACCATTTTTCTGCCTAGTCCCACTGACCTGCACCTGGGCCATATCCCTCCATAGCCCTCTCATCCATGTACCTGTCCAAGTTTATCTTAAACGTCAAAAGTGAGCTCGCATTCACCACTTCATCTGGCAGCTCATTCCACACTCCCACCACTCTGTGTGTGAAGAAGCACCCCCCCCCCCAATATTCCCTTTAAACTTTTCTCCCTTCACCTTTAACCCATGACCTCTGGTTTTTTCCTCCCCTGGCCTCAGTGGAAAAAGCCTGCTTGCATTCACTCTATCTATACCCATCCTAATTTTATACACCTCTATCAAATCTCTCCTCATTCTCCTACGCTCCAGGGAATAAAGTCCTAACCTCTTCAACCTTTCTCTGTAACTCAGTTTCTCAAGTCCTGGCAACATCCTTGTAAACCTTCTCTGCACTCTTTCAACCTTATTAATATCCTTCCTGTAATTAGGTGACCAAAATTACCTCTATCAAATCTCCCTCAATTTACTATGTTCCAGAGAATAAAGTCCTAAGGTACAGAATCCTGAAGGCACACACTCAGCAATTCAGGAACAGCTTCTTCCCCTCAGCCATCCGATTCCCAAATGGACATTGAACCCATGACCACTACCTCACTACTTTTTTATTTCTGTTTTTTTTTTTGCACTAGTTATTTTATCTTAACTATTTAATAGACATTTATATATATACTCACTAACTGTAGTTCTGACGAAGGGTCTCGGCCCGAAACATCAACAGTGCTTCTCCCTATAGATGCTGCCTGGCCTGCTGCGTTCCACCAGCATTTTGTGTGTGTTGTTTGTAGTTCAGCTTGTTTTTATTTCCTCTGTATTTATTATGTATTTCATTGTACTGCTGCCATAAAGTTAACAAATTTCACCGGTGACATTAAAGCTGATTCTGATTTATTTTCCTTCAAATTCTTACCTGCTTTCTTTTAGAAAGCTAAGGAAGATTCTGTTTCCAATGCACTTTGGCTGCGAATTCCAGATTACAACTCACCATATTGTAATGACTTCCCCATGTCACGGTGTTGCAATCCTTCAGCTGCAAAATGAATAGACCTTGAATTCCAGGCTCTGATTCTTGCCATTTCCATGCTTCTCCTTAGAGTGAAATCTGCATAACCAGAGCAGGATTCTGCTCTAATTAACACAGCTCGTGTTAAACGGCGTATTGAGGGACTTGGCATGTCTCTGCTCCGGCTGTAGAGTAACCTGCACTCTCAGGACATCTTACTGCCCATGTGAGGGAGTAATTCCGTGATGTTCGTCACATCTGTGGCTGCTCCCTTGAACAGGACTACCCTCGCCCTCTGCTGGCTGGGCCGTGTGAGTATGGTTCTCTTGGTGCATCTCGGAGTTCAGTCTCTTCCTGCTCCGGTCTGTGTGTCTTTAAGGGCTGGTACGCCTCTCCGCGTGCTGCGCAGCAAAATGTCAACAGCTGTGCTGAATTGTGTGAAGTTCTGTTACGGTCCTCTTGGGCGTATTACATCATGATGTTATTTCAAACATTTTTATCTGATTTTGTAGTTATTAACTTTTTTGTAATTTTTTGAGGGAGTTGCGATTTGTTAATAACAACAAATGCCAGTACACATTTTCCAGGCTTGTGTTTTTAAGCCCTCAAGGTTATCTTCTCCTGTACCCTTCAGCGGCTTTCTATGAAATGATGACCTTTATTCTTCGTTTATGCTTATTACACACACACACACACACACACACACACACACACACACACACACACACACACACACACACACACACACACCCCCGCACCCCCCCCCAAGTTTTGGTGCATCTGGCTGAAGTTTAAGGCCCACAATTGTTCTGTTATTATCCATTGATCTTTTTAATTTTACTGTTCAGGTCAATGGGACCTGTTTCCACATTATCTCCTCAATATTTTGTATGACCTTGTTTTTTTTCTGTGGTTAATGTAATGAAGATGTTTGAATGGTGCACTCAAGGAAAATGTTTTTGCTTGTGGAGCAGAGATTACCCATAAACCTTCAGTGTCAGATAGTCATTCATAAATCCAATATTGAATTCAGAATAAGCTCCTTTACCTAAAAGGTTGTAGATGAGTGGTTATGTGGAGCTTGCCAACTCAGGGAATAGTGCAGAAATATTAAAGGCGGGGCTGTTCAAGCAGACAGGAGTGAAGGGAAGGGAAATGAAGGTAATAGAGAATTATACTGGTAGATTTAGATGAGGAAATGTAGGGGGAGGATCTAATGGACCGCGTGCTCTACCTTTGACCTGATGCTTGGCTTATTTCTGTGCAATAAAGTATATACTTAAATCCTTTCAATCTCATCAGGATGTGTGCAGAGGGATAAAAGATTAAAACTTTTGTCCAATAGCCATTTCTCTCCTAGGTGTAATTCTAGTTTTAGTGAGAAATTAGATTCCATAAATAGGGACAAGTCTTTCTGGGTAAATAATTCAGTCAACTAGGATTTATTCTTGGTGAAGGACTTTGGATTATTCTACTCAGAGGACATGTCTATGAGCATCATATAAATAACTTATAACTGAAGCTTAACTAGTTATGATCATCCTCATGTCCACTGGAATGTTGAGAATGAGCACTCTAGCTGGTTGTCTTTGGCGGGGGTTGGGGGTGGGGGGTGTCAATAAGAAAACGCCTGTCCCAGAAAGTTAGCTTTCTCAGTCTCAACTGAAGGTTAGATATGAGGCCCTGGTAATTACACAGAATGGTTAATGGACATCTGTGTGAATTTCATCTACCAGTAACATACTGAACCTTCTGTAATCAAACTCAAGATTGATGTAAAGGGAACCCCAGAAAAAAACTCAGCAAAATGATTAGACTATTTTTCCCTTTCAGCCTGCTTCTCTATAACATATTCTGTCTCTTCCCAATTTCTTGAAGCTTTGGGACCAAAAATCTTCTTGCCTTCTTCTGAAATATATCCAGTGCCTTCTGTGATGGAGTATCCCACCCCAGTAGTTCCAGAATTGTACATCTGTTTAAAAGAACTTGTAGGAGAGAGCAAACAATTTGCAGGGCAATGGCAATTCCAATACAAGTTTCACAAGGTGCAGGGAAGTGATTGATGGCACTGGTCAACCAGGAACTGGCAACTACCCAGCAACAAGAACTAAGATTCAGATTCAGATTCAGTTTATTGTCATTTAGAAACCACAAATGCAATGCAGTTGAAAAATGAGACAACGTTCCTCCAGAATGATATCACAAAAGCACATGACAAAACAGACTACACTAGAAAATCCACATAACGTTTGGCAATCCCCAATCCAGAGTCCGGAGAGGCTGCTGCTGCTAAGGTGTAACTTATAAAGTGTTTCCCTCCAAAGAAACATTCTGGAACAAGCCTGGTAGTGCTACGTACTATATATGTGAGAGTTTCATCTTAATTTCACTGACCTAGACTCTTTGAGAAAGGATGGGTGGTTCCTGGTGGTGACTGTCTTGACAGGCTTTGAGCAAGTATTCCTTAGGTGTATTTCTGTATATGTAGTGTAAAGTTAGTTCACAATTTGGAATACTGTGAGCAGATTTGGGCCCTGTATCTAAGAAATTATGTGCTTGCCCTAGTGAGGATCCATAAGTATGATCCCAGGAATGAAAAGCTTAACAAATGAGGAGCATTCAATGTCTCTGGACCTGTACTCGATGTAGATCAGGATGAGAAGAGATGTTGTGATGGTATTGGGTTTGTTGAGTGCAATGTTCTAATCTCAAATGAAGCCCCTAAGCCCTATCAGATATAACTACCCATAAATACTCTCACTAAAGGGAGATTGTCCTGTAGCTACACAATCTTCAAAGACTTGTTTACTTCACTGTTTATTCTCCATGGAGAGTTAAGCTACCAACACCCCACTACCCAAGTGATGGGTCCCCTCTCCCTACCAAGGAGAAGATACTTCAAGCTAACAAAGTAGTTTAAAACATACTTCTTTTATTTGCAGTGATAACATTTACATCCAACAGTGATTCATATGGATCTGCTCAATAGTTGGGTGGACTTTATCTGTGATGTACAAGGCTGAATCCACTGCCTTTTGTGTGTTTCTCCACTCAAAGGCATTGGTGAGGCTCTGTCTAAAGAAATGAGAAGCAATTTCTTCAGTGAAATGGTGGTGAGTCTGTGGGATTAGTTGCCACAATTTGAGCTGTTGGGGCAAGTTACTGGTGCTTTTAAGGCAGAGCCTGATAGGTTCTTGATTGGAAAGAAAGTTAAGAGTTATGGGGAGAAGGTGTGAAAATGGATTTTAAAAATTCAGCCATGAATGAATAGCAGAGCAGACTTGGTGGGCAAATGGTCTAATTCTGCTCTTATATCTTATGATCTTACTGTTAGACAGAGAATTGTGATGCTAAAGTCGAGGGGTTTGGAAGGAGCAGGCATTTTCACATAGAAACTAATTGAGATTACCATTTCTATTTCCCACTTCAGTAATCAGGAAATCACTCTGCTCTGAATCTACCGTAAATGGAATCAATCTTTGCAGTAGACTCTCTGCATATTCATTGTTTCCACATCTATTTTTAAGCAGGAGTTTTGAGCAATTGTGCCAACATTATTGAAGTAATTGGTCAGTACTTACTGATTTTCAAAGCCAACACTTCTGAATACACACATTGTCCATCATCACATGTAAAGAGAAATGAAGCTGTATTGACCTTCTCAGATTTTAGCTGTACAAATAAAATGTTGTCTGATTGGGAAATCAGCAAAATCTAAAATGATGTCATTGCATTGGGCTCCCTGTCGCCCACACTTCCTGAACCCTACACTAAAGCCAGCTCTCTCCATTACTGCATCTACTTTCCAAGTGCCCACAAATATTTGCTGCTGTTGTATGAAGAACAGTCACTCCGGGTGGCAGAATAAAGCCACGGTCACAAGCACAGGCATCACAGCAGGAGGGTTATTGAATGCTCTCTTCCATTTCAACAATGCAGGTTTTTTTTAACAAAGGTTTGTGGTTTTCATCAGCTTGGTAGATTTTACTCACTGTGTACCATTCACGTGCTTGGGCACTGTAAGCTATACCCCATGGATATGACCTGCTGTTAACTGATTATACTCCAGTGTATTTGGCAACAACTCATAAAATTCTCACTTTGTAACTTGTGACATTTAATTATATAATTCATTGAAATGATACTCTCTTTGGGATAGATGGGATATTGGGATACTGTCCAAATATGATCCAAGTACATGGACCAGATTAAACAGAATACACCTCAATCAAAATCCACTAACCACAACAGAAAGGACAGTATTTCAGTCCATTCACTCCACTCAACATAGCAATCTACTTCCATCACTTTCCCGTCTAATGTCCTACAGTCCAAATCCACCACTCTATTCTGTGCAACGTGGTCCAAACCCATCTGATCAATTCAATGCAAAGCTGCCTATAGAGATGTAAAAAATAGAACTAAGATGCATAAAAGGAGTAAGGATGCTGGAATACAGGCGGAAGGAAGAAGTATCATATCAGATGCAAGCAGAATGAGGTTTAAAATGTGATGAATATGGTTGATAAGCTACAGGCACATGCAACTATGCAGTAACATGATTACCGGTAGATAATATAAGAAATTCACGAATCACCACTGAAAAGTCTGAGATACAGGATAAAAATCCACTATTACTAAATTTACGTGAAAAGTAACAAAATAAACACTTTCTTCAATTTACATTACTTGGCTAATGCACAGATGATACAGCTTTATGTTATTGGAAAGTGTGATGAAGACTCTTCTATAATACAGGAATTGCCTGTATTGATTGCAAATCATGGTTTTGAGCAGTTTGATGTTTGTAGTCTATGTGACAGAAATTGGTACTTGATTTATTAGTGTACACAACATCAAGGAAGGCAGGAATTACTGCTGCCTTGGTAGCGTTTGAGGACTTGATCAAATATTCCTTTCTTCACATGGACAAAGACTATGGTGAAATTGGTGTCATTGATGTCTACCATTGTTGAGATTTATGGCTAGAACCACAGGGTAGTTAAATGGTATGGACTATTTAATGAGAACTTTGCATTAATAACCCATCCACAAACTATGTAAGTAACCTTGCAGAATGGGCATTCATTACTGACTAGCTATAGGGTATGAGTAAGAAAAATTTAGTTACTTGTTTAATGAAATTTAGTGTTAGGGATCAAAACGATTCATGTGCATAAATACCCATGTAACTAAGGGCTGCAATGCTGGCTGTCTTGCTCCACATAAAGAAAAGCAGCATAGGTGGCCTAACAGGGGTGATTAAAATCATGAAACATGGTGATAAAGTGTATGCAGAGAAGAGCAATGGTAATGACCACAATATAAAGTTATGCAATAGACATTTCACTGTATAAGACTGATAATATACATACTTAACTTTACAACTCCTCCCTTGGAGTGTCAGACACTCTGAGCCTATAGGCTGGTCCTGGACTTATTTCCACTTGGCATGATTAACATTATTATTTAATTATTTATGGTTTTGTATCGCTATATTTCTTCACTATTCTTGGTTGGTGTGGCTGTAACGAAACCCAATTTCCCTCAGGATCAATAAAGTATGTCTGTCTGTCTGTCTGTCTCTGAGACTTCTGTTCAATAGTTGTATACATCAGTTAGTGAAGGACAGGCAAAGCCCCTCAACCAACCCAAATCCAAATCACCATAACTAAAGCAAAAGTTATACGATATGTGAGGTGAGACAGAAGAAGTTTGAAAGTGATCTGAGGGGTAAATTATTCACACAAAGAATAATTAGTTTCTAGAGTGAGCTGCCAGAGAAGGAAATGGAGGTAGAAACAGTTAAAAAAATGACAGCAGCATCCAGACATGTAGTCAAATGAGCAAGGTATAGTAGAATTTGGAATTTATGCAGACAAATTGGATTACCATAGACATGGTGAGTTACAAGGCCTGCTTATATGCTGTATAACTCCACACTTTCTCTGCGCCATACAAAAACTACCTAATCTCCTGGAAGAGGAGAAAACCAGATTTAAAAAGCAATCTGGTAGAAAACTAATTCCTCACTCAATCTCCTGAGAGATTAAACTTATTGAGTAATACGTTCCCTTACTCACCTTGAGTTCTCTGTAGAACCTGCTATTTGGATTTATCATAGAATCAGTCACACAGCACAAAAATGCTCCTATAGCCCACCAAATCCATGCCAGTGGTCACCTGTTAATACCAGACCCAGCATTATCTCTGTAGCCTTCTGTACTTCAGCTATTTAAGTGCCTGTCCAGATGTTTCTTAAATGTCATGACTATATCTGTCTTTGCCACATCTGTAGCAGCACGCTCCAGGGATCAACCTTTCTGTGTGAAAAATCTTAGCCTCTAATCCTCTTTAATCCTCCTTCTCACCTCAAAACTACGCCCTCTTGTTTCAGACATTGTTACTTGGAAAAAGGATTCTTACTACCTACCCTTGTAACTTAAGTCTTTCAATTAAGGAATATCTTGGTGAATCTCCTCTGCACTCTTTCCAAGATAATCACATCTATCCTCCAGTGCGGCAATCAGAACTGAAGACAATGTGCAGCTTAAACGGTCCTTTGCAAATTTGCAACACAGCATTCCAGCTCTTACATTACATGCCCCATTCAATTAAGTTAATTTAGATGCATTGTCACATGCACCAGGGTACAATAAAAAATCCTTGTTCACATAGGTGGTAGAAACATTAGTTATCGTTGTATAGATTATGGAACAGAACATTGTATGAGGAGAGATTTGGTTAACTTGATTTAAACCAGGAGATAGACAAAAAACAGAAAGCTTGTCGAACTCTTAACCTGACACTAGTCATAGGGAAAATAAAGGATGAGCTCACAAAATATTTGGCAAAAATCAATAGGAATTGATAAAGCCAATATGTATTTCTGGAAGGATAATTATTTTTACAAAACCTATTGTGATTTTTTTGCCCAGTTCTGACAAAGGGATTTTGGCCTGAATCACTTTTCATTTCTCCTTGCACAGACACAGCCCGATCAGCTGAGTTCTGCCAGCATTTACTGCTTTTTTCTAAATTTTAGATTTCTAGCTTTTGCAGTTTTTTTCTGGTTTTAATTTTTTGGGAGTATTTTGTAACTGGTTGAATAGGTGGGCCAATAAGCAGCAGATATAATAAATGTGGATTTTCAAAAGGCTTTTGTAAATTCCCAAATTAAAGTGCATGATTTTGGTGCATTTGTCATGGACTGACAATTGGTTTGACAACAAAAAAGCAGGAATATGTGGGGCTTTTCTGAGATGGCAGGTGATGGCTAGTGTAGTACCATAGAGATCAGTGCATGGGGTCCACCTGTTCATGATATATTTTTCAGTGATTTACATGAGAGAACCAACCCAACATTTTGAGAATTTGCTAATGACACTAAATTGGGTCAAGTTGTGAACAGGATGAAAAGATGCTTAAAGATAATTTGGATAGATTGAGTGAGTGGGTAAATACATGGTAAATGTGTCACTTTTCGAAGAAGTAACAGAAAGGTAACACACATAAAGTGCTGGAGGAACTCAGCAGGTCAGGCAGCATCTATGGAAAAGAGTAAACAGTCGGCATTTAAGGCTGAGACTCTTCAGGAGTTCTGATGAAGGGTCTCAGTCCGAAACATCAACTGTTTACTCTTTTCCATAGATGCTGCCTGGCCTTCTGAGTTCCTCTGGCATTTTGTGTGTGTTGCTTGGATTTCCAGCACCTGCAGATTTCCTTGTGTTTAGATTAGAAAGGTAGTATTTTTGACTGGGGATAATTTTAGTGTGAGATTTGGGTATTTTGTGCATCTGCCACTAAAAGCAGATAAGGCGGCAAATATTTTGAGCCAGAATCAATGCACCATGTTACAGCTTTACATGGCCTTGGTGAGACCATATCTAGAATATTATATACACCTTTCATTTCCTTATTGGAAAGAGGATTTGCATGCCATTTAGGTAGTGTAACAAAGGGTCACTGAACTGAATCCTGGAAGGTTAGAACTGCAGCATGAGGAGGGATTTGGTCAACTCGATTTGTATTCACTAGAGTTTGGAAGAATGAGATGGTAAGCAGTCTCCCCTCCATGGATTTGGTCTACACTTCTCACAGCCTCAGGAAAGCAGCCAACATAATCAAAAGCCTCACCCATCCCACATACTCTCTCTTCTTCTCCCTTCCATTGGACAGAAGATACAAAAGCCTGAAAGCACCCAACACTAAGATCAATTATAGCTTCTTTCCTGCTGTTGTATGACTACTGAATGGTCCTTTAGTGTAAGACGAACTCTTGACCTCAAAGTTTTCCTTGTTATGGCCTTGCTACACTTTATGGTCTGCCTGCACAGCACTCCATTCTGCATTCTGTTATTGTTTTACCTTGTAGTGCCTCAAAGCACAGTTGTAATTAAATGATCTGTATGGACAGAATGCAAAACAAGTTTTTCACTCTACCTTGGTACATAACAATAAACAGAATATTAATAAGAAGAACTGGGAAAGTGGGAGAAGGAAATGTCAAAAGCTATCGTCTGTGAATGGCGAGTGGTGGGGAAAGAAGGCGAGGGCCTGGGCTGCAGGATTAGAATCAGGTTTATTATCACTAACATAGGTTGTGAAGTTTATTGTTTTGCGGCAACAGTACAGTGCAAGACAAAAAGCTGCTACAAAGTTCCAATAAATAATATTACACACGAGGAATAACAAGTAGTGTTCATGGAGAGCTCAGAAATCTGTTGGCAGATGGGAAGAAGCTGTTTCTAAAACATTGAGCAGGATCTTCAGGCTTCAGCATCTCCTCACTAATGATAATAATGAGAAGAAGGCATGTCCTGGATGGTCCTTATAGATGGTCGCTGCCTTCTTGTGGCATTGCTTTTCGATAATATCCTTAATGGTGGGGTGTGTTGTGCCTGTGATGGAGATGGCTGAGTCCACAACCCTCTGCACTTTGGATCTCTCCACTATACATCTATAGAAATTTGCAAAAGTCCTTGATGACATACAAAAGCTCCTCTGAAAACCTTATGAAATATAGCCACTGGTGTGCCTTCTTCCTGAATGCACCAATGTACTGAGTGCAGGATAGATCTTCCAAGATGTGGGCAAGAGCTGTGGACGAGGACAAGAAGAGGACTTAAAGGAGATGGAGGAGAATAGAAGGAGCTCATGAGAGAGAGTCAGCAAGAATTGTAGAAGGAACACAATGGGATGGGGTGTGGAGATGTGGCATGAACTGGTGTAGGGGAGGCAGTTAGAGTGGCTCAGTTGGATGGGGTGGTGGGAGAGTCAGCAAAATGGTATTACACAGCCCCTATTAAAAAACAAAAAATCAGTACAAAGTATGTTGGTCATTTCCCGTTAATGCAGCATAGATGTTGCATTAGGCTGAATGATGTCACAACAACCAGCTCTCACTCAATGTCAGCAAGACCAAGGAGCTGATTATTGACTTCAGGAGGAGGAAACCAGAGCTCCATGAACCAGCCCTCTTTGGGCGATCAGAGATGGAAAAGGTCAGCAAATTTAAATTCCTTGGTGTTATTATTTCAAAGAACTTGTCCTGGTCCCAGCATGTAAGTGCAATTATGAAGAAAGCACAGCAGCACCTTTATTTCCTTAGTAATTTGCAAAGACTCGGCATGGTATCGAAAACTTGGACTAACTTCTATGCGTATATGGTAGAGAGTATGTTGACTGGCTGCATCACAGCCTGGTATGGAAACACCAGTGCCCTTGAATGCAAAATCCTACAAGAAGTAGTGGCTATGGCAGTCCATCATGGGTAAAGCCCTCCCCACTATTGAGCACATCTACACAGAGTGCTGACTCAGGAAAGCAGCATCTATCATCAGGGACCTCCACCACATGGGTCATGCTCTCTTCTCGCTGTTGCCGTCGGGAAGAAGATACAGAAATCTCAGGACTCATGCAACAAAGTTCAGGAACAGTTACTATCCCTCAAACATCAGGCGTGTGGACCAGTGGGGATATTTCCCGTACTCAACTGTTCCCACAACCTATGGGCTGACTTTCAATTACTCATCATCTCATGTTCTCAATATTTAATGCAAACCTCAGGGGTGAATATGGTGACATAAAAATGTACTTCAATAATAAATTGACTTTGAACTTTGATGCTGCTACTAACCACTTAACCTTGTTGCATTCTTTGTTGTTTCTTTACTGAAGCCTCAATACTACCATGACGAAGTGTGGCCCAGGTGGGGCAGACACCAGTCTGTCCGTTTGGGAGCCAGGGTTGGATCAATCTCATCCACGGCTGTTCCAACATGGGTGACTTGAATTGGCATCACCTGATGGAGCCATTAAACCACGCAAGCCTTTACATGGCATTAACGTGTTGTTGCAGGTTGTGAACATCCTCCACCTGGTCTCACCATGATTGACACAGCTTTGCCACGGTCCATAGATGCAACCATGAGCTGGGGGAGTGGCTTGAGAATAAACAATTAGAATTGTGAGAGGAAAACACCTGCCATACAAAACAACATTACTACCATATCCAACAATTTTAGCAAATGGTAGAGGTAGGACCTACAGAATGGTCACTTTAGCCTAGAGCACTTAAGTGAATTCAATACTTTCAGATAATCAGACCTTTCAGTCTTCTAATTTTCAGCAATTCTTCTTTTCCCTCTCCCCAATCCCTTTTGGAATTTCAGCATTTTCTCCTCCCTCAGACAAGGTGCTGTTCCCAACCATTAACAATTCAGCTGTTACAGTTGTCCTATTTTACACCCTTTCACATCTCTTGCCTCTTTGCCTGCAAATGAAACCATATTCTTAAACTTTCCCTATTCCAAGTAAAGGTCATCAAATTAAATAACTTCTTTCTCCGCATTTGCTGAATGGTCTGCGAAGTAATACCAGTATTTTCTTAAAAGGAATGTAACATGGAACCTTACAATTTTCTCACTGTTAACTAAAGGAAAAATCCCAATAGAATGGAAAGCTGTGGATTGAGCCATGAATGGAAATGTGACAAGCAGTTCTCAGCTGCAGTAGCCAGCAGCAGGAAGAGAACAAGTATAATCTACACCACCATCCACAAGCACAAACACAATAATAGCTGTCCAATCGAATACTATTTTTTTGGTGCAACGTTCTAATTCTACCACATCAAAACCTACATTTGACTGCTTGTAATTAGAGGGCCATATTTTTACAACTATAACATTTTGATTCTAAGCATGATCCACATATCTGGCTTTGTAAGCAACTGTAGTGTGAACCCAAGCATATAATTGCATCTGCTTTTTGCAATGAATGAGTGGTGAATTATCTTCTGTATTTTAACTTCATCAATTTTGCAACATCCATTCTGCAGAAAATAATTCAAACTATGCCCATGTGGTGAGATCCACTTACCAGCAGTGGGATTAGAAAAGTTCTACAGTTGATGTTGATCTTTGGAATATCCTCAACACTGACCAACCAGCTACAAGCTGTAGTTTCCCTATTGTGAAACTATATGTATAAACTAATATTTATATTGTGCCTGTGATAATAACTATATTCTACCAGCTAGCATTGTTATAAGCACACAGTTGTAGAGCAGAGAAAGACCTTTTGCCTCAGCGAATCTCTACCTACATTAGAGGAGGTGCAAGTGACTAGATACCAGAACTTGAAGCAAAAATCCTAATCTAATACTTGCCTCCATTAATTCCATATGTCTGTCCTGCTCACTCACCTATTCAAATATCTCTTAAAACTTGATACTACTTCTGCCTCCACCAACACCTCAAGCAACACATTCAAAATGACAACTACTCTTAAATATTTACCCCTCGGATTCCTTTAAACCAATCTGGAACAGCTGGAAAAATGGCAGATGAAATTTAATTCAGACAAGTGTGAGATGTTGCACTTTGGGGGGGTGGGGGGGTGTAATCAACCAGGGCATGTCTTACACAATGAGCACTAGGGCACCTAGGAGTGCGAAAGAACAGAGGAATCTCAGAATACAGATCCATAATTCCTTGGAAGTGACATCACAGGTCGAGTCATTAAGAAATCTTTGGCACATTGGCCTTTTAAATCAAAGTATTGAGTACAGGAGTTGAGATGTTATGGCAAAATTGTGTAGTACTTTGATGAAGCCAAATTTTGGAGTTGTGTGGAATTTTCGTCGCCTATCTACAGGAAAGATTGAAAGAGTGCATAAAAAATTTACAAAGACGTTGCTGGGACTTAAGGACCTGGGTTCTAGGACAGTGTGAAAAGATTAGGACTTTATTCCCTAGAACATAGAAGATTGAGGGAAGATTTGATAGGAGGTATTCAAAGTCATGAAGGGTATAGATAGGGTAAATGCAAACAGGCTTTTTCCACTGAGCTTCAGTAAGACTAGAACTAGAGATCACAGATAAATGGTGAAAGGTGAAATGTTTAAGGGGAACATGAAGGGATACTTCTTCACTCGGAGGGTGGTGGAAGTGTGGATTGAGCTGCCAGGAAGTGGTAGATGTAGGGTCAATTTCGATACTTAAGAAAAATTTGGATAGGTACATGGATGGGAGGAGTATGGAGGGCAACTGTCCAGATGCAAGTTGAAGGGACTAGGCAGAATAATAGTTCAATGTGGACAAGTCAGCATACAGAGAGGAGGTGCAGCGGCTAACGGACTGGTGCAGAGCCAACAACCTGTCTCTACATGTGAACAAAAGAGATGGTTGTTGACTTCAGGAGGGCACGGAGCGACCACTCCCCGCTGAACATCGACGGCTCCTCGGTAGAGATCATTAAGAGCACCAAATTTCTTGGTGTTCACCTAGCGGAGAATCTCACCTGGTCTCTCAACACCAGCTCCATTGCAAAGAAAGCCCAGCAACGTCTCTACTTTCTGCGAAGGCTGAGGAAAGTCCATCTCCCAATCCCCATCACATTCTACAGGGGTTGTATTGAGAGCATCCTGAGCAGCTGCATCACTGCTTGGTTCGGAAATTGCACCATCTCGGATTGCAAGACCCTGCAGCCGATAGTGAGGTCAGCTGAGATCATCGGGGTCTCTCTTCCCACCATTACAGACATTTACACCACACACAGCTGTTATGACTGTACCACAGCTCTGAGGGGCCGAAGGGTGCAGGGTAGCCCCCTCCTTTGTGAGAATCGCAAGAGCATTATTGGGTTGGATCAGAGGACCCAGGAAATGAGAGAGAGAGAGAGACATGGCCATTGTCTCCTGGAGACGTTTGTGGATTGGGGACTATGCTACGTGCACGCCCTCGGGCAAAGTGGGCAGGTTGACAGAGAGATTGCATCACCCCAACCTGATTGACATCTACTACCCGACAGGTTAAGATAAAAGGGGGGGCTGTAGGGATAGCCCCTCAGATGCACCAGAAGAAACGCTAGCGATCCCGTAATAGCGGGAAGCCACGTGCGTTCGGTTCCCTTGCCTGGGGGCTGGTGGCTGGTACCACGGAAAACGACTTGGAACTAACAACGGGGAAACCAACTCCCCCGACTCAACGGATTGGCCTCATAAAAGACCAGGGCAAGTTTAAAACCATCTCTGTTAAACCCAAAAGGCTGCAGCTTGAAAGGACAGTGACTTTTGTCTTTCCATCGGACAATACAATATCCCCTAGACAAACGGTAGAGCTATTACTTAATTGATGATTATTATTATACCCGCATTTTTCGATTGAGTATTGACGACGTATTTTATCTGAATGTCTGTATTAATCTTATTTTTGTGCCCCTTTATAAATAAAGACTTTAAAAAATAGTACCATCAGACTTCAACGGGCCTCTCTATCTTTGCTGGTAAGTGACCCAGTTACGGGGTTCATAACACTGCATCTGCAAACAGCATTATGAAGGACCCCACGCACCCCTCATACAAACTCTTCTCCCTCCTGCCATCTGGGAAAAGGCACTGAAGCATTCGGGCTCTCACGACCAGACTATGTAACTGTTTCTTCCCCCAAGCCGTCAGACTCCTCAATACCCAGAGCCTGGACTGACACCAATTTACTGCCCTATACAGTGCCTATTGTCTTGTTTATTACTTATTGTAATGCCTGCACTGTTTTGTGTACTTTATGCAGTCCTGGGTAGGTCTGTAGTCTAGTGTAGTTTTTTTTGTGTTGTTTTTACGTAGTTAAATGTAGTTTTTATACCAATTCATGTAGCACCACGGTCCTGATAAACGTTGTCGTGTTTTTACTGTGTACTGTACAGCAGTTATGTTCGAAATGACAATAAAAAGTAACTTGACTAGATGGGCCAAAGGGCCTGTTTCTGTGCTGAGATGTTCTATGACACTACAGCACAGTTTTGTTCTGGCAACTTGGATATATTTGAATATATTTGAATTTTTTCTGAAAACCAGAAAGTAGTTACCATAAAATTATTAAAATCTGTTACGTTCAATTATCTGCTTTAACCAAAGATTTGAAATCTTGCAATATCTGTAAACATGGTGCTTTTCATTCATGCTAATTTTTGCTGACATTTTTTCAGATATTGAGCCTATAATCTTCAGTCCCAAATGCTCCTGATCTGACTTTAGTTTATTCTCAGCATTTTGTTTTTATTGCAATATCCAGCATCTGCTATTCTTTTGACTATCCTGAAAAAAATCTTTGCTCAAGCTTTTGGTAAACCACCTGTACACTTTGATGGACCCGTGACTGATAATGCTTCTGCAAAACACATGATAAACTTACAAGTTTCCAATAATACATGCTGTTTTTTCTTCTTCTTCATATAAGCTACAATACTGATACCCTGGATTCCTACAGTTGATACACTTCAGTTTTATTAGCTAAGAAATACTTCTGGGACATCTTAAGATCCAGAAAATACTTTTGTAAATCCCACATTATTTTATTTTTAATCTGCATTACAAAGTAATGCCCTTGATATAAATCATATGGTTCCACATATGAAAACTGTCTGATATTTGTTTCAATATTCATTGCAACATATTAATGAAAACAATTATTTATTTTACCATGTACTTTTACCATGTTTACCTTGTACTTAAAGCATTGAGTTCATTTGTGCAAAACTGAGAGAGTTGGTCTTATTACTGCCACAGCAGGGTGAAACAGATTCCCACTAAGAGGGAAAAGTCAGCCATTTATAAAGGGCTGAAACAATGAGATTATAAAATCCATTTGGGTGGGAATTACAAACACAGATGCTAACAAAAATGAACAAATGCAAAAAGACAAAAGTTTGTAAACCATTACTGATCATTTAAAAATGCACCACTGGTAATTTAAAAGTACAATCTGAGACATTTGTCTGTACCTTTCTAAATTATTTGGGCACATGCAGTGAACTTAATGTGAACACAGGAATATGCAGGAATTGTCTCTTTAGGTCCATCTTTTGGATTTCAAACCAATACTGTTCAAAAGTTACAAATAATCTTCTGGAGGAACTCAGCAAGTAAGCAGCGTCTGATGGAAAGAGAAGAACAGTGAACATATCAGAGTTCCTCCAGTAAACTGTTTGTTGCTCCACATTTCAGCATCTGCAGTCTCTTGTGCACTTGAAATGTTTACATCTCGGATTAGCTAGAATGAAATTCAATTTATGCACTATTGTTCATTAAAACAAATACAGACGAAGTGTTTAGGAAATTTAAACCTTACAGGCAACTAAATGCTTCATTCAATAATTCCTAAAGCACTTTGTACAAAAAAATCCATAAAGTCTTCAGGTTCTTGACATCTTACTAGTCATTTGAGGCACCGATACTTCAGAAGACACAAACTCCTTTTTTGTATCCAGCGTGCTGCTACCGTGCAACAGTGGAAATAAACTTTCGAAAGCCATTTGGCCTGTTCAAATGTTCAGTGGCTTCCCTGTTTATCTTTAATGAATCCAACAAATTTTTAATTCTCTCACTGGCTGGCTGTTTCCTCCTCTTTTTGCTCCTTCCACTGAACGACTGAGAGTTGGGAAGAAGCAGGGCAGCTAATCCCCAGGCACTGCCATTTGGATGCTTTAGATCTTCCTGCTGTAAGATCCAGGCACTCTCTCTGGCTGCTGTCACAAACCTATCCAGTTGGGTTTGATTGACATTCTTGCTAACATTCTGTGCCTGTTCAAATGGATTCTGGATGTGCAGTGGTGATGCTTCAGATTTATTCTGTTCCTTTCCCTGGAATGGTTACAGAAAAAAATAAGTATTTTGTAGTACCTCCTATTTATAATACTGTCTAAAAAGCAACAAAAATTAATTCATGTAGTTTAATATATTTGTAGGCACATATATACTCTCGGGTTTATTTCTGCCTTGAGTACTGGAACAACTGAAGGTAGAAGGAAGCATCAAAGATTAAACTACATCAATAACTTCCAGAATTCCACAACTTCAGGATTAACAAGTTCATAAATACAAGAATTTATTTATTAATATATTAATACACACAGTGGTAAATGAAATACTTATTTAGAATCAACTTTAATATTCTTGTTCACCTGTACCACAATGACACCTTTAAAGCTTTTATTCCTGTACAAAGATTTTAAAACAGTAAAGACTGCCTTACATCAAGTAAACATCCAGAGTAACATTGTATAAATGAATTGGACTGCTGCCCAAGATAAACTGATGGGTTTTTGGAATTCTGTGTTTGTATTAAATTGTAGGCTTTTGGTTGCATATTCAAACTCTATACATCATTCAGTAAACTCACAGATCACTCCAAAGAGTTCATGGAAATAAAATCCTTCAAACTGCTTTGTGTAAACCCACATTTGGCTTCTCTGCATTAGCAGTATTGACTGCAGCTAAAAATCAAGCATTAGATAGCTCTATCATACCACTCAATTTTGTTTTGCAGTTGGCCAGAAAGAACTATAATGTTTGATAGTATCACATGCTACTATAATACTTATAGTAATTGATAATTAATGATAATTGTAATGTTTAATGTACTTTAACTTAGAAGGTGGAAGGCTGAAATGCTGCAAAAAGTTAGAAGATAATACTCTTAGAAAACAGAAGAGACAATTGGTGGTATAAAGAAAGTAAATGTTACCTTTATCTTTATATAATGCAAGTGTGGTATACCTGCTGGGAGTCCATGGCAGTCCTATGGGCAATCAACAGAATGAGAGGAAGATGATGATCCAAAGATAAATATCTTTGGATCTACAGGGGAATGTTTGCCAGAAAGAACTACAGTCTACAAATCAGTGAATTTGAATGAGTTAATGACAGTGAAAGTAGGCAAAATAGTCTTTGTTTTTGCCATGTGGTTGAAAGAATGGAGGTGGTCATTTTATGAAGTTGTTCTGTAACCTCCATTTTGTGAGCCATCTTGTGAACTGGTTTTGATCAGGATTAACTGTATCGAATTGCTCTAAAGTGGACACAGTGATGATCTTGATAATCTGCTGAACTAGAAATCATTTTCAAATAATACATTATTTGTGAGCTGTTCTTTGGTATGATAGAAAGAACATGCACGTTTCTGTACAGGTTGAGTCAGTGTCTGACCTGAGTAACTTGGGCCTAGTAACTGACTGATCCGCTCTGATTCAGAACAGAGACATTAATTATAAGTTGTCACTTGTGAGAAGTGCAATAAAATGATGCTGTCTTTGACCAGGGCAAATGGGGTGCTGACACACATTAACTAGATAGGTCAGAGCAACAAGATCGAAACACAACATTTGAATTATAAGTGTATAAAATTGAGATGCTTTGAATTCAATGCAATGACATTGTCTATTTTGCCTGTGAATAATCAGCCTTTCTTGCAATATGCACTGGTGCTTCAGGCATATAGCAACAGTGGCACGAGTTACAGCGAGGGATAGAAACTGTATCCTTTGGAAAGTTACAACGTTGCCATTGGAAACGTGACTTTAGGTCTAGTTACTGGAGGATGAATTTTGCCTCAGCCAGTAGTAGACATGGTAACAAGGGTGAACCCCACAATCCAACACACTGATATAGATCAATATATGTGGGACTACGTCGATAACAAGTTACCACTGATTTCTCTCTTGACCATAGAGTGGACACAAGTTGTGGAGGAGGCAAGGGAGATAATCTATCAATGGACTAAATACACTAAAGTAATTAAAACATACACTGATAAGGCAGAAGTAGTATTTAGTGACTCAGCTTTTGAAGTAAGTTTTGAAATTGGGGATCAAATGTTCAAATACATCCATGGGTGAGGACAGTATCACATGCTGCTATAATACTAATTTTATACATGTTGGTAACTGCAGTTCTTAATGTACTACAACAGAAGGTGGAAGGCTGATATCTTGCAAAAGGTGAGAGGATGATACTCAGAAAACACGAGACAATTGTTGTACAGCATGTGTGAATTCAGTAAGTAAATGTTACCTTTATCTTTATATAAGGCAAGTGTGGTATACCTGCTGGGAGTCCTTGGCAGTCCTATGGGCAATCAACAGAATGAGAGCAAGTTGATGATCCTAAGATAAATATGTTTGAGGGAGATGGTTGCCAGAAAGAACTACAGTCTACAAATCAGTGAACTCGAATGAGTCAAGGACAGTGGATGCAGTCTTTGTTCTTGCCATGTGGTTGAAGGAATGGAGGGGCCTTTTTATGCAGCTGTTATGTAACCTCCATTTTGTGAGCTGTCTTGTGAACTGGTTTTGCTCAGGAATAGTTGTATCAAAGTGCTTTAAAATGGACACAATGATGCTCCTGATAATCTGCTGAACTGGATATCATTTTCAAATAAGTTATCTGTGAGGACTTCTTTGGTACGATAGAACATGCAGGTTTCTGAATAGGGGAGGCTGTATCTGACATGATTAACTCAAGTCTAGTAACTGACTCGTCTGCTCGGATTCAGAACAGGGACATCAATTACAAGTTGTCACTTCTGAGAAGAGCAATAAAATGGTGCCACATCGGACCAGAGTCAATGGGGACACAGAGGGATGCCTGGCGAGCGTAAACTCTTTATCCTGGGTATTACCTTTTCTCTTCTTTGACTGCTCATGGAGAATCAGGGAAACTAATTGTTTACATAGGTATTCAGTTGTATAAATTGACATGTTTGTGAACTGAGCCACTAAACGTACTTGTCAGTAAATAGATTCTTTCCGTGCTTAACTGATAATTACTATTGAGGGTTAATCCTTGTAACAGTAGAATCATTTGTAAATAATTGAAAATAGAATTGCTTGCTTTATTACAACATATTTTGTTAGAAACTGTATCAATTTCTATTTTATTCTTTTAATAGCACATGAAATTTGATAAGCAAATTATTAGGAATACTTTGAGAGAAGAAAATACTTGCCTTGGCCTAACTTATAAACAGTCCATTGACAGGTTGACAAAACTTTAGTTCTGGCTTTTAAGTTTAAACATTAATCAAAATATCCTCTGAATTCTCTGATGGTTCAAGTAGTGTTAGTGATCCCTTTGGATAAATAATCTTCAGTCCTAATGTTTTAAAAGCAAATTAGCCCAAAAATCTGGAAGGATTATCAGTCTACTCACTGCCATTTAGATTAACCATTTAGTACAAGTTGCGTTTTCCCTGCAACATCCACTTCAAAGTATCTGATATTTAATTCTTAATTATCAGTTATTCATTGAGTAAATTTTAAATAATCCTATATTTGCTATTTTTAACTCCAGCCTTAGATATGCCACTAAGATGATTTAACAAGGAAAAACAGGATACTTATGTAGAAGAGGATAGTTTTTATCTTCGCACCTCCCAGTTTTGGCAAATGTACTTGAGGACCGAGGACGCGCTGGCATTATGACATTACTTAAAAAAGGAAAGAAGGGAAGAAATAACCAATCAGTTTAACTTCAATATTGGGAGTCAATTCAGAAAGACAGTATAAAAGCCTTTTTTTTCTTAAATAGCATAGATTAATCAAGAACAGCCTCTGTGGATTTATTACAGGAAGACTGTGATCAACGATTCTTTTTAAAGGAGGTCATTGAGGGTGATGATGAGGGTAGTGAGTCTGCAGCCTACAAAGCCTTTCAGTAAGGCTTCTAACAAACATTCACAAAGGTCAAAATAGTAAAAGCCCATGCAAGCCATGGGAAAGTGGTAAAAAGGATCCAAAGTGAGCAAGGAGCAAGTTTGTAGGAAGTTGGTATCAGTATACTTCACAAGGCTCAGCATTCAGTTTCTTAGTTTTATACTATATGTTAATGACTTAGACCTGTATGTCATTAAAAAAATAAAAATAACACAAACAAAAAAACAAAGTTCCTTTTACAAATTATCACTCTGCAAAATGAACAAAGTGTTCAGTTTTACAGCATTAAAGGAAGTCCCCATTAAAGAATATCTGTGGATTGATAGTTATAACTTGTCTAAGTCGATGGTTTCCTCTTGCTTCATACAAACTCCAGCACAGATTATTTTGATGTCTACAATCCTGTTGAAAGTTCCATTAAAACAATGCTAAATTATTATTTTAATCTAGATCACAAGTATCTCTATAATACAAAAAAAAACAAACGTATAATTATCAAGCTACTAACCTTTCTGATATTGATGGACATTTTACTAAAAGGAAAGGATCCATAAAATTCAAAGAATTCCTGTAAGAGCTCCTCTGCAAAGAAATTTAATGAATGCCATTAGATTTACAAACCAGAATTACATGGTACTTTCACACAATCAATTTCACATTTCCATATTCATCCTGGAGGTGGTGATGGATGCTAGAAAATTCAGGTAAGTGTACAATGATAGTACAGATATTATGAAAGAGCTGATGTGGTCTTGAAGCATATTAAAGTGGCTAAATCCCCAAGGACTGATCAAGACTATCCTAGGACATTGTAGAAAGCAAGGGATGAAAATAATGGGGAATATTTTTATCTTCCTTAGCCATAGGTAAAGTACTAGAAGAATGGAATGAAATGGAACTAGACGAATGTTGTGCATTTATTTAAGGGGGGGGGGCTGCAAGGTCAAGGTAGGGAACTAAAGACAGGTGAGCTCAACCTCAATGGTCGGTAAGTTACTAGGGGGATTGAGAGAGATAGAATCTATCTTCACCTGGAAAGGCTGGGACTAATTAGGGATAGACAGCATGTTTATTGTATGGGAAATCATTTATCAAAAATTTAACAGAGTTTTTTTTTTAAACAGCTGACCAAGAAGATTGAAAAGGACCGGAGTAAACATTGACTACTTAAGACTTCAACAAGACTTTTGATCAGATCCCACATGGTAGATTAGCCTTTAAAGTTAGGTCACATCAGACCTAGTGTGAGTTAGTTAACCAGATCCAAAACTGACAGTGGAGCAGAGGAGAGTTGTTTTTCCAGATGAGAGGCAAAGGAATCAATGCTTAGGCCTCTGTTGTTTGCCAGACATTAACATAATGTATGAAAAAGGTGGGGCATGAACAGCAGCTTTGCAGCTGACACCAGGATTTTTGCTGTGGTGGACAATGAGCAAGATTATCCAACACTACAGCCAAATCCAGATCAACTGGGAAAATGGGCAAACAGCAGATGAACTTTAATTCAGACAAGTGTACAGTGATGCATTTTGGGAATTTCATACAGGACAAGTCCAACACAGTTAATTAGTGTTCTGCTGAGTACTGTAGAACAGAGACACGACACAAGGCAATCTAAACCATTTTATTTCCATGTTAAAGTACACAGTCTCCAGAAAGCAGTTAAAATGGCAGACAAAGTGGTGAAGAAGGCACATGGCATGCTTGCCTATATCAGTTGAGACAGAGCTGGTACGAAAACAGATGACATATCTTTAAGGTGAGAGGGGAAAGATTTGAGGTACATGTTTATTCAAACAGAATGGTGAATACAAGGAATTAGCTGACAGAGGTAGAGGTGAGCATGGAAGATTTAGAGGTAAATGAACTAAATAGATGAAAGTGGGATGAGTTCAGGAGGCACGAGGTGGATCGAGAGGCCTGTTTCCGTGCTGCATTACTTTGATTAACTTACCCAGTGTCTCTCCATTTTGGGAAGGCTTGACTTTGATATCAGAAGCAAATGTGCAGTCGTGACTTTCAATAATATGTTTATCCTTTTCTTCTAAAAAGAAAAATCAGTATTATTGTCAATGTTACAGTTAACACAAATTATAATAAGACAGAAGGGAAGATTAATCAGGTTGCAATTAAAGCTCTAATATTGTCACAGTCAGGTTTACTATCACTGACTTGTACAGTGGCATGCAAAAGTTTGGGCACCCCGGTCAAAATTTCTGTTACTGTGAATAGCTATGCGAGTAAAAGATGACCTGATTTCCAAAAGGCATGAAGTTAAAGATGACACATTTCTTTGATATTTTAAGCAAGATTAATTTTTTATTTCCATCTTTTACAGTTTCAAAATAACAAAAAAGGAAAAGGGCCTGAAGCAAAAGTTTGGGCACTCTGCGTGGTCAGTACTTAGTAACATCCCCTTTGGCAAGTATCGCAGCTTGTAACTTTCTGTAGCCAGCTAAGAGTCTTTCAATTTTTGTTTGGTGGATTTTCACCCATTCTGCCTTGCAAAAGGCTTCTAAGTTCTGTGATATTCTTGGGCTGTCTTGCATGCACTGCTCGTTTGAGGTCTATCCAGAGATTTTCGATGATGTTTAGTTTGGGGGACTGCGAGGGCCATGACAAAACCTTCCGCTTGCACCTCTTGAGGTAGTCCATTGTGAATTTTGAAGTGTGCTTATTATCATTATCCTGTTGTAGAAGCCATCTTCTTTTCATCTTCAGCTTTTTTTTTTCCAGACAGTGTGATGATTGCTTCCAGTATTTGCTGGTATTGAGTTCATTCTTCCCTCTACCAGTGAAATGTTCCCTGTGCCACTGGCTGCAACACAAGCCCAAAGCATGATCGATCCACCCCCGTGCTAACAGTTGGAGAGGTGTTCTTTTTATGAAATTCTGCACCATTTTTTCTGCAAACATACATTGCAGCCAAAAAATTCTATTTTAACTTCATCAGTCCACAGGAATTGTTTCCAAAATGCATCAAGCTTGTTTAGATATTCCTTTGCAAACTTCTGGTGCTGAATTTTGTGGTGAGGACACAGGAAAGGTTTTCTTCTGATGACTCTTCCATGAAGGTCATACGTGTGCAGGTGTCGCTGCACAGTAGAACAGTACACCACCACTCCAGAATCTGCTAAATCTTCCTGAAGATCTTTTGCAGTCAAATGGGGGTTTTGATTTGCCTTTCTAGCAACCCTATGAGCTGTTCTCTCGGAAAGTTTTCTTGGTCTTCCAGACCTCAACTTGACCTCCACCATTCCTGTTAACTGCCATTTCATAATTTCATTATGAACTGAGGGAACAGCTACCTGAAAAAAATTTGCTACCTTCTTATACCCTTCTCCTGCTTTGTGGGCATCATTTATTTTAATTTTCAGAGTGCTAGGCAGCTGCTTAGAGCCAATGGCTGCTGATTGTTGGGACAAGGTTTGAGGAGTCAGGGTATTTATGAAGCTTTGAAATTTGCATCACCTGCCTTTCCCAATGATGACTGTGAACAAGCCATAGCCCTAACAAGCTAAGTAAGGTCTGAGATCTTGGTAAAAGTTATCTGAGAGCTCAAATCTCTTGGGGTGCCCAAACTTTTGCATGGTGCTACTTTCCTTTTTTTCTCTCTAAAATTGTACAAAACAAAAATAATACACTAATCTTGCTTAAAATGTTGAAAAGAATGTTTGATCTTTAACTTTATGACTTTTGGAGATTAGTTCATCTTCCACTGACTATTCACAGTAACAGAAATGATTCTCAAACTTTTGCATGCCACTGTACCTCATGAAATCTGTAGTTATGAGGCAGCAGTGGACTGACTGGCCTCCAGTACTAGATGTTCTACCATTCTTCAAGGTAGAATTTTTATACACCAAAAGGAATTGCAATGTGATGGAATGCAAATGTAATTATAAACATTCTTTTAAAGTGATTATTCTGCATATTTCAAATTAACAGGTGTAATATTTTTCTAGTAGAAGTGAGGAAGAGTGGAATATAGATCCCTATTCCTTTAATAGGAAAGTTATAAACTATTGCATTATTAAGGTTGCTAGCAGCAAAAACCCTATTAGTATTGCAGATTGAGGGAGATGTGAAGTGATTTAGTTCTGTATGAAAGGTAGGCAGAGTATTCATTAAATGGTGTTCCTGTGCATCAGTCACAGACAGCAAACATGTAGATGCAGAAAAGTTAGGAAGTCAAATGCTTTCTTGGGCTATATTACAAGTGGTTTTGACTACAAGGGCAAAGATGCCTTAGTATAATTATAAAGATTTGTACTGAGACCACACCTAGAATATTGTGTGCATTCACTTTGCTGTACTGGGAGTACAAGGAAGGTGATCAGGCTGAATCTTTGGATAGCAAGATTGTCGTCTGCAGAGACATTTGTTTGAGTGTGCCTCAATTTACTGAGTTTAGAAGAATGAGAGAGTGTTTCGTTGAAACACAGAAATTCAGACAGGGCAACACAGATTGGATGAGGGAAGGATGATTGTTGGAATGAGGGCTAGGATATTAAGATTATTGTGTTAAACAGTTGGATAAACTCAAAGGCTGAAGGCTTCTCGCCTGAAAGCTGTATGTTTAATTAAAATTACCTTCACTAATCCTCCCTCAAGAAGCCACAATTCCCTAAACATGATCTCCAAATGATAGAAACTATTTGCATTTCACCTAAGTGGCCATCAGTTATGAGAGCACAGAGGTGAGAGAAGTGGTCAAAGAGGCACAGCTAAATGGACTTTCAGCAAGTCCTTGTGCAAACCTCATGTAAATTAATTTCCAAACAAGGTTCTTTCAAGAGCGACAAGCAATTATTTACAAATTATTTCAGGATCCTCCAGACTGAAAAAATATTAAACAATTGCTTAATTGGCGCTCACAGGAACCTCAAATACCTTGGCATATTTATCACAACCCTGAAGTTAAATTTGGGACAACCTTAAACATGCTATATTATGAACTTATCTACTGGGCTGACAAAAGTGGAAGAGAGTTGCTAAACTGTGCATCCAACTTCAAGACCTTTATTTTCACTAACAGCCATCCCTGCAAAAGCTGTACCACTACAGAGCAAGATCTCCTGTGGCAATTGCTCATGTGAAAAAGGTCTGATTTCTAGGAAGAATCCTCAAGTCACTTCCTCTGGGGTGAAGTTAATTTGCAATTACATTCTGCACCGGAGTTAACCTCTTTGTGATGGATTTTCACAGAGTAATATCCAGAGCTGCAATGACCATGTTATTTATTGTGGCGCAATCTTTAACTCACGTGTCTGGGACTACAGAATACAGCTACATTATTTGTACTTAATTTCTGCAATTATACAAGCAATTATGTTTCTCGTCTATATTTGGGACATGATTAATCACATCCATTGTTGGAAGAGAGCACATGATGAATGCAGCCATAAAAAGATTAACTCACTTCTGTCATGTGACACATACCGCAGTTTAAACAGAATTGGATTAGCAGAATAGCGTCTTACTTTTAAGCAGTAACAGTGCACATTATTAAATGATTTACTGAATTTTGTAGATATAGAAATGAATATCTCAAAACAAATTAAAAAGCATCTAATTTGCTTGGTTCTGCATAATCAGAGTTTGAAGTCCGTACTCATGTTTGAATGAACTCCTACGTCACTATAAATATGCCTATGTTTCAATTAATTTTTAAAATAGAAATCAAGGAAACCTCCAAAAACAAGACACAAACTAGAAATCGGACTCATTAGAGATGAATATAGTTACCTATGCGGTAAACAAGGATATTCAGTAGTTCCAAATAAATGCTTTCTGCCTGTTTTCTTAAAAGGTAACTAAGAAGATTGTGAAATATTAAAAGGAATAGGAAGGAAATGTTATAAGTTTTGTATCTTTAAAAATGGATTAAGCACCAGACCCAGCTGAAATTATATTTTTTGAGAGAAGAATGGAAGTTATAAGCTTTTTCTAATCCTCCCTGGATAAAGTTGCATGGTCAGAGGTTTTAAGGATTCCTCATGATAAACTGCTGCTTCAGTAGAGAGAACAGGCAGAATTGTGGCCAAGTATTTAGTGGCAGCTCCAGGGTTTGATCCTGACCTTGGGAGCTGGTCTGCATGGAATTTGTATGTTCTCCCTTTGTCTGTGCAGTTGTTTCCCTCCATATCTCAAAGACATGCTGGCATCTGTAAGCTATCCTTCATTAGGTACGTTTCAACTGATGGAATTTAATAATGTGCAATCATCAGCAAATTTCCCAACATCTGATCTTATGAAGTATTTGAAAATGGTTGGATGATGGACACACTGAGCTAATTCAGTAGCAATGTTCCCAGACTGAAATGATCAGCCTCCACAACTACAACTATATTTCAATGTGCAAATTTATGACTCCAGCTATTGAAGAGTTTTATCTCTGAAATCCATTGACCTCAGTTAAACAAAGGCTCCTCAGTGCTGCACTCAGTCAAATATGCCTTGATATCAAGCAAATTCAACCTCAGCTCTGGAATTCTCCAACAATTTGGTTTAGTCAAAGACGCCATACTTTTCGATGACATTGCTGAGGGCCAACAAAAGGTGGAGGCGGGGGGGGGGGTGCAAATTCAGAAGACCTTTGGGCAAAAAAAAAAATGATGGGTGCAGACAAAATGATTTTTTGGATACAACTGCTGGATAAGGTCAGAATGGTAAGGTCCTAACCCCAGTGGACTGTGGCAGAGGTGTTAGAGGATGCTGCTGCAGTCAACTACTTTAACTGACTGCAGCAAATTTCAGTGGGATTATGAATAATAGATTATCTTTGTCATATCACATAGAATCTCACTTTGAAATGAGCTGTCAGGGGAAGTGATTGAGGTAGGTACAATATCAACATTAAAAAGACATTTGGACAGTTATTTGTATAGAAAATGTTAATTAGAGATCAAAAGTGGGGCAGGAAAATAATTGGACTAGCTTAGAGGGCACCTTGGTTGGTGCATTAAGTTGGGCTGAAGGTCTTGTTTTCTCACTGTATGATTCTAAATAGGTGTTTCGCCCATGGCAAAAGTGTAAACTAGATTGGAAGAATTCAAAAACTGGAAAGAAAACATGAACCTGGGAGGCTACACTACATTTAAAACTTGAGAGGAGTTCGGATGGAGCTGGGGTGGTAGTTTCCAAGGTCATGGGATCAAGGGTAGGTGTTTGGAGCAGAGGGTTGACGACTATAAATACGGAAGAGAAGTGGACAAACCCAAAAGGGAAACAATGGCTCAGAAGCAAAACACTGCCCTTGCTGGAAATTTTAGTAAGTCAAGCAGCATCTTTAGAGAAAGAACCAGAGTTAACATTGCAGATCACTAATCTTCATCAAAACAGTTATTGATATTATCTAATACAGAGGCCAAGAAAAGGAACCAGAGTAGGAACATGGATAAATATTTTGGATAAACACGTTCAGAATTGGTGCTCAGAAGTAAACCGAAGGTAGATGAAATATTTGCTTCAAAGTGCTCTTCCAGTAGCGCTTCGTCAAATGTTATATCACAGATGTAGAAGTGCTCATTTGGGTGTATAATCAATTGAGGAAATGAAGCAACTCAATGAGGCCACAGACTAACTTTACAAGAGCAATGAGCTTTGAATTACTTGGCTTGATGTCAACATCCACTTAAGCAAATTGAATGTGCTTTTCAAAAACAAAATTAATTAGTTGTGGAAACAATGAAAGAAACTAAACCTCTTCTTATTGAACCTCATTGAGACTCTCCTGAAAGGTGAGATTTGATAAGAGAATACTTCTATTGTTCACTATATAAGTATATAGTCAATAATTAGAAGGATAAAGAGATTAGAAAAAACTTTTACTTGCACGCGCAGGGCTGTTAGGACAAGAAAAACCATTACAAAAAAGTACATTAAATAGAATCTGTAATTTATTTTAAAAGGCAATAAAATACTAGAACATGTTGAGGGTATATAAATAAAAAAAACAGATATAGGACAGAATGTGCATGTATGGTATGAAACCATTGTCAAAGGATATTGAAATCTATGTCTGTATTACCTGCTAGGTCTTTTAGCTGGTCTAGTGTTGGTATAATTGGTGGATTTCTCTTTTGCAGCAGAAAAAGAATCATCATAGTCAAGGAAAAATTAGTGATCCAGGCTCCAGGAATACTACTGGTGATACCATGGACACGAGCCCAATATCGAATGCTGAACACCAGGGCCCGAACCCGAGGGTCAATATTAGAATAAATATAAAGGAGTTCTGTGCTTCTCATAGCAATTCTGTGACAAAAATAGCAGTTAATTGAGCATATTAATAAATGTAATCAATATGTTAATTTCCTATCATTGCTTTCTCAGAAGCTGAAGGGTGGCAATCCAAATTTGTCCAACCTCTCCTTTTAGTTATTGTACTCTAATCCAGCAAGATCCTGGTTAGCCTCTTCCGCACTCTCTGCAAACTCCCAAAATCCTTCCTAGAGTGTGGTGACCAGAACTGCACATAATATTCCAAATGAAGCCTAACCAAGGGTTTATCCTCTGCAAAACAACTTTGCAACTTTTATTCTCAATACTTCATTCATGAAGGCAAGCTACCTTATGCCTTCATTTTGCGCTTTCAGGGAGCTATGGACACACCCCAAGATCCTTCTGTATATCAATGCTCCTAAGGGCGCTGCCATTTATACTTTCTTTTTCCATTAATCTCCCAAAATGTTAAATCTCACATTTGCCCAGATTAAATTTCACCCAATACTTCTTTGTCCAAATCTCTTATAGGTCCTAACTTTGCTGTATCCTTTCACAACTTTCAAAACTCAAAACTTCATGTTTATGTTTTAAGCAATTCATTTTCCCAGTGAATTTCTTTATTTACTACTCTGTACAAGAGCAAAGATGTCCTGAAGATTTTAATAATGTTGAATCAGTGGTCACAACAGAATTTGCTTTCATGAATACCCATAAACTCTTCAATGTTTTTGTTGCATTTTTTAACCTTCTATTAAGTTCTGATGAAGGGTTATTAATCTGAAATGTTAATTGTTTCCTTCTCCATAGACACTACCTGGCTTGCTGGTCATCTGCATCATTTTCTGTTTTATTACAGATTTCCAACAATAACAACTTGTTTTGTTTATATATAGTTACAGATAATGCAATTAATATATGCCATTGTATTTCCTGAACAGGTATTGATTTTTTTTAAAAGTCAAAGCAAAAGGAGCTCCAAATAATTCAAAGCTCAACTCAAAACAATTAACTTTTTAAATATACAGCAAATTAAACTGTAGAGTTCAGTTCCCATAACTAATTTTTAAGCTCATACTTGAAATGCTGTTCTACTACACCCTATGACAAATTAACAGTTGACAATGAAATGGTGAAAACCTAATGCACATGATTATGAGGAGGCTGACAAAAGAAAATCAAATGATAACTTCCATGATTTAAGGGTGTCAGTTGAGAGCAGCTTTTAAACATCTGTTCCTCTAGGTTGATAATCAGCTACTGTGCAAATAATCTTGAAACATGCAAGATATGGAAACAGCTTTGACCTTGAATATATGGGAAAATGTCCTCTTCACAAAGAAAGCCATTTTAATTCCTAATCTCTTTACCTCACCTCTTCATAAGTTTGCTAAGAAATGCACAATAGTAAATAAACAGTAGCCCAAAAAAATTGTTTATTTTTGCCACAATTACAAATTCTGAAAATTCAAAGAAAAATGAACTGGTAATCTTAGAGTTTTTGATGAAAAATTAAATGCTTTTAAAATTAGGGTAAGGTGCAGGAATGTAAAAATATATAATTACACACTGCTCTGAAAAGTTACGTTTGTTGATTCCTATCCATCAGCATCAGAAACTTCCACAGCTTCTTTCCAGGGCATTTCTTACACCCACCCAAGAAAACAGAAAACTTCTGATGAAACTGTGGCTTAACTCTGACACACGAGTAAGAATACTTTCACTAAGCCAAGGTCAAAACCATAGTTAAGATTTAAGTATTTAGAATCAAATTCAATTCCCAAATTTCCAGAATCAATCAAATTCATTTCTAAATTTCAGGTATGGCTTTTAGAAAGGAGACCTATAATGATTCACTTGCAGCGATCACAATAACTACAATGGTGCAACAATTGGCTCTCTTTAGTTAGTCTTCAATGCCTATCATGAGTAGTCACCTCAAAAAATTAACATTCAAAAAGTCAAAAGGTAATACAGATAAATTAAGTAAAAGAAAAATGCTTTAACTTTGGTATTTCTCACCTATTATTGGCAGTGAGGTCACACTGAAATCCTGAAGGCTGATGTGAAAATCGCACCAATGGGCATCGAGCATTGAGTATCTTCTGCATTCCTGTACAACCCGGGGCAAACTGATCAATGCACTCCCCTATCACAGAAAGGATGCTTTGTGTTGCCACCCGCTCTGATGCCACTCTTTTTGTCTGGTACTCCATGGAGAAAGCACGTCCTGTCTAAACAAAAAGGAAACTAGTTGGCAAATGGCTCTTCAAATTTCCAATGATGTGCAAGGACATTTGACTCCTTTGATTGCACGCCAGATCTCATGTTATTGTAGGTGCAGCTGATATATGCTATAAATGGAAATAAATGTAAGCAATTAACTTAATCGTAATTTACACTTAGAATCTACAAATTCTGATTCATCCTAGGCATCCTTAAAAATCACAAAACATCAACTTAACAAGGGAATTAAAACATTGTGCAATGTATGATGATGCATCATTTCTACCTTTTAACATTTATTGCAAAAACAAATTTTATTCCACACATATAATTCTTAGATAGTTATTTGAAAATTCTGTAAGGGTGGACTTTTGTTATCCAAAGGCAATAACGTGGGGGGGTTGCCTGTAATTGCAAATGAAGTCGATGGAGATTAGATATCTCCATGATGTCAAATGCATGAAGTTCAAAGAAATGGAAAGCTGGGAATATCTAGAATCTTCAAAAGAAGAACCAAATTCCACCAGTGAATTCTTTTTAAAAATGCTAAGATCTGTTAATTACAGGAAATAGCAAAGTATTATACTTGTTCAGCTGAAATATTTTTAAGCCTATTCACTTATTCAAGGCGGCAGCATTGTATGAGGGGTGATTGATAAGTTTGTGGCCTAAGGTGGAAGGAGATTGAGTTATACAGCTCTTGTTACATCAACGTGCAGTTCAACTCTTTGAGTGATTATGCAGAAAGTTTGAAGTTAATAACTCATCTCCTTCTACCTTACACCACAAACTTATCAATCACCCCTTGCATAAAGCCTAGTATTTATTTCCCATTACCCTTTGATCTCAAAAGTAAAGGCTAGCTTCTTTATCAGCCACAGTGTTTGTGATGAAGGCATTTTCATTATTCCACTGGTGAGCCACTTCCAAGGTTTATAGCCAGTGATAGACATTTTGATACTAGGTTCTTGTGTCTTGGGTCTGAACTCCACAAAGTACATGGAGAGAAACAAAAACAATGAAATTAAGATACCTGAAGTCTGTTCAGGGATTTCTGAGAGACCAAGGATGTACTTCTTTTACAAATGTGTTGATAAAGTTGAACCCCAGACACTGGTGGGATCATTTTATATCATTTGCCCTTTCAACTGATTTCTTGTCATTCTCTTCTCAGACATCAGAAAATATACTGCAACGGCTTTAAGCATATATCTATATTTACAACGTTATTTACAAATAGAAGGCAAGTGAAGAAGGCCATATGGCAGAATCCATGAGCAACACTTATAAGTGACTAATAACCAGCTTATTAAAATATTTTTCAGTGATAGATTTTCATATTCTTCTAAGTAATATTAGAAATAACACTTTTAATTTTGATCAGCTCTGGCTATAATCACTTGATTGAGAAGCTTTTGATCACTGGCTATAAACCTTGGAAATGGCTCACCAGTGGAATTATGAAAATGCCTTCATCACAAACACTGAGAAGCTAACCTTTACTTTCGAGATCAAAGGGTAATGGGAAATAAATACTAGGCTTTATGATGGGTTGAATAGCATATTCTGCTCCTATGTCTAATAATCTATTAAGGAAAGGTAAATTGACTATTTTTATCAGTAAGTTACTTCAAAATCAAAACTTACAAAGAATATTAATCTATATAACCTAAACATCGACAGACAAGGGGAATTCATTAAAGTCAGCTGAAAGGTTCTGATGTATCATTAAGGACAGCTTGCAGCAACAAGTGTTTTCTAACCACTTTGTGATTAGCTGTCTACTCCGCCTCTGCACTGATGAGCAGATAGTGGCTCAGACTTCAGTAATTGCAATTAAGGTAAATATAGCAGTGACTCAATTTTCTAGGAAAGTAGTTGTTTGCAGACAAAACTGACATCCTTACTCATGAAATAACATTAAAAGCAGTTTTCAAACTCTGAACCAATACTCAAGGATTTTATCCTAATACAGTTGGCCCTCCTTATTTGTGAGGGATTGGTTCCGGGACCCCTCGCGGATACCAAAAAAAGCGGATGTTCAAGTCCCTTATTCAACCTGTCTCTCAGTGCAGTGGACCTTAGGACCCAGCGGAACCCCAGACCTTATTTAACCTGTCTCAGTGTGGTGGAGCTCTGATTCCGCAGTGTTTCTGTTCACGAAAATTATCACAATCACGATTGAAAATAAAGTGAAAATAATAAAGCGATCGGAAAGAGGTGAAACGCCATCGTTCATTGGAAAAGTGTTAGGTTAAGTCGGAATCGGAATAATTTTAAAGGATAAAGTGGGAAAGGCCCTGCCCTGATGAAAGCTACAATTATTACTAAGCAATGCAGTGGTTTAATTACTGGATTTTGGATCCTCCCAGCACTGAAACATATGCTCTTAAGCGTTTTATATGCATAGAAAGGTAAAATATATACTATATACTAAGACAAACATTTGGCTGACGCTAAATAATACTAGATGTATCTGTTCCGACTTACTTAGTAAGAGAGCTTCCAATTTTTTTCGATCCACGATAACTCACGCACATCCTCCTGTATACTTTAAATCATCTCTAGATTACTTATAATACCTAATACAATGTAACTGCTATGTAAAATAGTTGTTATACTGCATTGTTTAGGGAATAATGACAAGAAAAAAAAAGTCTGTACATGCTTGAACAACAAGTGCTGGAAGAGCACTTCTGGGTTTTCTCAATTTGCGGTTGGTTGAATTCGCGCATGCGGAACTCGCGGATAAGGAAGGCTGACTGTACTTTACACTCTTAAAAGATTATGAAAATGTCTTACGTCAAAGCATACAATATTAATCTTGCTATTATACTACCTAACAAACTCAGTATTTAGCTCTCCCAAGGACATTGGGTTACATTTTTATTCTTCAGGTTTAATGATAAGTATTGCTTTAATCAATTGTGACCGAGTATACTACCCAAGAGCTGCTACATGATTGGATATAGGATTCTAATTTTTCGACCATTACTTCAACAAATATCAGTATAGATCTTTACAGGCAGCAGCAAAGCTGCAGTACTTGCTTGCAATGTCAAAGAAACAAGCTACAATGATTTGCCAATTTATATTGGTAGGATTTTCATCTTTTCCTATGCCAACAGCAGCTCTCTGGTGTTCTAAACTGTACTCATAAGAGTACAATCCCTACACTTCGCACAAAAACGCCCTCATTTGTTATCAATTTTCTCCAGTTGTTTTGGTAGATCATCTTTTCCAAAATATCCTCTGCTTGCTCTTCAATTGCTCCTTCGACATAACATTGAAGAGGACTTCACCACTTGGGAGATTGATTCCTCGAGCAACAAGAGCATCTGCAGTCCATTTAACTCCTGCCTTGATTCTCTCTGCTGGCCCTTTGCCATGCTTGGCTTCCAGTAAGTTCCAGGTCACACTGCTGAATCCAAACTGAAATGGCAGAGTGGATAGGAAGTTGTAATTCTTTGTGGATTGGTACTGAGTTGTTGGGCCATCACTTATGACATGGAGGGTGGTTGCAGAGGAGTTCTAATCCTTCAAGTAGGCAAGCACATGAGAGAGATGTGCCCAGACAGCTGCAGGATCATGCCTTGTTGATAGTGAAAATGAACAGAGATTACACCATTGCCAGTGTAGGCCACTCCTATGTGGAGAGAGATTTGTTTGTGTGACTCTCCAAAATGCACCAACATAATTCCTGTAGAACTTAAGACCAGCAGGCCTTTTTTTGTTTTACACATTATCTTGGCAGAGCATCCAAGTTGCTGTTCTGCTTTTTACAGCCAGAATCTTTGACACTATTTGTTGTCTATCATGCCTGATTGCTGATACAGTCGTCCCTCGGTATTCGCGAGGGATTGGTTGCAGGATACCCCGCGGATACCAAAATCCACGGATGCTCAAATCCCTTATATTAAATGGCATAGTATTTGCATATAACCTATGCACATCTTCCCGTATACTTTAAATCATCTCTAGATTACTTGTAATACCTAAAACAATGTAAATGCTATGTAAATGGTTGTTATACTATATTGCTTAGGGAATAATGACAAGAAAAATGTCTGTACATGTTCAGTACAGATGCAACCATTGTAGCTCTTCTGGGAACGCTGATGCTGGCTCGGTATCAGCCAATGCCGAATCTCCCACGATCTTTAAGTTCTTGAGGCTGTAGCGCTTTACATAGCTAGCCAGCCATTCTTAAACTAGCCTTAAACTCCGTCCTCTCGCTCATAATACAAGTAGTGAAAGAATGAGACGAGGGGCGAACAATGCTCAAACAACGAGTGCTGGAGAGAGATTGAGGATCTGTGAAATGGCAGGAGGCTACACATCACTTCATTCACCTGGATTCAGCATAGTGTTCAGCACACGGCAAATTCAAATTTTGCTTTTTGGAACTTGCTGGAATTTTTTTTCAAATTTTTTGATCCGCGGTTGGTTGAATCTGCGGATGTGGAACCCGCAAATACATTGGGCTGACTGTATGTTTTTTTTAAGTACAGAGAGCATCACATTGTGGAAGAGCAGTGTCTTCCTTAGGATTTGGATGTATTTGTTTCTTCACTTACATTTTTGAGGATTCTGGTGTTCAGCTTTATACTTTAATAGAAATAAAGCTGATAAAAAATTGATCTGTCCGTACCACCACTGTGTGTTTACCATCACGGTGTGAAGGCTGAGATAAGATAGCAATGAGAATAGTCTTTTTTTAAAAAGAAAAAGTTGGCTAAGTTTCGCACTTGCTAACGCGACTGGATAGCTAGCTTGTAAGTGCAATTTAAATATACAGAAATAGAGTGAAGTTATTTATTTCTCAGTTAAAAAACTCAAATAGTAACTCATTTGGTGATAACATGTAATAAACATACTCTCAGAACAGGAGGTATATATCTTTAAATTGCTCACACTTCTGGACATCAAAATGTCAGTCTTCTGCCATGACAGCCACATGCTCCCCTGTCACTTCTCATTTCCATGGCAACCACTTAAGCAGTTATTTGAAAAAACTTGAGTGGTCTCTAAAATGTGTTGCATGTGGTAATGGCAGAAGTGTTGGGGTAGCAGTTCTGTCATAAAAAAATGTACAAATTGTATACTAAACTCACATGAATTTGACATGAGAAAACACAAACTAAAAGTTTCATTAATTTAACATTAGATTAGTTTACTTTGAAGACAAAGTTACAGAATCTGGGTAGGAGACAAGCCCAAAATAGTGGAAGCAACACGCACAACACGCTGGAGGAACTCAGCAGGTCAGACAGCATCTGTAGAAACGAGAAGTCAACGTTTCGGGCTGAGACCCTTTGTCAGGACTGAAGAGGGAAGGGGCAGGGGCCTTATAAAGAAGCTGGGGGGAGGGTGGGAAGGAGAAGGCTGGTAGATGCCAGGTGAAAAACCAGTAAGGGGAAAGATCAAGGGGTGGGGGAGGGGATAGACAGGAAAAGTGAAGAAGGAATGTAAGGGGAAAACACTACGGGTAGTAGAAGGCGGCAGAGCCATGAAGGAGGTGATAGGCAGTTGGAGGAGGAGACAGAGAGGAACTGGGATGGGGGAAGGGAGGGGGAGGGATTCCTCCCTCATGGTTCCGCCTTCTGCTACTACCCATAGTGTTTTCCCCTTACTGGTTTTTCACCTGGCACCTACCAGCCTTCTCTTTCCCACCCTCCCCACCCCTCAGCTTCTTTATAGGGCCCCTGCCCCATCCCTCTTCAGTCCTGACGAAGGGTCTCAGCCTGAAACGTTGACTGTTCGTTTCCACAGATGCTGCCTGACCTGAGCTCCTCTAGCACGTTGTGCATGTTGCTTTGACCCCAGCATCTGCAGTGTATTTTGTGTTCCCAAAATAGTGAAACTCTGGCATATTCAAGTTTTAACTCAATTTAAAAATTAAGAAAATATTTATGAAGCATACTGAAACAAAAAGTTTAAGAGTTACTCTTACTTAACTTTTAAAACTACAGTACTTGTTTTTGTAAAAACTTTAAAAAAAAATCTACCCCAGGGAGAGAAAGGTTACCGTAATTAAAGAATCACCCACATACAGACTTGATACCATTTCCATGTTTGCTTCCCCTATGACCTTCATTGTCTGTCACCCATTAAACATTCTGCTTCCTAACCCAATACCACTTAGCACCATCAAGCAGTCATTATAATTGAGAAATACTGTAAATCAACAGTTTCAATTGCTTGAATATATTATATAACTAAAAACTGATAAATAGAATGATTTTATGTAATATGATTTTGATTGAAAAGCATGAAAATTCAATTCCCTCTACTGAATTACAGTACTTTTTACCTTGGTGTTATTTATTCCACTAATGCTGTCCAGATCCAAAAACATGTCTAGATCACAGCCCATCTTGCCAAAGTTATTCACAGATGATCCAAATGGTTTAATTGAACATTCTGGAAAGTAAGCTGATGAAACTTCCTTCAGCAAGGAGCAAACAAGGAAACGAAGGCATATGTTCTCTTCAGTAAGTTGACTCTCGTTGAGGACAGTGTACAATTGTTCATCTATCTGAGAGAAAAAATCCCAACAATAGTAAATCTACAGCCCTCAGGTAAAACCCCCTTACATGTCCAATTAAAAGACTTGTATGGCTCATAAGATCTTGTCTTTTTCCTGTACTTGAAGTGTTTAAGTTCTAAGCACACTCCTCAATCCAGGTGTGGAAAGGCAAATCTAAATGTCACAGGTTGTTTTCTTACAAAACATGCATCACAGCTCCAAATCAACTTCACACTCCATCATTACTAATCCAATTACTAATACGTATATGCATATTAAGTAGTTAATTAAAAATAGTACAAAAACAGAAATAATAAAGGTGAGATAGTGTTCATGGGTTCAATGTCCATGTATGGCAGAGGGGAAGAAGCTGTTCCTGAATTGTTGAGTGTGTACCTTCAGGCATCTGTACCTCCTTCCTGATGGTAACAATAAGAGGACAGGCCTGGGTGATGGGGGTCCTAAATTATGGATGTCGTCTTCCTGAGGCATAGGTATGATGGAAGCTAGTACCCAAGATGGAGCTGACAAATTTTACAACTTCCTGTACTTTCTTTTGATCCTGTGCAGTAGCCACACACCACCCCCCACCATATCAATGCTCTCCATGATACATCTATAGAGGTTTGAGTGTTTTAGTTGACAAACCAAATCTCTTCAAATAAAATACAGTCACTGTCTTACATTCTTTATAGCTGCATAGATATGTTGGGACCAGGTTAGATCCTCAGAGATCTTGACATCCAGGAACGTGAAATTGCCCACTTTCTCTGATTCCTCTATGAGGACTGGTTCACTTTCCCTTGTCTTACCCTTTCTGAAGTCCATTATCAGTTCTTTCGTCGTACTGAAATTGAAACCAAGTTTGTTGCTGCTCAACTAGTTGGTATATCTTGCTCCTGTACGCCCTCTGATCTCCATCTCAGATTTTACCAACAATGGTTGTATCATCAGCAAATTTATAGATGGTGTTTGAGCTATACCTAGCCACACAGTCATAGGTATGGAAAGAGCAGAGCAGTGAGCTAAGCACATACCCCAGAGGTGTGCCAGTGTTAACTGTCAGTGAGGAGGAGACATTATCACCAATCCACTCAGATTGTGGTCTTCCAGTTAGAAAGTTGAAGAGCCAACTGCAGAGAAAGGTAGAGGCCCAGGTTCTGTAACATATCATTCGGGATTGTGGGAATGGTGATGTTAAATGCTGAGCTATAGTCAACAAACAGCATACTGATATAGGTGTTTGTATTCTCCAGGTGATCTAAAGCTGCGTGAAGAAGATCTGTTGTGGCAATTGGCAAGTTGCAGTGGCTCCAGGTTCTTAGTGAGGCAGTTCATTCTAGCCACTCCAACCTCTGAAAGCATTTCATCACCACAGAAGTGAGTGCTACTGCGTGGTAGTTATTAAGGCAGGTCACACTACTCTTCTTAGGCACTGGTATAATTGTTGCCTTTCTGTAGCAGGAGGGAACTTCCAACCGTAGCAGAGAGAGGTTGAAAACGTCCTTGAATACACTCGCCAGTTGGTTAGCACATTTTCAGAGCCTTGCCAGGTACTCCACTGGGGCCCACCGTCTTGCAAGGGTTCACCTTCCTAAAAGACAACCTAATATCAGCCTCCAAGTCAGCGATCACAGGATTACTGGGTGCAACAGGGATCCTCACAGCTGTAGTTATTTTCTCCCTTTCAAAGTGGGTATAGAAGGCGTTGAGGTCATCTGGTAGTGACGCATTGCTGCCATTCATGCTGTTGGGTTTCACTTTGTAGGAAGTAATGTCTTACAAACCCTGCTAAAGTTGATATGCATCCTATGTCACCCTTGAAATAGCCCTCTACAAATCATACCTCGTTTCCTTAAACAGACCTAGGTCAGCAGATTTAGATGACGCAGATCTAGCTCTCAGCAAACAACATACCTCCTGGTTCAGCTTTGGCTCTTGGTTTGAGAACGTACTGCAAGTTTTTGTAGGCACACTCACCTACACAGATTTTAATGAAGTCGGTAACAACTGCAGCATACTCACCCAGATGCAAAGGTGAATCCCTGAATGCAGTCCAGTCCACCAAAACAAAGCAATCCTGTAAGTGCTCTTGAGCTTCCCTTCTCCGTACCTTCTTAGTCCTCACTACAGGTGCTGCAGTCTTCAGTCTCTGTCTATTCTCAGGGAGTAGAAGTACAGCCAAGTGATCAGACTTTCCAAAGTGAGGACATGGAATAGCACAGTAGGCATTCTTGATGGTCCAGTGTGTTGGTTCCTCTGGTACAAGTGATTTGTTGATGGTAATTATTTAGTGATTTTTATTTTCAGGCTAGCCTGGTTAAAATCCCCCAAAATGATGGTGAAGCTGTTGGCGTGTGCCGTTTTAGGCATGTGATCCCATTGCTCAAATCATCTAAGGCCTGTTTGACATTGACCTGAGGTGGAACATATACCACTACCAAAATGATCACAGAAATCTCCAGCGGCAGGTAAAGTGGACGGCACTTAATTATGAGATATTCCAGTTCTGGTGAACAGAATTGGGACATCACTGTCACATTCTTGCACCAAGAGGAGTTGATCATGAGGCATGTACCTCCACTTCTGTTTTTGAGACTCGATAGCTCTTTCCTGACAGCATGTAATAAACATGTATCTGCATTTACACAATTTATTTACAGTTCCAGATATTTAGTTTACTGTTACTGTTTTGTAGATTTGCTAAGTATGCCTGCAGAAAAAGAAAACAAATCTCAGAGTTGTACGTGGTGACATGTATGTACTCTGAAATAAATTTGACTGACTGAGATATTGAATTCCATCACATTATTGAACAAGTGAAATACTTATGAAGTTTCATTCCCGTTTCAATATAAATGAAATGCAAATTTCCCACTGCTGTAATATTATGGAATGGTCTTCTGGTATAATAAGATTAACCTCAGATTCCACATAATCTACCTTCCATGTTATTTTCTGCCTGCACTTTCTCTGTAACAATTTATCTTGCATTGTTACTGGTTTTTGCTTATAATGCCACAACTCACAAATGTAATGAAATGGTCTGCATGGATAGCAAGCAAAACAAAGTACATGACAATAATAAATTATTTACTAACTTACACTCTTGGCCCGAGAGAGTTTCTGTCGGAGTTCATTAAGAGGGATGACGGATTGTTTAAGCAGTGGTAGAGAAGGATGAGTGGAAGTCAATGATCCAAGATGGTTATTCCTCAAATTGAAAAATCTGGATTTGAATGGAATAGCACATTCGTGCTGGAGGCTTGGGATAGTGGAAGAGTGTTGAATTGCTTCTATACTTTCCTTATCAGAGAACTCCACAAGTGCATAAATGCCCTGTGGAACATTAAGAAAAAAGAAAGAAATAAACTGTGATTGTTTTTAATCACATAAATTTGTATACCATCAAAACTAAAATAGTAATGCAAAACTCATCCTATAACATATAACATTTCAAAGAATTTACTTTAAGTATGTTACTAAATGTCACATGTATTAAACATGGATTTTAGCAAGACAAATAGTTCTGAATGCAGCTGAATCATTGAAAATAAAAATCTTTATTAAAATGAAGCTATGCTGAATCGTATAATTAATTGAATATACACTGAACAAAGTACACAATTTCAAGAAGCATTATGCACACAAAATAGCTTTCTTTTACAAAATTAGGGTATAGAAGTATATTGCACTACATTATTGTACATTTTCTCTCTATTGAGGTTATTGAGACCATACTAGCATTAGAATTAAGTGCAATAATAAGGCATTACACCCATTGTTGTTATTTGTCATTCAATAGCATCATGTCCATCTTTTACTTCAAAACTACCTTCCTGTAGTAACATTTCTAACTGTAGTGTCCGGGGCCAATTTTACTTAAATTCATAATAGTTTGTAACTCAATTTTTAGGTTCTGGTTTACAGCACTTACGAAAGTTTCATAGAAGAAGTATTTATTGATCGTTCCATAGCTTGCTAAGTATTTGTAGAATTTCTTTTCAGTGACATTGGGAGGACAGCTAATCAAAATAGTCCGTTCTGCTTGTTCATGCCTTGCTGCCTGCAGTGCTGAGAATGTCTTTGCAACAGTTCCCTCAGGTAAATCTGAAAATAAAATGTTAAATAGTGCTTAAAATAAAATGAAGCATACAATTAACAATTATTTCTCAACAAAGTGGCTAACTTATGAGGAAAATAGCACAATGCAAAATCAGTACACAAACGCATTACTACAAAAGCCCTTAGTCAATTTTGTGTATTCCTAACTCTATCAGTTTGTTATAGAGGCTAATCACAGGAGATTAGTAAATGTTTTGAAAGTTCAGGAAATTGACAGCCAGTTGCATGTAATGAAGTCTAAAAATAAGGAAAGGTACAGCAGGTTTAAGAGACCAGTGGGCTTTCCTTGAACAGGTCTATTTATTTAGAGATACAGCACAAAATAAGCTGATCCAGCCTGAGCCCTGCTGCCCAGCAACCCAATGATTTTAACCCTAGCCGAATCACAGGCCAATTTCCAATGACCAATTAACCCATTAACTAGTACATCTTGGACTTTAGGAGGAAACACACGTGCACACAGGAAAGAATGTACAAACGTACTTACAGAGGACACCAGAATTCAACTCTAAACTCTGACGACCCAAGCTGTAATAGCGTCATGCTAACTGCTTCACGGCTATAGCTATAACAGTGAGAGAACTAAGAAGGGAACATGGCTGCTCATGTCACAGTACGTCTTTAAATGATCAGTAACAAATATTTACAAAGCTTAAGCACACAAAATGAATCACTGCCCCAAGTTGGTTTCTGTATTTGGTTCTTTAAAAAGTTTATTCAATCTTTTTCAAATTTAAAACCATTTAACTGCTAGTGCAACAACTTAAGATTACCGTAATTTTCTAAGGCACTTCACAGGAGCATTCTCAAACACATTTCTTTTTAATCCACAAATGGAAACAGGTGATTAGATACCTGCTCCAAATAAAATCTATTAAGCAGCACAATACTGGAGCAAAAAGAGCACGGCAATCAACCAAACTTCCAAACAGCCAACCCGAGCTACCAATACTCCACAGATGGTGGGATAACAGCAAGATTTAGAAAGAAATGTCCAGAGCATAAGTGTTGGGATGCTGGTGATAGTGTGATTAGAATTAGGAATTGCCAAAAGGCCAGAGAATATTTTAAAGATGAGGGGTAAGGTCATGGCAGTCACGTGGGGTGAATATTAAACTGAAAATTTTATGTGGCTCAGTGAACAAAGGGGTTTGGTTTCTTTCTTGAATAATATTGCTTAATTTATGTCTCTTCTTTGTTATGTATCTGATGCCAGGTGCCTGTAATGTTGCTACAAACAAGTTTTTCATTCCCCCAGCGCACATGACAATAGAATTCTTGTGCAGATGATAATAAACTTAACTTTGAGAATTCCCCAACATATGAGACTTAGTGAGTACAAAAAAACAAGAGATTTTCAGGTGGGTTGAGTTAAATAAAGGAATCCAGGGTGCCAGAATAATGAGGATTTGAAGTAATAAAAACTTAAAGGTGTCAGCAGCAGATGAGCAGGGCAGGATCCGGTGATGTTTCGGAGATGAGAAACAAAAAAGCCACAGTGTTAGTAGAGATATATCCAAAACCTATGTAGTCATCAACCAAACAGCCTACAGATAGAGATGAAATCAGTGGTTGGGAAATCATGTTTTCCAGTGGCAAGTTTAGTCAATGGTTTCAGTGTCCTTAATGTTAGAAATTTCTGCTTGTATTTCACAGGATTTTCCCCAAGCTAACCAAAGTTGGAGAGCACATAGTAAATACCTTGAAAGAGCTGAACAGAGAAATAGGAATTAAGAGACAGCAGACTTTTGGAATAAATAATCTGCATTCATTCATGATAAGGGAACTCCAGGAGAACAAAGAAAACCTCCCTGTGAAAGTGTAAAGTTTTTACAAAATCACATCTAGTTCCTGACCATCAAAAGTGGAGGAGAAACAGCAGCCAGAAAGACTATACAGACCTTGAGTTTTGTGGCCATGCACAAACAGTAACTGGAGTACACAGTATACTATTCACACATCAAGATCCACATGCTCTTCTTATACCAGAATCCCCAACAGTGACCTTCAGCCTGGCTACCAAATCCAAGTATACCCGAAAGAATGCAACTTTACAATTGATATGGGTTGGCTCGTATATATTTTTATAAAACATTTAGATTTCAGTCACATCTAAGCAACTAAACATTTGGGGGATGCAGTAAACAAAGCTTTCCTAAGTTGCTGCAATGCATCTTATGGTATGAGATGATGCAGCCATGGCAGAAGGAATAATTGAAGCTGGTGGGCAGTTGTACTTGCATTGATTAATTCTGAATTATTTTGGTTCAACACTTTATTGATCTTAGGCTAACTTGTTTAGTCTCACAATAAAAAAGTAGTTTGAGATGTTTAAGATCATTGTGTTAACTTCACCAGTTGAAATGTACCAAGCTGACTGTGTAAAAAAACCAAATCAGGGGTTCACATCAGGTTGGATCTTCTCATATTCAAGAAGTTTTAACATTATATCTGAGTCACCTCATACAGAACCCAGGGAAAAGTGGAAGCAAGTCATCCCTAATGCTGCACAACTGCCTAGGAAGAAATCGTCAGTGGTGTTATACAGGGAAATTCCAATATTTTCACAACTTTAATGAATAATTGCAAATACATTTCAAGGAAGGATCATGGCTTCACTGAAAACTTGCAGTTGAGGTTCTCATATGATTGGCACCCTTTTTCTTCAGCTGGTGATCATTGATTTGGAAATTGTCAAAATTCTATCGAATTGTGGAGCACCTTAAACAATACTGCAACTGTGGTGCACTAGCAAAAGGGAATAAATGCTAAATGGGGAGAGTGAAACTCTATTGCCTCATTCAGGACCGAGGTTTAGTTAACAAAAGGCAGGACAGATTTCCAAGATGTAAAGTGATTCAACCGAGGGACTGGGGTATTCTGGCCTTAACAGAAATGTAGCTGAGAGGAGGACAGGACAGGCAGCTCAATAATTCAGATTACCAATACTTTAGGCAAGACAGAGGGACAGGTAAGAGTGGATGGGATGTTTCCTTTTTTATAAAGGTGTACATAACAGCAGTGCTTTGAGAAGATAATCTTGAGGGATCATCTAACAACCCGTTTGGGGAGACCTTAGAAATAAAAAGGGGCTGGTCACCTTGATAGGGCTATATCATAGACCCCATAATTAACAGGAACTCAGGGAGAAGATGAGTCAAGAATTGCACATAGTTGTGAGAACAGCAACATCAGGCGAGTGGAAGATTTCTATTTTTCTGATATCAACTGGACCACCTAATACACAAAGGGCCTCAATGAGACAGCAGTCGTGTAGTGCATTCAAGACAGCTTCTTCACGCATAGGAACCTACTTAGAAAAGAGCAATATCTTGATCTGAGATGTCCCTGACCCTGGCACCTGAGAGGCAATAAATCATCCGGAAATCTCATTCTCATCCACAGAACCTCATTTGTTTCCCTAACCAACGAATCCCCTATTACTACAGCTCCTCTCCTCTCTCCCCACTTCCCTACTGAATCAGAGAGCAAGAATCAGCGCCAGAGACCTGACCACTGTGGCTTTCCTCTGCTAGGACATTCCCCCCCCCCCCCACTCCCCAAACAGTATCCAAAGCATTGTACCTATTGTTGAGGACAAAGACCTCGGGGTTCTCTGCACTGGCTGCCTATCACCTTTCTCCCTCCTAATGGTCATTCAGTTAGCTGTGCCCTACACCTTGGGTGTAACTACCTCACATATTTCATGTCTAACAACCCCTCAGCCACCTGAATGCTCCAGAGTTCATCTAGTCCCAGCTCCTTAATATGTCTGTTAGATGCTGCAGCTGAGGCACTTCTTGTAGGTGTAGCCTTCAAGGCCACTGGAGATCTATCTACCTTCCCACATTCCACAAGAGGTGCATTCCATTACCCTGTCTGGCATTCCACTGGTCTAAATGTGTAATAACAAATAAATAAATAATAAATAATGGAAAAGAAAAACCCATGGCTTAGCCTCTCCTCACCGAAGTCTCAATGAACCAAAACTTAAAATGCCCACTCCCACAATGGTCACAATGGAAGCTGTGGTAGTTTAAAGTTCTGGGGGAGGTGGGACTGGTATAAACAGGATGGTCTGTACCTGGGCTGAACTGGAACCAATGTCCTAGGGGGAGCGTTTGCTACTGCTGTTCAGGAGGCTTTAAACTAATGTGGCAGGGGGTTGGGAACAAGTGCAGAGAGACAGAGGAGTGTAAAATGAGGGTAGAAGCAAAAAGCAGTAAGGTGAAAAGTAAAAGTGGCAGGCAGGCAAATCCAGGGCAAAAAGCAAAACGAGCCACTTTTCAACATAATTGTATAAGGGCTAAGAGTGTTGTAAAAACAAGCCTGAAGGCTTTGTGTGTCAATGCGAGGAGCATTCGTAACAAGGTGGATGAATTAAATGTGCAGATAGTTATTAATGAATATGATATAGTTGGGATCACAGACATGGCTCCAGTGTGACCAAGGATGGGAGCTCAACATCCAGGGATATTCAATATTCAGGAGGGATAGACAGGAAAGAAAAGGAGGTGGGGTAGCATTGCTGGTTAGAGAGGAGATTAACGCAATAGAATGGAAGGACATTAGCCTGGAGGATGTGGAATCGTTATGGGTAGAGCTGCCTAACACTAAGGGGCAGAAAACGCTGGTGGGAGTTGTGTACAGGCCACCTAACAGTAGTAGTGAGGTTGGGGATGGCATTAAACAGGAAATTAGAAATGCATGCAATAAAGGAACAGTAGTTATGATGGGAGACTTCAATCTACATATAGATTGGGTGAACCAAATTGGTAAGGGTGCTGAGGATCAGGATTTCTTGGAATGTATGCGGGATGGTTTTCTGAACCAACATGTCGAGGAACCAACTAGAGAGCAGGCCATTCTAGATTGGTTATTGAGCAATGAGGAAGGTTTAGTTAGCAACCTTGTCGTGTGAGGCCCCTTGGCTAAGATTGAACATAATATGGTGGAATTCTTCATTAAGATGGAGAGTGACATAGTTAATTCAGAAACAAAGGTTCTGAACTTAAAGGGTAACTTTGAAGGTATGAGACGTGAATTAAGCGAAGATAGACTGGCAAACGATACTTAAAGGGTTGACGGTGGTTATGCAATGGCAAGCATTTAAAGATCGCATGGATGAACTACAACAATTGTTCATCCCAGTTTGGCAAAAGAATAAACCAGGGAAGGTAGTGCACCCGTGGCTGACAAGGGAAATTAGGGATAGTATCAAGTCCAAACATATAAATTAGCAAAAAAAAGCGGCACACCTGAGGACTGGGTGAAATTCAGAGACCAGCAGAGGAGGACAAAGGGCTTAACTAGGAAAGGGGAAAAAAGATTATGAGAGAAAGCTGGCAGGGAACATAAAAACTGACTGTAAAAGCTTTTATAGATATGTGAAAAGAAAAAGATTGGTCAAGACAAATGTAGGTCCTTTACAGTCAGAAACAGGTGAATTGATCATAGGGAACAAAGACATGGCAGACCAATTGAATAACTACTTTGGTTCTGTCTTCACTAAGGAGGACATAAATAATCTTCCAGAAATAGTAAGGGACCGAGGGCCTAGTAAGATGGAGGAACTGAGGGAAATACATGTTAGTAGGGAAGTGGTGTTAGGTAAACTGAAGGGATTAAAGGCAGATAAATCCCCAGGGCCAGATGGTCTGCATCCCAGAGTGCTTAAGGAAGTAGCCCAAGAAATAGTGGATGCATTAGTGATAATTTTTCAAAACTCCTTAATTCTGGATTAGTTCCTGAGGGTTGAAGGGTGGCTAATGTAACCCCACTTTTTAAAAAAGGAGGGAGAGAGAAACCGGGGAATTATAGACCGGTTAGTCTGACATTGGTGGTGGGGGAAAATGCTAGAGTCGGTTATCAAAGATGTGATAACAGCACATTTGGAAAGAGGTGAAATCATCAGACAAAGTCAGCATGGATTTGTGAAAGGAAAATCATGTCTGACGAATCTTATAGAATTTTTTGAATATGTAACTAGTAGAGTGGATTGGGGAGAGCCAGTGGATGTGGTATATTTAGATTTTCAAAAGGCTTTTGACAAGGTCCCACACAGGAGATTAGTGTGCAAACTTAAAGCACACGGTATTGGGGGTATGGTATTGATGTGGATAGAGAATTGTTTGGCAGACAGGAAGCAAAGAGTGGGAGTAAACGGGACCTTTTCAGAATGGCAGGCAGTGACTAGTGGGGTACCGCAAGGCTCAGTGCTGGGACTCCAGTTGTTTACAATATATATTAATAATTTAGACAAGGGAATTAAATGGAGCATCTCCAAGTTTGCGTTTGACACAAAGCTGGGCGGCGGTGTTAGCTGTGAGGAGGATGCTAAGAGGATGCAGGGTGACTTGGATAGGTTAGGTGCGTGGGCAAATTCATGGCAGATGCAATTTAATGTGGATAAATGTGAGGTTATCCACTTTGGTTGCAAGAACAGGAAAACAGATTATTATATGAACGGTGGCCAATTAGGAAAAGGGGAGTTGCAACGAGACCTGGGTGTCATTGTACATCAGTCATTGAAGGTGGGCATGCAGGTACAGCAGGCGGTGAAAAAGGCAAATGGTGTGTTGGCATTCATAGCAAAAGGATTTGAGTACAGGAGCAGGGAGGTTCTACTGCAGTTATACAAGGCCTTGGTGAGACCGCACCTAGAATATTGTGTGCAGTTTTGGTCCCCTAATCTGAGGAAAGACATTTATGCCATAGAGGGAGTACAGAGAAGGTTCACCAGATTGATTCCTGGGATGGCAGGACTTTCATGTGAAGAAAGACTGGATCGACTAGGCTTATACTCACTGGAATTTCGAAGATTGAGGGAGGATCTTATTGAAACATATAAAATTCTAAAGGGATTGGACAGGCTAGATGCAGGAAGATTGTTTCTGATAGTGGGGAAGTCCAGAACGAGGGGTCACAGTTTAAGGGTAAAGGGGAAGCCTTTTAGGACCAAGATGAGGAAAAACTTCTTCACACAGAGTGGTGAATCTGTGGAATTCTCTGCCACAGGAAACAATTGAGGCCGGTTCATTGGCTATATTTAAGAGGAAGTTAGATATGGCCCTTTTGGCTAAAGGGATCGGGGGTATGGAGAGAAAGCAGGTACAGGGTTCTGAGTTGGATGATCAGCCATGATCATACTGAATGGTGGTGCAGGCTCGAAGGGCTGAATGGCCTACTCCTGCACCTATTTTCTATGTTTCTAAAGGACCCTATCGAAAATCCTGCCAATTCTGGACAATGTTTCTCACCCACTGCATGCCACCTTGCCTGAACAGAGGAGCACTTTTAATAATAGACTAAGACAACTGCACTACTCCAAAGAGCATGATATAAGGTCATTCATACCCTCAAACATTAGGCTCTATACTGAGCCAATCTATAGTCGAGGAAGTGATGACCCCTCCCCCACCTGTTAGACTGAGGTAACTTATCTTTTAATTCTTTCTTACTTCCCTTCTAATTTGTTTATTTGTCTATCAGTCCATTTGTAATGCTACTGTGACACTGATTTCCTTTGGGATCAATAAATTATCAATCCATCTATCAATGGCTGCTCCACTTAAATCTAAATTGTTTTTAAATTGGGCCTTGCCAAGTGCCTAATTATGTGCAATCCAATGTCTCCTTGGGGCTGTGGCAAGCAAAATGTGGCAACCATCCTCACCCGCTTCTTTTAAACACCCTCTCCCTCCGAGCAACCTGGTTGTTTCTTGGGACTGTGCAATGCAAAATAAAGTCCTTTTCAGACTCCCTGCCTACTCAATGCTACTTGCTCCTCTACCTATGTTCGTGTTGTCTGAGAACTTGGCTACAAAGCCATCAATGACATAAAACATGGAGGAATCCAAATATCGACCCCTACAGATCTAGTCACTGGCAGCAAACCTGAAAAGGTCTCCTTTATTCCCAGCCTTTGCCTCAGCCAGTCAACCAATCTTCTACCCATACTAATACATTCCTGCAATACTAGGGGCTCTTATCTTGTTAAGCAGCATCGTGTAAGTCAAAGGCCATCAGAAAATCTAAATATACAAGTTTCCTTTGACTATCTTGTCTATTATTTCCTCAAAGATTTCCAACCGATTTGTCATGCAAATATTTCCCTTAAGGAAACCATGCTGTCTTTGGGTACTTTATTTTGTGCCTACGAGTACCCCGAAACCTCATTCTTGGAAACGGACAATAATACACGTAGACCCGACCCAAATTGATGGCCTCCTGACCTGTCCGTCATGTTTACTGCTGATGTAAGTTACGCCCTGTGATCTCCCAACCCACGTCTTCCTACGGATGCCTCCGTCCTTCCTTCCCCTCCCCCTCATTTCCACCCTAACTCTCCCTCCTAAGCCCATTACTTTGCTGCCATTCCCGGACCCTCAAGGACTCCGACTCCATCCTCCCCTGACCCAAAGAACAGGCTCCCGGTCCCAAGCGAACCGCTTCCCGTGTTCATCCTGCTCGAGATTTAACCGTCACCTGGCTCCTGGCCGCCATCCACGACAGGCGCTGCCTTGGCCGAGCTGCTGCTTTTCCTGCAGACGCCGCCAGGCCACAGCCGCCGCTCCGCCGCCTTCAGCCCGCGGAACCACACACAGTTCGCCATCTTCGTTAGCCCCACTGCGCCTGCGCACAAGCGGTACGGGCTGCTGCAGGAGCCGAAATAGTTCGCGGCTCGCCTTCAAGAGCGTCAGAAAATCCTCGAAATGCTCGGCAGACCGGGCAGCTTTCACGGAAAGAGATACTGTTAACGCCTCAAACTGATGATCATTCAGCAGAAACAATGTTTAACATCTGAAAGTAAGGAGCATTTATTTGTTGAAGCACCGGATACAAACATATGTTTGAGGAATGGAGCCCTATTCAATTAAAAGTCTCCTTTACTCGATCTGGTTGTATCTCCACGTTTCTCTTCCCCACCCCCAGAACAATTTAATAAAAGAGCTTGAGCCAGAAAAGGGTTTTAAAAATAGCTATTAGAGAGAGCTAACAAAGCCATGTTTGTGGTACTCGGGTAGATCTCGGAATGCAGAGTGATTTGAGAAATTCTGAATACATCGAATTTGCCTGTAATCTTGGCTGGATCTGTAATTTGAAAGATGGAATTTCAACTGAATCCATGAGGTGTAAGTCAAAGCCAGAAACATTAACTAAAGAAAGAGTTGTGGCTGTGGAAATGAGTTCAGTAAAAACAATAAGGAAGCAAATGTAAAACGTGCAGCTGAACAAGATAATGGAAAGAAGTAGAAATCTTATCAAAGAAAGGAAGAGAACTTCAATGTTTAATTTAAGAAAATTTAAGAAATTTATGAAATTTAAGAAAAGTGGCAAAACATTTCTCAATAATGGAAATGCAGAAAAAAATATGCTAGAAATTCTAGATTAAGCAATATCTGTGAGAAAGAAAAACATCTATCATCTAAAGTTCCACAAACAAAATAAAATAGCAGATGCTAGAAATCTAAAGCAGCACACACAAAATGCTGGAGGAACTCAGTGGGCCAGGCAGCACCTATGGAAAAGAGAAAACAGTCGACGTATTAGACCGAAACCTTTCTTCAAGACTTTTTTGTTGTGAACTCTCAACATATAAAGAAATAAAGAAACTTAAGAAATAAAGAAACTTTGGAATGTCATATTCACAGATTCTTAAAGAAGCCTGTGTATAGTAGTTAATAAAATAATTGGGATCCAATTCCCAATAAGCCAAGACATAGATGAAGGACCAGGATGATCATGCCAGAACTGTCTGATATGCATGTTATACTACCGATTGAGGTATGGTTGGTTGATTTGTCAGTCATCATTGACTATAGATATTGTGTCCTTGCTGTCTGGATACGCAAGCCTGGCCAGTACAATATGGGTAACAAGCTGTTGCCCATGTAACAAGCTCACCCTCTCCACAGACTCAAAGGAAAGTAAGAGACCGATATATTTTGTTATCAGAAGCGTCACAGGAGTTGCCAGTCAGCATTAAACCCAATGTAGAACTGTTTTAGGGACTTCAGCTCTGGATTTTTCCCTCTGGGTTTACTCCCGAAGCCTTCCCCATGAGTGGGTATAACTGCAAGGCAGCGGGGCTTTGAGATCAGAGTTTTCGTTCTCCTAGATGAGCTGCCAACCATGGCCGATGAGCACCATCTGCCAGAAGTGACAGGTTTTAAGGCGCTAGTAACCCACCTTTGCCCTTTCTCCTGTCAGTAGAAACAGTTCTGTCAGGCTTATTAACTAAGCCACACGTGAAGGCCAGGAGCTGGACTTGGCAATTTTAGGTGCACACCATTGGGAGTGTTTAATGGGTAGTGGGAACTTGTCCCCATTACCACCCCCAGCTACAACAACCTTAAGGAAACACAGACTGAGTACTGCATACATATCTGATCATCATATTACTGGGAACGTGATTGCAAGGAATAAGCAAAAGGTTCAAAAACAATGAATCTGATGTAATTAGTGGAAAGGTTTGGTGATATTAGTGGAAGTAGGTCACTCAGTAGAATGGAGAAACCTCAAGATAATATTAATCAATAGTACAAGCAAAAACCTTCATCCCATTTACTAAGTGCCTGGATAGATATGTGATGAACTGTGACCTGCTGGGCTACATATCTACAATTCAAAAGTGGGATTAGATGAAGTTAGCTCCCTTTCAGACAAGACAGATGCAATTGGCCAAAACACCATTTTTATCATCAATTTTATATGATTCTATAATGCAAAAATGTAGAACAATGAAATTATTAAGGAAAGCCCGATCGTCAATAAGGATTTTGAAAGAAATGAGGGAGAGATGAAGTGGGTCTCAGGCAGCTAACGGTTCTATTGCAGAGCAAAGAGTTTAAGAGAAGGATTGACCTTGTATTGGTTGAATGAGAGAAAAGAGGGTGCTGGCAAAGGTTATGAACTGGGTGTGAAAGTGGCCCTTTTTGATTCATGACATTAACTATGAAAGAAAGGAAAAGTATTTGCTTTGTCCTTTCACAACTTCAGAATATCTAAGGAGTTCAGCAAACAAGTTAGTCACTCTTGTATTATGGGAAATAGTTTGTCATAACAAAGTCATAAGATCAACAGTAATGCTAACTAGATAATCTGTTTCAAATTCAGTTTGTTGGAAAGAGTGAATATTGCAGGACAGCTATATAGTAGGAAGTTTGATAAGGGAATTAGGAATTGATCAAAGACAGCCTTTTTAGAAGTTGAAATGATGGATGTAAGTAAGTCACAGAGCAGGCCAACCTAATATTGCTGGGGGCAAGTGTGAATATAAAATAATGGAAGAAAAATGGAAAGCTTTCAGATCAAGATAAAAGCCTAATGTTCTGAGAAGCAAGAATTTTTTTAAAAATCTGCTATTTATACTCAACAGAGAAAAATGGCTAAATGGTATTTAGGAAAAGCCTAACTCTGAAGAGAATCTGTTACATTGAGTCATCTCTTAGGGAACTGAGCATCATTGCCAATGCTAGCATTCATTACCCATCCCTGTTGGACCTTGGGAAGTTGTTGGTGTATGCTATGACTAATGAGCCACATGGGCATTGAATTGTGGATGTACAGTCCTGGCACAGTTCTGCACAACAAGCAGAGATGTAGGGAGATGCTTGACTGGAAAATCTCTTGGTAGAAGTTCTGACCTAGCAATGGTAATGTCAGGGGTAGATGTTAAATACTCTGATGTTGATGATGATTATTTCTGGCACTTCCATGAAACAAATTTTACTTGACTGTTTTGAGCCAGTGTCTGAATATTGTCTAGGTCATGTTGCATGCAGGCAAGGGCTGCTTTATTTGCTGAGGTGCAAAGAATGGAATTCTATCAAGAGAAGTTGGCACAATATTTCAATAATTCTTTCTATCTGACAGTTTTTTTCTGAAAGCAGGATACCATAACTGTTCATTAAATACAAACAAATAACGGCATAGAATTGTGGAAGCACTGAAAGTTTTCAGGAGACATAATAACCAATAAAATGAATATTCACTTAGGAAGGCAAAACCAATTACCATAATAAAGTGTAACACTTATGTGTGGAACTAATAGGTTAAATGGAAGTCAATAGAGTAGACTGATGAATGTTTTCAAAAGGCACAGGGAAGAGATCACAAAGGAAACAATTATTCCATTCAAGTTCTGAGTATTAAAGACAATGGCAGAATGGATAGAAAGTTTAATTGGGAACAAACAAAAAATTGTGAGTCATAGCTTAGATTTAATAGCGCGACATTTGTGAAAGTTTTTGTGGAGGGCAATTCATGGAATTGTTTTTCTAAGAGCCATTGACTGTCTTGGGTTGTTTTTTTTTTGAAAAATCCATGTACTGTTCTGAGCAAAAATTATGATGTTCTCCCAGAATCAGTCAGTGTACTTTCCAACTAATAAAAAATAAACAGATACTCTGGGATCCTGATACCAAGCACATCTTTCACTCCCCTTCTCTACTGTTTTCCACAGTGATCACTCCCTACGTGACTCCCTTGTCCATTCGTTTCCCCCCCCCCCCTTCCCTTCCCACCGATCTCCCTCCTGGCACTTATCCTTGTAAGCGGAACAAGTGCTACACCTGCCCTTACACTTCCTCCCTCACCTCCATTCAGGGCTTCAGACAGTCCTTCCACGTGAGGCGACACTTCACCTGTGAGTCAGCTGGTGTGGTATACTGCGTCTGGTGCTCCTGGTGTGGCCTTTTATATATTGGTGAGACCCGACGCAGACTGGGAGTCCATTTCGCTGAACACCTACACTCTGTCCACCAGAGAAAGCAGGATCTCCCAGTGGCCACACATTTTAATTCCACGTCCCATTCCCATTATGATTTGTCAATCCATGGCCTCCTCTACTGTCAAGATGAAGCCACACTCAGGTTGGAGGAACAACGTGTTATATTCCGTCTGGGTAGCCTCCAACCTGATGGCATGAACATTGATTTCTCTAGCTTCTGTTCTTCCCCTTCTTACCCCATCCCTTATTTATTTATTACCCCCCCCCTTTTTATCTCTCTCTTTTTTCTCTTTTTCTCTGGTGCTCCCTTCCCCCTTTCTTTCTCCCTAGGCCTCCTGTCCCATGATCCTCTCCCTTCTCCAGCTGTGTATCCCTTTTGCCAATCAACTTTCCAGCTCTTAGCTTTATCTCTCCCCCTCCTGTCTTCTCCTATCATTTCAGATCTCCCCCTCCTACTCCCACTTTCAAATCTCTTACTACCTCTTCTTTCAGTTAGTCCTGACGAAGGGTCTCAGCTCGAAACATCCTCTGTGCTTCTTCCTATAGATGCTGCCTGGCCTGCTGCGTTCCACCAGTGTTTTGTGTGTGTTGTTGTTTGAATTTCCAGCATTTACAGATTTCCTTGTGTTGTCCAGTATTTGTCACTTTGCTGATTATGGTACTTTGTAGTAACCATGAATATAATTGACTGGGCAGAATTTTGGTTCATATTAATGACATAATAGGAGCCACTTGAAAGTATTTATTAATTATTTTTGAATTTAATGTGAGATTGCAAGGGTTTTTCTTTGCCTTCTTGGTGGTAGACAGGGAAGTTAAATTACATGAGAGTTACCACTGTTTTACAGTTGGAGATGTTAAAGAAATGTGGAGGCAGAGTAAGAAAATTGTGCAGATATTGACGATCTATCAAGATCTTGTAAAATATTATATGCAGTTTATGAGGACAGAAGGAAATGAAAGTAAATTTCTCAAGAATCAAATGAAATCATTAGACTCTGTTAGTGTTGCATCTAATGACATATAATAAAATAAAATGTTCCCTGGAAATCTGAAGCTTTGTGTCTAGTTATTTTTTTGTTTAGAGAAACAATGCAGAACAGGCCCTTCCTACCAAACGAGTCACACCACCCAGCAACCTACCAATATAACACCACCCTAATCATAGGACCATTCACAATGACAATGTGGGAGGAAACTGCAGCACCTGGAGGAAACCCACCTGGTTCATGGAGAGAACATACAAACTCCTTACAGACAGTGCCAGAACTGAAATCCAAACTTCTGAACACCCCAAGCTGTAATAACATTGAGCTAACTACTATGCCATCGTGATGTCCAAAGTTAAGCATAACATAGGAATATGGAGGCCTAATTTAAATTTCCCCCCTTGAAAGTTGGTGAGTTTTTTTTTCATATCTGTTTTGAGTTAATAAATACGTGGGTGGACCTGATTTAAATATCTTTGGTCTACCTGAACCACAGAGTGAAATTGAAATTTTCTACACTGAGTTTCTGTCAGCAATTCATTAGACAATAATATCTTAGATTCAGAACCTAGTTTAATGAGATGGCAAAGAGATACCTTTAATAGTTTACAGGGTTGTTTACAATGACCAAAGAATCACTTTTCTTTGGATGCTTCTGATGGATTAGAAAGAAATTTCCATATTATTATCTGTTTGGTTTTTGTTTGAAGTCATATCATGTATTGTGTCCAAACTTCTGACATAGAGGAGTGCTGCACATTTGGATTTTAAACATCTTTTAAATTTGACAAGTGTGAATTGAATTGACTTCATTACTTACACCCTTCACATACATGAAGAGTAAAAATCTTCACGTTATGTTTCCGTCTAAATGTGCAATTCATAGTAATTTGCAATAAATAGTACATACAACAGGACAATCAATATAACATAGAAATACAATTGTATCAACATGAACTAATCAGTCTGATGGCCTGGTGGAAGAAGCTGTCCCGGAACCTGTTGGTCCTGGCTTTTATGCTGCGGTACCATTTCCCAGATGATAGCAGTTGGAACAGTTTGTAGTTGGAGTGACTCGGGTCCCCAATGATCCTTTGGGCCCTTTTTACACACCTGTCTCTGTAAATGTCCTGAACACATTTACAGATGCATTGGGCTGTCTGCACCACTCTCTGCAGAGTTCTGCGATTGGGAGAAGTACACTTCCCATACCAGTCAGTGATGCAGCCAGTCAGGATGCTCTCAATTGTGCCCCTGTAGAAAGTCCTTAGGATCTGGGGACTCATGCCAAACTTCTTCAACTGTCTGAGGTGAAAGAGGCACTGTAGTGCTTTTTTCACCACACAGTCAGTATGTACAGACCATGTGAGATCCTTGATGATGTGTACTCTGAGGAACTTAAGGCTGGTCACCCTCTCAACCCCAGATCCATTGATGTCAATAGCCTGTCTCCATTACTCCTGTAGTCCACAACCAGCTCCTTTGTTTTTGTGACAAGGATAAATGTACAGAAGCTCACAAATCAACCAATGAAGCAATAGATTCAAATATGGCAAGACTGCAGGATATTAATAAATTAACACAAGGTGTTCCTTTAGTGCCAGCTGAAGATTTTCATCAAGCACCTGCCAGTTATTCCACAAGATCCTATAACAGATGATCTAAAACCCCACACGTGTTTTGGAAAACGTTAAATGGTTACATTTGAAAACCAATATGTAAGTGAATTTGACAGGTGGTTCATCTGCAAAACATTTTGCCACTAATTTACTCAAATTAGGGGAAATTGAACACAAAATCTCAACAGGAATGACTTCAATGGAAAGCTTAGGTTGAATTGTTAATTCACCTCTTGATCTGGTGCAAGAACCATTTTATCACCAACAAGTGTAAATATTCTCGTTTGAAGTTTCCTGGAGAATCAGAATCAGGTTTATTATCACCGGCATTGACATGAAATTTGTTAACTTAGCAGCAGCAGTTCAATGCAATACATAATATAGAAGAGAAAATAATAATAAATAAAAAAATAATAATAAATAAGTAGATCACCTACAATATACATATATTGAATAGTTTTTAAAACATGCAAAAAACAGAAGTACTGTATATTTTAAAAAGTGAGATAGAGTCCAGGGGTTCAATGTCCATTTAGGAATCAGATGGCAGAGGGGAAGAAGCTGTTCCTGAAGCACTGAATGTGTGCCTTCAGGCTTCTGTGTCTCCTGCCTGATGGTAACAGTGAGAAAAGAGCATGCCCTGGGTGTTGGAGGTCCTTAATAATGGACACTGCCTTTCTGAGACACCGCTCCCTAAAGATGGCCTGGGTACTTTGTAGGCTGGTACACAAGATGGAGCTGATAGATTTATGATCTTCTGCAGCTTCTTTCAGTCCTGTGCAGTAGTCCCTCCATACCAGATAGTGATGCAGCCTGTCAGAATGCTCTCCACGGTACATCTATAGAAGTTTTTGAATATATTTTTTGACATGCCATACTTCTTCAAACTCCTAATGAAGTGTAGCCACTGTCTTGCCTTCTTTATAACTGCATCAATATGTTGGGACCAGTTTAGATCCTCAGAGATCTTGACACCCAGGAACTTGAAACTGCTCATTCTCTCCACTTCTGATCCCCCTGTGAGGATTGGTATGTGTTCCTTTGTCTTACCCTTCCTGAAGTTCACAATCAGCTCTTCTGTCTTAGTGAAGTTGAGTGCCAGGTTGTTGCTGTGACACCACTCCACTAGTTGGCATATCTCACTCCTGTATGCCCTCTCGTCACCACCTGAGATTCTACCAACAATGGTTGTATCGTCATCATATTTATAGATGGTATTTGAACTATGCCTGTTTACACAGTCACATGTATACAGAGAGTAGAGCAGTGGGCTAAGCACACGCCATTGAGGTGTGCCAGTGTTGATCGTCAGCGAGGAGAAGCGATACGATATAAATGTTTAGACAGTTTGACAGATGTTAATAAAGCTCTTCAGTTTCCTGTTGACTTTTTAAAACTCTCTGTTACCACCTGGTGTACCATCACATAATCCTGAACTAAAATAAGGATCTGCAATTATGCTACTCAGGAATAATACTCCACTAATATTATACGCAGCTGCATAAGATCGCCAGTTAAATAAATCACTAGCAGATGTAATTGAGGCTACTATAATGCCTTGAAATGCTGCTGTGAAAGATTTTATACCCTTAGAACCAATTATCCCAGCTGATCTACCTTTTCAATTCAAGCATTTCAATTCCCTGCTTCACCCTTAGTTGTGCTATGAGTATTAACAAGACAATTATGGAATTGCTCAAGTAAAGGGGGAGTTGGCCTTAATATCAAAACTCAACGTTGTTAGATCCAGAGCTGGAGAAAGATGTAATATATACATTTTTATACCTAATTCCAAAAAAAGAAATATTGTGTAATTAGAAGCACTTAAGGTAAATTTAAACATTGTGCATACAGTAGGTATATTCTTATAACTCCAGAAATAGAATAGTTTTCTCTAGCTTCCAGTGATTTTCTCCACTCCCTCGTCTCTTTTTCTATTCCCTATTCTCGTTCCCGTCTTGTCTCTGCTCTTCTATACATACCCATCCCCTCCTCTGATGCTCTCCTCCTCCCCCTCTCCCATGGTCCACAGTCCTCTCCTTTCAAATTCCTTCTTCGCCTTTTCCACACGTCCCCTCCCAGCATGTGACCACAAACCATGCTGCCCCATCCACCCGCCTTCCCCTTCGCTTGGCTTCTCCAACCACCTGCCAATTGGTACTCCTTCCCCTCCCCCATCTTCTTATTCCGGCTTCCTCACCCTTCCTTTCCAGTGCTGGTAGAGAGTCTTAGCCCAAAGCTCTGACTGTTCACTCCTCTCCATAGATGCTGCCTGAACTGCAGAGCTCCCCCTGCATTTGAGTGTACTAAATGTGTTTTTTGTTTATATATTGCTTTTCAATTTGATTGGTGTCTTTAATTAAATACATAACTTTAACCCCAATGATATTATTCTTCAAATGACTCTGCATTTACTGGAGTGTTATAAACTGCAATTGCATGCAAATAAATGGGAATATCGTTATCACTAACATAATAATCTGAGCACTGCCAGATCGGGCAGCATGTAGGTTATAAAAATGAAATTACTGTACTTCTTGAAAGTCAGGGCCAAGTACTTCACCACCTATCTCCAGCAGATGTCATCTACCAGAAAGTGAACTGGAACCAAACATCTGAAAATTCTAGTGACAAAAGAATATTGAAAGGCCTAGAAGAAATTTCCTATAGTGGTGAAATCTAGACCAGAGGGCATAATCTCAGAATACAAGGACATTCCATTATAATAGAGTTGAGGAAGAATTTCTTTAGCCAAAGGATTTTGAATCTGTGGAACTCATTGCTACAGATCTGTAGAGCACAAGTCATTGAATATTTAAAGCAGAGGTTAACAGGACCCTAAATCAGTATGGGTGTCAAAAGTTACAGGCAGAAACAGGAGGATGGGGTTGAGAGGGTTAATAAATCAGCCATGAGGGAGTGGCAGACCAGACTCGATGGTTTAATTCTGCTCCTATGTTGTTATGGTCTAAAGTAGGCTAGGAACTGACCTTTTGGCATTTAGTGTTCTGGCTGTTGATTCTTTCTCTTCACTTTCTAAGATAAGGAGGATGTAAAAGTGACCTACAAAAAAGTGGTGGATACAGCCCAGTTCATCACAGGAAAACCCTCCGCACTGTTGAGAACATCTACAAAAACCACTGCCACAAGAAAGAAAAATCCATCACTGAGGACCCCACCATCCTGGCCATTCTCTTTTCTTCCTGCGACCATCAGGTAGGAAGTCCAGGAGCTTTAGGTCCCATACCGCTAGTGTACTGATCTTTAGAGGTGCAGTTTGTTTTGTATGGACATCGCTTCCTGTATATACGCTGCTTTTTATATCATTTTCTACGCAGGTTAATTTTGATCCGATTTGAAGCAGATGGTGGAAAGGCTAAGATTAACGTCATGGGCACCCAAGTTATTTCAGACTGTGTGAGAGTAGAATCTGTATAAACGAGAAGATTGTATGCAAGCAAACTAAACACACTGACATACTTAACACTTGTCACTCGGAAGATGTTTATAAGCTGGTGCCTTCCATTGATGAAGAGGTCTTCCTTCAAATCATGAACAGAGTTTTGCAAAGGCTAGTTATGTGGCTCCTCTTCCTTTCTGCTCTCCTACCAAACAACAGAGAGCAGGCCCTTAGCTGCACATTGAGACGGAAACCAGAAATGAGAGGTCACTATGTGGAGTTCATGGAGAGACTCTTCAGAAAGATTCATGGTGATGTGGCTCCTCCACTGGATCCCAACAAAGAAAACTGGTATTTGCCCAGCTTTGGAGTTTAACCCCCAGAACCCTGCTAAAATACAAATTTTCTTTGATTCAAATGAACAGTTCAAAGGCATATCACAGAACAATATCCTCTTGCAGGGTCTAGACCTCAATAAGTCTGCTCGGGGTCCTCATGTGCTTCAGAACTGAGTCTATCACAGTGATGGCAGGCATCAATTAAATGATCCACAGCTTCCTAGTGAGAAAGGATTATCGATATTCTCGTGGTTTTGTGACCGCAAGACAACTAGATTCTGGAGGACCACACGAGAGTTCATGGATTTGGAAACTGCCCCTCACTAGCTGTGGCAATCTATAGCCTGAAGAGGACAGCTATCAAGGGAGAGAGGGAATTCAGGACCAAAGCACAAAGGTATATAGAAAGGTATTTCTATGTCGATGGTGGTCTTAAATCATTTTCTAGTACAGAAGAAGCATTCAGTTTGCTGAAGGCAGCACAAGACATGTTGGCACAGTCTAATCTCAGACTGCATGTCAGAGCTGAGGTCGTGTACTGTTTCCCATCCGAAGGCCTGGCCAACGGTCTCTGGAATATTTACTTTGGACAGGACCTCCCTCCTATGTAGTGCAGGCTGGGCCTTGGATGGACCTCATTACCAAGACCCTCACTTTCCAGGTCACTGATACAGGAAGACCCTTTGTGTGCTATGGCGGGACGAACAACAGTCTATTTGGCCCTCTTGGAATTGCTGCTCCAGTCAGTATCCAGGGACACTTTATACTAAGAGATTTTATCTTGGACACTTGTGGATGGGATGTCCCACTCCCCAAAGAGAAAGACAAGCGGAGACAACAGTGTTGCTCTTTTCTTCAGGAGTTTTCAAGGTTTGAAGATTCTGAGAACCTTCACTACAGATCTGCTATCTAAAGCTCAAAAGAAAGAACTCTGCGTCTTCTGTGATGCATCAGCTAAAACTATTGCTGTTTTTGTATTTCTGAAGGTTACATATGCTGCTGTATATAGTGAAGTTGGATTCATCCTGGGCAAGGCAAAGCCTGCTCCCAAAACAGATCTCACCGTACCAAGGCTTTAACAAAAAAGCTGAACACAGAACTAAACAGTATCAAGTTCTCAACCAACAGCAATGGTGCGCTCGGTAAAACATCCAAAGAAACAAAGAGATTCTATATTTTTAAGACCATAAGATACAGGAGCAGAATTGGGCTGTTTGGCTCGTCGAGTCTGCTCTGCTATTTCATCATGGCTGATTGAATTTTGCTCTCAAACCCAATCTCCTGCTTTTTCCCCAAATCCCTTTATGCCCTGACCAATCAAGAATCTATCAGCCTCTGCCTTAAGCATACATAAGGCCTTGGCATCCACAGCTGCCTATGGCAAAGAATTCCATGGATACACCACTCTCTAGCTAAACAAATTCTTCCACATCACCATTCTAAAAGGACGCCTCTCTATTCTGCCTCTAGTCTTAAACTCTCCCACTATAGGAAACATCTTCTCCATACCCACTCTATCAAGGCTTTTCACTGTTTGCTAAGTTTCCAAGAGGTCATCCCTCATTCATCTGAATTCCAGTGAATACAGACCCACAACCATCAAGCACTCTTCATATGACAACACATTTAATCCTAGAATCATTTTTGTAAACCTTTCTTTGAACCCTCTACAGTTTCAGCACATCCTTTGTAAGGTAACGGGTCCAATCTGCTCACAGCATTCCAAGTGAGGCCTCATCAGTGTTTTATAAAGTCTTAACATTACACCCTTGCTTTTATATTCTAGTTCTCTTGAAATGAATACTAATATTGCATTTGCCTTCCTCAACAAAGACTCAACTTGCAAATTAACTTAGCCTGGCATCCATATGTCAAACTTAGCTACTGAAATTAAAAGTCATTTGGTGACACATGTGACCTTTGATAATAAATTTACTTTGAAGGTTTTCCAGATGTTGATGAAAAGAATGCATTTAAATGTTGTTTGCATGTATGTTTAATAAAGTCTCGCATAAAAGATTGATTTACAAAATCAAGAAAGGGTCATTAATATTAAGAAGAGATATTGGCTTAAACATGTGATGCAAAATGCAATGGCAAATAATTAATTTTCAGGTTTGGAAGATAATAGTGGTGTTCCCCAAGGGTGACTGCTGAGACCTCTGCTTTGCTGCTGTGAGTGGCTTGGACTTGACCTGCATGGTAAAATTCCAAATTTACACATGACAATAAATGGACATTTTGGAAACAGTGACATATGAAATTAAATGCACAGAAGTTTATCAGAATTTTTTGAATGTTAGAGTAAGTACAAGGGGAGATCATATTAATAAAATGGCAAAGTTCTGGATGTTCAGAAAGTATGGAACCTGGTTATAAAAGTTGCTGATGCCCATTATCACACGGCATCACCTCCCAAACTCACGAATTTTCCACACACGTAAAAAATATGTGAGCATTTGGGTGGTAACACCACAACCTCTCAGGAACCTCTTCTCAAAATGAACAATGAATTTTGAGAACCACACCACAAGAATTGACTTCTAAAAGTATCTATACTGTCTTAAAAGTAATTGCAGTGGATGTAGATGCACAAGGAAAAGAAATACTAACTGGGGTAGTTCTTGAGGGCCCACTGGCTACAGTTAGTGGCCACAATAACTGATCCAGAAGCAAAATAATCTGTACTCCAGCAACGAGACTTAAACACCAGTATTATCTCATATGATTCAGTGGGGTAGTCAAATCCCCAAAACTCCCTCAAAGCCTTTGACATTTGATAAAATCCTGTCCTTAACTTTGCTAAGAATGACCATGAATTTTAAGAAAACAAAACTCAGTCCTACATCAATGAGGAGTAACCTAAGTAACTTCCCTAAATTACTAAAAAAGCAGAAAGTACAGGGATCCTTCATGTCGATGTGTGAGGCTGGGGTTGGGTAGTTTTGGCAGAGATATTAGCAAGTACTGAGAAATGGATATCTTTCCTGTTGCAGCTGTTAACTCTTAACAAAGTGCATCTCATGACAAATTTAATTCACCCCAACGTTGTATGGTGGACATTCAGAATCAATACGGCACTATTAAAAATGAACTCAAGAATTTTATGAAGACTAAGAATTTTTTTTTAAATAACCTGAAACACTTTGAAAACGAAATCTGTCCACCCTGCAATCCTAAAGTCCGATGAAATCAATGGAGAGAGAAATTCTTATTATTGTTGTTTTAATTGCTTTAATTATTATGAACATTACTGTCATGACATAAGAGGGGACTGTTTGTTCCCTCAAGTCTCTGTAATCATATCAATCCCATTCCAGTATTGTACAAAATTGAACCTCTCAGGATCTAAGACCCAGTTTCCCAGAGTGAATACAAGGGGTTCTCATCAATACACACAAAATGCTGGAGGAACTCAGCAGACCAGGCAGCATCTATGAAAAAGAGTACAGTCGACGTTTCGGGCCTAGACCCTTTGGCAAGGCTGGAAAAAAAGATACATTTGACGTTTAGGGCCGAAGCAGATTCAAAACCCAGACTCCACTGCATCACTGCAGCCTCCAACAACCTCGGACACCTGCATTGATAGTGGTGGAGTTTGGCTTTGGAATCTGCTTTGGCCCAAAATGTTGACTGTACTCTCTTCCATAGATGCTTCCTGGCCTGCTGAGTTCCTCCAGCATTTTGTGTCCGTTGATTAGATTTCCAGCACTTGCAGATTTTCTCTTGTTTATGACAAAGGATTCTGAGCAGGCCAGCACTAGGCTGTTTGATCCCTTGGAGATGCTGCGGCTGAACATTTTCAAACACACACCTGCAATTTGCCAGTAAATTTAAGACGTGCCTTTAATGACAAATGCCTAGTTATCCTGGACTTGCTGGTAGTTCAGCAAAATCTGGCCCATTATTTATGATTTTAAAACTAATTTAGCATTTAGAAATGTATTGTAGTACTGTGACTTCACTTACAGATATAAATATCACAATAGTGCCTGTGTAGATTCACTTAAAATGTGTGAAAACACTTCCCAATGGAATGCCAGTTCTTTAGCATTTAAAAAAATTAACCCACTTTTTGTTTTTGCCTTATTTCCTTATCTGTTAAGTTGGTTTATGCTGATTGTTCAATTGGATCTAGCAACATATACTCACTCATCAAAATGATATGTGTTGGTCAACATTGTAAAGGCACACTTTGTAAAGGCCTTTTGTTTAACAGGAAAACTTCCGAAGGTTGAGCAGTGTCTGTGGGAAGAGAGAAATTGTTGACATTTTGTGTCAAAATCCTGCATCAGGACTCAGAGTGGAGGGGCAGAATGGACAGAATAAAGAGGAGAAAGGAAGTGGTGAGGGAGGAGTCTGGGAAGTGAGAGACGATAGCAAGAAGGTAGTGCCAGCTCGGGGAGGAGAGGGGGGAGTTGGGGGATAGTGGCAGGTGAATGGTAGATGGAAGCAGATAAAGAAAAACATGAGAGGTGAAGGGAAAAGAGCATGAAGGTTGGAGAAAGCAGCTAGAGTGAGATAAGTAGGTACAGAAAGGTACAGAAGCCTGAAAGCACACACTCAGTGATTGAGGAACAGCTTCTTCCCCTCTGCCGTCCGATTCCTAAATGGACATTGAAGCTTTGGACACTACCTCACTTGTTTAAATTATTTATTTCTGTTTTTGCAATATTTTTAATGTAACTATCGTGTGTGTGTGTGTGTGTGTGTGTGTGTGTATTTATTTTCTATATTTATATCACGTACCTGCATTGCATTGTACTGCTGGCACTATTCACAACATATGCTGGTGATATTAAACCTGATTTTGATTCTGATTCTGAAGGATATCAGTGCTGTAATCTGATAAGTAAGTAAGTTGTTATGGAAACTATGGGGGAAGAGGTAATAGGTAGATGCTGAGGGAGCCTGTGGGTGAACTGTGTGCGTAGTAGATGGATGGAAACCGGAGGGGGAGGGTAACAAAGGTGGTTGATGGTAAAGGTATGTGGTTCGAGGAAAAAGGTGCACATTTGGAAGAACCCCAGGAAGGTTGGAAGGAGGGAAAAGCTGGAGGGGAGGTTACTTACAACTGGAAAACTCACTGTGCTATATATTAGGTTGTGGACCATCCAGGTGAATTGTGAGGTGCTGTTCCTATAATTTTAGTTGTGCCTCACTGACAAGAATGGACAGGCCAACCTGGGAATGGGAAGGAGAACTGCAATGTCATGCAATTGGGAACATTGACCAAGTGTAGGAGTTCTGCAAAATAGTTGTCCAGTCTGCCCTTGGGCTCACTGGTGTGGAGGAGGTCACAGCAGGAGCACTGAATGCATCAGGTGAGGTTGGGAGAGGTGCACATGAACCTTTGCCTCGCCTGGAAGGACTGCTTAGCTGAGAGAAAAAGTAATAGAGAACAAGTATTACTTCCTCTGTGTGTGTGACTGCAGGGGTAAGTATCAGGAGTCAAGGAGGGATGAATGGACCAGAGACTCATGGGGGAGTTGTCCCTGTGGAAGACAGAAATAGAGGATGAGATGATGGGATCCTGGATGAACAAAGGATGATGTGCTGGTACGGGAAAGGTGAGGACTGGAGGAACACTGTCTCTGTTCAGACTGGAGGTAGTGGGGTGACAGCGGAAGTACGAGAAATGGAAGAGGTGTGAGAATGACAATTCCTTTTCCCACCTAAAGGCTGCTCAATGCTCTAAGTTCCTCTAGCAGATGTTTATTGCTCCAGATTCCAGCATCTTCTGTCTCTTGTGTATACTATCCTTTTGTAAAAGTGTGAGGCAAAGTGTTTCTGGTGTGATGGTTTTCAAATGGACTTAATTAACTGAATGTTCCTCTATGAGAAATTCAAACTGGAATTTTCTTGGTCTATAGTACGTGGTCAAATAGATATTCAAGCAAGAGTTTCTGCCCTAAGGTCAGTAGATATATATATAACAGAAGTGATGTAAGACAGGCTAGGGCTTAACTGTTGGTTGTTTTACAATAAAGCACAAAGTCAAAATGAAACCTCAGAAGTGGAAAGTCTTAGCTGGGAGTTCAGCTGTTCCCTTCAGAAACATCAAGCCCAAATATGGATTGCGCTATTCTTTGCTTTAATAAATGGGCTCAAATGAGAAGGAGTAACATTTCAGACATCTGCTATTCTGCTGAATCTAATGATTATTGAAACAAAAGCTGGGTTTGGTCTGTTCCTAAAAGCGAATGCAAAATGTGTTTGAATAGTGGAGTGATGGTAATAGAGTTTCTGCTGTCACTGTAAATATTGGATCAGGCCATGTGGCCAACCTGCCTTTCCGTATGTTATGGATGACATTACGTCACCCTGATTCAACCTCTCTTCCACAGGAGTTGAAGAAATATATTTGCAACCCATGGCCTTCTCTAGTCCTTTTATGGTTAAAGAACATAGTAAGAACAGAACATGCCACTTTGTCCATCATAAATGCACCGACCATGATGCCAAGTGAAACTAAACCACTCTGCCTACACATGGTGTGTATCCCTCTATTCTCTGTGGTCATGTGTCTGTCTAAACGTCTCTCAAATGCTGCTTTCATATCTGCTTCTACCACTTCCTCTGGAAAGTGTATTCCAGGCACCTGCACTCATCGTGGAGGGAAAAAACAATTTGTAATGCTAATCTGCTTTAAATTTTCCTCCTCTTGCTTAAGCTCTTTTCTATTTGATACTTTCACCTTGGGGAAAAGTCTCTGGACCTACTCTATTGATTCTTTCTCATAAGGTAATTCAATTCAATCCGTTGCTTCCAACACTCCTGAAAAATCAAACCACATTTATTCAGTCTCTCCTTAGTTAATAAGCATTCAATTCAGGCAACACCTGGTAAACACCTTCGGCATCTTCTCTAAAGCCTCCCCATCCTTCCTGTCGTGTGATGATCGGAAATGGACACATACACTAAATGTGGTTTAATCTAAGTTTTATACAGTTGTAACATGACTTCCCAACTAAAGAAGGACAAACATGCAGTACACCATCTTTGCCACCCTATGCAGTTGTTTTAGCACTGTCGGGGAACCATGGACTTACACTCCAAGATTCCTCTGTACATCACTGCTCTGAAGGGCCCTGCATTTATTGTATCCTTTCCAAGATGGTTTAAACACTCTCTGTGCTTGGAACTGCTTGGTAAAGGAGCCTTTTTAAACTAAACAAATCAAAGTAAAAACAACACAAAATGCTGGTAGAACACAGCAGGCCAGTCAGCATCCGAACGCTCTGCTCTCCGCTCCCTCCGCACCAATCCCAACCTCACTATAAAACCCACTGATAAGGGGGGAGCTGTTGTTGTCTGGCGTACTGACCTCTACCTGGCCCAGGCACGGCGACAACTCCCTGATACCTCCTCTTATTTACCCGTTGATCATGACCCCACTAAAGAGCACCAGGCCATTGTCTCCTATAAATGTAGATGCTGCCTGGTCTGCTGTGTTCTACCAGCATTTTGTGCGTGTTGTTTAAATTTCTAGTATCTACAGGTTTCCTCGTGATTGCAAATCAAAGTAGAAGTTTTTTTTTCCTTGGAAAGATCTTTGGCTGTAATTATTTTAATGATCCTTCATGGTATACAGTGAAAGTTAGATATGGCGCAGTAGAAAGCCATTCAGCCCATCAGATTTGGATTTGATACTACAGTCTTTTTGGCTGTTAAGTCAGCAATTGAGCTTACAGTTTTCATGATTGGAATTGGCTGGAGGTAATCAAATACTAAATGTAGTTTACTTAAACATGCAAATTTCTTTATTTATAGTGAAGATTACAATATATTGTACATATTTGCATAGCTAAATCCCATAGGGAAAGTAACTGGCTAGATAACCTGCTCTTCTTCAAATGCTGCTGTGGGTGCATTGAACAGACTGAATTTTGATTTTACATTTCAACTGAAATCCAATATTCTCTTCACCACCACTCCCCACAAGGCCGTAATTCTCCAACATGAACATATACAACAGTATTACATTTGGGTTGTTGTCTGGTCCTGTAGCTTTTGCTTTATACACTGCCCTCATCTGGTTGTTGATCTTACTTTATCACTAGTATCTGGCCAATGTCAGATAGGCACCGGAGGAGCTAAGCACATAACCAGCAGGCAGGAAACCCAGCATCCCGATATCTTCCCTATCATTGCGGGAGATTTCAACCAGGCCAACCTGAGCAAGTCTGAACAACTACCACTGGACTAACCTTAAATCAATGAGGGATGCAGGGTTTGAATGCTGTAACATCTTACAAAGTTGGATTAAGTGACATGAGCGACAGCAGGGCTTTGCTTCCATATGAGCTTAATGCCTTCAATGCTTGTTTTGACCATCAGAAGAGGGAGGAATCATCAAATCCCCACATCTCCTTTGGTCTCAGTATCTGAAGATGACATGCAGGCTGCCTTCAGTAGAGTGAATCCAAGGAAAGTTTCTGGTCCAGCCAGGATACCTGGCCAAGTACTAAAGGCCAGTGCTAACCAACTGGCTGGTGTGCTTACGGATATCTTCAACCTCTCGATTCGGCAGAGTGAGGTAGCCATTTGCTTCAAGAAGGCTTCAATTATACCCAAGAAGAGCATGGTAACCTGCTTCGATGACTATCACCCAGTTGCATTTACATCCACAGTGAAGTGTTTTGAGAAGCTAGTGATGAAACATAACAGCTCCTGTCTGAGCAGTGACTTGGATCTGCTCCAATTTTCCTACTGGAGCAAAGGGTTCACTGCAGGTGCTATCTCGTTGGGTCTTTGCACAACATTGGAACATCTGGACAACAAAGATACATACATCAGGACATTCTTTATCGATCCCAGCTCAACATTTAATACCACCGTCCCCTCAAAACTAATCAGTGAACTCCAGGACATGGGCCACAATACCTCCTTGTGTAATTGGATCCTGGATTTCCACACTTGCAGACTCCAGGGAATTTGGATCCGTAAAGGTAACACCTCCACGATCTCTGTAAGCGCAAGAGCACCACAAGGATTTGTGCTTAGTCCCTGCTCTACTCACTTTACGCCTATGACTCTGTGGCTAAGCACAGCTCCAACACCATATACAAATTTGATGAAAACCTCTGTTGTGGGTCGTATCAAAGGTGGTGATGACTCAGCATACAAGCGGGAGATTGAAAATTTGGCTGAACTGTCTCGCAACAACAACCTCTCACTCAATGTCAGCAAGACCAAGGAACTGATTGTAGACTCGCACCACCAGGTTCAAGAACAGTTACTACCCCTCAACCATTAGGCTCTTGAACAGTTACTACCCCTCAACCATCAGGCCCTTGAACAGTTACTACCCCTCAACCATCAGGCTCTTGAACAGTTACTACCCCTTAACCATCAGGCTCTTGAATTGTTACTACCCCTCAACCATCAGGCTCTTGAACAGTTACTACCCCTTAACCATCAGGCTCTTGAATAGTTACTACCCCTCAACCATCAGGCTCTTGAACAGTTACTACCCCTTAACCATCAGGCTCTTGAACAGTTACTACCCCTCAACCATCAGGCTCTTGAATAGTTACTACCCCTCAACCATCAGGCTCTTGAACAAAAGTGGATAACTACACTCATCTATTGAGATATTCTTACAACCAATTATCTCACTTTAAGGACTCTTCATCTTGATATTTCATGCTCTCATTATTTATTGCTATTTATTTATAGTTTTCTCTACTTGATCTTTCATTGATCCTGTTTTAGTTACTATTCTATACATTTACTGAGTATAACCACAGGAAAAAGAATCTCAGGGTTGATTGTGCTGACATATAGTACTCTGAAATAAAAAACTTTGCCTTTGAGATGTGGAACCTGTGTAGCCAACACACTTGTCCACTGTTATACCACCATCAAGAACACCTACTGTGCCATCCCACACCCATACTTTGGAAAGTCCGATCATCTGGATGTACTTTAACTCCTAGTGTATAGGCAGAGACTAAAGACCTCGGCATCAGTGGTGAGGGTCGCTGGTTAAGGATTGTGGAGGAATGCTTACAGGGCTGCTTTGAGTCAGTGGACTAGAAAATATTCAGGGATTCATGTTTGTGTCTGATTAGTGTTATGAACCCCGTAACTGGGTATCTTACCAACAAAGATAGGAGTATCCGTTGAAGTCTGATGATACTATTTTTAACAGTAGTTATTAGTAAAAATACACAAAAAATAATATCAATGCAAATATACAGATAATATACATCATCAATACTAAACATAAAAGTGCGGGTATAATAATAATCAATAAGAAATAAGCTCTATCATTGCCTAGGGGATAATGAATTGTCCGATGGAAATATAAAGTTCGGTTCAGTTCATGCAGGCTGTGGTAGTTGTTGATCACTGTGTTGCAATTGTTGGAGAGAGAGAGAGAGTAACAGCTATTGATTTGCCGACTTTCCTTTTATGATCTTGATCCGTTGATGTGTTGTTGTTGTTGTGGCCATTCACGTATGACCCCTCCATCCTTTAGCTAGACCGTTCCGTGGAGGACTCGTCACCCAGGCAAGAGTGGACACACACACAAGCCCCCACCGGTCTCACAGCGTCTCTCCTGGTGCGTCTGAGGGGTGTTTCCCCAGACCCTACTTTTATCCCCACTCACGGGGTCTCAGGTGTCAATCAAGTTGGGATGATGCAACCCATCAACCAAACCTCTCTGGTTGTCCCCTGAGGGGTTTCAATGAATAGAACAGTACTCAATACACAATCCTTCTCCAAGAGACAATAGTGGTTCCATTCTGCTTTTGTTAGGAGGAGACATTCCACTTTTGTGTATCTCTGCATTGTCTCTCTCTCATTTCCTTGGTATCAGACCTGAAATAATAGTGATTTTGCGATTCTCAAAAGGGGGGGGGGTGACGTTGCACCCTTCTGCCCATCAGAGTTGCTCCTCATTTGTAACACCCCCATCCTTCTAAGAATTTTCACCCAAAAGGGGAAAATTAACTAATACAGTCTTACAGAATTTCAGAATCTAACACAATACAAAAGAGTTTTCACTACAGAGTAATACAGTTATGCATTCAATTTAGCATCTAAACAGTTAGCGATTACATTGTCACTTTCTTTAATATCTTAATATTTTGTACCTTAATTAATTCCTGTAGCATCAGACTCCAATTTAATAACCAGTTATTTTCTTTTATTCCTTTTCTTCAGCAAAAACAAAACTAAAGGGTTGTGATCTTAATTATATAATACAAAATGTGAACCAATACATGTGTGATTATTCTGTAGTACATTACAAAAGTTTATGCAAATACTAATCTTTATTTTACTTTTAAATTTAACAGTCAATCTTCCATGGTGTTGTCTTTATTATTTACATGCTTTGTCGAAATCCCTTAAAACCAGATCCTGTTATTTAAAGTGGCATTTTTTCAACCTTCGCCTCTTTTCCACTTGACTCCCACATGGTTAGCTTGCTCACCAGTGTGGAATAGGCTTTCGCATGCTCCTTTCATAGGAGTTATTTTATCAACAATGTTTTCCAAACTTAGCCCATCTTCTGAACTTCCACACAATTCTTTATTTTTAAGCAAGTCGTTAGTTTTATCTTCAGGACCCTTCATTCTATTAATTTTCAGGGTAACATCTGCAAGTGATCCCTCTTTATCCAAACAACATTTCAAGTTCTGCCTCTTCACAGCACACCCATGAATAATATTAGCAAGTGGGGTACCTTTACATTCCAAATCAAACTGTAATTGATTCGCAGGCACCTTGTTAACAAGCCATTGTTCCTTCAGCCTGGTTACTGCTTCTGACACCAAAGCAGACTTTAAATTTTCTTTATTCAATTTAGGAACTACACTTTTCCCTTCACATGACCAGCTTCCATCTCCTCACTAACTTTTAACACACCTTCTAACACAAACAACTGGGAATTCTCACTTCCCACTAATACCAAGGTTAACCCTTTTTTCACTGAACCAAGCCCATCTGACCCAAAAGGACTGCATTCCTTTTCAACTAAATCAGATACCTCAGACTTTTCCTGAGTTTCATTACTAGGTTCAGTACCACGTGCATCCACATCTTGAACACACTCAAAACGGGACATCTGCCTCTTCCAGGCTTTCAATACCCGTCCCCTTTTCAAATTCTAAGTTCCCCTGATCCTCCCAACTACTCTCTGGGCAACTCCCATCCAGAGTAAACTCAACCTTGCGGGCTGAAACAACCTCATCTGCCAACCCAGCAGACTCCTTCAAGATAATGGCATCCTTTTCATCTAGGACTGCCCTTACTTCATTATTGGGAACACATTTAAATTCTTCGACTTCTTCAAACAGTTCTGTCAAGCCAGACAGATCATTCATGTCCAACCCTGGACCTTCTAACTGCCTTATCGGTTTCTCAATTTTACTCCGTGCCTCTATAAATTTCCTCCTGGCTAAGGGTAGGTTTACCTCCTCTCCTTTACTCTCTTTCTCCTCCCTATTCTCCGTTTTACCATCCCCTAACCCCTCTTGGTACAGGGTCGGTAAAAATGTCTCAGCCAAATCGACACTGGACTGATTTAAACTGGTCTCTTTCTCAGCTGCCTTTCTCGACATACTGCGAGTGATCGCGCATGCGGGATAGATCTTGGAATCTAGGGGTGGGTCCTCAACACTTACAGGCTTGCTCGTCAGCTTCACTACTGCACACATGTCACCACCAGGACGTCCACGCCGTCTCCCGGAAATTCTGACTGTACCCTTATTAACTGGTCCAGATACCAGATCACAGTTTATAATGATCCTATGCAAAGGCACAGCTTCTGTCCCTTTTCCTATGCCTCTCAAAGCTACCTCTCCAGTCTCAGGACCAAAATCCAGTACCTTACTGAGAATCAATGACTGCTCAGCTCCAGTATCTCTCCAGATCCGCACTGGAACTGGGGTTTCTCCCACTTTCACAGACACGGTCCCTTCTGAAATAAATTTCTCACGCCCCTCCCGTACTTTATCTACCTGGGGCCTCGTCAATTTGCTGATCGACTCAATTCAGCCTGTAGGGACTGCTGCTTTCCCTTTTCCTGTTTCCTTCCTTGGAGCAAAGCACTGAGATGCAATACGACCAACCTTTCCACAATTAAAACAGGTCAAGCCAGGAACCCTCCTGCCAGCCTGCCTTTCCTCCTCCTTACTTTTACCACTAGCTCCCGGTTGAATTTCAACCTCAGCTGGTGGGCTTTCTCTACCGTTCCTACGGTCTTTCTGGTAACTCTTATTTGAGGAAAACCTTGTCTTGTGGGTTAGGGCATATTAATCTGTGAACCTGGCAAATTCTGATATAGACTTCTTTGGCTTCTCATTCAAATACATCTGGATATCATCCAAAACACAACCTTTAAATTCCTCAATCAGAATTAACTCTCTGAAATGCCGAAAATCCTCATCCATCATTTCTGCTGCACACCAACGATCCAGGAGCACACCCTTCTCATAGGCAAACTCTGCATACGTCTGATTCCACCCTTTCCTTAAATCTCTGAACTTTTTTCTATAGGCCTCAGGTAGGCCCGAAGAATGGCCTCCTTTACTTTCTCATAATTCTCAGACTCCTCCTCCTCCACAGACAATGCCGCATATGCCCTTTGTGCCATCCCTTTTAACACACTTTGTAACAACGCCACCCACTGACCTCTAGGCCACTTCTGATTCACTGCCACCTTTTCAAAATGCAAGAAATAACTATCAACATCTGTCTACTCGAACAGAGGTACTAACCTCAACTCCCTACTAACATTAAACCTCTCCTCTCGGTCTGCCCCTTGGACCCTTCTCTCTTGCTTTAACTTCTCCATGTCCAACTCATGCTGCCTCTGTTTCTACTTCTCCCTTTCAGCTCTTTCATGCTCCCTGCTTTTCAGCTCTTTCCTTCTTCTTTTCAGCTGCTTCCAGCTGTTTTAACCTAATTTCATGCCCCCTCTTCACCTCTAACACCTTCAGCTGGGGCTCATAATCCCTTTTCTACATCCAGCCTCAATTTTTCAAACTCTAACTGAGCCGTCTCAATAGCTGGTACCTTTTTAGGGATCTGTTCCAATACCTCAACCGAAAACACATCCTTCTCAATATAATACTGAGTTATGGCCCTCCGCATCTCCCACTTTTTCATTGATGACCTCACCTCTGCGAGATTTAGTCCTTTCACAATATTTACCAAGTACGTCTTTGTGGCCTCCTCTAGCGTCTTCAAAGTCGGGTTTTGTGTAAATTCGTCTACGTCCATCTTTTCTGGTTTCCCGTCTGGTTACCTGCACAACCAGATCTAAGTCTGGACTTAAAAGCCCGATTCACTGGCCCTCCAATTTGGTATCAAATCCCAGACGAGCCCCCAAGTTGTTACAAACCCCGTAACTGGGTATCTTACCAGCAAAGATAGGAGTATCCATTGAAGTCTGATGATACTATTTTAACAGTATTTATTAGTAAAAATACACAAAAATAATATCAATGCAAATATACAGATAATAGACGTCATCAATACTAAAGCTAAAAGTGCGGGTATAATAATAATCAATAAGAAATAAGCTCTATCATTGTCTAAGGGATAATGAATTGTCCGATGGAAATATAAAGTTCAGTTTGGTTCATGCAGGCTGCGGTAGTTGTTGATCACTGTGTTGCAATTGTTGGGGGGGGGGGGAGGAGAGAGAGAGAGAGAGAGAGAGAGAGAGAGAGAGAGAGAGAGAACTAGGGTGCCCAATACTTTTGCTCAGCACTGTAGTAATTTTATGTTTTGCACTGTACTGCTGCCAGAGAAAACAAATTTCAGGACATATGTGGGTGATGATAAACCTGATTCTGATCTGTGCATCTGGTGACCCTGTGATCTCTGTCTCAGAGACCAACGTCAAAATATCTTTCATGATCGTGAAACCGTGCAAGGAATCAGGTCCTAATGGTGTACCCGGGGCGCTAAAAACCTGTGCCACCCATCTGGTGGAAGTGTTCAAGGACAACTCCAATCTCTCACTGCTGCAGTTGAATGTTCTCACCTGCTCAAAAGGGCAATAATCAAACCAGTGCCCAAAAAAAGCAGGGTGAGCTGCCTCAATGAATATTGCTCACATCTACAATGATGAAATGTCTAGAGAGGTTGGTCAAAGCTAGAATCAATATAAACAAAGACCTGGCCCTGTTGCAATTTGCCTGTTGCCCCAAAAGATCTATATTGGATGCAAACTCATCGGCTCTCATCTTGGCCTTAGATCAGCTGGACAACAGCAATAGCTATGCTAAGCTCCTGGTTATTGAAAACAACTCAGCATTCAACACAATTTTACTCTCAGTTTGAATCAAAAAGCTTCAAAACCTGGGTGTCCTCATGTTCTTCTATAACTGGATCCTTGACATCCTCACCAGGAGACCACACTCACTGCAGATCAGAAATAATATCTCTTCCTCACTGACCATCTACACTGATGCATCTCAAAGATGTGTGCTTAGCCACTGCTCCACTCTCCCTACGCCCATGAATGTGTGCCTAGGCACAGCTCAACTCTATCCATTCATTTGCCAATGGCATAACTATTTGATAGAAATTCAGATGATGTGAAGGCATACAGGATCAAGATAGATTAGCTAGTTGTGTGGTGCCACAACAACAATCTTGCACTCAACATGAGTAAGACCAAGGAATTAATTGTAGACTTCAAGAAGAGGAAGTCAAGGGAACACACAACAGTCCTCAGCGAGGGATCAGAAGTGGAAAAGGAGAGCAGTTTCAAGTTCCTGACTGTCAGCATCTTTGAGGCCCAAAGGATCGATGCAATTACAAAGAAGGCACAACAGCAGCTATATTTCATTATGAGTTTGAGGAGAATTGGTATGTTACCAAAGTCACTCACAGATTCCTACAGATGCAACATGGTGAGCATTCTAACTGGTTGCATCACTGTCTGGTATTGAAGGGCCACTTCAGTGGATCAGAAGAAGCTGCAGTAAGTTGTAAACTCTGCCAGATCCATCATGGGCACTAACCTCCCCTGCATTGAGGACATTTTCAAAAGGTGATGCTTCAAAAAGTCAGCATTTATCATTAAGGATCCCAGTAACACAGGACATGCTCTCTTCCCATTGCTACCAGCAAGGATGAAGACACGTACTCAACACTTCAGAAAGAGCTTCTTTCCCTCTGCCATCAGATTACTTAATGGAAATGAACCCATGAACACTGCCAAAATCAGCATGATTTCCTTAAGAGGAAACCTTGCCTAAAAATCTGTTGCAATTCTTTGAGAAAATAACAAGCAGAATAGACAAAGGAGTCAGTGCACGTTGTATACTTGGATCTTCAGAAGGTCTTTGACAAGGTACCACACATGAGGCTGCTTAACAAGGTAAGAGCCCAAGATATTAAAGGAAAAATATTAGCATGGATGGAAGATATAGGAGCAGAATTAGGCCATTTGACCCAACAAGTCTGCTCTGCCAGTCCATCATGGCTGATCAATTTTCCTCTCTGCCCAATCTCCTGCCTTCTCACCATAATCCTTCATGCCCTGACCAATTAAAAATCTATCAATCTCTGCTTTAAATCCACATCAAGACTTATCCTCCACAGCTGCCTGTGGCAATGAATTCCAGAGATTTACCACTCTCTGGCTAAAGACATTCCTCCTCATTTCCATTCTAAAAGGACGCCACTCTATTCTGAGGCTGTGTCCTCTGAGCTGAACCTCTCCTACCATAGGAAACATCCTTTCCACATCCACTCTATCAAGTCCTTTCACTATTCAATAGGTTTCAATGAGGCCATCCCTCATTCATCTGAATTCAGGTGAAATCAGTCCAGAACCATCAAATGCTCTTCATATGACAAGTCATTGATTCTGGAAATTTTTTTGTGAACCTCCTTTGAACCCTATCTAGTTTCTGCACATCCTTTCTAAGATAAGGGGCTTCAAACTGCTGACAATACTCCAAGTGAAGCCTCACCAGTGCTTTGTAAAGTCTCACCATTACATATCTGCTTTTATATTCTAGTCCTCTTGAAATGAATGCTAACATTGCATTTGCCTTCCTCATCACAGACTCAACCTGCAAAATAACCTTCAGGGAATCCTGCACAAGGACTCCCAAGTCCTTTTGTGTCTCAGTTTTTTTTTGTATTTTCTCTCCATTTATAAAATAGCCAACCCTTTCATTTCTTCTACCAAAGTGCATGAATATGACCACACACCTCCCAAGACTGTATCCCATCTGCCATTTCTTTGACCATTCTCCAAATCTGTCAAAGTCCTTCTGTTGCCTCTCTACTTCCTCAATACGACCTGTTCCTCCATATATCTTTGTATCATCTGCAAACTTTGCAAATAAGCCATCAATTCTGTCATCAAAGTCATTGACATATAACGTAAAAAGAACCGGTCCCAACACAGACCCCTATAGAACACCACTAGTCACCGGCAGCCAACCAGAAAAAGGGTCCCTTTATTCCCACTCTTTGCCCTTTGCCAATCAGCCACTCTTGATCCTTGCTAGAATCTTCCCTGTAATATCATGGGCTCAAAACATGTTAAGCAGCCTCATGTGTGGCACATTGTCAAAGGTCTTCTGAAAATTCAAGTACACAACAATAACCTTTGTCTATCCTGCATATTATTTCTTCAAAGAATTCCACCAGGTTTGTCAGGCAAGGTTTTCCCATGCTGACTATGGCCTATTTTTACCATGTGCCTCCAAGTGCACTGAGACCTTGTCCCTAATAACAACATCTTCCCAACCACTTACGTCAGGCTAATTGGCTTATAATTTCCTTTCTTCTGCTTCCTTCCCTTCTTGAAGAGTGGAGTGACAGTTGCAATTTTCCAGTCCTCCAGAATCTAGTGATTCTTGAAAGATCATTACTAATGTTGTGACTGTGGTCAAAGTCACTGGAGAGACACTGATGCTGGCTGTGTAGAAGTCTTTATTCGTCACAAGCAAATGTTCTCCTGGAGACCTTCTCTGTAGAGTCTCACAAACTTTGCATTTTTATAACCTGAATATCAATGGTCATAGTAGATCATTCAATACAATTTCAATCATTGCAATGATATTTGTTTTCTTCAATACTTTGAGTTAACAATGCTTCCATTGAATTGCATATCTTCAGTGCCAGCCAAACTTTGAATTTGCAAATACCTTTGCTGGGGAAACCTGTTGACATGGTAATATCAGTCTGGACTGCAAGCTTCTTTTAACTCAAGTTACAATGGTACAAATTACTTACACCCATAGTTGCCAGGATTGATGCTGGTCAACTAACACAACTCTTAATATTTGGCTGATGCATATTCAAATATCTCATGGTCACCATTTTGCAAACCATATCTCTTAGTCAGCTTCTATCTTCCATTTACTGCTTGTAATTTATATTTTACATTGAGAACTGAAGAATGGCTCTTGCTTGAATTAATACCTGCTATATTCACATACATCCAGAATACTCAATAATCTCTTACAGCTACCCCTTTCAGAACATTGGGGAGTAGTCCGTCTGGTGCAGGTGATCTATCTGCCTTCAGAACTCCCAATTTCCCAAGCACCTTCTCCTTAGTAATAGTAACTGCACTCACTTCTGCCCCCTGACACTCTTAAATTTCTGGCATACTGCTAATGTCTTCCACAGTGAAGATGATGCAAAATACTTTCTTCAGTTCATCTGCCATTTCCTTGTCCTCCATTGCTACCACTCCAGTGTCATTTTCCAGCAGTCTAATACCCACTCTCTCCTCTTTTACTCTTTATATATCCGAAAAAAACTTTTAATATCCTCGTGTATATTATTGGCTAGCTTACTTTCATATTTCATCTTTTCTGCCCTTATGGCTTTATAGTTGGCTTTTGTTGGATTTTAAAAGCTTCCCAATCCTCTAACTTGCTGCTAGTTTTTGCTATATTATGTGCCCTCTCTTTTGCTTTTATGCTGTCTTTGACTTCCCTTGTTAACTACATTTGCTTCAACTTCTCTTTAGAATACTTCTCCTTTGAGACGTATCAATCCTTCACCTTCCAAATTGCTCCCAAAAATTCCAGCCATTGCTGTTCTACTGTCATCCTCGCTGATGTCCCCTTCCTATCAAGCTCTGCTCTCATACCACCATAATTCCCTTTACTGTAAAACAGACACGTTTGACTTTAATTTCTCCCTCTCAAACTGCAGGGTGAATTCTATCTGATTATGATCTCTGCCTCCTATAAGGGATCCTTTCCCTTAAGCTCCCTAATCAAATCTGGTTCATTACACAATCCAGAATTGCCTTTTCCCTTGTGGGCTCAACCACAACCTTTTCTAAAATTCCACCTTGTAGGCATTCTACAAATTCAAACTTGGGATCCAGCACCAACCTGATATTTCCAATCAACCTGCATACTGAAATCCCCATGCCAATTGTAGCATTCCCCTTTTTTCATCCCTTTTCTATCTCTCATTGTAATTTCTACCCACATCCTGGCTACTATTCAGAGACTTACATATAGCTCCCATCTGGCTCTCTTTAACCTTGTAATTTTGTAACCCTGCCCACAAGGATTCTATATCTTCTGATCCTTTGTCACCTCTTTTCAAGGATCTGATTTCAATTTTTAATTAACAGATCAACCCCTCTGCCTTCCTGCCTGTCCTTTTGATACAAGGTGTATTTGTGAATTTTAAGTACCAAATATTATATCTTCTTTCAGCCACAACTCAGTGATGCCCATATCAACATACCTGCCAATTTTGAATTGCACTACAAGATCATCTACTTTATTCCGTATATGGCAGGCATTCAAATATAATATCTTCTGTCTTGTATTCATCACTCTTTGCTATTTTGCTCCCATGTTACACTTGAACTCATCCACTGACTGCAATTTTCACCGTCATCTGCCTGTCCTTCCTCACAATCTCATTACACATTGCACCTATTGTATACCAACTTCCCATCCTCAGTCCTGTTCTCCGACTCTCAACCGCCAACAGCGCTAGCAAACCTGGCAAAGACATTGGTCCCCCTTGTGTTTTGGTGTACCCCATCCTTTTTGGGCAGGTCATACCTTCCTTCTCCCAATGGTCTAGAAATCTGTAACTTTGCTTCCTGCACCAATTCCTCAACCACACATTCATCTGCTAAATCATCCGATTCTTAACCTACACACACACAAACTGCTGGTGGAACACAGCAGGCCAGGCAGCATCTATAAGGAGAAGCACTGTTGATGTTTCGGGCCGAGACCCTTCGTCAGGACTAACTTAAAGGAAAGATAGTAAGAGATTTGAAAATAGTGGGGCGAGGGGGAAATACGAAATGATAGGAGAAGACTGGAGGGGGTGGGATGAAGCTAAGAGCTGGAAAGATGATCGGCGGAAGTGATACAGAGCTGGAGAAGGGAAAGGATCATGTGACGGGAGGCCTCAGGAGAAAGAAAGGTGGGGGGGAGCACCAGAGGGAGTAGGAGAACAGGCAGAGTGATGGGCAGAGAGAGAGAAAAAAAAACTAAATATTTCAGGGATGGGGTAAAAAGGGGAGGAGGGGAATTAACAGAAGTTAGAGAAGTCAATGTTCATGCCATCAGGTATATAAGGTGTTGTTCCTCCAACCTGAGTGTAGCTTCATCTCGACAGTAGAGGAGACCATGGATAGACATATCAGAATGGGAATGGGACATAGAATTAAAATGTGTGGCCACTTTCTCTGGCGGACAGAGCGTAGGTGTTCTGCGAAACTGTCTCCCAGTCTGCGTCGGGTCTCACCAATATATAAAAGGCCACACCGGGAACACCGGATGCAGTATACCACACCAGCCGACTCACAAGTGAAGTGTCGCCTCACCTGGAAGGACTGTCTGAGGCCCTGAATGGTGGTGAGGAAGGAAGTGTAAGGGCAGGTGTAGAACTTGTTCCGCTTACAAGGATAAGTGCAGGAGGGAGATCGGTGGGAAGGGATGGGGGGGATGAGTTGACAAGGGAGTTGCGTAGGGAGCGATCCCTGCGGAAAGCAGAAAGGGGGGGAGGGAAAGATGTGCTTGGTAGTGGGATCCCGTTGGAGGTGGCGGAAGTTACGGAGAATTATACGTTGGACCTGGAGGCTGGTGGGGTGGTAGGTGAGGACAAGGGGAACCCCTATCCCAAGTGGGGTGGCAGACGGATGGGGTGGGGGCAAATGTAAGGGAAATGGGAGAGAAGCGTTTGAGAGCAGAGTTGATGGTGGAAGAAGGGAAGCCCCTTTGTTTAAAAAAGGAAGACATCTCCTTCATCCTGGAATGAAAAGCCTCATCCTGAGAGCAGATGCAGTGGAGACAGAGGAATTGTGAGAAGGGGATAGCATTTTTGCAAGAGACAGCGTGGGAAGATCCAGCCTACAGCTGTGAGAGTCTGTAGGCTTATAGTAGATATCAGTAGATAAGCCATCTCCAGAGATGGAGACAGAAAGATCAAGAAAGGGGAGGCAAGTGTCAGAATTGGACCAGGTAAATTTGAGGGCAGGGTGAAAGTTGAAGGCAAAGTTAATGAAGTCAACGAGCTCAGCGTGCATGCAGGAGGCAGTGCCAATGCAGTCGTCGATGTAGTGAAGGAAAAGAGGGGGACGGATACCCATATAGACTTGGAACATGGACTGTTCCACAAAGCCAACAAAAAGGCAGGCATAACTGGGACCCATGTGGGTGCCCATGGCTACACCCTTGGTTTGGAAGAAGTGGGAGGAGCCAAAGGAGAAATTATTGAGAGTAAGAACTAATTCCGCTAGACAGAGGAGAGTGGTGGTAGAGGGGAATTGGTTAGGTCTGGAATCCAAAAAGAAGCGAAGAGCTTTGAGACCTTCCTGGTGGGGGATGGAGGTATATAGGGACTGGACGTCCATGGTGAAAATAAGGCAGATGCCTATCTGGCATCCCCACTACTCTGATAGTGCAATATGAAAGAAAGAAAGAAATAAAAATTAAATTAAAAAATCTACCTACAGCATTTGCACCTCCCCACCGAAGCCCCTATGAGCCAAAGCCTGAGCTCCCCGTTCTAACTCTGGCCCACTCCCACAATGTCCACTCCTCTTCGGCCTAACCTTTTTATTGGCTCTTGCCAAGTGCCTAATTATGCACAATCCAGCATTCTCCCTGACCTTTCTCATTAAAATGCATTTTTGCTTACAGAACTGCCACTCACTGATATTTTTTTGTTTCTTGTACCATTCTCTGTAAACTTTAGAGACTGTTGTGTGTAAAAATTCCAGAAAATTGCCCCATCTGTCACCAACAATCGTTCCACAGTTAGTCACTGAAATGACATTTCTTCCCTATTCTGATGTTTGCTTTGAACAACTGAAACTCTTGATCATGTCTGTATGCTCTTGTGCAATGAGTTGCTGCCTCATGGTTGGCTGATTAAATATCTACATTAATAAGCAGGTGTACCTAATAAAGTGAGGCATCTTCACCAAATCGGCATTTCATCTTTAGGTGCGCCTGGTGTTGCTCAGAGCGTGTCATTCATCATGAAATTGGGATGTATCCCCTTGCTTGATTGTACGTAGAGAAGTGCAACGCAAGAACAATCCCTTTGGCCCACACTACCGGTGCTGAACAAGCCGAGCAAATGGTAGGTTTGAAGGATAACCCGGCCACCAGGTTACAGGTGGTGTTGTTGTACATCTCTGCCACCGAGGATTATCTACAGAGCCACATGGAGGGCCAGTTTTGGATCTGTTGTAAGCTTATACCATGCAGCCTGATTATATTGCCATACAAAATGACATGGAGTCGAGTGCAGAAGTTGCAGGGGCCCTGGCAGAGATATTTAACACATCCTTAGCCATCAGTGATGGGCTGGAGGACTGGGGGATAGCTCACGTTATTCTGCTGCAAAATGAATAAGCCAGGGAATTATAAACTAGTGAGCCTGACAGCAGTAGTGGATAAATTACTGGAGGGTACTCTAAGGGACAGGATACCTAAGTATTTGGACAGGGTCTGCTTGGTGTGTGGCAGGTCTTGTCTAACCACAATGCTTTTTTGAGGATGTTACCAAGAAGGTTGATGAAGGTATTGGGCATTGTCTGCAAGGCCTTTGACAAAGTCCTGAATGGGAGGTTGATCCAGAAGGTGAACTTGGCTTGGCATTCAGGATGAAGAAGGCAGTTGCACTCAATGTTGGCTTAGCAGGAGAAACCAGAGATGGTTGTCTCTCTGACTGGAGGCCTGGGACTAGTGGTGTGCCATGGGGATCTGTGCTGGATCCATTGTTATTTATCATCTATATTAATGATTAAATGTTAATGTGATAAACTGGGTCAGCAAATGTGTGAATGATCCCAAGTTTGGTGGGATAGTGTACAGTAAGGAAGGCTATCAAAGTTTGCAGAATGATCTCGCTAGCTGAGAAAATGGGCTGAAAAATGCCAAATGGAATTTCATGCAGACAGGTGTGAGGTATTGCACTTTGGGAGGACCAATCAGGAGTAGAACTTACAGAGTGAATTGTAGGAAACTGAGTGTAGTAAAACAGAGGGATCTGGGAATACAGTTCCATAATTCCTTGAAAGGGGTGTCACAGGTAGATTGGGTTGTAAGGACAGCTTTTAGAACATTGGCCTTCAAAAGTCAGGGCATTGAGTACAAAAGTTGAATTATTATGTTGAATTTGTATAAGACATTGGTAGGGCCTATTTCAGAGCCCTGTGTGAAGTTTTGGTCCTCTCCCTACAGGAAATCTATCAATTATATTGAAAGAGTGCAGAGAAAATCTACAAGGGCGCTGCTAAGGCTTGAGGTCCTGAATAGGGTAGGACTTTTTTCACTGGAGAGCAGGAGAATAAAGGGGATAGGGTGAGTGAGTGCACGCAGGCTTTTCCCCTAAGATTCGATGAGATTAGAACTAGAGGTCATAGGTTTAGGATGAAAGATGAAATAGTCAAGGGGAATCTGAGGGGGATTTTCTTCACTCAAAGGGTGGGGCAAATGCGGATGAAGCTGCCAGTGGAAGTGGTAAATGCAGGTTGAAATGAAAGGTATGGAAGGCTATATTCCTGGTGCAGATAGATGAAACTAGGCAGAAGACCCAGCTTGCATGAACAGACAGAAGGGCCTGTTTTTGTGCTGTCATGCTGTATGGGACATGGTGAGAAGGCAGGTGTATGGGGTTGAGTGGCATCAGGGATCAGCCATGATTGAATGGCGGAGCAGACTCGATGGGCTGCATGGCACAATTCTGCTCCTATGTCTTGTGGTGTGGCTATTGCACAACTATCATTGGGTCTTAAGAGAGGCCTAAGTCCTATGCACAGACTTTGCATATATATGGACTCACATGGGCAGATGTTCTAAGCATAGAGGACCATAGACGCAGCATCTCGTCCATGCCCACGTCCTCCTTCACCCCTCCCTCATTACCCTCTTCTGATTCCTTCCCTGCTTCATCTTATCTTACTACACCGGTGTCATTTTGAACGGAAATGAGCAAGAAGGACGCTTAAAGGGCAGTGAATCTTCGGAATTCTCCAGGGCAAGTCTCACCACAAAGGTTTTCTTTCCTGATTCTTCAGAGGGGCTCAAAAACAAAAGAAATGATTCATTTTTGAAAGTTTTATTGAAAACCTTCAAAAACTAGGTCAAAGGGCTCAGCAGTAGTGAAACCGGGGCTTCCCGTTTTTATGCGATACGGGGAAGTACACGAGCAAGCTCAGACCCTGTCAATCTCATGTATGAATCCCTTAATTTAGGTGGAATAACTGATCTAATATATTACCTGTACTTTGAAACTGGGAACCAGCCGAAAAACAACTATACAGCTTTGTCAATTCATCCCGAAATCCACTAATATTCGCCGTGTGTATTCGTTAGGGATTGTAAACTAAAGTCAACATGCGCACAATTCTCGCTAACCCGCTCAAGCGGCGAAACTAGCAGCGAAAGCAAAAAGGCGTTTTTGTTTTGTGAGTTTCGATTCAGTTGTACGGGCACTACCTATCAGACTTCAGACTGATCGACCAAGCGTTTTGCGTTTTTCCTGCAATCAGGGCGAACTCAGCATTTACGCCGACTTCAGAGAGAAAGAGAATGCCAAATTGCATCGCTTAAATTTAAATGTATGAGCTCATGCGTATGTCTGTATTAAGGTGACCTTTAGAAACGAGCCTCATGATCCAGTGAGGAAGCCAGCTTATTCCCTCTTCCCTGGAATGTCAGCAGTGCTTGGCGTTATGCAAATTCGATCACATTGGCGCACGATTATATTGTAATGTAAAAACTATGCCAAGCAGACGTGGAGTATGCGGGTTTCGGGTTATTGAAACTCGACCTAAACTGAGATATCACCTAAGGCGTTAACTTAGTTTAATGGATTAAATAACAGGAAAGGTTGATTCATTAACAACTAAGCAACAATCATGAATCACACCATCTGTTTTAGAAACATATAAAAATGTACTGCCCCAGTTAAAGTGTCCGGCTGCTATGCTATTAAAACGGGTCAATATCGCTGAAAGACCACATTCCCCGATAACATCAAGCTTTGTATTTGGAGAGCTCTTTTCCCCATAAGCATAGCCTTACAGTATATATACGAGTCAGGGGACAATCTGATCAAAATGTTTATAACATTATATCGTGTAGACACAAAGGCAATATTTTCACAATGGACCAGAATAAGAATAAGGAGTATAATATCGGACTCAGAATTAGACCATCTAGGAGGGAAATCAGAATTAATTGGGCTCAGAATTGGACTGTCTCTGAGATAAATCAGAAGTAATTTTCACACAAAAGGGAACTGAAATTCAAAGATAAAAAACTGCATAAAAATCTGAAATAAAAACTGAAAATGTTAGCACAGCTTGCCCTGCAGCCTTGTTATTCACATGGATTCAAGTTTCTTTATCTATACTCTCACTCCCCAACTCTTCTCATTCTGGTAGCTTTGATTTAATTTTTCCCACTAAACAGACCCACAGTTGACCTCACATATACCCACTGCAACCTTACCCTCTCTCTATCAGAAGTATTCCAGTCATCCTTTCCATCATTTACCTATCTTCTCTACAACTTAAAACTAACTTGTTTTATTTTTAATGATTCTTATTAGAAGTCACTGACCCAAAGCATTAGTTCTGTTTCTGTTTCCATAGATGCTGCCAGGCCTGTTTAAAACATTTTCTGTTTTAAAGCAGAAATCTGATTTCTGTAAAAGAAAAGAACCTGAAGCTGGTTTATGGTAATGTATACATACTTCAATCATACATTGACTTTGAACTTTGGTATTCTGGCCTCCTTACAGCCATGGATGTTTAAGGATTGTAAATTAAGGATTGCTTAAGGATGTTTAAGGGTGGTAAATTTGTGGAATTTGTTGCCACGAATGGCTGTGGAGGTCAAGTCACTGGGCATATTTAAGGCAGAAATAGATAGGTTATTGATTAGCCAGGGCATCAAAGGGTATGGGGAGTAGGCAGGGGAGTGGGGATGACTGGAAGAATTGGATCAGTCCATGATTGAATGCCAGAGCAGACTCGATGGGCTGAATGGCCTACTTCTGCTCTTATATCTTATGGTCTTATGGTGATTGAAGCATTCAGGACTGAAGTTGGCCTTACTTCCAATTTAATCTTTTGCCCTCTAACTTCAAGTGGTAATAGGCCAGAAAATCACCAAGAACAATGCAATTCTTTGAGAAAACTTGAACACATCCTTGAATCTTTTCCTCTGCCCACCCAGCGGGATGATCACTCCAGGTGAAAGAGTTTGGTATAGAGCTTTGGGAGTATGGTGTCAGGCATGTAAACGACAATGTCTGCTCATTGGAGAAGAATATAATTAAGGCCTCAGTAAAGGGGATGTTGGTCTGGAACAGAAAGAAGGTTTTGTTTAACCTTCCAATTCATTTTGTTGAGACTGTATTGGTAAAACATCAACTATGTATTGAGGTACAGGGTGTAGGTAGTCAAAGCCTCAGGAGCGTACAAGGGGGCACAGATCACTACCGCACCATGGAAGACGGGTGTTGTTCTGCGTTTGAAGTCTTGACCTTCAAGCCCTCACTTTCTTAATCTTTCAGAGTCTGTGCTTAAGTACTGAAAGGAATAGTGACTCATCATCAATGCCTGTTTTTTTCCCTGAGAGATGGCTTTCCAAGATAAGAAATTCACTGTGGTGAACTACATATATCTGTCTGGACACGCCCCCTGCTGACTGCTCCTATGGTTCCTCCCACTGACCCCTGCAGACAATAGACAATAGACAATAGGTGCAGAAGTAGACCATTCGGCCCCTCCAGTCTGCACCGCCATTCTGAGATCATGGCTGATCATTCACTATCAATACCCAGTCCCTGCCTTGTCCCCATATCCCTTGATTCCCCTGTCCATCAGATATCTATCCAGCTCCTTCTTGAAAGCATCCAGAGAATTGGCCTCCACCGTCTTCCAAGGCAGTGCATTCCACACCTCCACAACTCTCTCACAACTGTATAAAGGCGATTGAGGCCTGAGCCCGGCCTCTCAGTCTCCAGGATGTAGTATGGTGGTCACTCACTGCTTGTTCCTTCTTCCAGTCAATGAAAGCCAATGTCTCGCCTTCACGTCTCAGAGAGAGTTATTGATGGTGCATCATTCACCATGAACTTTTACTTTTGGAGGGTGGTGTTAGGCAGATGGAAGCTGATATCTAGCGACAGACAAGATCGCCCATGATTTCATTGCATTATATCACAGTCGCAAAGGCCTAATCTTACTTTCATTTCTTTCATGTCCTCATTGTTGTTTAGACATTGACAAACAATGACAACTTTCAATTATGGAGCGCCTTTAGTGTAACAACAATGCCCCAAAGTGCTTCACAGGAGTATAATCAAACAAAGTAAATTGACATTGGAAATGATAATGGAACACGTGACTAAAAACATGATTCAACAGATAGTTTTTAAGGAGTGTTTTAATGGGGGAAATGGAAATAGATAGGTAGGAAGTTTTAGGTGGATTTCCTGTGCTTAATGTCTCACCTGAAGACATGAATACCAGTATTGGACAATTGGAGAACCTCAGATAACTTGGAGGGTTATAGGGCTGGAGCCTTGTACAGTGATAGAGAAGTGAAACAGTGCAGAAATTTGGACAACAAGCATGGTAGAAGGAGATGATGTAAGTTAGGACTTGGGAAGCATCAGAAGAATGGTGGGTAGATTGAAGGAGGCTGGCCAGAAGCACTATATTAGTTAAGTCTTGCAGTAAAGCTGAAATAATGAGAATTTTGGGAGCAGCTAAATTGAATCAAGGCCAGAATCTGGCTGTGTTGTAGAGGTGGCAATCCACATTCAAAAAATTGATTTGAATCTAAATCCAGAACTCAACTCAAGGTCTAATATGGCATTGTGATTTAGTTTAAAAAAAAATGAAAGAAAGAGTAATAGAAATAGCTTGTGTCAGGGATCTAAACTGATGGGCTTACTCTTCCTAATATTTCTTTCTAATATGGATCCAAAGCTGACTTGGTAATAAAGGGCATTTGAGGATTGCTTTTGCAATTGAAATGGATGAATGCTGAGGCCTTTACTGTTTCTTATACACATTAAAGACACATTAAAGAATTAATATGTTTGCAAATGACATGAAAATTGATAATAAGTATATTTGAAGCTACCCAACAACATTGATCAATTGGACAGAGCAAGGGAAGACAGAACTCAATCTTGATAAGTGTGACATGGTGCATTTTTGCACTATGAATAGAGGGGTACTGCAGTGATGAAGAAGGCATACTGGATACTAACCTTCATTAGCCAAAGGTATAGAATGTAAGAGCAGGGAGGGTATGGTACAACTATATAAAAAATTAGTCCACTACAGATGAAATACAGTGTGAAGTTCTGGTCATCACTCTACAGGAAGGATGTGATTATACTGGAGAATTTGCAGATTTTGCCTTAGAGTGAGCATTTCAGTGATGCACTGCTGGGTTTGTTTTTCTTGGAACAGAGGATGTCACGACCACAGATTTGGCAGCGCAGTAGATACGACAATTGAGCTTCCGAACCTGGATATGGCCCAAGTGCGGAGTGGGAGACACAGAAGCAGGTTGATGGTTTACAAACTTTAATGCGAACAGTGTTAAAGGGAAAATAAAACAATAAATGCTAGGCCAAACAGGGCTGTAATTAAAACTCTCAAACGGAAAACGAAGCCTACATTGCGTCTGAAAAGAAAATCTAACCATTAAACGAATACCGTTGGTCTTCAGGGTCAGTTGAAAGGCCAAAAGCAAACAGGCAGCGAAGCTTTGTTGTGCTCTGTCCAAATCTCGACAAGCACTTTGAGAACAGGTATGGAGTTAAGTACTATCACGATTAAATGATAATTAACTGACATGTGCAAATTCACAAGCGCAATTGCCGACTCTACTGCGCTGTCGAATCTGTTGCTGTGACAGAGGAGGCTGAGGGAGAAGTAAATACAGGAGTACAAATTTATGAGCAGCATAAAAAGGATGGATGGCCGGAACCCTTTCCCTGTAACAGAGGTGTCTATAATTAGAGAACATAGAAGGTGTTCTCTAATTATAGATCATCTTTACTCAGAGGCTTGTGGCAATTTGGAAAATATAGCCTGACTTGGTTGTGGGGGCAGATACTCTCCACACATCAGCGTGGGTGCTTGGATAACCAAGGCATAAGAGGTTGTGGACCAAGTTCTGGTAAATGGAATTTGTATACTGTATCACAATGCTTAGTGATGGATCTGTTTCATGCTGGATGTCTACAATTTTTATTTGTAGGAAATTTCTTCTGAGCTAGTCCTGGACACTAAGCTAGTCCACATCTGTCTCTCAAGATTCACAAGCTGGAGCTTGTTATCTCCTTACCACGTACTTTCTCTGGTGACACAAAGGGACTGTAGATGCCGAAATCTGTGTCGGCATACAAGAATTTGGAGCAGGCAGCATCTACAGAGGAAAAATAGACAGTAGATGTTTCTGGTCGAGAACTTCCATCAGGACTGGAGAAAGAAAGGAGATAGACAGCTTTAAAAAAAAGGTAGAGGAAGGGGTGTAGCAAGAGTTGATAGGTGACAGGTAAATCCAAATGAGGCGGCGATAAGCAGATGATGGAGGAGAAGTCGGAATGGTGGCAGAACTGGAAGGTGATAATATGCCCATCATTCACACAGTTGTCCCATTTTCCCCACCTCCCTCTCCTACCAGATTCCATCACCTTCAGCACTTTGTCACTTCCGCCTACCACATCTCAGCTTCTGACTTTGCTTCCACTCTCTGCTCCCCCATTTGCACCTCACCCTTCCTCATCTGGGTCCACCTATCACTGCCAGATCTCCCTCCATCCTTCCCCTCCAACTCTTTGTATTGGCTATCTCCTCTCTTTCTTTCCAGTTCTGATGAAGGGTCTTGACCTACAAAATTGATTGCCAATTTCCTTTTGCATAGATGCTGCCTGACCCGCACCTCCCTCCAGCTTTTTGTGTGTTTTTCCATCTTTCTCTCCTCTTGCTCACTTCTGTAAACCAATTTCTGTAAATCAGTTTAGTCTACTCAGTGAGTAACTGCATGTGGTTTCCTGCAGCTCTGTAGGTACTTTATTCTTGTCACATATACCCTCTCACGCTGAAAAGCTTTGTTTCCCGTGCCGTTGCATTACAAGGCAGAACAGTAGCAGAATGAAGAATAAAATGGAGTAGTTACAGAGAAAGGACAATAAGGTGCAAGGCCATTAACAAGGAAAATATCTAGGATCTGTGGGTCCTGGCAGCTTCACTGAGGTAGCCAGAAGTATAGACAGAGTCCGGGGAGCCAAATGCATTTAAGTCCTAGTGTATTCATCCAGAAGGCATAATCCCCTCCATCAGCCTCTGCTCCATTCTCCCTCCCCCTACTTCCCCTTTATGTGAGCACCATAGAGGCAGAAACAGACCTTTAACCACCCCCACTGAATTGGGCCCTAGCGCAGCAGTGTATCTCCTTTTTGACACAAGAGGTACTGCAGGTGCTGGAAATCTCGAGCAAGACCCACCTGGACAGGCGCAGCAGGTCGGGCAGCATCTATGGGTGGGAGTAAACAGACGACGTTTCCTCTGGTTCAGTGTGCATGATAAAATGCAGGCTTGCTGTCGCCTTTTTTTTTCATTGTTTAGTCTGTATACCGGTCAAGCTGCCGAAGATATTGCTCTTTAACGTGAAATATTTAAGAAAATCCTAACTTTTTAATTTAAAAAGGTGGAGGAGAGAGTACTGGTAGTGGTAGTACGGGTTTGCAAGCTCCCGAGCACTGTAAAAATACAATAGAACCGTGTCTCTTTTACTATTTGTGGATCTCCCCAAGTGTTTCTTTGGCCACGTATTAGTTATTCTATGGCGCTATTAATTAATTCCGTGACGTGTTTCAAACATAGATGAAAAGGGAAGGTATCCTACAGAGACAAGTAATTCTTTTGGTCCACTCTCCTTCCCACACGTCCGCGTTACCATCAAACGTGAGTGATGATGCAAAGTAGCGAAAGGCCAAATAAAAAACAATCCTCGATTACAAAGAGTAAGCGTGTCCGCAACTAATGTCGACGCATTGAGTTATTAAAACCCAGTTGTGTCTCTATTTTTCATATCTTCGCGCTGCGATTCCATTGCATCCAAGCAAACGCGCCATTACACAGATCTGAGGTTTGAAACGGATATATTCACGCTGGGACAAGGAAGATAAAAGCTCTGCGTAATGTTGACGTGTGGTAGGCCACGACTTTTTACGCACAGTGATGGAGTGTGTAAGAAAACAGGAAGTGATTTGTACTGGCAGTGGGGGAAAAACGTTTTAAACTGCCCGTCCTCTAGGGGAGGTAAAGTGACAAGATCATCCTTTTTGTGTATTTAGCAGCGTTACGGGCTTTGCAGGCGCTCCCACTCCCCTGAGCATTTTATATTCTGCATCATTACATGAACACACTGTAGCCAAAGAACTAAAAGCCAGTAAGGGCTGTTAGAGGCGACTTGATATTCGCCTTAAAATGTATCTCTAACAATTATTTTAGTAATTGGTTTAATTGATTGATATTTATTTAAGACATTGGATATTATTAAATAATTGCAACAACGAAGTCCCATTGTTAGTTGTTCTGGCCCCGATCAGCAGCAGCTGTGGCGCCGGTAGCGCCGCGATAGGCGCGGGGCTGGTCAAGCGATCTTCCCGCATCGGGGTGGACGTGCATACTTATTGCCTCACTGGCCCGTGAGACAACTATTTCTGTTTTCATTTTTGTTATAGGGGCCCGCTTCAGGTAAGGCGGGGGGCAGGGGGAGGAGGCGCAGGGGTGGTCGTCATTACCGATCTCTTTACTGCGGTGATCTTTCCCTCTTTCTTTCCGGACTTCGTACCAGATCTCGGATACTGGCTGCAGTTAATGTGTGCAGAATCTATTTAAAACATTTAATAGACAGCGTTCCGCTCTTGTTCAGTGAGGGCCAAGATGTTCTGGGGAGCTCTGACAACAAACAAGACGCTGGAGGTACTCAACGGGTCAGGCAGCGTTGGTTGAGAGAAATGTGCCGTCGACCTTTCTGCATCCTGCTTGTTGTTATGGATTCCAGCATCAACAACCTCTCGTGTCCTTTACTACAATATGTAAGGACAAAGTCTGATTAAGTTTCTATTCCACATCACCCTCCTTTACGTTGCCTTGAATTAACTTGACTTGAACTTAACTTGAATTAATATATGATAATAAACGATTGCTTGAACTGATAAGGTAGCATACACCGTTCATGGGTTTGCTTTGCTGACATTGATGGTGTTGTGATATTTTCGTGACTTTCAGATCTGGGGCAACCCCAGGCGCTCTACCCTCCGCCCCCGCTGATTTCCATAGCAACGCCCCATATGCCTATGTGCCCGGGAATCCCAGCACGTCACTCAGTCAGGCCGGTCAACAGAGAACATCGGAGTATGTCCCAGACGCCGAGAGGAACGGCGGGGTGAGCTTGTTTCCGAGCAGCCCGCTGAGCTGATGGTACCTGCCGACCCCTTATGCTTAGCACGGACGGCCGGGAGCGACAGAAGGCGATGGATTCCATGTTGACCGAGAGCATCCAGAACGCAAGCTTGGAACTGCTTCTGGAACAGATGGACGACATGATGGATGCGCTGGAAGTGCTCTTCCCGCTGGAGGAGTGCACGGCGCTATACCAGCAGAATCTCCTGGGGCTGACCCAGGGCTCCGATGAACTAGAGCGGGGTCTTCGAGAGGAGGGAGGCGGGGACAGTCTTCAATCGAACTTGCTCGCCACTGTCAGATATGGGACGGTGGAGGACTTACTTAACTTCACTAATCAGGTGACAAGCACTTCCCATAGTCTCAAACGGGACAGAAACTACCAGGCAGGAGTCATGTTGAATAAGGTGAGGAATTTGCAAATCCAACACTCTAAGTTTACTTACGATAAGCGAGTATTTACTGCGTGATGGTTCGGACCAATAACATAAGAAGTTTTACTGAGGCGGATGTCGACCATTTTAAATGTGTTCAGAACGGTGAAAGAAAAGCTGCGTTTATGCCGCTTAGGATGGTTGCTATTGTAACGTCGCGGCAAGATCTTACAGATGGCAGTGCCGTAAATGACCCAGGTGGTCTGTTTCGAAAAGTTTGTTTTCAAAATTACGTTAGGGAATGCATACAAGTTTTCCTGCGCTCAGGGGAAAGTTCCTGGGACGATGGGAGCCCGCACTTCCACCTATCGAAGAGGTAGAGTCATATAGCAAACAAGAGAAAATCTGCAGATGCTGGAAATGTTGGAGGAATTCAGCAGGCCAGGCAGCTGCTATGAAAAAGAGAGTCCCAAATCAGCGACTGTACTTTTCTGTATAGATGCTTTCTGCCCTGCAAAGTTATATATTCTTTCCCTGCCGACCGTCAAGTACTCTTCAATACCAATCTACTTACCAGAGCCTGATATATAACTTTCTTGGAAATTCAAATGCTGGTCTAGATATTTATTAAATATTGCGAGATGCTTTATCTCATACAGAAGATGGGATTTTACCGGTTTTGCTCTGCGGTGCATTGAAGTGTCACATTCAGTGACAGCAGAAAATATTTTGCATCTTAAGCTAACTTAAATTTATTTCTCAACACATTTGATATAGGTTGATGAATGCATTTTTAATCCATTCAGCGAACTGGGTCGGTAACATGAATTCTTTTTCTTGCTGTAATTCTTGATTGTTGATTCTTAATTATTCTCAAAAGAAACAAATCCGCCTTTTTTCCAATGCAACCCTTGGTGTTTCACAATTAGAGTGCTATCAGTGTAGCAGTGAAAGATAGCAGCTAATTTGCACACAGTACGCTCCCAGTAAAGAGCAAAATGATAATGACTCGAGTTTTTACTTCCGCAACGTTAAATTATCAATCCATTTATTTAACAGACGGCAATAACTATCAACAATGGGCATTATTGGGTCAACACTGATGTCTCCTTGTTTCCATGGAAATTCGCCCATAGAAATATCGGGCCTGGCTACATCCCTCGAGGTACTTTTGGAAAGTGCCACCTTGCACAAGATGAGAAGACAAAAAAGCGTATGGCATGCAAATTGGTAAGCTGCAAAAGATATTTCTAAATCAAACTTCCTCCCTTACAGAAATACATATTCAACTTCAGAGAATAATTTTTTTGACACGAAGTATTTACACAATGCAGTAGGTTTGGTAATAGAAACTTGATGGCACGGCGATTCATTTCCACTTTGGTTAGTCTCAAAATCATGTGTTAAATACATCATCACATCCCGTAAGTTCTCTTCTCAGTAAAACAATTAGTTGACCGTTAAATCACGTCTGTTCATCTTAGAGTTATGTTACTGGAACTTGCACCATCATTCTTTATGTAGAAATAATTTCCGTGTGACTTCCCTTAGTTTGCAGCCTGCTTTTAAATTTGCCACAACAATAGTAAGCCTGGATCAGACTTTTGCTAATTGTGTTCCTGATCCTTAAAATTTCATTGGTTTCTGACACAAGAGAAGGGAACTTAAATGGGCCAGATACCTTTACCAGTCTGTGTTTTGTCCTCAGTTTTCAGACAGTTGGGCACCCGTGCATTCCTATACTGTACTGTAGAGGAAGCTCTCCTTGTGTTTCTGTTTAATTTTGGTGAAGGAATGCAAATGTGTACTTTAAAAAGTAGACTTATTTTGTGGAGTTTAAAAGAATGAGGGGTCTCCTTGGAGGGGTCTTGAGGGATCAGCAGGCTCACTGCAGACTGTTAATGAGAAACCTGGAACTAAGGGTTCCAATCTCAGAATAAGGTGCAAGACATTCATGATTGACATCTATTTTCTTTCTAGCTTCTCTGCACTTTTTTTTCTGTAGCTGCTGTGCTATATTGTGCATTTGGTTTTCTTTCTACTACCCTAATGAACTTATGCGTGGCATGAAGACCACACAGAGCAGAACTACTTCATGGTATCACAGTACTTGTCACAACATTAAGCTTTTAAGTCATATTTCCATGCAGTTGATGGTGTATCCTTGTAACTCAATGTATTGAGTTCATACAAAGCTGAGATTTTGGGGAGGGAAGAGATACGAGAATAATGCAAGAAAACAGCGTACTGGTAAATGTTCAGCCATCAGCTTAAGGAATTTGGAGAAGACTCCAAGGGCCAGATGGTTTACTCCTGTTTCTAATTCTTCAGTATTTATATTCTTATGAAGCTTATTTTAAAATTAGATCACAGTGCATACAGCTGAACTTTCTGAATGAAATGCAGAACATGAAACAACTGCAGTAAAGCTGCAAAACAGTTTGCTTTCACATATTTAACAGCATAATTATTTAATACAGTGGTGTGTCCCTAAGCAAATAAAAGTTCTCATTCAGTTGGAATAGGACGGTTGTAGCAGAGGGAAAGCTGAAAGGAAATTACAAAAAACTCAAAGTAAGAGGAAAGTTTTTAATTTACAACATGAAAATTCTATCTTTGGTAAAAGTACCCTTAATTCCTGCAATACATATTAGCGGAAGGAATTCCCCAGAAGGCTCTTGTGGTGAGGTAGATTGTGAGCTACTTTACTGAGCTGGCTAGGCTGGTATTGTTGCCACTGACAGAGATTTATCTACTTGACCTCATTATACTTTGGCAAAGGGTGTAATAAAGTGGCTAAGAGGCTATTGATCAGCATCATATAAAATTTTGCTCAAAAGTCTGCAGTCAGCAGGTGTGGAATGTGCGGCACTCCCTAAATGTTGAAATGACTTGGACAGTCTATATTCTTACTTCAATATAAGCTATTTGTATAACATAGACAGAAAAAGAGCAGAAATAAACGTGTTTCTTTGTATTCTATATAGTATATAGGATGTATTGCAAATCCAATTTCTTTAATCACACAGTGCATTTTCTTTTTAATTCTAAGATACCGATGGAATACTTCAAACCTGCCGACATTAAGATCCAAGCACGGTTCCGGCATGAGAACATTGCAGAATTGTATGGGGCCTTACTCTGGAATGAGACCATACACCTCTTCATGGAGGCAGGAGAGGGAGGTTCCGTCCTGGAAAAACTGGAAAGCTGTGGGCCAATGAAAGAATATGAAATCATATGGTTGACTAAACATGTCCTCAAAGCCCTTGACTTCCTACATTCCAAAAGAGTGATCCATCATGACATTAAACGTAAGTCTTTTTTTTTTTGAGATGTGTGAATAGCAACAAATCTGCTAAAGGATATTGGTGCATAAAATAATAACTGATTTGGTCTCTTCCTCACAGCCAGCAACATAGTTCTCATGTCAACCAAAGCAGTGCTGGTAGATTTTGGACTCACTGTACAGATGACTGAAGAAATCTACATTCCCAGAGATATTCGAGGGACAGAGGTAAGAATGACTATTCTGATAGTAACACTTCAGTTATTTCAGCCAGTATTTTTTTTTATCTATCATGTTTCATCCCTTGAGTTCTTACTAACTGGATGGGTTCAGCTTTGATTCTTTTTCTGTGTATCTCTGAAATATTAACTCTTCCCCAATTTTTAAAAGTATGAAGGTAATTTGATATATGTTATGTTTTTCTAGCTCTTTGCATTCTCTAGTTCTCTGCAACTACAAAAGGGCAATAGTGTTTCTGATTCATTATTCAAACTGTACAGAAACTAGCGGAATCAACAGATCTGTTATTTTGCATGACCTCAGAACTGAGGTTTCAATTCCTTTTAGGGATTTCTGTTTTTAACTGCTTTAACAATTTGGAGTGCCTATATCCCTGATGTATTTTTATAATAGTGGGATATTTTCACTAAGTTTTGCTGGCAGACATTCTCCACTTTTGGTGATTGCTTCTTATGTGAATGATTTGCTCCATGTTCCGTACCCATTTTATGGTTTATATTGACAGTAGCTGAGAACAGGGAACTTATCAGAGGGGGCCTAGTGTAGGAGAATAGAGAAGGTGGTCGAATGAAGGACAGAACAAGGGAATTTTGAACCCAAGCACTCTTGTGTTCAGCAAACATTTGCTCCAAATAATCTTATCATGTTGTCATCAAAACGTCAATTATAATTAACACCTGTACCCAGCTGGAAGCAGGAGAAGAGTTTATTCATCACATATGCCGGGAAAGTTCATAATTTTTAGCAATATTTTTATATGCAAAATTTTCAAGTGGGAAATTGCAATGCAAAGTTAGAGGCAGGATAAAGGTCTATAGAAAACTAAAGAAGCAGATAAAGATGTGATAGCATATAACACAAGATTTGCATTTGTAATGGTGCATTCCAAAGAGATATGGTTGAGAATGTTTTGAATTCTCTATCTCAGAGAATTGTGGAAGTTTGATCATTAGGTAGAGTTAAGGACTAGATAGACATATTTTTGGACTATTAGGGATTCCAGGATTATGATGGAGTTGAGGCCCAGATCAGAACAGTAGTGATCATGTTATATAATGGAACAAGTTGAGGCTTATGCCTGCTTTTATCTCTTACATTCTTATGGTTGTGCTTACCTGATTTACGATCTGATACTGGAGATGAGGCAGGTCAGCCATCCAGAGCCTAATGCAGGGAGCAGTGAGGGAGTCTAGAAATACTTAAATGGTTTCTCAGCAGAAACTTACACAATGACATGGGAAGATCACGGCAGCAAGGGAATTACAAAGGTAGTTATTGTGCAGGTACAGAGACGTGTTCAAACTATTTCAACTGATTACTGAATACAAACTGGTAATGTTATAGATACAGTCCCTGAGCAACCAATTTTGTGACCTATGCCAGTGATATTAAACCTGATTCTGACTCTGATTCTAAGCCCCACTCATCATGGAATTGAGCCAGCATGTCAAGTTGGCCCAAATTCTGTGCAAGGTCTGTTGAACTGACCTCATGGGAGGAAGCAGTTTAAATGATGAGTGTCAGGGCTCCTGGGACATGAGGGTCTATGCATCCCTCAGGTTCTTTTCTCATAGACGTTATCCAGTCATAGCTGCAGATAAATGTGGAGATTGCTCAAGAATTGGTCAAAGTGCCAAGGAAATGTTGCTAGTGACATTAAAGGTGAAAGTATTGATAGAAGGTAGCATGAATGGGAATGAGTGTAGTGGTGTTAATAATAGCTTATCATTTATTTAAATCTGCATTAAGCCATGGGATGCCTTTCCCCCAATGGCTTATGTGAAGAATGATGAAGTTCAATCAAGCAGAAACCTGCAAATCTGAACGTGAATAGAAAATACTAAAATTAGTATTAGGAAACGTATGAACTGAGTGACAAAGTTAAAATTTCAGGTCAAATATCCTTGTAAGAACTCGGTGTACAAATAGTTTAATTTGCAGAGAGGATGGGGGAAGGGATGCAAATTAAATCTAACTCATTTCCTCTTCTTCCTGGTCTTGGAAAAAGGTCATTGACTGAACTGTTAATTCTGTTTCTCTTTCCGCTTAATGAAGTTTGTTTCTAAGCATGAAAGGCAAGGAACTCATTAATAGATCCCAGATTAATTTATTCCAGTTCATTTTTTCTTTTGGTAGTTGAGGAATTAATGATGTATTTCTCATCAGTAAAGAATTCATTCCAAATAAAAGATATTAGATGGAATTACCCAGATTTTTATCTGTAAGTCACAAAGGACAGATTGCTGCCTTTCGTAGCATTTATGAATGCTACCTCATTGTGAGTCTTTAAAATGGGATAAACACAAATCCAGCAAAGTAGGTTCTACCATCAAATGTGGATCCTAAAGATTGTTAAATGTTGTAGAGGATGCAGGCTGTCACCAGATTTTTCATGAAGTCCAGTGGCAAGGCTTTGATAGGATTTTCCAGTGTTACCCTGGAGAATTACCTTAAAGATAGTGCATCAATCAGACATGATGAGTCATCTGAATGGCCACTGACTTCACTGGGGATTATGTACTTGCAGACAGGAGGCAATAAGGTTTTTAATCATTTTTAAAGATAATTTGTGTGTGCTTTTAATGATTTTAATGGAAATATTTACTTAAGTTTAAATAGTTTTTAAGCAAAATCAATGGCAATATGCAGTGTGATTGGGGATGGGGAGACAGACTGCGTGCAGAGGATTGCTTTTCAGATTAGTGGTCTACCATAGGGATCGGTTTTGGGTTGACTATACTTTAACAATTTGGAAGAGAACTTAGGTGGGCAGATTAATACATTTGCAAATAACACCAAGATTGGTGGTGTAGTGAACAGTGAAGAAAGTTGTTTCTCAGATCAACTGAGAAGGTAAGGGATTGCCTGAGGAAAGTGCAAAGAGATGCATTTTGGAAAGTTAAACCAGACAGTTCATGAACCCCTCCACACTCCCCCCCCCCCCCATGCACTAATCCCTGCAGTCAGCAGTGTTAATACCTGCCTCTATACCACCCTCAACACCATTAAGGGCTTTAAAGAGCCCTTTCAGGTGAGCCATTCCTTCAAATGTGAATCTGTGAGGATCATTTATTGCAGCTGGTGCACCTGGAGTGGCCTCCTCTACCACAGTGAGACCCAACACAAATTGGTGAGTGGGGGGAGGAATTGCTTCATTGAGTACCATTGTTCCACCTGCCTTAACAGCTGAGATTTCCCAGTGCCCAGCCATTTTAATTCCACTTCTCACTCCTATACCAACATGTCTGTCCACAGACTCCTCTACTGCCAGGTTGAGGGTAGATACAGATTTGAGGAACAACACCTCATATTTCAGTTTGGTCGTTCCAACCTGAAGGCATGAGCATAGACCTCTCTAACTTCTGCACCCTACTGTCTTCCCCCCCCCCCCACCCACTTCTTTACTTCTTTTGATTTCTCTTATCCCTCCCATCCTAGCCCCCACTTCTCTTTCTGTCCCCATCCTCCCAATCTAACCACAACCCATTTCTCCCTTTGGTGCCCCTTCCCACCTCTTTCCCTTTATTACGTGACCCACTGTTCTCTCCTATCACGTTCCTTCTTCTTTGTCCCTTTGTCACTTCCACCTATCGCCTCCCAACGTTTTGTACCATTCCCATTCCTCACCCCCCTCAACTGCCTGTCGTCGCCCTTTCCTCTGAAAACCCCCTATCACCCACCCACCAGCTCTTTCTCTATCCGTCCCCCCATCTTTTTATTCTGGCTATCTCCCTGTTTCCTTCCAATCCATGAGTCTTGATCCAAAAAGTTCTGTCCATTTTCCTCCATAGTTTCTGCCTAGTCAACTGACTTCCTCCAACATTTTGTATGTTGCTACATACGCATCAATGGTAGTTATTTTTTCTTAAGCAGTTATTAAGAGAGAGTTATTAAGCAGTAAGACCTTGGGGTACAAGTATATAGTTCCCTGAAAGCAGCAACACAGGCAGACAGAGTGGTGAAGGAGGTATATACTATGTCACCTGAGGTATTGAGTATAGGCGTTGTGATATTGTGTTACGGTTGTACAAGTGGCTAATTAGGCCACACTTGGAGTATTATGTGCAATTCTAGTCACCATACTATAGGCAGGATGTGATTAAGCTCCAGAGAATGCGGAGAAGGTTAATAGGACTGTTATCTGGACTGGGGAGTTAGACTTGTAAGCAGTGATTGCATAGGCTGGAATTTTTTCTCAGAGTGAAAGAAGGTGATTTTAGAAAACTCTTACAACACTTATAGAACTTTTAATTCTTGTAGACCTTATAGAATTTTATTACATTCTAAAGCGCATAGATAGTCACAGGGTAAGATACAATAGGTTGAAAGAGGCTCTAAAGGCCATGCTTTTCATACAGAGAAGATAGTTGGTATATTGAATGATCTACCAGAGGAAATGATAGAGACAGACGCAACTGCAATGTTTAAAAGGTACTTGGATACCTACACGAATGGGAAAGGCCTAGGTGGGTCAAATGCAGACAAATGGGATTAGCATAGATAAGCATCTTGGCCAACATGAATAAATTAGGCCAAGTGGCGTGTTTCCATGCTATATACTATCTGTATATATAATATAATATAATATATAATTACTTCAGATGTGACTTAGTTATGGTACAAGGTTTGTCCAAATTTTGATCCAAGGCAAATCTGTCTGTTGTCTCCAATCAACATGTACCAGGCTAAAAACTCCAGGTGGGATTACAAAAGATTATGACATTTTAATCAGAATAAAACATGAAATGAGCTATGTTATGTAAGGAGCAAATCCTCTATTTGGTTTCAAAATTGAACATTAGTGTTTATAATCAATCTTTATGTCATTCCAACAACAACTTTTCCCTTTTTAAATTCAAATTCTCACACTGACCTGGTGGAATTTTGAGATTTTTGGATTCCTAAACCATAGCACTATGATCATATCTATCTTTCATTTATTGGTTTATTAAAAAGTGCTAACCATATAATTTGACGTGGTATTCTACATGGAATACACTTTATGAACACAAACACGAGAAAACCTGCACGTGTTGGAATACCAAATAGCACACACAAAATGCTGGAGGAACTCAACAGGCCAGGCAGCATCGATGGAAAAGAGTTTTGCTGAAGGGTCTCGGCCCAAAACATCAACGGTATCCTTTCCCATAGATGCTGCCTGGACCACTGAGTCCCTCCAGCATTTTATGTGAATTCTACCTTATAAACATTCTTCATGTACTTGTGTAGCACATTGATGAATAGTAGAGGTGCTTAACATAGAATGTTAATATATTTGGTACAATGTATTCATTGGGCAGACTGTGACTGTGTCTTGTACGTTCTGTTCCTTTTCAACTGATTAATATGGCATTATATCTATTCAGTGTACATAGAAACCGCTCAATTTCTCTGCTTTGTGCTGCGGGGGACAGGAGGTGGTCTAGGTGCCAAAGATCAGTTAAAGCCTATTCTGTAGTTTAATTTATCAGTTAAATGGGGGAATCATTATGGGGGTGCTGAATGTATGTCTTAACACTCCTGTAGATGCCTGCAAGAAAATGAATCAAAAGGTAGTATATGGTATCATATGTGTACTTCGATAATAACTTTTAGTTTGATTTTGACTTGTGTTGAATGTGAAATACTTTCTACACATTTTGAAAGATACTGAAGAGTGGATCCTTGTATGTCTAAACACAGAGTGTAACTTTTGTATTGAGTGCTGAACACTGGACATAGATTGCATGTGTAGAAATTTTATATTCTCCAGACACTAAAAAAGTAATATTATCTGAATTCAATATGAAATCCTTTTGACCAACTTTCTTTTTTAGACTGAGTAGTAATGATTTCATATTTAAAATGACCAATTCCGTGGTCACTAAATATTCTTAGCACAGGTGTATATTGTATGGATAGAAGGTAAAAACATTTATATCTCAGTGGTTCTGTAATTGCCAAGTGGAAAGATATTGTGAGAGTAATTATAAACCATGAATTAACCATAGATTTACAGTATACATTTTTCAATTTTAGTTTTATATGAGTCCAGAAGTTATTACCTGCAGAGGACATTCAACAAAATCAGACATCTACAGTCTTGGTTCTACGATTATCCACATGCAGACTGGAAATCCGCCCTGGGTGAAGAGATACCCTAGATCAGCTTACCCATCATATCTGTACATTGTAAGTTTCCACCACAAAAGATCTGAATAAAAAGCAGGGATTGTTTCAAATTTAAATATGTTTTTTAAATCAAACAAATGCAGTGCTTGTTAAGATCATCTACATGGGATAAGGAGATAATCTATTTGATTTGCATTGAAATTGGTCCCTGTAATTGATGTAAAACAGTTGATTCCTATCTTAAAATTGAAGAATAATTGGGTGTGTGGCCAAGGCATGGATTACGAGAAACCAGAATAAGTGAAAGAAGTCAAAGGGATGGTGAGACTGGAAAACATTAACCTTCAAAGAATCTGAGCATCATTATACATAAGCTACTGGAAACTAACATGCAGTGGGTATTTTAGAAGGCAAACGGCTCAGTGGTGTTTATTGAAAGAATACTTGAGTGCAAATGTAGGGATATCTTTTTGGAATTACTGCATATAGGATCTTAGTGAGATCACAACTAGGGTACTGCCAAATTAACTTAAACTGTTCTGCATGTGTATGATTCATATTCTTCCGTTCCTTGCATAATCACATGCCTATTTAAGATCCTCTTTAAAGCCACTTTTGTATCTGGTTCCATCAACACACAGATACCCACCACTCTCTGTGTAAGAAATGTGTCTTGCACGTCTCCTTTAAGTTTTCATTCTCTCACCTTAATGTTTTTCAATCATTTCATTCTACCCGGGAAAAGATTCTGACCGTTAACCTTTTCTACACTTATAATTTTATAAATTTCCACTAGATGTCCCCTCAGCTTCCAGCCCTCTAAAGAAAACAACCTAAATTTGTCCAACCTCTCCTTTTAGCTCACCCTCTAATCCAGGCAGCATCCTGGTAAACCTCTTCTGCACCCTTTCTAAAGTGAAGAGATTTCTTCTCAGTTCAGACTTAAATAGCATACCTCTTATCTTGAGCATGTGACCTCGAGCTCTTAGCTAGGGCATACATCCCTTCCTGTAACGCACAGTGACCAGAATTGCACACAATGGGTATGAAAATCCAAAACACCGTAAGGACTTGAGTGAAAATTAATAATAAGTAACAAAAATATCAAATATAAAAATGTATTCCTTACTTCATTTCTGGTTTGTAAAATCTACATTTATTTTTGGTAAATTCTATTCTTCTGAAGATTCACAAACAGGCTCCGCCGTTAGAAGATATTGCAGGGGATTGCAGCTCGACCATGAGGCAATTCATTGAGGCTGCATTGGAGAGAAATCCAAAGGAGCGCTGGTCTGCAGCGGAGCTGTTGAAGCACGAAGCACTGAGCCAACCAGCCGAAGATCAGCCACGCTGCCAGAGCCTCGACTCAGCACTCTTTGAGCTAAGTCGTACCTTCAGGAGAAAAGAGCTGGAGCTGCCTGAGCAAATTTGTGGTAAGCCCTTTTGTTTTCTTAGGAATGAGGGAATTAAAGGTTTTTTTTGGCAGCAACTTGAGTGGATGATTTTAGCCCCACACAAATTGTGGAACTTAGAGTCATGTTACTTTCTGTTCAGTATCACATTGTGCTGGGAAGTGAAAGTGGCATTGCACCCAGTCCCATCAGTCTGATGATGGGCAAGCTAGTTTGTAATATTACAACACCTCACTGTTGGCTTCAGTGGTGCTCTATCTACCAAAGGAAAATCTGTTGACTCTTTTGTACAGGGTTTGACTGCAGTAATTAGTCTCACCATCTTTGTCTTGGGGAGGGTGGAAAGTGATCCAGAGCTCCTACTTCTAATCCTGCTAATTGATCATTGACTGAGAACAAAGTGCCATTACCTCTGAGTTCCTCCAAACCCTGCACATTACCGCCCCTTCTCGGTGTAAGCTTGTGTGAACCAACAAGCACAAACATCTGTTGGAGGAGAATTTCTCAAGGTCATTAAAGTCTCGGTAGTGGTTTATAGAAGGGGAACTCCTTTGTGGTAAAGTAAGTAACAGGACGTGGAAATCTGAGCAGAGCTACAACATAACAATTACTAAGGCATTCTGTGATTCAGGAACAGCTTCTTCCCCTCTGCCATCTGGTTTCTGAATGGACATTGAACCCATGAACTCTACCTCACCACTTTTTTATTACCATTGTTGCACTACTTATTTAATTTAACTATTATTTATTTATGCTTCCTGCAATTCATGTCTTTTCTAATATTATGCATTGCATTGTACTGCTGCTGCAAGGTTAACTAATTTCATGACATGTGTCAATGATATCACACCTGAATCTGACCCTGATCTTGATTGTGAGGTAGGAGCAAGACTAATTTTCCAATGAAATGACCTTCATGTGATCACAGGATTTAAACATCTTCTGGAGGGAACAGACTTGTTCAAGAAGGCTTTGACTTAATGTGCCATCTGAAAACTGGCACCTATAACAATGCAGTATTCCAAGTAGCTCACTGCGAGGCCTCCGCTAGATCATAAGGAATGCTGCTGAGGTGACTTACAGAGGCTGGATCTATCTGAGTACCAGATATCAGGACCTTAGGGTATATCAGATATGATAATAATAAAGAGAAATATAATTGAAAACATGCTGTAGCCAATCACACGGATTTGGGCATTTCAGTTCAAGCTCAGGATAAAATTCAGATTTTTTTTGCGTTGACTGAAGTATCAGACATAAACTGAAGTGAAAAAACACATTGACAGGAAGAATGTCTTGGTGACAATGGTTAGCTCCAACATTAGGCACAGTATTTCCACTGTTTATGATCCATTATAAATAACATGCTTGGGTTTAAACAGATTGTAAAATAGACCTTGTTTAAATAACAAACAAATGCAGGTCATCTGAATGCATTAAATGGTTTGTTCAAGATGACAAAAAAGGAATTTCTACTCAGACTGTGGAACACTGTGACCTGAGTGACAGAGTCTGTTGGCCCAATGCAAGAGATGGCTGAGTGTAATTTTCAGCCAACGTTTATCACCTTACACTGACAAGATAGTTTTCATTGCTTCACCTATTCTGAACTCGCTGCTCAAAAACTTCACACTCAGTTTTGCATTTACCACCAGTCCCATCCCCACCACTGGATTTCTGCTTCCCTCTCCCCATTGCTCAGTCAATACTGTACTTCAAGAGTGATAGATGAAACTGTTGGTAGTAAGGCTCCATGGTATTTTCCTTGTGCCATTTGCGGAGAATTAAATTATTGTTTGTTGTTGCAATAAAATCTGCTGGAGTTATTCACTGGGGCGAGCAGCATCTGTGTGAGGAAGGAAAGTGTTGACATTTTGGGTCAAGACCTTGCATTTTGAATTGGAACGTTGACAGTTTCCTTCTGCTCCATAGAACCATTGAGTTCTCCTCATTAACTGTCTGGTGTTCCAGATTCCAGCATCTGAATTCTTTTGTGACTCCAGTAATATTTCACCTTTCATCTTTGCACCCTCTCCTATCCAAAATAATGTGAACCAAATTTAACAGTCAGTCAGCAAGGAGAAAGAACATGTTCAAAGTCGTTTCCATATGATATGTAAAGAGGCATTCAGCTGATTTTCTCTGATGTTCAAAACCCATTCCCATCAGTCCTACTCCCCAACTTATTTCCCTGAATTATATACTCTAACACATGCTTTTTAACACCCATTCTAATTCTCCCACAGACTGCCTACCTAGGAGCGGCTTCCAGTAGCCAACAGCCACCACATGGTACAGCACAGTTAGGGAAATGTAACTACAGAGCCAGCAGTCTATGTTCAGTGGTGCCGCTGTCTGTAAGGAGTTTGTATGTTCTCCCCACGACTGTGTAGGATTCCTCCAGGTGCTCTAGTTTCCTGCCAGATTGCAAAGGTGTACCGTGAGTAGATGAATTAGTCACGTGGGTGGCAAAGGATCATGCTACTGTGGTGTATCACTAAATCTAAAGCGAAGGCACCGATAGGGAAGGAAGGCAGGGCGGACCAAGGAAACATTTGCAGTCACAGGGACACTGTCAGAACTCCACACAGGCAGCACTGGAGGTCAGAGCTGAAGCTGGACCACAGAAGCTGTGACCTGGGATTAAGATTTCTGTTTATGTCGATGATAACTATTAACACAGACACACTTCATCAAATGTGCAGAGCTGCATATAAATCGCTGATTCTTTTCATGAATTCGTACGTCTCCTTCCATGTCCAAGAAACTTCACATGAACCATTGAACCAGCTGTGACTTCCCAAAGACATTTTTGAATATGCAGATAAAAGTTGGCTTTGCTTTGATGTGCAGATATTTAGATCTCATACACAGCAAAAGGAGGGAATATCCTCCGCAGGTCATGGTGGTGATGTGAATCAACTCTCGTAAGAAAGTGGGAAAATGAATCTGGCACTACATTGCTTGCAGCTGATTGTGCAGTGTTTTACACTTGATTAGGCTCTTTTGCTGCGTGCTGACAAAACAAAGATATGAAGTGGCTATCCCTTTAATAAAACAGACTAAATCAGTCCTTTGACAAATATAAGGGATACATAAACTAAGAAAAGAATTTAAATGTAGCAGATGGAACCTTCCACTGCATAGTATCTTCTGGGAAAGGAGATTAGGTAAACAATTCTATTCAGTGTTATATTGTAAATATAATCTCAACACAATCCTTGATGTAATGTTTCCAAATCTGTTTTGCACCAGCAGTCTGCATAGCACTGCACAAAGCCATACTGAAAGCCATCAAGCCATGATGTGTTTGTTGAGCCAAGATTCTCAGGAGGAAGCAAACAGGTTGCTGGTAACTGGAAGGCTGTACGTTGGGCAACTCTGGTGTCTACCCTGCATGAAAGACCAGCTTTGCTGGAGTGTCAGGAGTGGGTTTCTACTTGCATTGTCTAGCGTTGCTTTGGGGTGAGTTCTTGAGGGTTTCGCAGGCTATGAGGCACATTCTGCTCATTACATCTACATTAGTTATGCCAGTCGAACTGCCATGGGTGCCATTTTGGATATGTTGCTTTGCCGTCTCTCTGGAGGTCATCAATGCAGTTGGCCAGACAGCTTCCTGACCTCAGCGAGGAATGGGACCTTACTGTAGATACAATGACCCTGGAACTTCAGTGTCACTTGGCGCAAATGAGTTCTTGGAACTCTCTTTGTTAGCCAAAAACCGCAGCAATTACTCAAAGACACAAGAGAAAGTAGATGCTGGAAATATGAAGCAGCAAACAATCTGCTGGAGGAACTCAGTGGGTCGAGCAGCATCTGTGGGAGGGAAGGAATTGTCGGCGTTTCAGGTCGAAACCCTGGGACTTCACTAGAAGGTGGCTGAAGCAGTGTTTTGATTTGAAGCATCGACAATTCTATTCATCCTGCAGATGCTGCTCGACCCACTGGGTTTCCTCCAGCAGATAGTTTGTTGCAACCTTTACTTGCTGGCCAGAGGAACTGCAAGAATCTGCTAGGCTGGAGTCTGAGAATTGAGACCCTGCCAACGAAACAAGTTTACTTTTGTTTCCTTTCGAGTCCATAACATCATATCTCGTCGTCTTGAAGCTTAAGAGTGTTTTTTTCAATCAAGCTTGGTTTTCCTAACTTGCTTTTACTTTAATTCCAGATAATTCCATGTGCAGCACAGAAGAATCAACTGTGGGAAAACGGAACCGCTCTCTTTACATAGACTTTGGTGCCTTGGCTGGATATTTCAACATAATCAGAGGTCCTCCAGGATCAGAATATGGCTGACTTTTCTCCAAAAGCTCCGAGTGGCCCCTGGTCTCGTCAGGCTTGAAAATATTGTAAACCGCTAGAGGAAACAGCAACGGGCTGCAGTTGTGTGGATTGAGAAGAGTAAGCAGGAGGGTGGACAAGGGTAGTTGTGACAGCGTGCGGGGGTCACAGATTCTTTTTACTCATTCTGATAGCAGCATTAAGGGAAGAAATATTGCAGAGATGTATTTTATCACAAATATATTTTGTTTAGCAAAACATCCGTGGTGTGAATGGAGGACAGTGCCAGGAAGACGAATTTTTGCTCAGTTTTCTGCAGCTACTTTATTATCCTTTGCTGCAGCTGGTGGTTTGAACGGTGCATCGTTACTCCTGCTCGTTCTCTTTGTTTTCAGTGATGATCGCTGTTTAATGTATTTCTCTAATGAAAAATTACTGAAGATGATGAAAGTCTTATCAAAATACACGTGTTCCTATGGAAACAAGAGCATGTACATAATGAATGCCATGCAGCCAAATGAATTGCACACAAGGTGTGTTGTGGGTTCGCAGTGACCTAGTAGCCCTGTAAAGGTTTTGAGCTGATAGTTCTAGTATACCCTATGGGAGGGGTTAGCCTCTGCTTCATTGAGCAACTAATTAAGGAATAGTGCAAATACTTCATGTGTTAACCTTATGCTCTGCATTTTAGTCACATTACTTCATTAGCTGCTAAAATGAAAATAAATGAAACTTCAAGATAGTTCTCTATATTCTAAGCGTAACATTTCAATGTGTTGTAACTTCTAGTGTGCTGTTATTAGTTGTTAACTTTAATGATGTGTGTTGTATAATACAAGTTAATTTGTTGCAAAACAAAAGCTGTGAGAATGTGTGCAGCTGGGTTAAGCTAACATTATGTACTGTACTGATGCCTGCAATATTCAAATCAATATATCTCTCCGATAAGTACTCTCTTTTACGATATTTGCCCTGATATCTAGTGGCTTGGATTGAGCTAGAGATTATTGGAGATCAAATTCCATTAAAAAGGAGATAACGAGCTGGTGTTAGTAAACTGCCTTGGAAATTATTGAGCTGTTGCAAAGACAAGCCAGTTCTTAACAGAAAAAAAATGCCTAGAAATCAAGTTTCACTCTAGTATTGTGCACTGAATGAACAGATCTGTCCCCACATTGAATGTCCAAAGAGTAGCAAAATTGGATAAAAATCCTTTATAGCAGGTCTTCGGCATTCGCACACAGATTCATGCACTATAATGGCATCATGAATAAAATGTTTCTGTACATAAAAATGTACAATAGCTCAAGTTTCCTGGCCTTTTATCAAGATCCAGTTGATAATATACTGTGTTTATACGTGACTCTAGACACATTTCTAGCAAGTTTCTCTAATAAGATTGTTCAAAAATGCACCATCAGTACATTCTCTGGCAGTTAATGTAGAGATTTCATTATGCTTAGGACAAATTCAGCATCTGAAAATACACATTTTTTTATAAATTTCCTTCAAGTCCTTTTGTATAACAATTGTTGGCCTATTTTTAATTGTGGCTTCCTGAAGATGTAGATTTGAATCTTGCAGTCACCCATAATGCATAGGTTGCTTGAGTTTGAGTCCGAGTTTTTGTTTTACATCTTGTATCACTGTTTTACGGTCAAATAAAAAGTGTTAAGATTCCAGACCAGAGTTTCGTTTGATATTGGACGTTTGTTTTTAAAGTTGGCAATATTTGTAAAACCATGACCTTCGTTAATATCTTTAACATTTTGAGCCACAGTTTATTGGTGATTTGTATTTTTATAATACTGATGCAATGTCCAGTAACTGTGCTGGTGGGAAATCGGCTCGAGTATCTTCTTGCACAATGCCATAGGGTGCACAGCGTAGCTGTGTGCTTCTCTCTGCCATATATGGACTTCCCCAGATTGACCAAAATCCGTAATAAGTGAAGTGAAACACTGACCCTCCCCATTCTCAAACACTGACCCTCCCCATTCTCACACACTGACCCTCCCTCACTCACTCTCACACACTGTCCCTCCCTCACTCACTGACCTTCCCTCACTCTCACACATTGACCCTCCCTCACTCTCACTCACTGACCCTCCCTCACTCTCTCACACTGACCCTCCCCACTCACACTCACTGACCCTCCCTCACTCTCACACACTGACCCTCCCCACTCACACTCACTGACCCTCCCTCACTCTCACACAATGACCCTCCCCACTCTCATCACAATATAGTACTGTACGGCCCATAGTGTTTTGCGGCAATTAAAGTAGTCTTGAAGTGTAATCAGACAGACAGACAGACATACTTTATTGATCCAGAGGGAAATTGGGTTTCGTTACAGTCAATTCTAATGTAGGAGAACCACAGCAACCAATTTGCACACAGCAAGTTCCCACAAAAGGCAGAGACACTGACCCTCCCCCCCTCTCACACACCGACTCCCTCGCATTCACACTCTCCCACTCTCACTCTGACGTAGTGATGCCCTCACACCCAGACTGTCTCAGACACTGGCCCTCTCACACCCCAATGCTCTCTGTTGAAGCTTCCTGGTCCAGGAAACAGAAACAGAAAGGGAGTGCATTGGCATTGTGCAGCATGCGGAGAGATCTATGAGTGTGGACCCTGGTCAGGGGTCAGTGATCATCGGAGCAGGGGAAATCTGATGAGCGAGGCCTCGGGGAAGTCAGCCCATCTCACAGGAGCAAGACAGCAGGATCTAGAACCTTTTCCGGTGATTGAATGGCAGGGAATGTTGCAGCCACATCCTCTGCAGCTCAGGCACGAGGGGAAGTGAATGGGTCTCGTCACCCTCTCTCCCCTCATTCCTGGCAATCAGGCCAAGTATTATCCCACTCACTCCCCTTGCTTCCTTAAGGATGAGGCCTGACAGCTGAGGAAGGAAACCAGCTGGTCCTCAGCAGCAGCTACAATAAATCACCATTACTGGTAATTTCCATCGATCCTCGGGTCACTTGAATGAAGCCAGATCAATAACAGTTTGCGTACGGTGACATTCACAGCTGTCAAATATGAACTAATAGTTCATCAAATACTCTTCAGAACTGAGCATCTGTTTGCAACCCTTCTGTCATGTGTCTTAAACATTAGTGGAAAACATTGGCATATTTCCAATCAATGTCAACATTGTTCGTTCAGTGCTTGGAAGCTTGCAGATGGCTACTTCCAGTTTTTAAACCCTCTGAGATTAGATTGTGGAAACAATTTAAGGTCTTACTTGAACTTCATGTACTTTCTCTTCCTGACTGCTGACCCTTCTAAAGATTTTGGCTGCTTGCTTGGGTCCAGTTGCAGGGGCATCGGGTCACCCTTGCAACAATATGCTGAAACTAACCTGAACGAACAATTATTTGAATTGACTCTTTATTTTGGAGCAACCAGCAGAGTCTTGAGTAATTCTTCCACTGATTGTCCTAGGATGTATCTCAGCATCAAAATTCAGCAGAAAGGGGAGACTTGGGTTCATTAAAGTGCCTTTCACCGGAGCTTACAACTGACGGGATATCTCTGAGGTGTTACTGCTATATAGGCTGCACAGAGGTTCATATGGACACAGCCAAGCTCCCAGCTGTGGTGATTCACAAATTCATGTGATTTAGTGATGATGTGTGAGGAACTAGTTCTCTGCTCCTCTTTGATAATATGTTCTGTTGCATTCATCTGCTTATTTAAAAGCTCATTGAAAAGGCAGTGCTCGTTGTGTATGAAATGGTTTAAAAGATATATGAACAGGCAGGGAATGGGGGAATAAAGACCACACTCAGGCAGAAAGGAATACAAATTTTTCCTATATCCCCCGCCTGGCAGAAGGCGTGACAAATCCATACTGCTGATCTCCCAAATGCCCGTTCGTATGTAGGGGTTGTACATAAATAGGGCGCTGTCACCTTGTCATGGTGGAGAGGATTGTGTGGTCCTGAGATCCTGAGAGTGATGCTGTCTGGAGCTTTGCTCCTGGTAGGGTCACCCATGGTGGTAAGGTTGAGGGTGAGGTCCCTGACAAAGAACAATCCAATCAGGACCTCAACGGTGGAACAGGCTGACGAAGTTACTCCGAACTCAACGGCTGTGAAGGCGGATGAAGGCTGCAACAAATCTGTGAGCTCCAATCATTGTGGTTTCCATGCCATTGGAATCAGTTGGTTGATTTGTGAAGTATCGTGTGCTTCTTGGAACATCAAGTACACGTTAAACAAATACATGCACAGGCATCTTCGCTCTGTGGGCCAATAGATCAACGGAACGAAGACCATCATCCTCGACCTCGAGGGATAGCCACGATGACAAGCTGGGAAGATTCAGCATGGGATGTGCAGCCTAACTCTCTGTATTCAAACATCTGGAATGAGACTTCCATCCAGAACTATCTGAATCAAGAAGTATTACTGACCCTTATTGTTCAGTTCAATATAGTTTTGCTCTGGGGATTCCAGACTGCTTACAACAGCTGATAGTAAATTTAAGTAGCGTTCAGCAGTCACAGTGTCAACTAGAAGAGATTAATGATTTGTTCCATGATGGACCTCAGGTTTCAAATGAAATAGAATAGAAATGTCTATTTTAGACCTAGAACAATAAAGGAAGAGTTTATTGGTGGAAGAAAGGAGATGGCCTCATAAGCTGGCATCAAACTCTTAAACTCCTCTTTTCCCAAAAATATACTTTATAAATAAAATTTGCAAATAAGTAACACATTCATTTGTTGCCATTCACAGTACAAAACATACCATCCCAACTTGTTTATAAGATTTATACTATAACAACATATCACTTTTTCTAATACATGCATGAGCAGGACAGTGTGAGAGATCTTTAAATATAGCAGCCCCTGGTGTGCAATGGTGGGAAGACCTTAAACTGATGTCTTTCCCCATAGAAACTTTAGTGCATTCCTCAGAGCGTAAACACAGGATCTGTAAGATGCCAGTGGCAATTTTACTAGCAAATTTCAGCCAGGCCAAAGTGAAACTCTCACCAAGTTGATTCGACAGCAGCAGATATTTATCGCAGGGCATCTTCCCAAGAATAGTTTGCAGACAGCAGAGTCCTGCATCACACAGCTATTGGAGGCAAGCTTTATTATAGCCAAGACATTGTTTTCCAGATCTTCTTAGCAAATGGACATTCCCGAATGAGGTGGATGATGAACTCATTCCCATCTCAGTCCCCTGAAGCAACACAAATGGTTCTGTGACTCTGAATGCATGTTAAGGATTTAATGGGGAGGGCCCATTTAACAATCAGCCAAGCAAAGTCTTCATTCCTGCGTGCAAGTTACAGTGAGTAGGCAAAATACCAAACAGACTTTGTCAGTCAGTTCAGGAAAGCACCTAAAATAATCACCAGCTTATTTCCCTGCAGCGCCTCAGGGACCTTCCATGCAGAACATTGCCTGATTTGACTGTTGGTGAAAGATGTTCAAAGTTCAAAGTAAATTTATTATCAAAGTACATATACATACGTCACCATGTACAGCACTGAGATTCATTTTCTTGTGGGAATACTCAATAAGTCCAATAACCATGAGAGAATCAGCGAGCGACCGCTCCAGCGGGGTGGACTGCCAATGTGCAAAAGACAACAAACTGTACAAAAGCAAAAAAGAAAAATAAATAAAAAGGAATAAGTATGGAGAATATGAGATGAAGAGTCCTTGAAAGTGAGCCCATAGGCTGTGAGAACAGTTCAGTGATGGGGCAAGAGAAGTTGAGTGAAGTTATCCCCTCTGGTTCAAGAGCCCGATGGTTGAGGGGCCATAACTGTTCCTGTACCTGGTGGTGTGAGCCCTAAGGCTCCTGTACCTTCTTCCTGACAGCAGCAGCAAGAGAGAGAAGAAGAAGATATTCTGCTGCACAAACATTTCTACAAACATAGGTAGCATGCCATGGTCCAAATGAATGCCAGCCCTGTCCTTTGAAATACTAGGGACAGACAGATTCTGATATATAGTAAGACTAGGTACTTGTACGCCAATGATTTCCGTGCAGCCACACACAGAAGTGTAGTGTTATTATTTTCTACTCCTGCTGAGCTATCTTTGGGGAACCAGGGTTGACTTGCTTCCATTCCTGTGTTGAGGGTTCTGAGGTGATTAAGATTGTGTAGATGGGATGCAAGACAAGCTTTCACTGTACCTCTGTACACGTGACACCAACAAACCAACCTACCAATTTGTTTGATGTGTCATCTTGCTAACAAATTACTAACAAAACCTTCAAAGCTTCGGCTGCCTGAGTACTTCAAACTGCATCTCACATTTGCTAATACCAAAGGGGGGGGGGGGCGCTTCCTTTCAATAAACATTAACAGTTATATGGCCTGTAAAAAAAACCTCAACATTCAAGCTCATAACAATTCATTTCAGTTTGTGGCCGAGATAAAAGAGATGGTGTTGGACCCACACATCTGTGCCCATGGTGGACTGTGTACCAAGCTGAAAATTGTTCTGTTTGCTAATAGTTCAATGCAGGAAGCTGAGGGGAATGGTTGCTAGATACCTCATTGACTGGAAGGCTGCAGTTAGAGAACAGTCCCACTCAATTTTCCCTCATAAATAATCCATTCATCACAGAAATTAATCTGGCAAAACTTCGTTGCATTTCCAAGGCCCTAGGCTTTGAAATTCCTTCCTTAGAGTGCACCATCTCAGCACCTCTCTTTTCTCTCTTAATCTACATCATTTATCAAACATCATTAGCTCTCTTAACTTCTCTGCTGTAGCTTGGTGTCAGATCTGTCTGATAATGCTCCTTGGAGGAGTTTGGCCCCTTAGTTGTGAAAAGGTGCTATGTAAGTGAAAATTGTTGAGTCAGTTTTGTCACCGTGCATCAATAACAGCTTCTGCACATTACCGAGAAAGAAAGCTGCTGAGAGAGCAAAGAGCAGCAGGGATAATTTAGGTTAAAAATGCTGGAAACAGTCAGTCAAGCAGCATCTGTGGGAAAAGACGCAGGGTTAACATTTCATGTCTGATATCTTTGTTTAGAAGTGGGAGAGAGATAAAATAAATCAATTTTAAATTGCAGAGAGTGTGGCGAATGCTGAGGAGAAGAAGCAGGTGAGGCCAAATGGGTTAATGTGGTTTCGTTGTCTGTGTTTTGTGTTGCTAATAACAAGGATGTGGGATATATCCAGCAAGTCAGACTATACTAACAGTAAACATAACCATATAACAATTACAGCACAGAAACAGGCCATCTCGGCCCTTCTAATCCATGCCGAATGCTTACCCTCACCTAGTTCCACTGACCTGCACTCAGTCCATAATCCTCCATTCCTTTCCTGTCCATACCTATCCAATTTTCTATTAAATGACAATATCGAAGCTGCCTCTACCACTTCTACTGGAAGCTTATTCTACACAGCTACCACTCTCTGAGTAAAGAAATTCCCCCTCGTGTTACCCCTAAACTTTTGCCCCTTAACTTTCAACTCATGTCCTCTTGTTTGAATCTCCCCTACTCTCAATGGAAAAAGCCTATCCACGTCAACTCTATCTATCCCCCTCATAATTTTAAATACCTCTATCAATCCCCCCTCAACCTTCTATGCTCTAAAGAATAGAGACCTAACTTGTTCAACCTTTCTCTGTAACTTAGGTGCTGAAACCTAGGTAACATTCTAGTAAATCTCCTCTGTACTCTCTCTATTTTGTTGACATCTTTCCTATAATTCGGTGATCAGAACTATACACAATATTCCAAATTTGGCCTCACCAATGCCTTGTATAATTTTAACATTACATCCCAACTCCTATACTCAATGCTCTGATTTATAAAGGCCAGCATACCAAAAGCTTTCTTCACCACCCTATCCACATGAGATTCCACCTTCAGGGAACTATGCACCATTATTCCTAGATCACTCTGTTCTACTGCATTCCTCAATGCCCTACCATTTACCATGTACATCCTATTTTGATTAGTGCTATCAACATGTAGCACTTCACACTTATCAGCATTAAACTCCATCTGCCATCTTTCAGCCCACTCGTCTAACTGACCTAAATCTCTCTGCAAGCTCTGAAAACTTACTTCATTATCCACAATGCCACCAATCTTTGTATCATCTGCATACTTACTAATCCAATTTACCACCCCATCATCCAGATCATTAATGTATATGACAAACAACATTGGACCCAGTACAGATCCCTGAGGCACACCACAAGTCACCGGCCTCCAACCTGACAAACAGTTATCCACCACTACTCTCTGGCATTTCCCATCCAGCCACTGTTGAATCTATTTTACTACTTCAATATTAATACCTAACAATTGAACCTTGTCAAAAGCCTTACGGAAGTCCATATAGACAACATCCACTGCTTTACCCTCGTCAACTTTCCTAGTAACCTCTTCAAAAAATTCAATAAGATTTGTCAAACATGACTTTCCCCACACAAATCCATGTTGACTGTTCCTAATCAGACCCTGTCTATCCAGATAATTATATATACCATCTCTAAGAATACTTTCCATTAATTTACCCACCACTGATGTCAAACTTACAGGCCGATAATTGCTAGGTTTACTCTTAGAACCCTTTTTAAACAATGGAACCAATGAGCAATACGCCAATCCTCTGGCACCATCCCTGTTTCTAATGACATTTGAAATATTTCTGTCAGAGCCCCTCCTATTTCTACACTAACTTCCCTCAAGGTCCTGGGGAAATTCTGTCAGGACCCTGAGACTTATCCACTTTTATATTCCTTAAAAGCGCCAGTACTTCCTCTTCTTTAATCATCATTGTTTCCATAACTACCCTACTCATTTCCCTTACCTTACACAATTCAATATCCTTCTCCTTAGTGAATACCGATGAAAAGAAATTGTTCAAAATCTCCCCCATCTCTTTTGGCTCCACACATAGCTGTCCACTCTGATTCTCTAAGGGACCAATTTTATCCCTCACTATCCGTTTGCTATTAATATAACTGTAGGAACCCTTTGGATTCATTTTCACCTTACTTGCCAAAGCAACCTCATATCTTCTTTCAGCTTTTCTGATTTCTTTCTTAAAATTCTTCTTACATTCTTGATATTCCATTTACTCTATGCTGCCTATATTTATTGTACAAATGTTTGTAGATCTCCCTCTTTTTCCAAAATAAGTTTCCAATATCCCTTGAAAATCATGGCTGTCTCAAACTTTTAACCTTTCCTTTCAACCTAACAGGAACATAAAGATTCTGTACCCTCAAAATTTCACCTTTAAATGACCTCCATTTCTCTATTACATCCTTCCCATAAAACAAATTGTCCCAATCCACTCCTTCTAATTCCTTTCGCATCTCCTCAAAGTTAGCCTTTTTCCAATCAAAAATCTCAACCCTGGGTCCAGTCCTATCCTTCTCCATAATTATGTTGAAACTAATGGCATTGTGATCACTGGGGCCAAAGTGCTCCCCAACACATACCTCCGTCACCTGACCTATCTCATTCCCTAACTGGAGATCCAACACTGCCCCTTCTCTAGTCGGTACCTCTATGTATTGCTGCAAAAAACTATCTTGCACACACTTTACAATCTCCAAAACATCCAACCCTTTTACAGTATGGGCTTCCCAGTCTATGTGTGGAAAATTAAAATCTCCTACAATCACAGCCTTGTGCTTATTACAAATATCTGCTATCTCCTTACAAATTTGCTCCTCCAATTCTCGCTCCCCATTAGGTGGTCTATAATACACCCCTATAAGCATTACTACACCTTTCCCATTCCTCAATTCCACCCAAATAGGCTCCCTAGACAAGCCCTCTAATCTATCCTGCCAAAGCACCGCTGTAATATTTTCTCTGACAAGCATGCAACACCTCTTCCTCCTGCCCCTCCGATTCTATCACACCGGAAACAATGAAATCCAGGAATATTTAGTTGCCAATCACACCCCTCCTGCAACCGTGTTTCACTAATAGCTATAACATCATATTTCAAGGTATCAATCCATGCTTTAAGCTCATCCACCTTTCTTACAATGCTCCTAGCATTAAAATAGATGCATTTAAGAAATTCTCCACCTCTTAATCTCCATTTATCCCTAATGGTGCAAACAACTTTGTTATCTTTTATCTTCCTTCTCGCTTACATCTTCGGTCTGAGCGGTCCCCTTCTCTATCACCTGCCTATCCTTCCTCACACACTGGTTACTAGCTTTCTCCATTTGTGAACTAACCTCCTCTCTTCTAGTCTCTTCAAATTGATTCCCACCCCCCCCCCAACCATTCTAGTTTAAAGTCTCCCCAGTAGCCTTAGCAAATCTCCCGGCCAGGATATTGGTCTCCTTAGGATTCAAGTGCAACCCGTCTTTTTTGTACAGGTCACAATTGCCCCAAAAGAGGTCCCAATGATCCAGAAACTTGAATCCCTGCCCCCTGCTCCAATCCCTCAGCCACACATTTATCCTCCATCTCATTCCATTCCTACTCTCACTATCGCATAGCACAGACAGTAATCCCGAGATTACTACCTTTGTGGTCCTTCTTCTCAACTGCCTTCCTAACTCCTTATATTCTCCTTTCAGGACCTCTTCCCTTTTCCTACCTATGTCATTGGTACCAATATGTACCATGACCCCTGGCTCCTCACCCTCCCACTTCAGGATATCTTGGATGTGATCACCAGGGAGGCAAACTACCAATCACCAGGTCTCCTGACTGCGTCCACAGAATCACCCGTCTGACCCCCTAACTATCGAGTCCCCTATTACTATGGTCCTCTTCCTTTCCCTACCCTTCCGAGCTACAGGGCCGGACTCTGTGCTAGAGACACGGCCACTGTTGCTTCCCCCAGGTAGGCTGTCCTCCCCAACAGTACTCAAGCAGAAGTACTTACTGTCAAGGGTTACAGCCACTGGGGTACTCTTTAGTACCTGACTCTTCCCCTTCCCTCTCCTAACTGTGACCCACTTGTCTGCCTTCCGTGCCACCTGCCTGTAACTCCTCTCTATCACCTCCTCACTCTCCCTGACCAGACGAAGGTCATCAAACCGCAGCTCCATTTCCATAACTCGGTCCCTTAGGAGCTGCAGCTCGGCGCACCTGACGTCCAGGAGGCTAGGAGACTCCAGGACCTCCCTCATCCAACAGCAAGAACAACAAGCTGCCCTCACACTCATAATTCCCCCTTTCCTCAAATAACAGGAAAAGCTGAAACCGAAACCTACGTCGCCTCGCCTGTTTCTGTTTAAGCCCGATGAGCCAAAGCCCTTAAGGCTTCACTCTGCTCCCGGCGCACTCTGCTGCCTGCTGTATAAGGCTGTGTTCCTTTGAACTCTTCCCCGCTTCACTGCCTGATGTCGCATGCCTGCGCAGTCCTGCCGCTCTTAACTCTGATGAGAAGAAGAAAAAATCAAAATGGCTCCTGCCGCATTCTCGTTCTGATTCTCAGACTTCCTTCTCCAAATTAAACCTGAACAAAACTTACTCAAAATCACACAAGGATGACTGACAGAAATAGTGAGTGCTAAAGTGAGCTGGTGTAACAAAATATAAAGTTGGCAGACTCACTAATGAGTCTGGAAAGTTGGTACTTGTATAGATAGACAGCAGATGCCGTTTCACAATGCTGAAGGCCACAGATAGAAAAACTCAGGGGCATGGTTTCAACTTGAAGTGTTGAGAGCTCCTTTCGTCTCACAGATGCAGCTTGACCTCCTGAGTTCCTCCAGCAGATTGCTTATTGCGCCCAATTCCATCATCTGCTGTCTCTCGGGTCTCCAGCAGAAACAATGATGGATAAACTGAGGCCAAACAACTGGAACTAAAAAGGGACAGTGCCCAAACAATTATATCAGCTATAGAACTGTGTGTAGGATGTTGGGGATATCATTTTTGCAGCAGATAGTTTTTACGTGGATTTTATAAATATTTTGGAACTTTTAATGTGGACAATTACTAGAATTGTTAGTCCAATTTATGCACTAAGTACTTCAGCTCTACTGACCTCTGAAACAGTTCATGCTTTAAACTTTTGGTAACATTTCACATTATTGTAAAATTCTTCTTTCTTAGTTTCAGAATACTTAGTGGACTAGTGCTGAAACAAAACTTATGAGCATGTTAATTTCTCACAAATCAGTCAGTAGAAACGGAAGAGGCATCCGGCTCAACACCTCAATAAAAGGAAGTTGTGGTAGCCTAAACTGTAATTTGTTTCGTAAACCACTTGGAAAGTACTGCTTCATTGGAACTGCCGCTCCTATGGTAAGTGCCCTGAGCCTGTAGCTGCCTGTTAACCACTGTGAAATGTTTGTTTTGTGACTGTCAGAGGATGTCAAAAAACTAGTTACCATAATAGTGTTCCGTATTGCTGTCAATCTTGCATAATGTCACGATTGCCACTGAGATGGAAGACAATGGACTCTGCGGCACACCAGAGGCTGCCAAGACTGGAACTTCACTACATCTGAGAAAGAGATTGCGAAAGTACCATTTTCCAGATTAAACATTTAATGAAAACCCATTCTATTATATTGAATGGAAATAAAAGATTCAACCATTCTATCTTGTTTTCTTGGCAACGTTAATATTTCAACTACCATTGATTTTTTAAAATATAGATTATCCAAGTACGTCATTGATGTTTGAGAAATCAAGAAATAAAGGAGGGACAATGATGTCAAGGAAGTATATGCTGGTTAGTCTGACATCAAAAGCATAGAATATGCAATGGCCAAGAAAGCATACTGACACATCTACCTTTTCAGAAATTCCGCATGTTCCCGACAACTCTTGCCAGTTTTCACTGTTGCGCCATGGAAAACATATTTTCCAGATGCATCAGGGTGTAGTACAACTGCTCAGCCCAAGACTGTAAGAAATTGCAGCCCAGCCCTTCAAGCAAACCAGACTCCCCTTTCCTCGGCTTGTTAATATGGTGCTAAGTGCCTGTCTATATTTCTAGAATGCAGCTGACATCTTAAAGGACCTTCACCTGAGTCACTCTTCCTTCTCCTCTCTCCCATCTGTCTTGTCATGACCTTGCATGCTTTTTGCCTAACTGCACTGCACTTTCTCTGTACTGTAACACTATATTCTGCATTCTGTTTTTCCTTTTCGCACTACCTCAATGCACTTTCATTGTCTGGATGGCAGACAAACAAAAACTTATCACTGTATTTGGTTTCATAATAAACCAATTATCAGCGTAGAAGCTATTATTACTTATTATGATATGAAAGAGTGTTTGAGAGAACAGTAGAGAGTTATGAGGGAGTGGGTGAAACTGGGTTGCTGACTGCATTTAAGAGGGGCCAGGTGAGTAGTTGAAGCAACTATGTGTAAAGGGCGTTAGACCAAACGCTGAGTGATACAGAAAGTTGCCCACTGGTCAACATGGATGGAATGGTTAGCTTCCATGGTGTATAATTCTTATAACTTCTATCATAAAGAAAGTGGACATTTGGGCTATCAGACCATGCTAGCCCCTCGTCAAGTCCTGTCATCAGTGCTATTTCCTCTTTTTTCCTGACACCTTGCAAACTATTGCCTCTGAGATGCCCATTAATTCCACTTTTTTTGGATTACTCACTTATACAGTGGGTATTTTAAAGAAGAATCATTAAAGGCCCTCACTATCCAGGACCCAACCTCTTCTCATTACTGTCATTGGGGAGGAGGTACAGGAGCCTGACAACCCACACTGAATATTTTAGGATCAGCTTCTTCCCCTCCACCATTGGGTTTCTGAACAGTCCACGAGCCCATGAACACTAACTCATGATTTTGCTCTCTTTTTGCACTACTGTTTTTTCTTTATATATTTCATATTGTAACTTGTAGCTTTTTAATGCGTTGCACTGTACTGCTGCTGTAAAACAACAAATTGCACGACAGACACTCAGTGACCATTTTATTAAGTATACATGTACACCTGGTCGTTAATCATCCAATTGTGCAGCAGCAACTCATTGCACAAAAGCATGCAGACCTGGTCAAGAGGTTCAGTTGTTCAGAAAAAAACATCAGAATGGGGAAGAAATGTGATCTAAGCAACTCTGACCATTGAATGATTGTAGGTGCCAGATGGGGTGTCTTGAGTATCTCACAAATGCTGATCCCTTGGGATTTTCATGTACAACAGTTTTTAGAGTTTCCAGAGAATGGTGCAAAAAACAAAAAATATCCAAAGAGCATCAGTTCTATGGGTGAAAACATCTTGTCCATGAGAGAGATCCTTGACTTCCTAACTGGAAGACCACAATCTGTGCAGATTGGTGATCCTCGCTGACGATCAACACTGGCACACCTCAGGGGTGTGTGCTTAGCCCACTGCTCTACTCTCTATATACACATGACTGTGTGGCTAGACATAGCTCAAATACCATCTATAAATATGATGACGATACAATCACTGCTGGTAGAATCTTAGGAGCTGACGAGAGAGAATACAAGAGTGAGATATGCCAACTAGTGGAGTGGTGCCACAACAACAGCCTGGCATTCAACGTCAGTAAGACGAAAGAGCTAATTGTGGACTTGAGGAAGGATAAGACAAAGGAACACATACCAATCGTCAGAGAGGGATCAGAAGTGGAGAGTAGTGAGCAGCTTCATGTTTCTGGGTGTCATGATCTCTGAGGATCGAACTGGTCCCAACATATCAATGTAGTTATAAAGAAGGTAAGACAGCTGCTATACTTTATTAGGAAATTGAAGAGATTTGGCATGTCAACAAATGCACTCAAAATCTTCTATAGTTTTACCGTGGAGAGCATTCTGACAGGCTACATCACTATCTGGTGTGGAGGGGCTACTGCACAGGACTGAAAGAAGCTGCAGAAGGTTATAAATCTAGTCAGCTCCATCTTGGGTACGAGCCTAAAAAGTACCCAGGACATCTTTAGGGAGTGGTGTCTCAGAAAGGCAGCATCCATTATTAAGGACCTCTAGCACCCAGGGCATGCCTCATATCTTACTGTTACCATCAGGTAGGAGGTACAGAATCCTGAAGGCACACAGTCAGTGATTCAGGAACAGCTTCCTCCCCTCTGCCATCTGATTCCTAAATGGACATTGAACCCTTGGACATTACCTCACCTTTTAAAAAAATATACAGTATTCCTGTTTTTGCACATTAAAAAAAATCTATTCAATATACATAATTGATTTACTTGTTTATTTATTATTATTATTATCATTTATGATTTTATTTATTATTTTTTTCTCTGCTAGGTTATGTATTGGAATGAACCGCTGCTGCTAAGTTAACAAATTTCACATCACACGCCGGTGATAATAAACCTGATTCTGATTCTGAGGTCAGAGGAAAATGACCAGGTTGGTTCAAGCTGACAGGAAGGTGACCTTAACTCAAATAACCATGCTGTTCGTATGTAGAAGGGCATCTCTGAATGAGCAGAATTGAAGTGAATTGGCTACGGCGGCAGAAGACCACACTGGGTGCCAATCCGGTGCCTAATTAAGTGGCCACTGAGTGTACTGTATATCCATACAGAATCGGATTATGAAACCACACAGGAAGGTGTGCAAACTCCACACTGGGTTCACTCTGAATCAGTATCACGAGGGGCAGCAGCGCTAACTGCTGCATCGCTGTGTTACTCATGCATTCAGAGCATTTTGCAGAGACAGTCTTCGTGCTATTGAGATGCCTGCTGCAGCTCTCAAAAGCAGACATCTTTGTGCCTGGTCTGTGGTCTGGTGTAGCAGAACTGCTAACCAGTAGAATTGGCATTAGTGAGCCAATTGATGTGGTATACCTGGAATTTCTGAAAGCCATCACAATGGTGTTATGTATAAGATTAGTAAACAGGCAGTACAGGAACGCACACAAAATGCTGGAGGAACTCAGCAACCCAGGTAACATCTGTGGAAAAACAGTACAGTTGATGTTTCAGGCTGAAACCCTTTGGTAGGACATGGAGAAAAAAAGCTGAGGAGTAGATTTGAAAGGTGATGGGAGAGGAATGAGAAACACTAGGCGATAGGTGAAACTGGGAGGGGGAGGGATGAAGTTAAGAGCTAGGAAGTTGATTGGTGAAAGAGACAGAAGGAAGGCCTTAGAAAAAAGAAGAAAGTGGGTTAGGGGGAGGGGGAAGAGCACCAGAGGGAGGTGATGGGCGGGCAAGGAGGTAACGTGAGAGAGGGACAAGGTGATGGGAAATGGTGAAGGGGAGGTGATGGAGGCATTACTGGAAGTTTGAGAAATTGATGTTCGTGCCATCAGGTTGGAGGCTACCCTAATGGAATATGAGGCGTTGTTCCTTCAACCTAAGTGTGGCCGTATCCCAGAGGAGGCCATGGATGGACATATTGGAATGGGATTGGGAAGTGGAATTAAAATTGGTGGCCAAAGGAGATCCTGTTTTTTCTGGAAGACAGAGCATAGATGCTCGGTGATGGAGGAAGGGAAGGTCGTTTCTTTGAAAAAGGAGGATATTTCCTTCATTCTGGAATGAAAAGCCTCACCCTGACAGCAGATGTGGCAGAGACAGAGGAATTGAGAGAAGAGGATGGTGTTTTTACAAGTAGCAGTGTGGAAAGAGGTATAGTCCAGTAGCTGTGAGAGTCTGTGGGTTTATAATAGACATCGTTGGATAAGCTATCTCTGAGACAGAGATAGTGAAATCAAGAAAGGAAAGGGAAGTTTGCCATTCTACGTCAATGACTGCATTGGTGCTGCTTCCTGCACCCATGCTAAATTCGTCAATTTCATCCATTTTGCCTTCAACTTCCACCTAGTCCTAAATTCACCTGGTCCATCTCTGACACTTCCTTTCCCTTTCTCAACCCATCTCCTCTATTTCACACACATCTGCTCTTACTCTATCCTCCAGCCGCCCTACCAAGGATAGGGTTCCTCTTGTCCTTGCCTATCACCCCACCAGCCTCTGTGTCCGGCATGTAATTCTCCGAAACTTCCGCCACCTCCAACTGGATCCCACCACCAAACACATCCTTCCCTTCCTCCCCACTTCCTGCTTTCCGCAGGGATCGCTCACTATGCGACTCCCTTGTTCATTCATCCCTCCCCATTGATTTCACTCCAGGCACTTATTATTGCAAGCAGAGCAAGTGCTTCACCTGCCCCTACACCTCCTCCCTCACTACCATTCAGGGTCCCAGACAGTCCGTCCAGGTGAGTCTGTTGGGGTCATGTATTATGTTTGGTGCTCCTGGTGTGGCCTCTTGTATATTGGTGAGACCTGATGTAGATTGGGAGACCAGCTCACCAAGCATCTAAGCTCCGTCTGCCAGAACAAGCGGGATCTCCCAGTGGCTACCTATTTAGTCCTCTTCCTATTCCCATTCCCATTCCGTTATGTCCATCCATGGCCTCCTCTGCTGTCGGGATAAGGCCGCACTTAGTTTGGAGGAACAACACCTTGTATTCCATTAGGGTAACCTCCAACCTGATGGCACAAACATCGATTTCTCAACTTTCCAGTAATGCCTCCACTGCCTACCCCCACTTCACTATTTTCCAACCCTTTGTCCCTCTCTCGTGTTATCTCCTTGCCTGCCCATTGCCTCCCTCTGGTGCTCTCCCCCCCCCCCCCAACTTCTTTCTTTCTTCCACGACCTCTGTCTCTTTCACCAATCAACTTCCAGCTCTTTGCTTCATCCCTCCTCCTCCGCCTGTTGTTTCTCTCTCCCCTCCCACCCCCCACTTTTCAAATCTACTCCTCAGCTTTCTTTCTCCAGTCCTGCCAAGGTGTTTCAGCCCAAATCGTCAACTTTACTTTTTTTAATAGGTGCTGCCTGGGCTGCTGAGTTCCTCCAGCATTTTGTGTGTGTTGCTCGGATTTCCAGCATCCGCAGGCTTTCTCTTGTTTGTGGATGGCTTTACACGAATGATATTAGCATGGTTTGAAGGTCAGCTGGCTGGCAGGAGGCGAAGAATGGGAATAAGGGGCTTTATCTGGTTGGCTTCCGGTGACTAGCGGTGTTCAGTGTTGGGACTGCATCTTTTCATGTTATATGTCAAGAATCTGTATGATGGCATTGACAACGTTGTGGCCAAGTTTGCGGACGATACAAAGATAGGTGGAGGATCAGGTAGTGCTGAGAAGGCAGGGAGTTTGCAGAAAGACCCCCTGACTGGGAGAATGGACAAAGAAGTGTCAGATGAAATACATTGTAGGGAAGTATATGGTTACGCACTTTGGTAGAACAAATAAAGGCACAGACTATTTTGTAAATACAGAGCAAATCAGAAATCAGAGGTATAAAGGAACTTGGGAGCCCCAGTGGAGGATCCCCTGAAGGTTAACCTACAGGATAAGTCAGTAGTAAGAATGACAACTTCAATGTTACCATTCATTTCTAGAGGACTAGGGGGGTAAAAACAACAATGTAATGCTGAGACTTTATAAGGCATTGGTCAGATGGCACAGATTAGTTGAGATTAGTTTTGGGCTTCTTACCTAAGAAAGGATGTTCTGATATTGGAGAGGGTCCAGTGAAGACTCAAGAGAAAGATCCCCAGAATGAAATGGTTAATGTATAAGGAGTACTTGAAGGCTCTGCAGCTGTACTATTGGATATTGAAAGGCTTCGATAGAGTGGACACGGAGAGGCTGTTTCTCATATTGGCAGAGTCTAGGACTATAGGGCACAGCCTCAGAGTACAAAGATGACCCTATAGAGAACATTCTTTAGCCAGGGGGTGGTGAATCTGCAGAATTCATTGCCGTGGAAGGCTGTAGAGGCCAAGTCTTTTTAATATATTTAAAGTGGATGTTGCTAGGTTCTTCATTAGTAAGAGTGTTAAAGGTTACTCGGAGCTGGTAAGAAAATGAGCTTGAAGGGGGTAATAAATCAACCATAGATAGAATGGCTGAGCAGACTCAATGGGCTGAATGGCCTAATTCTGATCCTACGTCTTATAGTCTTATGTTCCAAAATCATGGTGCACAATACTCAAACTTTATAGTGGCAGGGATTGGGGATTGACTATTCAACAAAAAAAGACAAGACAGAAATAAATGGTTCATTATCCAGCTGAGAGGGTGGAAATAGCAGTGTGCCTCAACAGTATTTCCTGGGTCACTAGATGTTCACACTCTGAATGTTCTAACAAGGAGAATCAAGTATAACATATCCAAGTTTGAGGATCATACAAAACTGGGCTGACAATGAAAACAAGGAGTGGTGAACGGGATAAATGAATGGGCAACAAAATATATAATAAATAAATTATATAATAATATAAATTATATAATATAAAACAATAAAATATACAGTACAAAGAGGTAATCAGTATTGTGAGATTGAAAGGATTTGAAATTGCTTATCTGACATAGGAAGGCTATCAAATCTTGCAGCAGGATCTGGACCAGCTGGAAAAAAGGGTTGTAAACAGCAGATGAAATTTAATGCAGACAAGCATGAGGCATTGCACTTTGGGAGGTCAAACCAGAGTAGGAATTATACAGTGAACAGTAGGGAACTGGGGAGAGTGATAGAATAAAGAGATCAAGGGATACCAATCCATAATTCCTTGAAAATGATGTTACAGTTAGATAGGGTCATGAAGAAAGCTTTTGGCACATTGACCATCATAAATCAAAGCACTGAGTACAGGAGTTGGGAAGTTATGTTGAAGCTTCATAAGTCGATCGTGAGGTCAAATTCAATGCAATTCTGGTCATCTACTTACAGGATAGATATCAATAAGCTTGAGGTAGGCACCATGGTGGCACAACATTTAGCATGACTCTATTATATATAGCTCAGGGCGTCAGGGTTCTGAGTTCAATTCCAGCATCATCTGTAAGGAATCTGTACATCCTCCCTGTGGAATGCATGGCTTTTCTCAGGGTGCTCTAGCTTCCTGCCACATTCCAAAGACATGATGCAAAGTGAATTTTGCAGCCAGCAGGCAGCAGATGATCCATTTCTGAGTATATTCAAGACAGAGACTTCTAGGGATTTGGAGAATCGAGTGGTATGGGGTTTTGTAGACAATTAGTACAAATGATCAGCTAGTTCTTATTGAATGGTAGTGCATGCACTCAAGGGGGGCTGAAAAGCTTAATTCTGCTTCATTTTCTTATGTTTGTGAAGCCATATTATATGAAGATTGTCTAACTTACCATGTTGTAAATGTTACTACACTTTTTTATAGAGTTATAACTATTAACAAGACATTGTCATTGCTGGATATTTCCAGCAACTGGCATTCTTTCCAAATTTTCCCTGAGCTGAAGAGGCAGTTAAATCTCAAATGCATTGATGGATTTGGAAACAGATGGCAGATTTTAAACACAAGAGATTCTGCAGATGATGCGAGTTCAGAGAAACACATAAAATACTGGAAGAGTTTAAAAGGTCAGGTAGCATCAATTAAGGGAAATAAACAGTTGATTGCTTGGGCCAAGATCTTCAGAATCAGAATCACTGGGGAGGCTAGTGTCCTTGATGGAGCTGGCAGAGTTAACAACTTTCTGCAGCTTTTTCAGATCCTGTGTAATGGCTCCCCCAAACCAGACAGTGATGCAACCAGTGTTCTCCATGTTACATCTGTAGAAATTTTTGTGTCTTTAGTGACATAGCAACTCTCCTCAAACTCTTAATGAAATACAGCCACTGCCTTCTTTGTAATTGCGTCAATACGTTGGGCCCAGGGTAGATCTTCAGGGAAACACACACAAAATGCTAGAGTTACTCAGCACGCTAGGCACCATCTATGGAAAAGGGTAAGCAGTCGCTGTTTTGGGCCGAGACTCTTCATTCTGACTCTTTTCCATAGATGCTGCTTGGCCTGCTGAGTTCCTCCAGCATTTTGTGTGTGTTGCTTGGATTTCCAGCATCTGCAGATTCTCTCATGTTTTAGATCTAGAGATGTTGATACCCAGGAAGAACCTGAAACTACTCACACTTTCCACTGCTGATCCGTTGATAGGACTGGTGTGTGTTCCCTTGACTTTTCCTTCCTGAAGTCCACAATCAATTCCTTGGTCTTGTTGCTGTGGCACAACTCAATCAGCTGATCTATCTCAATTCTCTACGCCTCCTTGTCACCCTCTGAAATTCTGCCAATGATAGTTGTGTCATCAGCAAACTCATAGATGCATTTGAGCTGTGCCTAGCTATTGTCCAAAAGATCTAATGCTGAGTGGATGAAAGGTCTCAGTCTGAAATGTTAACTGTTTATTCCCCTCCATAAATGCTGCCTGGCCTGCTGAGTTCTTCCAAAATTTTCTGTCCTGCCAATGACAGATTTTGCCTCCTGAAGGGGATTAGTTAGCCTGAGAAGATTAATTGACAATTCATTAGTTTCTTGGTTAATTTTACTGAGACGACATTTTTTAAAAAAATTTGTAATTTATTTAATTACTTGAAATTGAACACCTGCCTGCCATGGAAGGAATTGAACTTACACCTTTCAATCAAAGGCACAAAACCCTGCATGCTAATCCAGTAATATAACCACAACACAAAATTCTATATGATCTTTTAGTCTAGTTCTCAATCTGGATATAAAAGCTCATGGCACAATTTTAGAGAAGTGCCCTGGCTAATGATGCCTCACTTAGCATCATAAGGTAAGATATCTGGTTATTATTTTAAAAAACTGTTAATGGATGTTACTGGGTGAAAATTTTCAATTTGTGACTCATATATTAAAACAGTAACTATTATCTGTGAAACTTTAATGTGCCCTATAAAGTTTTCTAGAAAGCACACTGGCAACCTTGAGGAAGATAAACGTGATCTTGCATAGGTGGTAAACACTCAAGACGTTTATCTTACAGAACACTTGAGCTGCAAAATAACACAGGAAGTGGTTTCTGTTGGTGAGAACTCATCCATTTGTTTCCTGAAGTGATAACCTTCACATATGTGATGGGAAAAGCGTCTTAATTATAATTTCTGTAAACGAGAAATCCAAAATCATATAGATAAGAAATTCTAGCAGCTGATATCGGGCGATCAGGTTCCAAAGAAAGAACCGATTCATGTCAAGGGTTCTTTCCTAACCAAGACCCGCATTTTATTGTTACATATGCAAAATCAAGTATCAATTGCGGAATTTCAGTTTCTTTATTCTTTAGATCTTACCTCTTGATGTAGCACAGAGCAAAATCCACCTTATCTAGTTCTACAGTTTCTTTTCATGTGTAGTGCACCTTTATACTGTATTTGAGTGGGTGTTAGGCTTCCTAAATTATTATGATCTAATTGGTGCTGGAGACTTACTAATGCTTAGACCCTCATGAGAAATATTAGTGCACCCTTAAGTAAAACCTCTTTACCTCAGCCTGCAAGTCTCTGTTAGGGAAGATTTAATCCTTTGCATGATTGCCATAATCTGCTTATGCTTAAGACATGAATGCAGTGTTTCTTAAAGTGAACTGGCAAATTGGGTGAAGAATTCAGTGAATGGACTGAGAGATGTAAAGATCATTTACTTGGTTGAAAATTCTTATCAATGAGCTGATTGTATCGTTAGTTTTTATTAACTTTTATCATATTGTAAATCCTGTTCAAACTAACTGTTCAGGAGGCCCACTGCTGCCCAAGTAATAAATTTCAATAAAGAGTGAAATTTTTTCACAGTTGCTGTCCTCCCTTGTCTGACCACAACTGTTTCAGCCACTACAGTATGTTTATGGTGACACGGTGTGTCTCAGCCATGACCACATCCTTCCTTCTTCAGTGCATAGCGACATGCTAAGCACACTCACTGTCTTAACAATAAATCTTTTTTAAAAATGTGCTTCTTTGTCCCAGAAATGCACACAAAATATTGGAGGAAGCCAGGCAGTATCCATGAAGGGGAAAGAACAGTTGACATTTCTTATAACCATATAACAATTACAGCACGGAAACAGGCCATCTTGGCCCTTCTAGTCCGTGCCGAACGCTAACTCTCACCTAGTCCCACCTACCTGCATTCAGCCCATAACCCTTCATTCCTTTCCATAGAACCATAGAACATTACAGCACAGAAACAGGCCTTTTGGCCCTTCTTGGCTGTGCCGAACCATTTTTCTGCCTCGTCCCACTGACCTGCACCTGGGCCATATCCCTCCAAACCCCTCTCATCCATATACCTGTCCAAGTTTTTCTTAAATGTCAAGAAAAATATTCCTTTCCTGTCCTGTCCATATACCTATCCAATCAAACCTGCCTCTACCACTTCTACTGGAAGCTCGCTCCACACAGCTACCACTCTCTAAGTAAAGTAGTTCTCCTTTGTGTTACTCCTAAACTTTTGCCCCTTAACTCTCAACTCATGTCCTCTTGTTTGAATCTCCCCTACTCTCAATGGAAAAAGCCTATCCACGTCAACTCTATCTATCCCCCTCATAATTTTAAATACCTCTATCAAATCCCCCCTCAACCTTCTATGCTCCAAAGAATAAAGACCTAACTTGTTCAACCTTTCTCTGTAACTTAGGTGCTGAAACCCGGGTAACATTCTAGTAAATCTCCACTGTACTCTCTCTATTTTGTTGACATCTTTCCTATAATTCGGTGACCAGAACCATACAGAATACTCCAAATTTGGCCTCACCAATGCCTTGTACAATTTTAACATTACATCCCAACTCCTATACTCAATGCTCTGATTTATAAAAGCCAGAATACCAAAAGAAATTTCAGGCCGACACCCTTATAAAGTTTAGTTTGTTTCTATCTGTGGATGCTGTCTGACTTGCTTAGGTCCTCAAGCATCTTGTGTGTGCTTGTGAGATGGTAATTAGGGCCGTGAAATGCTCTTCCTGCAAGATGTGGGAAGTCAGGTAAGCTTAGAGACTCCCTGATGCTTATATGTGCACCCAGGTGCAGCTCCTAGCAAAGCAGATTAATGAACTGAAACCGGAGTTGGATGCACCTAAGGTCGTCTGAGATTCTGAGAAAATCATAGATGAGACTTTTATTGTGGTGGTTACACCCAAAGTACAGGCTTCAGGCAAATTGGTGAGCATCAGGAAAAGTAACAGGAGTAGGCAGTCAATGCAAGGGCTCCCTGTGGCCATTCCCCTCACCAAGAGGCAAAACTCTTTGTATACTATTGGGAAGGATGATCTTTCAGGGGCTAGCAGCAGTGGTCATGTCTCTGGCACTGTGACTGGCCCTGAGGCTCAAAGGAAAGGTCAGTCTGACATGATGATAGGTATAAGAGACACGATAGTGGGAGGGACCAACAGAAGATACTGTGACCGCAGAAGAGTCACCAGGATGGTGCGTTGCGTCCCAGGTGCCAGGATCGATAAGGCCTCTGAGTGACTGCAGAATATTCTCAAGGAGAAGGGAGAAGTCATTGTATTTGCTTATATAAATGTCATAGTAAGAACAAAGGATGAGGTTTTGCAGAATGAGCTTCGGGAGTTAAGCAAGAAGTTCCGGATCAAGGTTGAAGAATCAGCATGATTTGCCATGTACATTTACATATGTTATGAATTTGCTGAGGTATGTTGGCACGACATGCAACAAGAAACAACGTTCAACAATTATAAAAGATAAAGAATTACATAAAAATAAGTTAGAGATTAAAGTACAGATATGGAATAAAATGTACATAAATACAAATACCGGCATGTATTTACAATGCAAACAGCATTATAAAAAGTGGTTTAAAAGAAACAGGACCTCAGTGGTGGTGACCCCTTGATTACTCCTGGCGCCATGTTCTAGAGAGCTCGGAAATAGAAGGTTAGGCCAAATGAATTTGTAGCCTAGGAGCTGGTGCAAGGGGAGGGTGCTATGTATTCATGTATATTTTAACCTCACAGCTTGTCAAGCTTCCCTGCGTGTTACATACTGAGTGTAATGTGAGAGGGCATTCTGGGTAGATGACCTGCAAGCAAAATTAACAGCTGCAGCGTTTATTCCTCACCCCTCCATCTCTCGTGTGTGCCATTCTCGGCCACCCGACTTCCCCGGGACTATAGACATAACAAATGGCAACGTGGTGGCAAGTGTTCACGTGATGTTTATTGTTTTGCACCCTCTGGCAAACAAAGTCTACATGGAATGCTGGCAATGCACTGCTACGCATTGTGGGTGAGCGAAGAGTAGGCGTCACACGCCACAAGATAAAGGCCGCAGCAAGCATAGTGAGTGAAGAATCCGAGGGGAGAGAACAAGAATGGGACAGTTAACTGAAACAAATAAGGGAGGGAGAGAGAGAAAACAGATAAGACAAGTTAACTTTTCTGAAACGTGACTGTGTTTGTAAATGGCAACAATGTTCAGAAGCATGATGAAGACAGAGCAATGGAGTTCATATAGGGAAAGATTTAAATATTTTGCACTGAAAAATCAACTTTCGAATAATATTTGTGTTTCAATTTTTCTGACTCTGATGGGTGCAAAAATATTTAATTTTTTACAGAGCCTAGTGCAACCTGCTAAGCCTGGAAATAAGCCTGAAAAGGACATGGTTGACGTCTTAAAGGATGGCTACCCATCCATGGACTATCCACACTTCCCTTAACCATTATCGCTTCAGAGAGATCCTTTACTTTAAGCAAGTACCTACAGCTCTAAAAACTGCAGTTCAAGTCTGGAAGCACACATGCACTGACCCTATTCTGCCTGAAGTGGTGGGTATGGTAACTCATGAATGGAAAGGAGCGCCAACCATAGAATCGAAACTCAATGGAAAGAGCTCACAGACCAAGCAGGATGTTTATATTGGGCTCCTATATTGTCATTTCTTCACCATTGAGGAAACAACTGCTTGACGAGCTTCATGCAGGACACTGTGGCATAGCGTGCAAGAAAGAAATAGCATGCAACTACTTCTGGTGTCCAAGGCTGGATGAGAAGGCCAAAGCATGACAACATTGTCAGCAAGTGAGAAATGTTCCCCAACTTCCTCTTTTGCACCCTTGGGAATGGCCTGAAGATCCATAGCAGGGGATTCACATAGGTTTTGCAGGACCTGTAGAAAGACAGATTCCTGATTCTTAGTTCGCACAACCTCAAAACGATTCCTGGTTGTAGTGGATGCACACAACGAATGGGCTGAGGTTGCCATCGTGAAGAGCACTACCTCTGAAAAATTGCATTATGGAGCTTCATTTAAATCTTTAGCCATTTTGGGCTTCCACAACAGCTTATAAGTGACAATGGCCCACAACTCCTGTGTGAGGAGTTCAAGGCATTTATGGTAACTAACAGTATTCAGCAACATATCATCCAGCCACTAGTGGCCTGGCTGAACGATTCGAGCAAACAATGAAACAGGCCCTCAGGACTTCAGTGGGGAGTGGATCCCTCAACCAGTGTCATAGCACTTTGTTGCTGACCTACCACAATCTGCTGCATACCACCAGCAAAATGGATTCAGCCACAGTTTTGTACTAGACTGCGTCACACCTGGCTTTACCTGCATGGACCTCAAAACACAAAACAGATTTTGCTAAATGAGCAGTCAACCCAAGCAGAGGGATGTGCCAAAACTGAAGTACAGAAGTTTCACAGCAGAAGAGAGAGCACTTGGCTGGAACTATCATATCGGAACAAACAGAATAGCTGTGACAGTGGAGGCACAGAATGGTCCTGTGTCATACACAGTGGAAACTAGTGTAACACCCTGGTTAAGACTTTACTGCTAATGTATTAGGAAATTTAATGTCATGGCTTTCTGTAGAAGCAGTGTGTTCTGCTGGTAGTGTTTGGGCTACAGTTAAAGTTAGGGGTTGTGATGCTCAGCTTAGGAATGTTGGATCAGTTAGTGGAAATGGGAGAAGGTTCTAGGGAATGCTGGGTGGAGAAGTTTTCTGATGGACACAGAGGTGGGTTGAGGTCTTTTTCAGAGAGAGAAGAAGCTGAGAGAACAGGCCATAGGATTCGATCCAATGAGAATGCACAATTCGATGGAGTCCAAGAGTGGATATCCTACAAGTGATTGGTGAATAGAAGTTGGCTCTGTGAGTACATCGGACAAATCAGCTTCTGGAGGATCTGTGCACATTTGACTGTTTTAGTCATGGTGGGCCCTTTTGTGTTTTTTCTTTTTTCTTCTTCTTTAATAATGGTCTGGTTAAATTAACATTTATAAATATACTTTCTCTCTAACTGTATGCTATTTCTTGCCGACTGGTGACTACATGAGGCAGTAATTACACAATATTCACCCAGACCGGTGTTCGGGTGGGTAAGTCATCCCAACCTCCTGGGTCTGGTGGGACCCAAGTCATATCAACCCGAGACGTACAAAGCCTGAGAAAAGTGCTTTTCTCACTGCTGAGTCCGGCGGCTGTTCGCGAGGGGCTAACGAGCTGCATCTATAGAGATACCGGTAAAAAAAAGGGGGTTTCACTAGTAACCACGGCATCTGGAGAAGGCATGTCGGTCATCTGTTGCCCACTTCTGGGGCTACTGAAAACCAACGCAAACTGACCAATTCAAATCCAGTTGTAGAAGTGGGACAGGTGTCTGAGACAACAACTGCAGAACCTCTGTTAAGATCAAATAACTCAGCCAGAGCTCCCCCACATCTGCACTTTCTGAAGTGCCACCTACTGATGTTGCAGAACCCAAGTTTCCCTGTGTTTTGTACTGAATGTAATGGGTAGATGACTTATAAGTAAAATAAAACGGCGACACGTTTGTTTCTCACCTTTCTGTCTCTCATGCGTGTTATTCACAGCCACCCACCTTCCCAGTACCACAAACATAACAGAAAGGATTTAGGTTTTCGACCACTGGGGTAGAGGTGACTTGTCAAGAGGGGTAGGTTGCACTTGAACTGAAGACGGACCTTGCAGGGAAACTTGTGGAAGGGCTTAAACGAGATTGGTGGGGGTTGCGCTGGGACTCTGCGCAGGAGCAAGTCATGAGATAAGGCAGTGGTCAGTGAGAGTGGGGCACAGAAAATGCAAGGACAGGCATACTCATTTATTTCAATGCACGAGGTTTAACAAGTAAAGTGAATGAGCTCAAGAGAGTGGGCTGTTTTGCCCTTAATAGAGACATGGCTGAAAGCGGGGGGAGATTAGAGGCCCTCCAGTAGTCGGGCTTGGCCATCTCAGCTACCTACGTGATATGCAAGCCTGGGCAGTACAGAATGGAGAGCAAGCTGTTGCCCATGTAGCAGGCTCCCCGTCTCCGTGCAACTGATAAATAAGAAAGGAACGGCAGAAACAGGCACAATTTGAAACCAGCAGTGTCACAGGAGTTGCCAGTCAGCATTGAACTGAGTGTAGGACTGCCTACTCTGGAATTTTCCTCAGGGTTTGCTCCTGAAGCCTTCCCTATGAGTGGGTATAGCTGCAAGGCAGTGGAGGTTCAAGTTCAGAGCTTTCCTTCTCCTAGATGCTGGCAGCCACGGATGGCAGCCCGTCTGCCCAAAGTGATTGGTTTTAAGGTGCCAATAACCTGCCTTTGCCCTGCCACCTGTCAGTAGAAATGGTTCCTCCGGGCTTCATAGCTAAGCCGCATGTAAAGCCTAGGAGCTGGACATGGCTTAGAGAGGCTATTTGAAGACACATGCCACTGGGAGCATTTAATAGATAGTGGGAGCTACTACCACCCCTGGATAAAACAATATAATGGAACCTCAAGCAGACGACCGGCAGATCCATATTCCACTATACTGATGTTACGGGTATGATAGAGGTACAGGTAAGAGAGAACGGCTGTAGACTTTTTGATAAAGGGAGATGTAACAGCAAAATTCAGAGATGACATTCTTGAAGGAAGTCCATATGGGTAGAACTTAGAAACAAGAAAGGAGGGTCACTCTAGTGGGGCTGTATTATAGACTCCCCATCCCCAAAGTCAGCATAAATATGAGTAACAGGGGTGCTGAGAAATTGCTCATTGTTATAAGAATGATAGAGTTGTATTAGTGGGAGATTTTATTTTTCCAGGCATAGGCTGGGTCACCTGAAGTGTTAAGAGTCTGGAAAGGGTGAATTAGTGAAATGTATCCAGAAAGGATTCCTAAGTCAATATATGAATGGTATAATACTGAACTTCCTTTTAGGGAATGAGGCAGGGCAAGTAACTGAAGTGGCAGTCGGGGGCACCTTAACTCTGGTGACCATAATCCTATTAGTTTTAATATAGTGATGAAAAAGGATAGGACAAATATACAAGTTATGGTCCTACACAAGTGCAGGGCTAATGTTAGGGGAATTAGGTAAAATCTAGCAGAATTTGATTGGGTGAGCCTGTTTGGAGGGAAAGGTAATAATGGCAAAGGAGTTTTTTAAGAGTGTGATATCAGGAGCCCAGGAGGAGCATGTTCCTGTTAAGGAGAAGGATGAACCTAGCAAGGTTGAGGAAACTTGGCTGATGAGAGATATTGAGACTCTGGTCAAAAAAAGGAAGGAAGCATACATTAGGCTTAGGAATTTGGGAATGCATGAATCCTTCAACCAAACAAAGATCAAGAATACACTTAAGTGGAAAATTAGTAAAGCAAAGAAAGAACAAAAAGAATGATCTGGCAGGTAAGATTAAGGAAAACCCCAAGAAGTTCCGTAGCTAGATTAAAATTGTAAATATGAGATTGACCTAGTAGAGAGCGGGTCCCCATAGAGATCAGCTGGGCTGCCTAAGTCTTGAGGTGAAGGAGTTCGATGTAATTTTTAATTAATATTTCTTCTGAGTGTTTACTGTGCAGAAAATAATGGTTACTCAAGGGAGAGAGGAAACAGGTCGAGATGTTTTGAAGGCATTCATATTACGAGGGAGGGGGTATTTGCAGTTTTACAGCACATTAAGGGGGACAGATCCTCAGGGCTTAGAACAGAGTCTGTCCAGGAGGAATCAGCATTGCTTCCTGCATGGAAAGCCATGTTTGATAAAACTTTTAGAGTTTGTTTGAAGAAGTAACCAAAATGGTAGATAAGGGTTGGACAGTGGATTTTGTCTACTTGCACTTTAGTAAGGTCTTCAAGAAGATCCCACAGAACAGGCTGGTCAGGAAGGGTACGTCCCATGGAATCCAGGGAGAAATAGCAAGGTAGATTCAAGATTGACTTGGAGGTAGGAAGTAAAGAGTGCTGGTTAAAGGTTGTTTCTCGGAATGGAGGCTTGTGATCAGTACTGTGCCACAGGGATCGATGTTAGAATCCTTGTTATTCATCATTTAAACAAATGATTTTGATGCAATTGCACAAGGCTTGATTAGTAGTTTTATGGATGATATGAAATTTGGAGGTGTTGCTGATAGTGAAGAAGGTTATTGTAGATTACAGCGAGATCTTTGTCAGTTAAGGAAATGGTTCAGGACTGGAAAATGGACTTCTCGACAGTGATGCACAATGGAAAGTCAAACAAGTGTAGGATTTATTCTAGGAATGGTAGGGCACTGGGAAGTGTAATGGAACACTGAGGAGGACATGTGCACTGTTCATTGAAGGTGGTGTCACAGGTAGACAGGGTGGTGAAGAAGGGGTTTAGCACTTTGGACTTCATTAGTCATGGCACTGTGTACTGGAATTGGAGTATTATGTGATACATAGTTGTTTAAGTTATTGGTGAGACCACTGTAGGTCAGAAAGAATTGCAATATACAAATCAGTGAACAGAAACGACGTAAGGGCAATGGAAACAGACAAAATGGAAGTCTTTGTTCTTGCCAAGTGTTGACAGGAATAGAGGTGGCCATTTTGTGCCACTGTCCTTGAAGCCACTGTTTCGGGAACTGATTCTTGTTCTGAGATAACTTAATCAGGGAACTGGAGATGCAGCTCAATGACCTTCGCCTAGTCAGGGAGACCGAGGAGGTGATGGAGAGGAGTTATAGGCAGGTGGTCACTCCAGGACCACGGGAGACAGACAAGTGGGTCACAGTCGGGGGTGGGGGGGAAGGGGAAGAGCCAGATACTAGAAAGTACCCCTATGGCTGTACCCCTTGACAATAAGTTCTCCTGTTTGAGTACTGTTGGGGAGGGACTGCATACCTGGGGGAAGCGGCAGTGGCTGTGCCTCTGGCACAGAATCTGGCCCTGTGGCTCAGAAGGGTAGGGAAGGGAAGGGGAAGGTAGTAGTGACAGGGGACTATAGTCAGGGGGTCAGACAGGCAATTCTGTGGATGCAGGAAAGAAACTCAGATGGTAGTTTGCCTCCCAGGTGCCAGGGTCCGGGATGTTTCAGATCGCGTCCAAGATATCCTGCAGTGGGAGGGAGAACAGCCAGAGGTTGTGGTACATATTGGTACCAATGACATAGGTAGGAAAAGGGAAGAGGTCCTGAAAAAAGACTACAGTGAGTTAGGAAGGAAGTTGAGAAGGAGGACCGCAAAGGTAGTAACCTCGGGATTACTGCCAGTGCCACGCAACAGTGAGTATAGGAATAGAGTGAGGTAGAGGATAAATGCGTGGCTGAGGGATTGGAGCAGTGGGCAGGGATTCAGATTTCTGGATCATTGGGACCTCTTTTGGGGCAGGTGTGACCTGTACAAAAAGAACTTGTTGCACTTGAATCCCAGGGGGACCGATATCCTGGCAGGGCGGTTTGCTAAGGCTACTGGGGAAAGTTTAAGCTAGAATTGTTGGGGGATGGGACCCAAACTGAAGAAACTGGGGAAGAGCAGGTTGGCTCACAAATAGAGAAAGCTTGAAGACAGTGGGAGGATAGGCAGATGATAGAGAAATCATGCGCTCAGACCGAAGGCTTGTCTATTTTAATGCAAGGAGTGTTGTGAACAAAGCGGATTAGCTTAGAGCATGGATCAGTACTTGGAGATATGATGTGAGCCGGAGGAAATAGCAGAGGTACTTAATACTTTACTTCAGTATTCACTATGGAAAAGGGTCTTGGTGATTGTAGTGATGACTTACAGCAGACTGAAAAGCTGGAGCACGTAGATATTAAGGAAGAGGATGTGCTGGAGCTTTTGGAAAGCATCAAGTTGGATAAGTCACTGGGACCGGACGAAATGTACCCCAAGCAAGGGAGGCAAGGGAGGAGATTGCTTAGTCTTTGGTGATGATCTTTGCATCATCAATGGGGACGAGAGAGATTCCGAAGGATCGGATGGTTGCGGATGTTGTTCCATTATTCAAGGAAGGGAGTAGAGATAGCCTAGGAACTTATAGACCAGTGAGTCTTACCTCAGTGGTTGGTAAGTTGATGAAGAAGATCCTGAGAGGCAGGATTTATGAACATTTGGAGAGGCATAATATGTTTAGGAGTAGTCGGCATAGCTTTGTCAAGGGCAGGTCGTGCCTTACGAGCCTGAATGAATTTTTTGAGGATGTGACTAAACACATTGATGAAGGTAGAGCAGTAGATGTAGTGTATATGGATTTCAGTAAGGCATTTGATAAGTTATCCCATGCAAGGCTTACTGAGAAAGTAAGGAGGCATGGGATCCAGGGGAACATTGCTTTATGGATCCAGAACTGGGTTGTCCACAAAAAGCGAAGAGTGGTTGTAGACGGGTCATATTCTGCATGGAGGTCTGTCACCAGTGGAGTGTCTCAGGGATCTGTTCTGGGACCCTTACTCTTCGTGATTTTTATAAATGACCTGGATGTGGAAGTGGAGGGATGGGTTAGTATGTTTGATGATGACACAAAGGTTGGAGGTGTTGTGGATAGTGTGGAGGGCTGTCAGAGGTTACAGCGAGATATAGATAGGATGCAAAACTGGGCTGAGAAGTGGCAGATGGAGTTCAACCCAGATAAGTGTGAAGTGGTTCATTTTGGTAGGTCAAATCTGATGGCAGAATATAGTATTAATAGTAAGACTCTTGGCAGTGTGGAGGATCAGAGGGATCTTGAGGTCTGAGTTCATAGGATGCTCAAAGCAGCTGCACAGGTTGACTCTGTGGTTAAGAAAGCATATGGTGTATTGGCCTTCATCAATCGTGGAATTGAATTTAGGAGCAGAGAGGTAATGTTGCAGCTATATAGGACCTTTGTCTGATGCCACTTGGAGTACTGTGCTCAGTTCTGGTTGCCTCAGTATGGGAAGGATAGAAGCCATAGAGAGGGTGCAGAGGAGATTACAAGGATGTTGCCCGGATTGGGGAGCATGTCTTATGAGAATAGGTTGAGTGAACTCGGCCTTGGAGTGACGGAGGATGAGAGGTGACCTGATAGAGGTGTATAAGGTGATGAGAGGCATTGATCGTGTGGATAGTCAGAGGCTTTTTTCCAGGGCTGAAATGGTTGCCACAAGAGGACACAGGTTTAAGGTGCTGGGGAGTAGGTGCAGAGGAGATGTCAGGGGTAAGTTTTTTACTCAGAGAGTGGTGAGTGTGTGTAATGGTAGCCAGCAACGGTGGTGGAGGCGGATACGATACGGTCTTTTATGAGGCTTTTAGATAGGTACGTGGAGCTTAATAAAGTAGTGGGCTATAGGTAAGCCTAGTAATTTCTAAGGTAGGGACAAGTTCAGCTCAATTTTGTGTGCCAAAGGGCCTGTATTGTGCTGTAGGATTTCTATGTTTCTAAGACAATACTGCTTATAGCTCTGGGCTACATCCAATGAGAACTGACACTGGTCAGTCCGATGACCTTGAGCCAACAAAATTGACCCATCATAGATTGATCCGATAAGGAAGAGGATAAGAATGAGGATATTGAGAGCATGGGCAGTGACAACTCTTCCAGAGACCAACCATTACAGATGTGGTGGACCACAGCTCAGGCACATGGCGATCACATCAGGTCCATGAGAAATGGTTGGCCAGTGTAGGTACTTTTTTCTGGGTATTACCTTTTCTCTTGTTTGACTGTTCCTGGAGAGTCGGGGAAACTTTGTGGCTGTGCACACAGTTGTTCAATTGTGTAAATTCAGATACCTGTGAACTGAGCCAATAAGGGTATTTGTCAGTAAATACAGAACCTTTCTGTGACTAACTGATCATTATTATTGAAGGGTAATACTTGCAACATCACACTTGGAGAATAGTGTACATTTTTAATTGTCCTTTTATACGAAAGATGTGGCTAAACTGGAAAGAGTGCAAAAAAGATGTCACCATGTCCAGAAGCCTGAATTATAGGCAGAGGTTGGCCAGGCTAGGCCTAAGGCATGTTGTCCTAGCAGGCAAGGTGAAGGAGAATCTTAAGGGATTCTACAGATATGTTAAGAGCAAGAGGATTGTGTGGGACAAGACTGGTCCTCTGGAAGATCAGAATGGTGATCTATGTGTGGAGCCAAAAGAGATGGGGGAGACCTTAAATGGATTTTTTGCCTCTGCATTTGCTCGAAAGATGGACACAGAGTCTATCAAAGTGAGGCAAAGCAGCAGCACGGACATGGACCCTATATAGATTACAGAGGAGGAGATGTCTTGTGTCTTGTGGCAAACTGGGGCGGACAAATCCCCAGGGCCTGACAAGGTGCTCCCTTGGATGTTGCAGGAGGCAAGTGCAGAAATTGCAGGGGCCCTAGAGGAGATATTTAAGTCATCCTTAGTGATAGGTGAGGTACCAGAGGATTGGAAGATAGCTAACGTCCCGCTGTTTAAGAAAGGCTCTAAAATTAAACATGGAGATTATAGTGAGCCTGACATCAGAAGTGGGAAAGTTACTGGGAGGTGTTCTAAGGGATTGTGTGGATAGACAGGAACTGATTAGGGATAGTCAAAATGGCTTTGTGCATGGTAGGTTGTCTCAAACCAGTCTGATAGGGTTTTTCAAGGAAGTTACCAGGAAAGTTGATGGAGATAAGGCAGTGGATGTTGTTTACATGGGCTTTATCAAGACATTTGACATGGGAAGTTGGTCAAGAAGGTTCAGTTGCTTGATATTCAAGATGAGGTAGTAAAGTGAATATGACATTTGCTTTGTGGGAGAAGCCAGACAGTGGTAATAGATGATTGTCACAGGGATTGGTGTTCATCATCTATATTAATGATCAGGATCATAATGTGGTTAATTGGTTAGCAAATTTGTGGATGACACTAGACTGGTAGTGTAGTGGACAGTGAGGAAGACTATATGGCTTGCAGCAGGATCTGGACCAGCTAAGAAAAAACGGGCTAAAAGCTAGCAGGTGGTATTTAATCCAGACAAGTGTGAGGTGTTACACTTTGGTAGGACCAACCAGGGTAGGTTACACAGTGAACATTAGTGAACTGAGGAATGCAGTAGAAGAAAAGGATCTGAGAATACAGGTCCATAATTCATTGAATGCCATGGCACAGGCAGATAAGGTCATAAAGGAAGCTTTTGGCACACTGGCCTTCATTACTCAAACTACTGAATACAGGAGATGGGATGTTATTTTGAAGTTGTATAAGACGTTGGTGAGGCCATATTTAGAGTATTATGTGCAGTTTTGGTCAGCTAAAACTACGGTTGAAAGAATGCAGAAAAAACTTACAAGGATATTGCTGACACTGAAGGACCTGAGTTATAAGGAAAGATTGAAAAGGTTTGGACTTTATTCTTTGTAACATAGAAGACTGAGGGAGATTTGATAGTGGTATACAAAATTATGAGGGTTGTATACAGGGTAAATGCAAGCAGGCTTTTTCCACAGAAGTTGGGTGGGACAACTAGAAGTCATGGGTTAAGGGTGAAAGGTGAAAATTTTAAGGGGAACATGAGGCGAAACTTCTTCACTCAGAGGACTGTGAGAGTGTGGAATGAGCTGCCAGTGCAAGTGGTGCATGCAAGCTCGATTTCAATGTTCAAGAAAAGTTTGGATTGGTACATGTTTGGGAGAGGTGTGGAGGGCTATGGTCCAAGTGCAGTTTAAATGGTCTTGGCACAGATTAGATGGGCCGATGGGTCTGTTTCTGTGCTGTACTTTTCTATGACTCTATAAAAGCAAATTTCTGCTGTGCATGGACTGAGGTGTTCACAACAATGCTATTAAAGAGCATTGCTCAGGATTTCACCCAAATGAGGAACTTCAGGCTCTAGCTTTACAGTTGTGTTTGGGTATTTTTACACTGATGGCTGTCCCACAGCCATTTTGCTATCCTATTCCTCATTTATAATAATAACAACAACAGCTTTCCCACCGCCATCCCCTGTACCTGCAGAACTTATTTGTGGAAGAAGGATTAATTTGCAGCTTACAAGAGACAGAGGGAGAGAGAGAAGGGAGAAAGAAAGAGACCGACAGACAGACAGAGAGACGAGAGGAGGGAGAGAGAGCAACCTTTTACTGAGAAGTAATATAACATGAAAATCTGCCCAAAATATTAAATTCCACTCTCCTCAAAAAGCAACTGTTATGTTGGAATTGATATTCTTTAATTCCATCAAATTGATGGTCCGGAATACCTTTCAGATGTAAAATGTAGGGTGGTTCAAGTCAGCAAACCATTTCTTTATCAACTTAAAAAGGCAAAATGCTGGAAAGTAGCTTCAGAATCAGCAAAGAAAAGATTCTATTTTTATACACCATTTTACAGGAATCAGATTACATTATTGTTGAAGTGCATTAAGATTTCAATAAAGCAGCCTATTCTGGGCTGCCCTACTCAACCGAACTTCCCTAATTTAGTCTTCAGTGAAAAGCTTCACTTCCTTCTGAGAAAGTTGTCCTTTTCTGTTAGCTTCCTTAATGAAGCTGCCATTCAGGAACCTTTGCCAACCTTGAAGATGGCAGCACAGACTGACTACATAAAAAACAGCAGTTCTGTTAACGGGTAGGAAAAATACGGAGTACAAATTATAGATTTTTGTCCCTGTTCCCAGTAGAGTGGGCCTCTCCCATACAAACTGGAAACACCTACAGAAAACAAAGTGTTGGTAAGTTTCTCAAGCTGTTGCAACTTTGGCTATGCAGTTATGATTAATAATGTAAAACATACACACCTCAAGTTTTCTTTCCATGTTTAAAATGAGAAAATTTTACACTCTTCATGTTAGAAAATTGTCTGATATCTCTCTTATAGCAGACTAGTGCAAAGACAGTAGTGCAATCATATTTCAGATTTATAGTTTTATTTATTTCTCACATGTACATCACACTGTACAGTGAAATGTGTTGTTTGCATTAATGATCAGCACACCCAGGGATGTACTGGGGGCAGCCCACAAGTGTCGCCACACATTTCGGTGCCCACATTGCTTGCCCACAATCTACAAAAACAACACAATACAACACAACAAAACAGTGACAGCAAAACAAGAGCCTTTGCCACCCTCCCTCTCACACACACACTCACACACCAATCCCATGATAAGATACTTCTTGGCCCTGGACTCTCAGATTCACAGACACCAGGCCTCCAACCTCCATCTCCAAGTCTGGCCTCACAGTTTCACAGACACCAGGCCTGCAACCTCCATCTCCAGGTCTGGCCTCACAGTTTCACAGACACCAGGCCTGCAACCTCCATCTCCAGGTCTGGCCTCAGAGATTCACAGACACCAGGCCTCCAACCTCCATCTCCAGGTCTGGCCTCAGAGATTCACAGACACCAGGCCTCCAACCTCCATCTCCAGGTCTGGCCTCACAGTTTCACAGACACCAGGCCTGCAAGCTCCATCTCCAGGTCTGGCCTCACAGTTTCACAGACACTAGGCCTCCAACCTCCATCTCCAGGTCTGGCCTCACAGATTCACAGACACCAGGCCTCCAACCTCCCTCTCCAGGTCTGGCCTCACAGTTTCACAGACACCAAGCCTCCAATCTCCATCTCCAGGTCTGGCCTCAGAGATTCACAGACACCAGGCCTCCAACCTCCATCTCCAGGTCTGGCCTCACAGTTTCACAGACACCAGGCCTCCAACCTCCATCTCCAGGTCTGGCCTCACAGTTTCACAGACACCAGGCCTGCAACCTCCATCTCCAGGTCTGGCCTCACAGTTTCACAGACACCAGGCCTCCAACCTCCATCTCCAGGTCTGGCCTCACAGATTCACAGACACCAGGCCTCCAACCTCCCTCTCCAGGTCTGGCCTCACAGTTTCACAGACACCAGGTCTCCAACCTCCATCTCCAGGTCTGGCCTCAGAGATTCACAGACACCAGGCCTCCAACCTCCATCTCCAGGTCTGGCCTCACAGTTTCACAGACACCAGGCCTGCAACCTCCATCTCCAGGTCTGGCCTCACAGTTTCACAGACACCAGGCCTGCAACCTCCATCTCCAGGTCTGGACTTGCAGACTCACTGGCACTGGGCTTCTGACCTCTGATCATGCCAACTCAGGGCTTTGATCTTTGGGTTTCCCCAACCTCTGAGTATTGACCCCAAGACCTACAGATCATGGATGGGACTTTGACCTCTGTGCCTCAACCTCTAGACTTGCATGGATTCTTCAACCTGGAGGGGGGAAGAGTTATTGTCTTTCGCGCCCCTTATTTACACTGACCTCCTCAAGATCTGCTGACCTTGGTTACTGGTCTTCCTCCTCAGTGCCCGCTGACCTGACGTCCTTCCACTGGGATTGCTGACCTTGGACAAGGGAGCACTTAAATCTGGATTCTGACCAGTGGCTCTTGTTCTAACTACACCCTATCCTCATTATATGTGTCTTCAGACTATGCGGATTCACAGTTTAGAATGGAGTCAGCACTTCAGTCGTTCCCTGCTGTCAACCCCTCTTCCTTACAAGCAACTTTATGCTGCGAAACAAGATGCTGCCAAGCAAATAACCCTCACCACTTACTTTAAACTGGGGCCGGCAGTTCTAAAAGTTCTGTGAGTCTTCCTTCACCCCTTGCTGTGCTTGATATGATCCGCGACATCTATGGAGATTGCAGCTCAATGCCATCTTGATCTATAACGCAATCGGAGGTAGTGCAAATGAAAGCTGAAGTGATAATAAAGGAATACTGAGAGAGGTAGAGTAAAGAGACCGAGAGTGTGGCAACACCACTGGGCAGGGAATGTGAAAGAGGCGATTGGTTCAGAAGTCCATAAGACCACGAGGTCATAAGATATTGGAGCAGATTCAGGCCATTTGGCCCATCAAGTCCTCTCTGCCATTCCATCATAGTTGATTTATTAACCCTCTCAACCCCTTTCTCCTGTCTTCTCTCTGCAACCTTTGACACCCTTCCTAATCAAGATCCTATAAACCTCTGCTTTAAATATACCCAAATCACTTGGCATCCACAGCCAACTATGGCAATAAACTCCACAGATTCACCACCTTCTGGCTAAAGAATTTCCTCCTCAATTCTGTTAAAAGGACATCCTTATATTCAAAGGCTGTGCCCCCATGTCCTGGTCTCTGACACTATTGGAAACATCCACTCCAGGTACACTCTATCTTGGCCTTTCAGTACTTGATAGGTTTCAATGAGATCCCCCCCTCATTCTTCTAAACTTCATTGGCTAAGGCCCAGAGCCATTAAAAGTGCCTCATGCATTAACCCTTCCATTGCCAGGACCATTTTCATGAACCTCCACTGGAGCCTCTCCAATGCCAACACGTTCTTTATTAAATAAGGGGCCCAAATCTGTTCACCAAATTCCTAGTGTGGTCTGACAAATGCTTTATAAAACCTCAGCTTTTGTATTCTAGTTCTCTCAAAATGAATGTCAACATTGCATTTGCCTTCAAGCTAACCTGCAAGTTAACCTTTTGGGTATCCTGCACAGTCTCCAAGTCCCTTTGCACCTCTGCCTTTTGAATTTGGTCCCTGTTTACCAAAGTGCATGACCACACATTTTCCCATACTGTTTTCCTTCTGCCATTTCTTTGTCTATTCTCCTAATCTGTCCAAGTCCTTCTGCAGACTGCTTGCTTCCTCAGTACTACCTGCCTCTCCACCAATCTTTGTATCATTTTGCAAACTTGGCATCAAAGCCGTCAGTTCAGTCATTTAGGTCATTGATATATAACATGAAAAAAAGCAGTCACAATAGCAACCTCTGTGGAACACCACCAGTCACTGGCAGAGACCACTAGTCACTATTCAGATAAGGCCCCTTTTATTCTCGCTCTATGCTCCCAATCATCTCCCAATCAGCCAATCATCTATCCATGCTATTATCTTCACTGCAATACCGTGAGCTCTTATCTTGTGTAAAACAAATGCAGTAGCAGTGGGGGAAGAAACCGTTCTTCAGTTTGGTTATCTGTACTTCCAAGCTTTTGTATGTTTACCTGGAAGGTAGAAGAAAGGCGAGGGTTGCAGGTCGCAGACACCTTTGACGTTATCTGATTTTGAATGTTTTTGTAATCTTCTGAATGGCAGGAACTAAATAAAAACAATATTGTTGTCGGACAGCAGCAGCGCCGGAAGTGAGGTTTGACAGACTCTCAAAGTTCATAGCCTTCCTTGAGGGTAAAACTTGCTCTGGACTATCATGCAACCCATAAAATGTTGCAAGATGCTACTGAAAAACAGGAAGTGGGTGCCTTTAGCATGTATTCACCCTTACAGATATGCCTTAGGTTAATTTCAGGCCAATTTCCTTTCTTAATGCCAAATGTGGGCTGTTATCTCTACTGGGGAAAGTCCAGGTAATAAACCATTAACTTGGTTCTCACCCCAAGCAGGAGGAGAAAAGGCCCCTTCTACTCCTTCGATTCTTCATAAATCCACCGCGGTAGCTTAGCAAAGAGATCCATGGTGCGGTGGGGAAGGGGATTAGGGATCTTATGCTCATTGCAGTTCTCTCATCTTCACTTAATGCTATGCATCATCCAGTTGCAGCTCCTTGAAGGATCTGGACTTGTACGGGAGAGTGAGGAGATAATCAATCAGAGTTACAGGGAAGTAGTCACCTCCTAAGCTGCAGGATGCAAATAGCTGGGTCAGGAGAAATGGAAACGTGAATAGGCAGTTAGTGCAGAGCACCCCTGTGGACATTGCCCTCAATAATAAGTACAATATACTGTTTTGGGTACTGTAGTGGGGGATGACCTCCAAGGGGAATGCCACGGAGACCGGGTTACTGAGCATAGATCCATGCAGAAGGTAAAGAAGGATAAGAAAGGAGCAGTAGTGATAAGGGACTCAGTAGTCAGAGGGGCAGACAAGAGATTCTGTGGACATGGTATGTTGCCTCCCAGGTGCCAGGGTCAGGGACATCTTGGATCGCATCCATAGCATTTTGGAAAGGGAGGGAGAGCAGCCAGATGTCTCGGTACTATAGGTACCAATGATATAGGAAGGAAAAGCAAAGAAGTCCTGAAGAGAGAATTTAGTGAGCAATGCAGAAAGCTGAGAAGCAGGACCTCCAGGGTTGCAATTTCTAGATTGCTGCCTGTGTCATGCACCAGTGAGGGTAGAAACAGGATGATTTCACAGAATAATGCATGGCTGAGAAGTTGGTGCAGAGGGCAGGGCTTCAGGTTCCTGGATCATTGGTATGACATGTACAAGTACAAATGACCTGATTATTCTTGTGGGCAGGTTTGTAAAAGCTGTTGGGGAGGGTTTAAACTAATTTGGCAGGGGGGTGGAAACTGGAGTAAAGGAACTCAAGATAGGACAGATGGCCAAAAAAGCAAAGGTATCGTGCAGTCAGACTTCCGGGGAGGGCAGGTAGGTGATAGGATAAAACTGCAGCCAGCAAGGTGAATATCAGTGCATTAGGGATACAGAATCACAAAGGGCAGCAAATACAGTACTCAAACTGTTATATAATGCAGGGAGTACAGGAAACAAGTGGATGATCATGTTGCACTATTACAGATTGTCAGGTATAATGTTGTGGCCATCACTGAGTTGTGCCTGAAGGATGGTTGTAATTGAAGCTGAACGTCCAAGGTTACACGTTGTAACAGAGGGACAGGAAGTTAGGCAGAGGGGGTGGTGTGGCTCTGCTGGTAAAGAATGGCATCAAATCAGTAGAAAGATGTGACATAGGATCGGAAGATGTTAAATCCTTGTGGGTTGAGTTAAGAAATTGCAAGGGTAGAAGGACCCCTGATGGCAGTTATATACGGGCCTCCCAACAGTGGCTGAGATGTGGGCCACAGATTACATGGGAAATAGTAAAGGCATGTTAAAAGGGCAATGTTATGAAAGTCATGGGGGATTTTTATGTGTAGGTCGATAGGGAAAATCAGGTTGGTAATGGATCTCAAGGGAGTGGGTTTGTTGAATGCCTATGAGATGGCCTTTTATAGAAGATTGTCATTGGGCCTACTGGATTTTGTGTTATGTAATGAACCAGAGATGATTAGGGAGTTTAAAATAAAAGAACCCTTAGGAGGCAGTGATCATAATATGATTGAGTTTAACTTGAAATTTGATAGGGAGAAAGTAAAGTCTGAATAGCAGTAATTAGTTGAGTTTAGAAGGGACATTGGTGCCTAACAGCAACTCCTTTGCTTGCTCCTTCGGAAACAGCTCAATTTCTACCTTTAATATCTTCATTTTTGCCTTTCAGAGTTCTTTTGAAGACCCTGACTTGGAGTTACCCATAGGCTTCGGTTCTTTGCGGGAATGGGACTTGTTCTTGTGGTTCCATGACTGATCACTATTCAGCACGCCAAGGCTTCAGCCTGACAGTCTCGATCGTGCTCGGAAACCTAAGATCCCGGGGCCCTGGAGACGGGCAGATCGAGAGTTGGTGTCACGGCCGGAGACTTGTGTGTTGTCGGGGAGGCTGGAAAATCTCGCGCTGTGGGCCCGAAGACCCGAGGTCTTTGCATTCTTCGGACACAGAGCTCGAAAAAAAGCGACGAAACGGACTTGTAAACCAACGGGTTGATGTTATGTCTCCAGCTCGCTGTGAAAATGGGGGAAGAAGAGAGAACCTGTGGGTTGTTGAATTTCGAATGAAATGCAAAGCTTTTGGGGTGACTCTGGTCTGTGTTTTTGCTATTGCTTAGCACATGCTTGGGCTCGCTGATTGTACCAATGTGTTTATTTTTGCTGGGGGAGAGTGGGATTGTTGCCTGCTGCCACTTACGCGTGGCAGGGGGAGCACGGGAGGACTTTGGGGTTCTCACGTTTAACAGTTGTCATTCTTTGGGGCACTTCTCTGTGTTCATGGATGCTTTGCGAAGAAAAAACATTTCAGGATGTATATTGCATACATTTCTCTGACATTAAACTTGACCTTTGAATCTTTGAGTAAAGGAAGTTACTGTGATATGAGAGAGAAACTGTCCAAAGTAAATTGGAAGGAAATATTGACAGGGATGACAGCAGAGCAGCAATGGCATGAGTTTCTAGGAAAAAAAGAGGAAGATGCAGGATAGATGTGTTCCAAAAATGAAGAAATACTCAAATGGCAAAGTAGTACAACAACGGCTGACAAAGGAAGACAAAACTAATGCAAAAGCATAAGAGAGGATATACAACAAAGCAAAAATTAGCAAGAAGATACATTGACTAACTTTCTAAAAACTTACAAAGAACAGCTAAAATAATAATTAGGAGGAAAAAGATGAAATATGAAAGCAAGCTAGCAAACAATATCAAAGAAGATCGTAAAAACTTTTTCAGGTACTTAAAGAATAAAAGAGAGATGAGACTGGATACAGTATAGGACTGCTAGAAACTGGGGCCAGAGAAATAGTAACAGGGGACAAGGAGCTGGCAGTTGAAATAAGTGAGTATTATGCATTAGTTTTCACTGTGGAAGACACTAGCAGTGTGCCAGATGTTGTAGTGTGTGAGGGAAAAGAAGTGAGTACAGTTACTATTACAAAGGAGAAGGTGCTCAAAAAGCTGAAAGACCTAAGTGTACATAAGTCACCCGGGCCAGATGAACTGTACCCCAGGGTTCTGAAAGATGTAGCAGTAGAGATTATGGAGACATTAGCAAATATCTTTCAAAAATCATTGGACTTGTGCATGGTACCAGAGGACTGGAAAACTGCAAATGTCACTCCACTGTTTAAGAAAGGAAGGAGGCAGCAAAAAGGAAACAGTAGACCAGTTAGCCTGACCTCAGTGGCTGGGAAGATGTTGGAGTTATTTGTTAAGGATGACATTATGGAGTATTTGGTGACACAGGTCAAGATAGAACAAAGTCAGTATGGTTTCCTTAAGGAAAAATCTTGCTTGACAAACCTATTGGAAATCTTTGAGGAGATTTCAAGTATGATAGCAAAGGGGATGTAGTAGATGCTGTATATTTGGACTTTCAGAAGGCCTTTGACAAGCTATCACATATGAGGCTGCTTACCAAGTTAAGAGCCCATGGCATTACAGGAAAGTTGCTAGAATGGTTAGAGCATTGGATGATTGGTAGGAAGCAATGAGTAGAAATAAAACAATCCTTTTCTGGTTGGCTGCCAGTGACTAGTGGTGTTCCGTAGGGGTCAGTGTTGGGACCACTTCTTTTTATGCTGTATATCAGTGATGTAGATGATGGAATAGATGCCTTTGTTGCCAAGTTTGCAGATGATACAGAGACTGGTGGAGGGGCAGGTAGTGTTGAGGAAACAGTTAGCCTGCAGAAGAACTTAGACAGAATAGGAGAATGGGCAAGAAAGTTGCTAATGAAATACAATGTCGGAAAATGCATGATCATGCACTTTGGTAGTGGAAATAAATGTGCAGACTATTTTCTAAATGGGTGGGGGAGGGAATCCAAAAATCTGAGATGCAAAGAGACTTGAAGTTTTTGTGCAGAACACCCTGAAGGTTAACTTGTACATTGATTCGATGGTGAGGGAGGTAAATGCCATGTTAGCATTCATTTCAAGAGGTCCAGAACAGGGATGAAATCTGGATGTGATGCTGAGGATTTATGAGGCACTGGTGAGGCCTTACCTTGAGTATTGTGAACAGTTTTGGTCTCTGAATCTACTCAAAGATGTGCTGGCATTGAAGAGGGTCCAGAGGAGGTTCACAAGGATGATTCCGGGAATGAAAGGGTTATCATATGAGGTACATTCGATAGCTCTGGCTCTGTATTCACTGGAATTTAGAAGGATGAGGGGGGATCTCATTAAAGCCTTGTGGGGGAGTCTAGGACAAGAGGGCACAGCCTCAAGATAGTGGGGTGTCCATTTAAAACAGAGATGCAGAGAAATTTCTTTAGCCAGAGGGTGGTGAATTTATGGAATTCGTTAACATAAGCAGCTGTGGAGGCCAGGTTGTTGGGTGTGGGTTTAAGGCAGAGCTTGATAGGTTCTTGGTTGGACACCGCATCAAAGGTTATGGGGAGAAAGCCTGAGAGTGGGGCTGAGGAGGGGTAAAAAGGATCAGCCATGATTGAATGGTGGAGCAGACTCAATGGGCCAAATGACCTATATCTGCTCCTCTGTCTTATGACCTTATTATGTGCAGTGCAGAAGGAATTGAAACCGGATTGTCCTCTTTACCAGTTGTATGGAAACTGGCTTCTCTGAATCTCTGCACATACAGTATGCAGATGGTTTGTATCAACTTGTGTTCATTCCCTGCACTGATCCACATTTCTCTGACCAGGGCTTGCACATTTTCTTGGCAGTTATATTTTATATTATCATTATTATTATCAGAACTTGGGTGTCACTACCAATGTGATTCTTCCCCATCTTCAATCCCTTTGGGAAGGTGAAGAAGAGCTGCCCTCTTGAATCACTACAGTCCTTCGGGCTCAGATACTTCCACTGTGCTCTTTGGTAGTAAATTCCAGGATTTAGATCTAGCAATGATGAAGGATCAATGTCAGGATCAGAGAGTCCATAAAACCATGACACCATAAGATACAAGAGAAGAATTAGTCCTTTTGGCCCATCGAGTCTGCTCCGCCATTTCATCATGGCTGATTCACTTTCCCTCTCAGCCCCAGTCTCCTGCTTTCTCCCCATATCCTTTCATGTCCTGAGTCATCAAGAATCTATCAACCTCTGCCTTAAGCGAACCCAATAACTTGGCCTCCAAAGGTGTGCAACGTGGGGGAAGCCCACACATCTACAATCCTCCTCCTCGGTGATAGAGGTTTGAAGGACGCTGTTAATGTAATCTTAGCTGAACAGCTGCAGTGCATTTTGTGGATGGTACACACAAGTACATATTGTCACCATATACAACCCTGAGATTTATTTTCTTGCAGGAATACTCAATAAATCCAATAACCATCATAGAAACAACAGAAGTCTGCGCCAACAGAACAGACAGCCTGAGTGTAATAGACAACAAACTAAGCAAATGCAAGAAGAAATATAAATAAATCAATAAATATTGAGAACATGAGATGAAGAGTCCTTGAAAGTGAGTCCATAGGTTATGGGAACTGTTCAGTGATGGGGTGAGAGAAGCTGAGTGAAGTTAGCCTCTTTGGTTCAAGAGCCTGATGGCTTAGGGGTAATATCTGTTCCTGAACCTGGAGGTGTGAGTTCTCAAGCTCCTGAACCTTTCTCCAGATAGCAGCAGAGAGAAGCAAGCATGCCCTTGGTGATAGGTATCCCTGATGATGGATGCTGCTTTACTCCCACAATGGTTCGAATAGATGTGCTCAGTGGTGGGGAGGACTTTACCCGTGATGGACCAAGCCACATATCCTTTACTTCTTGTACAATTTTCCATTCAGGGGCATTGCTGTTTCCATACCAGGCTGTGATACAGCCAATTAATATACCCTCCGCCACAAATCTAGGGAAGTTTGTCAAAGTTTTAGATGTCATATCAAGTCTTCGTAAATTTCTAAGGAAGTAGAGGTGCTGCTGGGTTGCTGCATAAGGGGCACTCCATTTCGATAATGGGCAAGAACCTGTTCATCAGGTGTGACGTGCTCTGTACTTGGCGCAGGTGTGGCCCGTCGCCCCGCCCCTTCATCTCGGAAATCACTCGAGCCATCTTCAGATTCGTCTGGGATCCAAGATGGAGTGGGTCAGATGGGCCACCATGCACAAGTCCCTGGACAACGGGGGCAAAAACATTCCCAATGTCGCCCTCACCCTGATGGCCAGCTTCGTTTGTGGTTGCATCAAGTTGTGTGTGGATCCCAGGTACGTGGGCACCAAGTACCACTACGTGCCCAGGTTCTACCTGTCGCCCTGGCTACGAAGGATGGGTCTGGCTCCTTTCCTGTGTAACACCCCTGTCAGCTGGTCATTGCCTCCATACCTGTCCTCCGTAGAGAAGTTCTCCCAGGTCAATGCCTTTGACCACAGGGCCATCAGGCAGTAGTCAGCACGTAATGTCCTGCAGGCACTGCAGGAGAAGAAGGTGATGGACACAGTGGGGCGGTTCCCTGAGCAGACTGTCCAGTTCATCTGGCAAAATGCCTCATCGCCAGACCTCACCAACAGGCACCGACCTCGCCTGGCTGGCGGTGAGAAGGACCCTCCTAGTCTGATCCCTCCTGTATGCCCGGAACATTGTCTCCACATCCCTCTGCCCACGCGAGGACTGCAGTGAGGAGGAGTCGGTAACCCACCTCTTTGCACACTGTGGGTTTGTGGAGAAGGTCTGGAGGAGGATGGAAGGGACAGTATCGAGGTTCATCCCCAGCAGCTGCGTAACAGAGGACTCTCTGATCTACGGGCTGTTCCTAGGGACGCACACGGAGACCAACATCCGGTGCTGCTGGCAGATCATCAACTCGGTGAAAGATGCTCTTTGGACGGTCTGAAACTTGATGGTCTACCAGCACACGGAGATGTCTGTGGGGGAATGCTGCTGACTGGCACATTCTCGGCTGCAGGAGTACGTGCTGAGGGACGCACTCAAACTTGGTGCAGCCACTGCAAGGGGCTGCTGGGGAAGGACCATAGTCTAGGGTTCTTCTCCCACGGGAGTTGAGGGGTAGGTGGGGCAGGGTATATACCCCTCAACAAGGGTATTTAAATATGAAATAACAGAGTGCCACCTGGGTGGCGAGAAGTGTGGGAATGTAAAGACCGAAATGGAAACATTTATAAAGGATTGAGAGTCATTGAATGGGTTATTGACATAATTTTATTTTGGAATAAAGTATATCTTGTTTAATAAAGAAATAATTGCACTTGTATGCTGGGCTGAGAACAGGTCCTCTGAAATGATAATACCAGGGAATTTAAAGTTGCTGACCCTTTCCACCTCTGATCCGCTGATGAGGACCCCCAGTTTCCTTCTCCTGAAGTCAATAATCAGCTCCTTGGTCTTGCTGACATTGAGTACTAGGCTGCTTTATGGCACGTCTCACCCTCTGCAAGCTACCTTGGCTGAACAGAGAAGCATGTTAATAATAAACTAAGACAACTGCGCTGCTCAAAAGAGCACTACATGAGGCCATTCTTACCCTTGGCCATTAGGCTCTATAATGACTCAACCTATAGCCGGGGAAGTGATGACTCCTGTTAGACTGTTTGTGGAATTTTTTATTCCTTCTCCTTCTCTTCTAATATTCGTGTACTTTGTAATCCACCTGTGATACTGCACTTTCCTTTGGGATCAATTAAGTATCTATCTATCCGTCTCAGTCAGATTTTCAATCCCTCTCCTCCATGCTAATTTGTGACCACCCTTGATTTGGCCAAAGACAGTGCTGCCATCCGCAGACTGAAGTGTAGCTCCATTGAATCACGGTTCCTCACCAGGTCGAATCTTATGACCGGTTCTCCCCAGAGTCTTCTCTCTTCATCTCCTGCCGAACGAAGGACACAGCTCATATTCCAAAGCACCCGTTATCTCTATCCATAACTGATGCACCATCAATAACTCTCAGAGACTGGAAGTGAACGATAGGCTTTTATTAACAGCGAAAAGGGAGCATGACATGTCGAAGACTGAGGGAGGAGCAGTGCCCAATCGCCTTTATACCAGGGTCTGTGGGAGAAGCCACAGGAGCAGTCAGCAGAGGGGCGTATCCAGACAGGTATATGTCGTTCACCACACCAACCCAAGCACTACTTCGATGGAAAGACCATTACATTAGCAGTGCAGCCTCTACCAGGGTCTTATATAAAAAACGGTGAGGGGAATTGTACTCACAATTCAGCTCTTCCTCCATTGCAAGCCCAGTATTTCACATCCAATCAGTTTTAGTAATATGAATTTATAACTGGTAAAGGTTTTTGTTTCGGTGCTCAGTGTATGCTGGTAGAATCGAAGTGGAAGCCACTCCCTAGAGCAGAAGTCCACGGTTTGACCTAAAAGCCTGTGCAATGAGGTTCTTAGAGATCTGGATAATATGTAAACAAGTGTGATGTGTACGATCCACTTAGAATGTATTTGATTGCATTCATTCTGTTGTGCTCACACAGTCACAGACGAACCTTAAGTAAAATCAGATACATCATTTAGAGCTCTCATGATCTGACTGAGTTATTCTAGATCACCACGTGTTACTTCACCAGCAAATAAGAGACATATTATACTAAGAATGAGGAAGTGATGCAAAAAAATTGACACTGCCTGATCATTAGATATATCAAGCACCTGTATATTTATAGCAGTAGGGTGTGGTCTGAAAACAAATTAATCACAGTAACTTCAAATTGCAGACGTGAAATAAAGGGATTTAAATTCAGACTCATGCATCTAGAATTCATGTGGATCATCAGGTAAAATCACAAGCAAGAGAATATCTACAGATGCTGGAAATCCAAGCAAAACACACAAAATGCTTGAGGAACTCAGCAGGCCAGGCACCATCTATGGAAAAGAGTACGGTTGACATTTCAGGCCGAGACTTTTCCTCGGGACTGGAGAAAAAAAGAGACAAGTGTGGGTGATGCATTTAGGGATATCAAATGTTAGAGGAAAGTCCACAGTTGATGGCAGGATGCTTTACAGCATTGATGTACAGAGGTATCTTGGGGTCCAAGTCCACAGCTTCCTGAAAGTGGCCACACAAGTTCTTCAAGTGATAAAGAAGATATATGCCAGGCATGTCTTTATTAATTGAGGATTTGAGTTCAAGGGTCAGGAAGTTATGTTGCTCTTCTTTAAAACTTTGGTTAGGCTGCATCTGGAGTACTGCATTCAATTCTGGTTACCCCATTATAGGAAGGATGTCAAGGCTTTGGAGAGGTCCAGAATGCTGTTTGGATTAGAGGGTATATGCTATAGGGAGAGGTTGTAGAAACTGGGATTGTTTTCTTTGGAGCAGCAGAGGCTTAGAGGAAATCTGGCAAAAGTTTATAAAATTATGAGATGCATAGATAGATAGACAGCTGGTAACTTCTTCCCAGAGCTGAAATCTCTAATACTAAAGGATATGCATTCGAGGTGAGAAGAGGAAAGTTCAAAGATGTTTGGGGCAAGCTTTTCAAACAAGAGTGCTGGAATGCACTTCCAGGAATGGCAGTAGATGCAGATACGATAGGGGAATTTAAGAGGCTCTTAGATAGGTCTGGAATGGAGGGATACAGGTAATGTGCAGGCAGCAGGCATTTGTTTAATTAGGCTGCAGTAGCTAAATTAGTTTAGTACAACATTTTGGTCTAAAGGACCAATTCCTGTGTTGTACTGTGCTATGTTTTATGTTCTATATTCAATATGGGCAGGGATAAATCCATCAAAAACATGGTATCAATGCAAAGCATGCTGAACCAGAACTTATTTTCAGGTGAGACACCGAACACTTGCATCAAATGTGAGGTATAGCTTCTGATAATGGTCCAAACATAAGAACACTGATCATAGGACCTTGCTGAGGAATGCCAAATGGATTTCAAGGTAGGGAAGACCACTGACAAGTGTTGTGGAACAATGGGACGTGGGAGTACAAATACCCCATTCACTGCAAGTAGACTGGGTGTTATATAATGTGTTAGCACGCTGGCCTTCATCAGTCAGGCATTGAGTTTAGGAATAGGGATATTATGTTGTAGTTATATAAGTCATTGGTGAGGCTGCATTTGGAGCATTGTGTACAGGTTTGGTCATCCCATTATAGGAAAGACTTTGTCAAGCTGGAGAGGATGAAGAAGAGATTTATTCAATGATGTAGGCATTAGAGGGCCTGAGTTAAGGGCAGAGGTTTGCCATGCTGATCTTCATCCCTTGTAGCACAGGAAAATGAGAGGTAACCTCATGAGGAGTCTGAATATGGAAAATGGTCATAGTCCTTTCCCCAGGGTTGGGGAGTCCAAAAATAGAGGGTGCAGTTACAAGGTAAGAGTGAAAGACTTGAGAGTAACTTCACTGAGGCTAGTGGGCACCTCAAAGGCAGGTACAATTACAACATTTAATTGGTGTTTGGAGGGGCATGTGGAGGTTTAAGGTGTTATGAACCCCGTAACTGGGTCACTTATCAGCAAAGATGGAGACGTCCGTTGAAGTCTGATGATGCTATTTTTAACAGTATTTATTAGTAAAAATACACAAAAATAATATCAAAGCAAATATACAGATAATATACGTCGTCAATACTAAATCTAAAAGTGCGGGTATAATAATTATCAATAAGAGATAAGCTCTATCGTTGTCTAGGGGATATTGTATTGTCCGATGGAAATATAAAGTTCACTCAGTTCATGTAGGCTGCAGCCGTTGGGGACCGCTGTGTTGCAATGGTTGGAGGGACAGAGAGATTTGGAGAAAAACTTGCCGGCTTTCCTTTTATGATTTTGATCCGTCAGGAGTCTCGTTGTCGTGGCCTTTCACTTGTGGCCTCTCCTTTAGCTAAACCGTTCTTCTGTGATGAGCCCGGCACCCTGGCAAGGGAGGATGCACATGAGCTCCCACCAGCTGTCGCTATGGAATGCTGTCGCGGGATCTCCAGCGTTTCTCCTGGTGTGTCTAAAGGGGTGTTCCCCAGACCCTCTTTTATCCTTACTCACAGGGTCTCAGATGTCAATCAGGTTGGGATGATGCAATCCCTCAACTAGACCACTCTGGTTGTCCCCTGAGGGTTTTCAATGAATAGTACAGTACTCAATATACAATTCCATCTCCAAGAGACAATGGCCGCTATCAGTGGCTCTGTTCCGCTGAGGCCAGGACACATTCCAAACCTTGTGTGTTCCGTGTGTCTCTCTCTCATTTCCTGGGTCCCAGAGCCGAATTAACAGCGAACTTGCGAGTCTCAAAAAGGAGGGGGCGACTTTGTACCCTTCGGCCCCTCAGAGTTGCTTCACATTCATAACAATGGGAAGAACAAAGGTCTGTGATCTCCTCTTCCTCTTTCGCCTAAATCGAAGTCCTCAAGTTTTCTTTACCTCTGATATGGGGAGAGATTTTCTGTACATCACCTTATCAATACCCCTTATAATCTTAAATACCTGTTACGTCTCCTATTAACCTCCTATGCTCCAAGATAAACTGACCTCTCCAGTCTCTCTGCTAGAGAGTGGTGCAACAAGAAATTAAGAAAGCTCAGATAAATTAATTGCTTACTATAAGAGGAACTGAATACAAAAATAGCGAAGTTACACTTGGGTTACCTAAAACATTGATGAAATCGTGTCTGTAACTTGCTGTTGAGTATTGGTCCCCTTATTTGAGGAGAGATGTAAACCCATTGGAGGAGATCGGGCGAAGTTACCTAGACAAGTACCTGGAATGAACAGGATGTGAGGAAACGTTGGGCAGCCTATGCTTGCACCTGCTGAAGTATGAAAAGGTGAGAATGTATAACATCCTGAGGCACCTTGACGGGGTGGATGCAAGACAGCATGTTTCATCCTGTTGGATAAGCTGATTTAGATTCATTTATTTATTCAAGATTCAAGATTCACAATTGTTTAGATTCACATTTCCAGTACACAAGTGTAAAGGAGAATGAAATAATTGTTACTCTGGATCTGATGCAGCATAAAAACAACTCAATAAGATAGAGAACACAATAATAAAAAAACACAATAAATATAAATACATAAGATAGCTTATATACATTGATTGACTGCATGTCCATAAAGTGATGCTAGGCACAGGAGGGCCTGGCATGGATGTTATGTCTGGGATTGGGACAAACAGTCCTCGAGCATGGTGGCTGGGATCCTTCATGATGTTACTGACCCTTTCTGTATATATGTCCTTGATGGTGGGTAGGCTGGTGCCAGTAATGCGTTGGGCAGTTTTGACTACCCGTTGTAGAGCGTTCCTGTTCATCGCAGTGCAGTTTCCATGCCATGCAGCCTGTTAGGGTGCTGTCTGCTGAGAGCCTGTAGAAGGATAGGCGTATAGATATGCATAGTCCTGCCTTCAGCCTCCTTCAAAGGCAGTGACGTTGCTAGGCTTTTGTGATTGTGCAGGATGTGGACAGGGACTATGAGAGGTTGTGTGAGATGGGCCTTCCCAGGTGTGTGAACCACTTGCTAGCAACCATATGTTACAACACGCATCTGCAGATTTGCTCTTTTTCGTGAAAAAAAACAAAGTTCATTGCAATGCAAAATGGTCATAATGTTGCTATACTGAGGTGGCAATTAGGGCTGTGCAGGCTAGTTCAAGAAGCAAATGGTTGAAGGGAAGTTGCTGCCCTTGAACATGCTGTACCTTTACCTGTACCTTTTGCCCGATGGTAGCTGCAAAGATTGACATGTCCAGGATGAATGAATATTTCTCCTTTTGTTCAAACTAAAGTGCTCCAGGTCCAAATACATCAGGGCAAGTGTTAAACCATAAAAAAGAGTTCAGAACTTATCATTTCCACCCTTACACTCTCCTGGTTCTCCTGTCTCTTGCCCTATGCCATCCATTGCTGGTAATTCTCATGACCTTCGTCACCAATGTTTTAGTTTAATGGCCAAATTACTCTTCCCACTGTATTGTTGGAACCTGGCAGCACACCTGCATCTAGTGGTGAGAAAGGTGTTCACTAACCTCAGGTGGCAGATTGATTCTGAGACAGAAAGATGTGAATTCATGCTTCACTCCAGGACCTGAGCTCGTGGTCAGTGTTGCCAACCTTAAAACATTAAACTGAGACCTCTCCAGCCATTCTGAAACTTTGTCCCGAGTGAGGTAAACTTGCACACATAAAACTCCATTTATAGACATTGGAGTACATCTGGGACATTGTTACTATTGCAATGCAGGGAAACTCAATGGTCAGTTTACACAGAAACTTCCATTTTATGACAAGATGAAACCGATCAAATTCTCTGTCTTTTTTGTTGCTGGCTGAGTGAAGCATATTGCCAGCGTTACCAAAAACAATTCCTTTCTTCTCCAAATAATGTCATGGGATCTTTATATCCACTTGAGATATCAGATGGGATCTTGGTTTAGCATCTCACCTGAACAACAACATGTTCAGTATTCTTTCAAGGCGATGATGAATTGTCATCCAAATTCATGGAGATGATCTCAAACTGAAGGGAATGGAACTAAATGTTGAGTGGATGTGTGCTGTGTGCAGAAGTCTCCCAGGTTGAATTTCTAGCCCGTAACTCTGCATTAATTAATTGAAGCTATTGATAGCGAAACCTCATGGAATTATTCCTGTAATAGAATATTTTGCACTTACAGATATCCAGCAGAGGGCGTCTAGTCATGAAGTTAATTCATTTGATAACTTGCATTTGAAATGGCCCCAATAAACCGCCCCAGGATACTGTACAGAAAGTGTTTCTGTTGAAGCAAAATCACAAAAACATCATGGAGTCAAAGCAAATAGAGTCATGAGGGTGCTCCAGCCATGTGACCAAGGCATCATGTAAGTTATTCATATCCCTTTCAAAATTACGTATGCATCTTCTTGTTCAAATGTATTTTAAAATTTGTAATTGCTACTGCCTTCTTCACTCCTCCTGACAATTTGTTCTCTCTACCCATCACCCCCCATATGGAAAATCTTGCCTATCAGGCCGCTTTTAAATATTTCCCCTTTCACTTTTGATTGATGATCTCTAGTTTTAGAGTCTGCTACCTGAGAAAAAGGCAGTGAGCACCCTGCTTACCTATGTCCCTCATGATTTTATAAACCTGTATAAAACCACCCTTCAGGATCCTTCATTCCAGGGAAAACAGTTCCAACTTATTTAATCTCTCCATACAACTCAAGCTCTCCAGCCCTGGCAACATCTCTGTCTCTCCTCCATCCATTCTAGTGCAGGGACATGGACACTGCCCCATTACTCCTCTTTTTCTTGCACAACTTACTTAATTTTAGTAATTTATGTCCTCCACTTTGCTTCTGCCATAAAACAACAAATCTCACATCACATGCCAATGATAATAGATCTGATTCTAATTCCGAAATTCACACAGTGTAGTGTCTCCAACATCTGTAAACTGGTGTCCCTACTCTTGTACTTAAAGTCCCAGCTGATGAAGGCAAGCATGTTAAGTACTTCTTCAGTACTTTTTCTATGTTACCATTTTCAGAGAAGTTAATCCCATTTGTCTGTAGTTGGCCTATATACCTCTAAACCTTTTCTAATCATGTAACAGTCTAAATGTCTTATAAACATTGTAATTTTTCCTGTCTCTGCTGCTACTTCTAGCAAATCTTGAACTTATATCATGAGGTCTCTGTTCTACAACAAACCTGGATTCTGTCAATCACTGCCCTGGTTTAACTCACAAAATGCGTCACTTCACACTTCTCTGAATTAAATTCCATTTACTATTACTTTTCCCACATTCCCAGTTGATCTAGATCCAGTTATAACTTTAGATAAACTTCTTCACTGTCCTCTCTCCCTCCATTTTGGTGTCATTTTGTAAACTTACTAATCAGGCTACCTACAGAACATTCTCATTCAAATCAATAATATACGCATATGACAACCAACAATGGACCCAGCACCTATCACCAATGGTCACAGACCTCCAGTCTGAAAAAAACAACCCTTGTTATAACCCTTAGATTCCTTCCACAAAGGCAGCTTTGTAGCCAGTTTGCTAGCTCAGCATGGATCCCATGTGATCTAACCTTTTAGACCCACCTACAATGAGATCTTTTCAAAGTTCTTGCTGAAGTCCATGCAGACAAGGTCTACCTCCCTGCTGTCATCATCCTCTTGGTCACTTCTTCAAAAAATCCAATCAGATTTGCAAAATGTGATTCCCCATGCACTGACAATCCCTGGTCAGTCCTTGTCTTTCCAAAGGTAAGTGGAACCTGTTTCTCAGAATGTCCTCCTGTATCTTCACCACTAGTTATGTTGGCCTCATCATCCCATAGTTCCCTGGCTTGTCCTTGCAGACCTTCTTAAATTACGGCACAGCATTATCCTTGCTCTGATCATTCAGTACCTAATCCATTGTTAATGAAAATATAAAAATCTCTGTCAGGGCGCAGCACCCTTTTCCTTGCCCAATGTCCTAGAGTACACTTGGTCAGTCCTCATCAACAACTCTTTTCTTTTATCATTATGTTTCAGGACATCACTTTTCTCTTCCCTGAATTCATTAGCTTTCTTGATGTTCTCTATGGTAAACACAGATGAGCAGTATTCAAAGATTCATTCTATTGTCAATACAACTCTGATATTTGTCTACTCCAAATAGTCATTAAATACAGAAAGACCATGGATGCTGATGAAAGAAAAGACATCAACTCCCCACCCCTGGGCACAAAAAAGAAAAGAAACAAAACTCCAAAATCACCCTCTCCCCCACAGCAAAAATTAACAGTTACAATAACAATCCCCGACCTCCTAACTCACAGATAAAAACAGCAACAATAACCGACCCCAACCAACACACTCACAGAAAAAACAGCAAAAATAACAATCTCCGATCCCTTTAACAAACCTCGACCCCCTCGCTCACAGAAAAAACAGCAAAAATAACAATCTCCGATCCCTTTAACAAACCTCGACCCCCTCGCTCACAGAAAAAACAGTGACAATAACAATGCCCGACCCCCTCACTTGCAGAAAAGAACAGTGACCGTAGCACCAAACCCCAGGCCCCCTCACTACACACAAAAAATTAACAGATCACCCACCCACCAATCATCCACAAGAAAGAAAACATCAAAAAATTGAAGGAAACCTATATTCATTTGAGACCCTCACATGAATTACTAATCTGATCATTAATGGGACCTATTCTTGCCCTAGCTACTCCTTTGCTCCTACTGTACTTATAGAATCTTCTAGTCTTCTCCTTTGCCTTTTCATCCAAGGATATCTCATGTCCCTTTTTTGACTGCTTGATTTCTTATACTTCTCAATGCATTTTGGAGATCCCAGTTGCCTTTACCTGACATACATTTCTTTCTTTTTTTTTCTAATCTAACTCTCAACATCCCATATGGACTACAGTTCTCTAAACCTACCAGCCCTGCCTTTCTCTTTCATGTTGAGTCTGAACTCTCCACATCTAACTGTTAAACAACGCATTTACCCACTAACAGCTTCTTCCAAATGACCTTTGCAAGTGGAGACACAGCAGACTGCAAGTGCTGAAATTGGGAGTAACAAACAATCTGTTGGAAGAGTTCAATGGGACAGGCAGCATCTAAAGAGGGAAATCCATTGTCACGGTGCAGGGTTTAAACCTGATATGTTGAAGCTTCCTTTATCTCACTGCAGCCGCAGCCTGACAGTGGTGTCTGAAAAGACGATGCTGTCCAAGTTGCACGCCATCTTGGACAATGTCTCCCATCCACTCCATAATGTACTGGTTAAACACAGGAGTACTTTCAGCCAGAGACTCATTCCACCGAGATACAACACTGAGCGTCATAGGAAGTCATTCCCACCTGTGGCCATCAAACTTTACAACTCCTCCCTCGGAGTGTCAGACACTCTGAGCCAATAGGCTGGTCCTGGACTTATTTCCACTTGGAATAATTTACTTATTATTATTTAATTATTTATGGTTTTATATTGCTATATTTCTACACTATTCTTGGCTGGTGCGACTGTAACAAAACCCAATTTCCCTCGGGATCAATAAAGTATGTCTGTCTGTCTGACCTGTTGAGATCCTCCAGCAGATAGTTTGTTCCAGTCTTGGCAAGTTTCTGTCTGGTTCAAAATTGTTTAATGTCATTTCCAGTGTACAAGTGTAAAGCAGAACAAAATAATTGTTACTCCAGATCCATTGCAGCATAAAACAAAACACACGCACACACACAATAAGAAAAAGGACACTTATATACAAAAAACACAATAAATATAAATACATTGTATGCATAGATTGATTACATGTCAACAAGGTGATGCTAAGCACAAGAGCGTCTGCACATAAGGAAGTGATATGTAGTGGTGGTAGAGGGTGTAAATGGATGAAGATTTCTTACTCCTTAGGAAATGTAACTATTTTTTATATCTGCTGATCTGGTGGATTCTATGTAGCCTTCTCACTGATGGGAGGGGGACAAACAGTCCATGAGCTGAGTAGGTGGGGTCCTTCAAGATGTTACTGGACCTTTCCCGGCACCTTTCTGTATGTATGTCCTTGATGGTTGGTAGGCTGGTGTAGGTGATGCATTGGCAGTCTTAACTACCCATTGTAAAGTCTTCCTATCTGCTACAGTTCCATACCATGCAGAGATGCGGAATGTTAAGATGTCCTCTACTATGCATCTGTAGTATGATATGAGAATAGATGTGCATAGCCCAACTGTCAGTCTCCTCAGACAGTCAAGACGTTGCCATAATATTAGACTTCACACTTATGATTGTGTGGCTAAGTACAGTCCAAAAATTTGTTCCTGACACCGTTGTTGTTCACTAAATCAAAGGTGATGACAAGTTGGTATATAGGATTGAAAATCTGGTTGCGTAGTGCCATAACAACAACATCTCACTCAACATTGGTAAGATCAAAGAGCTGATTATTGACTACTGGAGAAAGAAACTGGTGGTCCAAGAACTAGTCCTTATTCGGGGAATAGAAGTGGAAAGTGTTAGTAGGTTTAAATCACTTAGCATTAATGTATCTAAGAATCAGTCCTGGGGCCAGCATGCAATTGACATCACAAAGAAGGCATGATAGTGCCTTTCTCAGAAGTTTGCATAGGTAAGATACTTTCCTAGAAGTTTGCATAGACTTGTCATGTTACCAAAATCTTTTACAAACTTCTATAGATGCACATTGGAGTGTATACTAACTGGTTGCATCATGGCTGAATATGGAAATATCAATGCCCAAGAATGGGAAAGGTTCAGAAAGTGGTGGACACAGCCCCGTCCATACCAGGCAGAGCCCCTCCCACCACTGAGTAGACAACCCGTGGTTCACATCTTTACTGCTGTGCTGTAGATATATCATTTAGCAGTTCTGTAAGAGCACTCTGTTCTGCTTTCAGCCTATTTGGGTTATTGTTGAAGATAAGGGATGCTGAGGAATGTATGTCATCTAATTAGGATGGTGGAACTGGGAGAAGTTCCAAGAGAACACGGGGGGCAGGGTTTGTGAGGGACACTGAGGTTAGCCTTGATTTTTTTTTTGTTCAGTGGGAGATGAAGAGAGAGAACAGCTGGAGAGAACCGGTCATAGGACTTGACTGGTGGGGGACTGTGATTCTTTGGAGCAAGGTGCTGGGGTCAACTGAGGATTGGTGAATATGACTTTTGGTGAAGTTGAGCTCTAACGTGCACATTTGACTGCTTAATTATAATGTGCCCTTTTTGTTATTTTCTTTCTTTTCTTTACTAGCTCTTAAGATTCATAAATATAATTCCTTTAATCGTACATAGTGTGCTGTCTGTTATTTCTCAGCACTGAGTTATAACAGGGTCACAGATTACACAGCATCCACACAAACTGGGGTTTGGGGTGGGAGAGACGTCTCAATCTCATCGATTGGTGGCAACAGAGTGTGTATTCCCTAGATTTATGCAGCCGAGGAAACCATCAGGGTTACAAATATATTTACATGCAGTGTTGCCACAAGAAAGCAGCATCGACAGTACTGTGCAAAAGTCTTAGGCACATATAAACAGCTGGAGTGCCAGGAGTCTTGCACAGTACTGTACATGTCAAAGTGAAGTATAGAGTGAGTTTGTAAACCAGGCAGGAGCAAAGGATGGTGAAGATGGAGTGCTGTAGGAGGGGTGTGGGACAGGGGGCAGAGGAGTGTCAGGAGCGGGTGCAGACACACTCAGCCCTGAGACACCCAGCAAGGTCATTTGATTCCAAACAATTGATGCATTGATCATTACAGAATGTCCCTCTGCTGCTTCCTGCTCCATTCCTTTGACCTTCCCCTTTTCCCAACCCTCCCCCTGCCCCCTTCCCACACTCAGTCCACAATAGAGACCCATATCAGAATCAGGTTTATCATCTCTCACAGTGCAATACATAAGAATACTGCAGTGTTGTGCAAGATCTTAGGCACCCTAGCTATAGATATATATGTCTAAGACTTTTGCACAATCATGCATCATCAAACATTCCCACTATCTAGGCCATGCTCTCTTCTCACTACTACCATCAAGGCAGGAGGTGCAGAGGCCTTAGTACCCACAGCACCAGTTTCAGGAACAGATATTACTCTACAATCATCAAGCTCCTCAACTGATGTGAATAACTACTCTGAACTGATCCTACCACCTAAAGACTCACTTTTATGGTCTCTTTACGACTCAAGTTCTCAGTATTATTTTCTATTTCCTCATTTTGCCTTCTTTTGCAGGTTGGATGTTTATCAGTCTTTGTCTGTTTATGTATATCTTTTTCCAAAATTCCATTGTATTTCTATTTTCCTGTAAATGCCTGCAAAAATTGAATCTCAAGTTAGTATATAGATAGATAGATAGATAGATACTTTATTCATCCCCAAGGGGAAATTCAACATTTTTCCAGTGTCCCATACACTTATTGTAGCAAAACTGATTACATACAGTTTTTAACTCAGTATAAATATGATATGCATCTAAAATCACCCTCCCAAAAAGCATTAATAAATGGCTTTTTAAAAGTTCTTAAATAGCTTACTAAAGTGCATTGAGTGGTAACTTAAGCTCAGTCCTAACCCCGGCACTTTAACATGTCTTGCCCCTGGTGGTTGAATCGTAGAGCCGAATGGCGTTGGGGAGTAATGATCTCTTCATCCTGTCTGAGGAGCATTGCATTGACAGCAACCTGCCGCTGAAGCTGCTTCTCTGTCTCTGGATGGTGCTGTGCAGAGGACGTTCAGGGTTTTCCATGATTGACCGTAGCCTACTCAGCGCCCTCAGCTCTGCCACCGATGTCATACTCTCCAGTTCTGTGCCCACGACAGAGCCCGCCTTCCTTACCAGCTTATTAAGACGTAAGGCGTCCCTCTTCTTAATGCTGCCTCCCCAGCACGCCACCACAATTATATATGGTAATATATATGTATTCTGATGATAGACTTATTTTGACTGTGAACATTTTTACACATTTTAGGACCTTAACATGTGGACGAGTCCTACAATTTATATAAGTATTTAAAAGTTATTTTAAAATGAGCAAGTCAAGTGAATTTCTTTGTGTGAAACGTTGCTATCCAGTGTAGGTGACTGAAACTCTTTGGCTGAATGCCTGGTTGGCAAAGGCAGAGAGTTGATTCAGTTCTGCAGAAGCGCATGCAAGAGCACAGAAACTGCAAATACAGGGAAGTGTGATTAACTTATTTTTGGTCAGCGTGACCTCAATGTGCCAGTCTTTCTTTCGTGCCATAAATTTCAATGATTCAGTGAAGGGTAACTATGATAAGGGAGAACCCCTTTCCATGGTGAAGTCTTCCACTGTAACTTACATTTTAAAAAATTAAAAATTCAAAGATGAAAAAAATTAAAGTAAGTCAATAAAATACATAAAAAGAAGGCTAACATAGCACCTCACTACAGATCAGCTAGCACAACATAGTGAGGAATTAAAACTTAATGTACTTTAATTAATCCCACCTTAATTGCTCACCTGGAGCGAATACAAAACTCAATCAAGCTTGTAAATTTATATGAATTATCTAGAGTTCACATTACGTAACCATAGTAACACTTCAGTAGGTTAGGCTGGGTGCTAGATACTCCTGATTATTAAATGGACAGTTAACTACTCTGTTTAGCTGGAGGCTCCAATATCTCCAATGTACAATGATCAGAAATACTCTTTATGTATTAATGAAGCAAATGTTATTTTTTGGCTAATATTTATGTCATTTTCCAGACATCTCCCAGCACCCAAGCCTTCGTTGCTGTTAGCACGGCCAAAGCTACACTACCTCTGGTTTGCTTTCTGTCTGTAATTCCTAGTGGCAGGTCTCTGTGTCTTGTCAGCGCTGCAGTAGCGAAAAATTCCTAAAGCACTAACCGGAGAAATTCTGGCAGTTCCATCACTGTGCAAAATGCAATGCACATTCTTCATAAACTGAGGACGTTTCCTGTTGCTTTGCTGAATCTAAGATAACAAGAAAGAATAGGAGCAGTTTAGGCCATCTCAGCCTTTAAACCTGCTCCATGATATATGAATATCTTCTATCGGTCCCTACTGCAAACCTCGAGGTAGCTGGCCTCCCCCGTGCACTTATTTTGCACGGTCAGAAGACTGGAGTGCATGGAGCTCCATGATAACTATCAATTCCACTGCTTAGCTCATTCAAGAATGCACGTAAGTCATTCTGGCTTGACTACATTTGTTTGTACATGCTTAGAGACTGGGTTTTATAACCAAGCATTCAGAATGGAATTGCTCTACTACTGTCACATGTTCTGAACTACAGTGAAAGACTTAGTTTTGCAAGCCATCCATTCAGATAATTTCAAAACATAACTATATCGAGGTGGTACCATCCTGTGCAAAAGTCTTAGGCACATATATAGCTCAGGTGCCTAAGGCTTTTGCACAGTAGTGTATTTGTCAGTGGAACAGAGGACAAGTTTGTAAATCTGGTAGGAGTAAAAGATTTTGGAAATGGCGAGGGTGGAGACGTGTCACACAGGTGGCTGAGAAGGAGTGTCGAGGCAGCGAGGTGGATGGGGTGGTGTGGGTGCAGACACATCCAGCCCTGAGACCACACAGAAGGTCATTTGATTCCAAACATTTGGTTTATTGATCATTACAGAATAACAGAATGCAGACTATTATGCGGCAGATTATTTCCGGGCAAGGTGCAGTGTAGGCAGACAATAAAGGAGACTGGGCAACGATAGGGTGAGTGGTGAGGTCAAAGTTTCATTTTTATCCTTAAAGAGGTTTGCTCAAGAGTCAAATAACATTTATTACACCAGAGATTTTTCCCTTTCTGGGTTCTTTTGAAGACCCTGACCTGGAGTTACACGCCGACTGTGGGTCTTTGCGGGAATGGGACCCGCTCTCAGGGTTTCATGACTAGCCACTATTTGAGGTACCAAGGACACAGTCCAGAAGATTAGTTTGCCTTCGGAGTTCTGGGATATTGTGGCTGTGGAGGTGGGCGGACTCGAGGTCAGTGCCTCTGCAGGGAATCTGTATGTCGTGGGAGATGGAAGATCAAAAGCAGCGAGTCGGCTGCTGGCTCTGTGCCCAGAGACTCGAGTTCCTTGGGACAGAACTCGGAAAAAGCGACGCAATGGATTTTTAACATCATAAATCAGCAAGTTGTTTGTTACGTCTCCCCCCTCACTGCAAAACAGAGCCACCTCATTTTCCCTTATTAGGAAGAGAGTGAGCCTGTGGTATGTCGAATTCCTGGGTGTCTTTGTGGTACTGCAAGTCTTTACTGATGCTTTGCTGCGCACTTGCGTGCTTGGTGGGGGCGGTGATGCTTTTTTTGCTGGTGGGAGAGGGAGGGTCATTGCTTTGCTGCTGTTTATGTGTTGGAGGAGGTAGCTGGGGGGGATGAAAGGGTTTTAACATTTAAATGTCATTCATTCTTTGGGGGCACCCCTCTGTTTTCATGGATGTTTGCGCAGAACAAGCATTTCAGGATGTATATTGTATACATTTCTCTGACATTAAATGTCTTTGAAATAGAGTGGAGAGCCACAGGTACCTGGGCATACAATGAAATAACAAAGATGGTAAATCTGGAATAATAATCTAGTTTTACCAGTAGTGATTTAGTAACTTGTGGATTGCAGGAATATTTAAATCAGAATGTATTTTGTATCTACTTTAAATGGATGAATATTATGTAGATAAATAATGTGTCCATAATCTCAATATGCTTTATGATTATTGATGGAGAACAGTAAATCTGCAGCCCATCTTCCCCTTTGAGTACAGTTTTGGGCTCCTCATCTTAGAAGAGATGTGCTGGCATTGGAGAGGGCCCAGAGGAGTTTCACAAGGGTGATTCCAGGAATGAAAGGGTTATCATACGAGGAACATTTGGTGACTCTGGGTCTGTACTCGCTGGAATTCAGAAGGATGAGGGGTGGTGGGGGGGGGGGGGATCTCATTGAAATCATTGAAACAGCAATTTATGAGTTTAGGACATACAGCCAAATATTGACTTCAGCGACCAGCCTTCAGATTCGATATGCACTGAAGATTAAATTTAAAATGCAAACCAGATAGACCTGGAAACAGGCATTTAACTAACTGTCTACATATGCATGAACCTAACCAACATCCTGCTGTTTGGATGTGACAGTAGTTAACACTTATTTTTTGGTGTGATGATGGGAAGATCCAGGCATTTAAAATTGTTACATATAGTTCAAAGGAAGCACTGTAAATATGGATTTGTTTGAATAGTCCTGAATTTTTCTTTGATCTTTAGCACATAAAATGACATGTAGAGTTGGGCCAGGCAGACTTTTTCCCTCTAAAAGGGTCTGATGCCTGCTGTATCTCACTTTGTTGAATAAAGGGGCAGCTTCATATCTACCAGTACATCTCCTGGGTGACTTCATTCATGCAACAACACCCCTGTACTGCTTCATTGTTGTAAAATCTCTTCAGGTTCTCTAATGCCTTCCAGAGAAGGGAATCATTACCCAGAGTGGAGCCAGAATGTGGTTAACTCTAAAACTAGTCTCTGAAGTGGCCCTGTAACACGTTCAGTTCAAAGGGCAATCATGGACTGGTAATTATACCGGCCTTGACTCATCAGCAAAAGAATAAAAGGTTTCTTCCCATATCTCATAAAAGTGCTGGTTTGTAGGCTGCTCTAAATTGCCCCTAACATATTTGAATGAGACTAAGTTGGGAGGCTGTTGATGGGGAAGTGGGGGAAATATGAGATTAGGGTAGATGGATGTTTGAAGTTTGGTGCAGGCACAGTAGGCCCATCAGCCCATTGTTCCTGCACCAACCTTAAGTCATCCATTTACCCTAATCTCATTTGAATAGGGTTAAAGGTCAGCAATAAGTTCGAGCTGAATATTTCCACGGGGACCAAACTGCTGCTGTGAGTTCTTATTTTGGTCAGATCTGCACAGCTCACAGTCTGCAGTGCTTTGTTTTCAGATCTATCAATAGCCTCACTGACGAATGAAGTCAGGTTCAGTGGTCTCCTCAGTGCAAGTACAACAGGGCTTTTCATCAGCAAAGAGTACAACTGGAGAGCTGCCAGCTATGCTGTTTCCTTAGGTGTCTGCTTTTCGTGGCTGCGTCAGCTGCCAGCCCCACCCGTAGCTCTCTGAGATTTGGTATGTCAAGTTCTCAGCATGAGTCACAAAATAGGAAGAATGAGTGCCATATGAATCATGTTTGAAATCTATGCAAATTGGTTAAAATAATCACAATGTTGACGAGATGTCAGTGTTGGGCAGATGGGTGGGCCAAGCAGGCTTCGGCTGGGTGCTTCCACCCACCTACCGCTTGGCTCTGTACTTAGAGAGCTCTTGAGGCAGCGCCCATCCCACTGCCTGTGAGTCACCATAGCTGACCTTCAGAGACTGCTTCCACACAGCTCGAGAAAGCTGAGACAGGGAACTGACGAATGATGAAACCGGTCACAGAATCACACGAGAAAGTGCAGGGAAACTGAACCCCAAGTTATCAGGTTATAGTATTGGGTAAGACACAACGAGCTAAGATCTTCTCTATTCAGTGTAGTGGTTAGTGCAACAATGTTACAGCTCGGGGCACTGGAGTTCGGCGTTCAATTCCGGTGTTATCTTTGTACATTCTTCCTGTTTGCCCCGGGTTTCATCTGGGTAGACCAGTTTCATTCCACGTTCCAAGGACGTACCAATTCTGAGTCATCGCAAATTGTCCTGTGATTCGGCTCGGGTTAATCAGCGGGTTGCTGGGCAGTGCAGCTTGGTGGCTCAGAAGGGCCTGTTCTAAGTTAAAACAATTAATTAATTAAAAATAAAGGAAAGAACAAGAATAGCTGCATCAAAGCATTTAAGGTTATGAAGCAGTTAACTGATTGGTGAGATGACTGCGGAGGACTTTACTTTTTGTTGTCTGTGACAATTGTTTCCCATATTAGTGTCTGGACATCTGAAATTCCATTCTATTAACGTTAAGTAGTCAAAAGGTATACACTCTTCCCAGCGCACTATTTATGCAGAAATGCTCTGATTCTATCTCAATAATGTGGCATCTACTTTGCATACATTAGGTTTCCATAAGCTCTGGTACTAGTCACCGTGGAGATTCACAGATTCACGGAGTTATTTGGCGTGGGAACAGGCCTTCAGTCCAACACATCCATGCCAACCAGTTGCCTATCTAAGCTACAATAAAGCTCTCAATCCTTGTAGCTGTATTATTGATTACTATCCTGTAAGCAACTCATGAGGATGAGAAAAGTTTTTCGAATACATGGATTTGCTTGTTCCAGTCATTATCATCTGTTAACCTTCTGGCCAATGGAGGTTGTTAATGGGATGTGCAGCACTACCAATATCAGAGAACATAGAATATGGCAAGGTAGAGCACAGGATTGGGCTCTTAGGTCCACCATGTTGTGCGATATTAATTAAACTAGTCATTAAGTGCCTATTTAAAGTGATCCCTTCTGCCTATACAATGTTCATATCTCCTCATTCTCTGGCATACCTAAGACCTTTCTAATGCCTCAATTACCACTACATGGGGTGTATGGGGTGTCCAGGGAGGGGGTAGCACCTCTGGTGGCTGGCTCGTCATGCTCCGCCCGGGGGCAGCTCACCCAACTTTGGTCCCCACCTGCCACTCAGCTCTCACCAGTGTACCTCCAGGTAACTGTTTGCATGCGACAGTGGCCGCACCCCGCGGGGTACACTGCTTCGACGGGCGGGCTAAAGCAGGTGAGGGAAAATGGAAATCCCCAACCCCGGTGAGGTAGGATATGCCTACCCCGGCACGTGAAGCCAGCTCCGGCGGACTGGGCGGATGAGATCAACTGCAAGATCCAACGGCCAAGAAGAGGGTGCTGCAACACTTCGTGGAGAGCGAAGGGCATGCCAAGGCATGGAAGGTGTCATGGCTATCCACTGCAGCCCTGGAAGTCTCCAGTTGTGATGATTTTTCGTACCTTTGGACCAAGATTTTTGAGGCCGAGAGTGGAAATGCCCTAGTGCAATGGCTTTTTCACTATAAAACTCCTCTTGCACAGGTTTCGTCATCGGAAACAACAGACAATCAACACTACCATCACAGGGAGTGCATTCCAGCCACCCACCACTCCCTGTTTAAAAAATAGTCCCGTGTTTCTGCTTTGAACTTACTCTTCCTTATTTCAAATGCATGCCCAAGAGAAAAAGATACTCTTCTCTACATCTCCCCTAATCGAATAAAATTCTATCAGCTCTCCCGAGTCTCTGCTGCTCCAGAGAAAGCAACCCAAGCTTATTCAATCTCTTCTTTAAATCAAGACAGCATTCTGATAAACCTCTTCCGTGCCCTTTCCTAAGCCTCGCAAGCTTTCTGTAATGAGACAACCAGAATTAAATGCAATTCCCCAGATGCAGCCTAACCAGTGTTTTCAAGGTTTTGAAAGAAGTGCCATTGAAAGTTTAGATACAGAGACTACAGCTTTAACTGTGGAAAGGATCATTATGATTCAGAGACAATGTATCTGACATTTGTCTTTCTGCGTCACCCTGGTTCATCCTGCCAGACGAGACTGTAGAGGCAGGAACAGTTACAACATTGATTATCCGTTTGGTAAATCTATTTAACTTTGGTATTGATTTATTATTTTCACATGTACCAAGAATAAAAAGTTTTTGTTTGTGATTCTTCAAAACTGTTCATGCCATGTCCTGAAGAAGAGTCTTGGCACAAAGCTTCGATTGTTTATCCCCCTCCATAGATGTGGCCTGCCTTGCTGGGGTCCTTCAGCATTTTGTGCGTGTTGATCAAGATTTCCAGAATCTGAAAGATCTCTTGTGTTTAAAATAAGACCATAAGATTATAAGATATAGGAACACAATTAGGCCATTTGGCTCATCAAGTCCACTCTGCCATTCCATCATGGCTGATCCATCTCCCTCTCAGTCCCAATCTCCCACCATCTCTCCATATCCATAACTAATAACCCTAACTAATCCATAACCCTAACTAATCAGGAATCTATCAAACTCTGCCTTAAATATACTCAATGAGTTTGGCCTCACAGCCATCTGTGACAATGAATTCCACAGATTCACCATCTCTACCTAAAGAAATTCCTTCTCTTCTCTGTACTAAATTGACTTCCTTCTATTCAGAGGCAGAGTCCTCTAGTCTTAGACTCTCCAACCATAGGAAACATCCTCTCCAAATTTATTCTACTGAGACCTTTCAAACATCTGACAGTTTCAATGAGATCCCCTTGTATTCTTCTGAATTCCAGCAAGTACAGGCCCAGAGTCATCAAATACTTCTCATATGATAAGGAGCATTTCAATCCTGGAATCACTTTTGTGAACCTCCATTGAACTCTCTCCAATATCAGCACATCCTTTCTAAACTAATATGGCAGGGAGATGGCAACCAGTATGATAGAGCTGTGGATGAGCCATGTAGATGATAGAGGTAATATGTATGTAAGGAAGAACAAGCCAATGATTGGGAACAAATGCAGACAGAACAAAGAGTTAAATTATACCACAGACGCAAAATTCAAAAGAGCAAAGAATGCAGAACTGCAGGTGCTGTATTTAAATGCACGTAATATTCGGAACAAGGTGTATGAACTCATGGCACAATTAGAGATTGGTCAGTATGAGTCATAACTGAAAGTAGGCCATACTTCGGAGCTTTAATTGGAGTAAGGGGAAATATGAGGCTATCAGGCAGGAACTTGGAAGCATAAATTGGGAACAGACGTTCTCGGGGAAATGCACGGAAGAAATGTGGCAAATGTTCAGGGGATACTTGTGTGGGGTTCTGAATAGATACATTCCAATGAGACAGGGAAAGGATGATAGGGTACAGGAACCGTGGTGTACAAAGGCATTTGTAAATCTAGTCAAGAAGAAAAGAAGAGCTTACAAAAGGTTCAAAAAAATAGGTAATGATAGGGATCTAGAAGATTATAAGGCTAGCAGGAAGGAGCTTAAGAATAAAATTAGGAGAGCCAGAAGAGGCCATAAGAAGGTCTTGGTGGACGGGATTAAGGAAAACCCTTCTTCACACAGAGAGTGAACAGTTGAGGCCAGTTCATTGGCTATATTTAAGAGGAAGTTAGATATGACCCTTGTGGCTAAAGGGATCAGGGGGTATGGAGAGAAAGCAGGTACAGGGTTCTGAGTTGGATGATCAGCCATGATCATACTGAATGGCGGTGCAGGTTCCTAGGGCCGAATGGCCTACTTCTGCACCTATTTTCTATGTTTCTATGTTTCTATTCTACAACGATCTGAAGAGCAAGAGGATAAGATGTGAGAGAATAGGACCAATCAAGTGTGACAGTTGTTACGAATGAGGAGCAACTCTGATGGGCAGAAGGGTGCAGAGTCGCCACCCCCCCCCCTTTTTGAGAATCGCAAAATCGCTATTATTTCGGGTCTGATACCAAGGGAAATGAGAGAGATAATCAGATCATGTCAGTAATAAGAGAGAGACAACGCATGGATACACAAAGGTGGAATGTCTCTTCCTAACAAAAGTGGAACGGAACCACTGATTACTGCTATTGTCTTTTGGAGAAGGAATTGTGTATTGAGTACTGTACTATTCATTGAAACCCCTCAGGGGGCAACCAGAGTGGTCTGGTTGAGGGATTGCATCATCCCAACCTGATAGACATCTGAGACCCTGTGAGTGGGGATAAAAGTTGGGTCTGGGGCAACACCCCAGACGAACCAGGAGAGACGCTACAAGACCGGTGGGGCTTGTGTGTGTGCCGACCCTTGCCTGGGTGACGAGTGCTCTATGGAACGGTCTAGCTAAAGGACGGAGTGGTCATACGCGAATGGCCACAGCAACAACGCATCGACGGGTCCAGATTGTAAAAGGAAAGCCGGCAAGTTAAATAGCTGTTATTCTCTCTCTCTTTCTCTCTCTCCAACAATTGCAACACCATGAACAACAACTACTGCAGCCTGCATGAATGAACTGAGCTTTATATTTCCACTGGACAATTCATTATCCCCTAGACAACTATAGAGCCTATTTCTTATTGATTATTATTATACCTGCACTTTTAGGTTTAGTATTGATGACGTATAGTGTCTGTATATTTGCATTGATATTATTTTTGTGTATTTTTACTAATAAATACTGTTAAAGTAGTATCATCAGACTTCAATGGATACTCCTATCTTTGCTGATAAGACACCTAGTTACGGGATTCGTAACACAGTGGAAAACTGTATATGGAACTGGAGGAGATAGCAGAAGTAATTAATGAATACTTTGCTTCAGTATTCACTATGGAAAAGGATCTTGGTGATTGTAGTGATGACTTGTAGCAGTCTGAAAAGCTTGCACATGTAGATATTAAGAAAGAGGATGTGCTGGAGCTTTTGGAAAGCATCAAGTTGGATAAGTCACCGGGTCTGGATGGGATGTATCCCAGGCTACTGTGGGAGGTGAGGGAAGAGATTTCTGTGCCTCTGGTGATGATCTTTGCATCAGCAATAAAGACAGGAGAGGTTCTGGAGGATTGGAGGGTTGCAGATGTAGTTCCCTTATTCAAGAAAGGGAGTAGGTATAGCCTAGGAAATTATAGGCCAGTGAGTCTTACTTCAGTAATTGGTAAGTTGATGGAGAAGATCCTGAGAGGCAGGATTTATGAACATTTGGAGAGGCATAATATGATTAGAAATAGCTAGCATGGCTTTATCAAAGGCAGGTCGTGCCTTACGAGTATGATTGAATTTTTTGAGGATGTGACTAAACACATTGATGAAGGTAGAGCCGAAGATGAAGTGTATATGGATTTCAGCAAGGCATTTGATGAAGTACCCCATGCAAGGCTTATTGAGAAAGTAAGGAGGCATGGGATCCAAGGGGCCATTGCTTTGTGGATCCGGAACTGGCTTGCCCACAGAAGGCAAAGAGTGGTTGTGGATGGGTCATATTCTGCATGGAGGCTGGTGACCAGTGGTGTGCCTCAGTGATCTGTTCTGGGACCCCTGCGCTTCATGATTTTTATAAATGATCTGAACGAGGAAGTGGAGGGGTGGGTTAGTAAGTCTGCTGATTACACAAAGGTTGGGGGTATTGTGGATAGTGTGGAGGGCTGTCAAAGTTTACAATGGGACATTGATAGGATGCAAAACTGGGCTGAGACTACGACTGGCTGTTGATGCAGTAGCAGCATTGTTGTAGGTGCTCCTACTCTTTTTAATTTACTGCTTCCAACTTTTAAACGCAATATTGCTTTATGATGAATTGCGCTAAAGCTACTAAAAAAGAAGAGAACCCTCAGTTAATTTTGGAAACTATTGTGGAGACACTTCAGAAGCATAAAAATGAACTTTTGGAGGAGTTCCAGCAACTCATCGCTGAATTTAAATGAATGGATGTAAAACTGGATTCTATTCAAAAAACTTTAAGTGAACACAATAAACGGATAAAAGAGAACGAAGACACTTTGATGATGTTTGATGTGAAGATTGACAACCTGGAACAGATCTGTGATAACCAGTTAAAGGTTAATGAAACACTAAGACAGAAGATTATAGATTTAGAAAATAGAAAAAGAAGAAATAATTTACATATTCTGGGTTTTAAAGAGTCATTGGAAGGCAATCAGCCTTCGGAATTTTTTGCAAACCTTTTGGCTAAATTATTTCAGAATATTTTAAAATCTCCACCTAAAATAGAACAAGCTCACAGATTGCCTGTTCCAAGACCTCCTCCAGAAGGACGACCCCATTCAGTGATAATTTGCCTACACAATTTTCAAACAAAGGAACTTTTAATTTGTGAATTTTGTCGGGAAGGTATGATTGATTATGAAGATCAGAAGTTCAGAATTGTGGAAGATTTTTCACCCGACGTGTTGAATGAATGCTTCAAGTTTTAAAAAGTCATGTTGGAGCTCTATAATAAAGGTTTTAAACCCTCTCTTTGTTACCCTGCTCGTCTTAGAATCATTTTGAAAAATGGCTCTCAGAGATCATCCCGGTCAGCTCAAGAGACGTAGGATTTCTTGAGTGCTGAACCAATTTAACTGTTCAGTAACTCATTACACAAATTTATGTTGCATCTGCTTGATGGATCCTTTTGTTAAAAATCAGCAGTCTAATTGTTCATTACTTTCTTTAATGAACAATTGTTTTTTTTTTTACTTTTGGTATACCTTTGTATCTAATTTTATTGGTACTTTTATTCCCTTGTTTAGAAAATTTAGGGTTTAATATTAATATGTTTTCTTTGAGTTAATACTTTCTAAGCTAATATGTTTTGAGCTCTCATATGTCTTTCTAATTTTTTATAATATAATTTTCTATGAGGTTTTGTTGACATGTTTAATTTTGCTCTGTTTTTTGTTATGTCTTATTGGAATGCAGTTTAGCCTGGAAAACTGTTTTTGGAGCTCAGCCAGTAGTTTGTTTTGGGACGGAATGATAGGTTTAGCTGTTGACTGTTCTTTGGTTGACTTTCTCTCTTTGGGCAGAGGGTGGGGGTGGTTTTCTTTTTTTCTATCAGCTGTTTGGTTCTCTTTGCTTCATTACTTTATCTTAAAGCTCATTGTTTGGATTTAATATATATTCCTGCTGTTTTTATTTCAACCTCCCTTTTATGTAATATTTTAAATAGACCACGCAATTAATTTACTTCTCTTTGATGTGAATGGTTTAAGCCATCCTGTGAAATGTAACAAGATATTTAATTATATTGAGAAATTGAATGTCTCAATTTTTTTACAAGAAACACATGTTCATAAATGTGCTAATTTACATCTTTTCAGTCGTTGGAAAGGTATATCTTTGCATTCCTCCTTTCAGGCAAAAGCAAGAGGAGTTTCAATTCTTATTGACAGTTCAGTTTCGATTTTTCAACATAATGTAGTGTCTGATACCCATGGGCATTTTGTTATAGTGTCAGGGAAATTAGATAATAAATTAATGGTTTTGCTAATTTGTATGCCCCAAATATAGATGATCCAGGCTTTTTTGAGCATTTTTCCCACTTTTACCAGACTTAAGTTTATATTCTTTGGTTTTAGGAGAAGACTTCAACTGCTGTTTAGATCCTGTCTTAGATCATTCTTCTTCTAAATGATTGACTTGTAGTAGATCTGCCTCCCTTATCCAATCTTTTCTAATGAAATGTGATATTGTTGACATTTTGCATTTTTTGCATCCAACTGATAAAGAGTACTCATTTTTTATCATGTTCATCATTCCTATTCCAGGATTGATTATTCTTTTGTTGAAAGCCAATTAGTTTCATTGGTTCATTCCTGTGAAAATAAAGAAATTGCTGTTTCAGGTCATGCTCCTGTGTTTTTATCTTTAAATCTTCCCGGCGTCTCCCAAATAAACAAATTCAGGCATTTTAGTCCAAATTTGTTATCAGATAAAGATTTTTTTAAATTTTTGGAGAGACAAATAAGTCTTTTTTTTGAAGAGAATATGCTAGAAGAGACTTCTAGTCTTATTATATGGGATGCTTTAAAGGCTTCTATTAGAGGTAAAATTATTTCCTTTATCGCAAGTTTTAAGAAAAAAGCTAATAAGGAAAGAATTGAATTAGCCAATCAGTTGAAACAATTATAAACCCCATTTCTTGAAATGTTGAGGTATTTTCCAAAATGCAATAAAAACAAAAATCTGCGATATGTTAATTCACGTGAACCCTTATTTAACTGACAAAAGTACAAAGAAAAGATTTTCAATAGTTTTACTGACCAACTTAATTGTATTTTGTAAATATACACAAACTTAGAATTTGATGGCTGCAACACACTCAACAAAAGTTGGGACAGAGTTAAAATAAGATTGAAAAATGCACAGAATATTCAAGTAACACCAGTTTGGAAGACTCCACATTAAGCAGGCTAATTGTTAGCAGGTGAGGTATCACGACTGGGTATAAAAGTAGCATCCATCAAAGGCTCAGTCTTTGCAAGCAAGGAAGGGTCGTGGCTCACCCCTTTGTGCCAAAATTTGTGAGAGAATTGTTAGTCAGTTCAAAAGGAACATTTCCCAAAGCGATGGCAGAGAATTTAGGTCTTTCAACACCTACAGTACATAATATTGTGAAAAGATTCAGAGAATTCAGAGACATCTCAGTGCGTAAAGGGCAAGGTCAAAAACCATTGTTGAATGCGCGTGATCTTCGAGCCCTCAAGTGTCATTGCCTAAGAAACCGTCATGCTACTGTGACAATTATAGACACCTGGGCTCGAGAATACTTCAGAAAACCATTGTCACTTAACACAGTCTGTTGCTGCATCCAGAAATGCAACTTGAAACTGTATTACACAAGGAGGAAGCCATACATCAACTCTATGCAGAAATGCCAGCAGGTTCTCTGGACCCGAGCTCATCTCAGATGGACCGAAAGACTGTGGAACCATGTGCTGTGGTCAGATGAGTCCACATTTCAGCTAGTTTTCAGAAAAAACAGGCGTCGAGTTCTCCATGCCAAAGATGAAAATGATCATCCTGATTGTTATCAGTGAAAGGTGCAAAAGCCAGCATCTGTGATGGTATGGGGGTGCATCAGTGCCCACAGCATGGGTGAGTTTCATGTTTGTGAAGGTACCATTGACTCTGAGGCATATATTAGGACTTTAGAGAGACATATGTTGCCATCAAGGCAACGTCTCTTCCTGAGACGTCCATGCTTATTTCAGCAGGACAATGCCAGACCAGATTCTGCACCGGCTACAACAGTGTGGCTTTGTAGACACAGAGTGCGTGTGCTTGACTGGCCTGCTGCCAGTCCAGATCTATCTCCTTTTGAAAAAGTATGGTGCATGAAGAGGAGAACCAGACAATGGAGACCACAGACTGTTGAGCAGCTGAAGTCTTACATCGAGCAAGAATGGACAAAATTTCCAATTGCAGATCTACCACAATTAGTATCCTCAGTTCCAAAACGATTAAAGATTGTTATTAAAAGGAAAGGTGATGTAACACAATGGTAAACATGCCTCTGTTCCAACTTTTTTTGAGTGTGTTGCAGCCATAAAATTCTAAATTTGTGTTTATTTACAAAATACAATTAAGTTGGTCAGTAAGACTATTGAAAATCTTTTCTTTGTACTTTTGTCAGTTAAATAAAGGTTCACGTGAATTAACATATCACAGATTTTTGTTTTTATTGCATTTTGGAAAATATCCCAACTTCTCTGGAAATGGGGTTGTAGATTAAAAATATGCTCCGGCTCCTGATCCTGCTTTATATCAAAGACGTGTTGAAATTAAAACTAAATATGATCTGCTTCTAACTTATCCAATTGAAATGCAACTTTTAAAAGATAGAAGTTCTATGTTCATGGAGAAAAATAGGGTAAACTATTAGCTAACCATTTAAATACCTTTATAGTTAAACATCAAATTAAAGAAGTTTGTAAAGCTAATGGTGATAAAACATCTGATCGTTTAGAAGTAAATGATGCTCTTAGAGAATTTTACTCTAAACTTTATAGTTCTGATCCTCCTAAAGATAATACTCTAATAAATAATTTTTTAGATCGATTAAACTTTTTTAGATCGATTAAAATTTTTTAGATACACTAGTGAAGCTTAAGAGACTACTAGACAGGTATATGGAGGAATTTAAGGTTGGGGGTTATATGGGAGGCAGGTTTTGAGAGTTGGCACAACATTGTGGGCCGAAGGGCCTGTAATGTGCTGTACTAGTCTATGTTCTATGTTCTAAACATTCCTACACTTTCTGATGATACTTGAAAATTGTTGGATCAACCTATTCCTTATGAGGAAATTGCCGAGGTTGTTCACTCTTTGCACTCGGGGAAGGCTCTGGGTCCTGATGGATTTTCTGGAGAGTTTTTTCTCTTTGCTTATACCTCGTTTATATTCAGTCATTTCTGACTCTTTTAAATTAGGTAAGTTGCCATTATCTTTTTATGCTTATTTCACTAATTCTTCGCTTATTCTATTCGCACAATCTATTTCGCTTATTCTTAAAGAGAATAAGGACCCAATTGAATGCTCTTCTTATAGACCTATTTCCTTATTTAATGTTGATACTAAAATTTCATCTTAACTTTTGGCTCGAAGGATTGAAAATATTTTGCCATCTATTATCTCTGATGATCAGACTGGATTTATCAAAAATCGATACTCCCACTTTAGTATTAGTCATTTACTGAATGTTATTTATTCTCCTTCTAAAGAGATTTCAGAATGTGTGGTATCCTTAGATGCTGAGAAGGCCTTTGATTGGGTTGAATGGAATTATCTATTTAAAACTTTAGAAAATTTTAACTTTTTTAACTTTGGCCCGATTTTATTCAATGGATTAAATTACTTTATTTATCTCCCTCCGCTCAGTTTCTTACTAACTCTCAGTACTCTAAATCATTTAAACTTCATCATGGAACTAGACAAGGTTGTCCTTTGAGTACTTTGCTTTTTGCTTTGGTTTTAGAACTTATAGCTATTGCTTTCCAGGAATCTAATGATATCATTGGCATTTTAAGGAGGGGTATTACCCACAAAGTTTCACTTTATACTGATGACCTTTTGCTCTACATTTCCCTCAATGAAAACCAATTTCCCTCGGGATCAATAAAATATGTCTGTCTGTCTGTCTAATGTGGAGTCTTCTTTACCTACTTTACTTTCTTTACTCTCTAGCTTTAGTCAGTTTTCAGGATATAAACTTAACTTTCATAAAAGTGAACTTTTTCCTTTGAATAATTTGGTATTAGTTAATACTAACCTTCCTTTTAAATTTGTAAGAAATCATTTTACTTATTTGGGCATAACAATTACTAGGAATTATAAATTCCTTTTTAAGAAACATTTTTTACACTTCTGAATTATGTTAAGAAGGTACTATCTAGTTGGACACCCCTCTCTTTATCATTGATTGACCAAATTAATTCTATTAAAATGAATATTTTGCCTAAATTTTTGTATTTATTTCAGGCAATACCTGTTTTTATTCCTAAATCCTTTTTTGATTCTTTGGTTTCCATTATATCTTCTTATATATGGAATAATAAAATTTCTCAATTAAATAAAGTTCATCTTCAAAAAGCTAAAAAGAATGGAGGTTTAGCCTTACCCTTTTATTACTGGGCAGTCAATATACAGAATCTTACGTTTTGGTTATTTTATATTAATTGAGAGGACTGTCCAGTCTGGGTTTCTTTAGAAGCTAACAATGTTAATAAATTTTCTATCATTTCTCTTCTCAGATCATCAATTCCTTTACCTTTAAGTAATTTTACTGATAACTTTGTAGTTAAGCACACTTTGAAGATTTGGGTACAATTTAGAAAATATTTTCGTTTATTGAGTTTTTCACGTTCCAGTCCCATTTTTTCTAAGTATTTTTTAAACCTTCTATGTCTGATGTAGTTTTTAAAGAGTGAAATAGATTGGGTATTAAACATTTTCATGATTTGTTTGTTGGAGATAGTCTCTCTTCATTTGAACAACTATCACTTGAGTATAGTCTACCCAGAACTCACTTTTTTCGATATTTAAAAAATTAAAGACTTTTTGCGTTCTCAAGTGCATACATTTCCTAAAAGTCCAGATAAAAATTTACTTAATATAATTTTTAATTTGAAAACCTTCTATAATGCATCTATATCTAATATTTTTGATATGTTGTTGGGAATGAGAAACGTTCCTTTAGATAAAATTAAAAATCTTTGGGAACAAAATTTACAGATTTCAATTTCTGATGATACTTGAAATGAAGTTTTTAAATTGGTTAATACCTCACCGTTATGTGCCTGTAATTCCCTACTACAATTTAAAGTATTTCATAGAGTCCATATGTCTAAAGTTAAGTTGTCTTGTTTTTATTCGGATATATCTCCCTATGGTGATAGATCTAATAATGGAGAAGCTTCACTAATCCGTATGTTTTGGACTTGTCCAAGTCTTGAAAAATACTGGATGTATTTCAAACTTTTTCAATACTTTTTAAAGTAAATTTTAAACCTAATCCTTTGACTGTCTTATTTGGTATTGTTGGAGGAAATTATATTATTTTGGAGACACACGATTTGCAAATTTTGGCCTTTATTTCTCTTATAACCAGGAGGGCATTGTTGCTTAAGTGGAAGGATTCCACTCCGCCTACTCATACTCATTGGTTGCATGATGTTATGTCTTTCTTAAATTTAGAGAAGATTTGCTGTTCAATTTCTAAACCTAGACAGGATTTTTAACATTGTGGGGACCTCTTTTGAATTACTTTCAAAATCTTTGACTTGCTATTAAGCACAGATGTTGGCTAATAATATGTTTTACTATGTTAAGGATTTTTTTTCCTCTTTTTTTTAACCAAACAGCCGGGTTTTTTTCTGATAGTGGGTTTAGATTTTTGTATAATAAAATTATTTATTTTCAATTTTATGTTTCAATTTAATCTATATATGAATATGGGGTAATTACACTTCATCTGTGATTTCAATATATTGTAATTGATATATATTATATATCTTACTGTACCCTGTATACTTTTATGTAGGAAATTAATAAAAATATTGATAAAGAAACTGGGCTGAGAAGTGGCAGATGGAGTTCGACCCAGGTGGTTCATTATGGTAGGTCAAATATGATGGCAGAATATAGCATTAATGGAACAAAGGGATCTTGGGGTCTGAGTCCTTAGGACACTCAAAGCTGCTATGATGCTTGACTCTGTGAAGAAAGAAGACTGAAAGAAGACTACAGGGAGTTAAGAAGGAAGTTGAAAAGCAGGACCTCAAAGGTAGCAACCTCGGGATTACTGCCTGTGCCATGTGACAGTGAGAATAGGAATAGAATGAGGTGGAGGATAAATGCGTGGCTGAGGGATTGGAGCAGGGAGCAGGGATTCAGATTTCTGGATCATTGGGACCTCTTTTGGGACGGGTGTGACCTGTACAAAAAGGACGGGTTGCACTTGAATCCCAGGGGGACCAATATTCTGGCGGGCCAGTTTGATAGAGCTGTTGGGGAGGGTTTAAGCTAGTTTGGCGGGGGGGGGGGGGGGGTTGGGAATCAGAATGTGAGTGCAGGCATTAAGGTAGAAGGACAAGGGCATGATGCTAAGAGTTCAGAGTTGATGAGGAAGGACAGGCAGGGGACAGAACATAATTGTAGCCAGTTAAAGGGGTTAAAATGTGTCTATTTCAATGCTAGGAGTATTAGGAACAAGGAGGATGAATTTAGAGTATGGATTAGTATGTGAAACTATGATGTTGTGTCTGTTACTGAAACTTGGTTGGAGGAAGGGCAGGATTAGATGATGCAGGTCCTGGAGTTCAGGTGTTTTAAAAGGAATAGGATAGGAGGTAGAAAAGGGGGGAGTGGCATTGCTGGTCAGGGATATAGTATCATGGCTATAGAAAGGGAGGACGCTGCAGAAAGAGTCCACGGAGTCAGTCTGGGTGGAAGTCAGAAATAGGAAGGGATCAATCACTGTGCTGGGAGTAGTCTGTAGGCCCCCAAAGAGCCCTCGGGACACCGAGGAGCAGATAAGCAGGCAGATTTTAGAATGGAACAGGAAATACAGGGTACTAGTTATGGGTGATTTCAACTTCCCTCATATTGACTGGCACCTCCTGAATGCAAGGGGGATAGATGGGGCTGAATTTGTCAGGTGTGTTCAAGAAGGATTCCTGACACAGTATGTGGACCAGCCGACGAGAGGAAAGGCCATACTGGATCTGGTTCTGGGTAATGAACCTGGTCAGGTGACAGACCTCTTGGTGGGGGAGCATTTTGGTGAAAGTGACCACAACTCCCTTAGCTTCGGCATAGCTATGGAAAGGGATAAAATCAGACAAAATGGTAAAGTGCTTAACTGGAGAAGGGCTAACTTTGAAGGGATGAGGCAGGAACTAGCAAGAGTAAATCGGAAACAGATGTTCAAAGGGGAAAGCACAGAAGTAATGTGGAAGAAGTTTAGGGACCACTTGAGCTGGGTTCAGGATAGGTTTGTCTCACTGAGGCAAGGAAAAAATGGTAGGGAAAGGGAGCCGTGGCTGACGAAACATGTGAGGCAACTCGTCACGAGGAAAAAGGAAGCATATGTTAGATATAAGAAGCAGGAAGTAGGAGGGGTTTATGAGAGATATAGGGTAGCTAGGAAGGGGCTAAAGAAAGGATTTAGGAGAGCACAAAGGGGGCATGAGAAGGCCTTGGCATGTAGGATTAAGGAGAACCCCAAGGCGTTCTATGCATATGTGAAGAATAGTAGGATAACGAGAACGAAAGGATAAAGAGGGCAACATGTGCCTGGAGGTGGAGGAGGTTGGGGAGGTCTTAAATGAATACTCTGCTTCAGTATTCACAAGTGAAAAGGATCTTGATCAGGATGAGGTCGAAGTAGAGCGGGCCTGTGTGCTGGACAATGTGGAGATTAGGGAAGAAGTGCTGGATCTTCTTAAAAATATTAAGATTGATAATTCCCCAGGGCTGGATATGATACACCCAGGTTGTTGTGGGAATTGAGAGAAGAGATTGCAGGAGCATTAGCCATGATCTTTGAATCCTCTTTGGCTACAGGGGAAGTGCTGGAGGACTGGAGAATGGCAAATGTAGTTCCCTTGTTTAAAAAAGGTAATAGGGAGAAACCCGGGATCTTTAGACCAGTGAGTCTTACATCAGTGGTATGCAAACTACTGTAAAGGATTCTTAAGGATAGAATCTATGATCATTTGGAGAAGTACAGTCTACTCATGGATAATCAACATGGCTTTGTGAAGGGAAGATCGTGCCTCACGAGCCTGATTGAGTTTTTTGAAGAGGTAACAAAAGAAATTGACGAGGGTAGGGCAGTGGATGTGGTCTACATGGACTTTAGCAAAGCATCTGACAAGGTCCCTCATGAGAGACTCAACCAGAAAGTCATGAGGCATGGGATAAGTGGAACCTTGGCTGTTTGGATAAAAAATTGGCTTAAAGGAAGAAAGCAGAAGGTAGTTGTGGAAGGAAAGTATTCTGCCTGGAGGTCGGTGACTAGTGGAGTGCTGCAAGGATCTGTCCTGGGATCCTTGCTCTTTGTGATTTTTATAAATGACCTGAATGAAGAGACAGAAGGATGGGTGAGTAAGTTTGCGGATGACATGAAGATTGGAGGAGCTGTGGATGGAGCTGTAGGTTGTCGAATGTTACAAGAGGATATAGACAGGATGAAGAGTTGGGGAGAAAAATGGCAGATGGAGTTCAATCTGGATAAGTGTGATGTGATGCATTTTGGAAAGACAAACCAGAAGGCTGAGTAAAGGGTTAATGGTCAGATACTTAAGAGTGTGGCTGAACAGAGAGACCTTGGGGTTCAAATCCATACATCCCTCAAGGTTGCTGCACAGGTTGATAAGATAGTTAAGAAGGCCTATGGGATGCTGGGCTTCATTAACAGGGGAATTGAGTTCAAGAGTAGAGAGGTCATGTTGCAACTCTACAAATCTCTGGTGAGACCGCACTTAGAGTATTGTGTTCAATTCTGGTCACCTCATTATAGGAAGGTTGTGGAAGCTATGGAGAGGGTACAGAGGAGATTTACCAGGATGTTGCTTGGATTGGAGAACGTCATATGAAGCAAGATTAGCAGAGCTGGGACTTTTCTCTTTGGAGCGTAGAAGAATGAGAGGGGACTTGATAGAGGTCTACAAGATTATGAGAGGCATAGATAGGGTGGATAGTCAGTACCTGTTTCCCAGGGCACCAATAGCAAACACCAGAGGACATATGTACAAAATCAAGGGAGGAAAGTTTAGGGGAGACATCAGGGGTAAGTTTTTTACACAGAGGGTTGTGAGTGCCTGGGATGACTTGCCAGGCATGGTGGTGGAGGCTAAAACATTAGGGGTATTTAAGATCCTCTTGTACAGGCACATGGATGAAAGAAAAATTGAGGGTTATGGGGTAGTGTGGGTTTAGTACTTCTTTTAAGGATTATATGGGTCAGCACAAAATGGAGGGCTGACGGGCCTGTACTGTGCTGTAGAGTTCTATGGTTCTATGTTTCTATGTGGTTAAGAAGGCATACAGTGCATTGGCCTTCATCAATCATGGGACTGAGTTTAAGAGCCGAGAGGTAATGTTGCAGCTATATAGGACCCTGGTCTGACCCCACTTGGAGTACTGTGCTCAATTCTGGTCACCTCACTACAGGAAGGATGTGGAAACCATAAAAAGAGTGGAGAGGAGATTTACAAGGATGTTGCCTGGATTGGGGAGCATGCCTTATGAGAATAAGTTGAGTGAACTCAGCCTTTTCTCCTTGGAGTGACGGAGGATGAGAGGTGACATGATAGAGGTGTACAAGATAATGAGAGGCATTGATTGTGTGGATAGTCAGAGGCTTTTCCCCAGGGCTGAAAGGGCTAGCATGAGTGGGCATAGTTTTAAGATGCTTGGAAGTAAGTACAGAAGAGATCAGGGGTAAGTTTTTTACGCAGAGAGTGGCGAATGCGTGGAATGGGCTGCCGGCAGTGGTGATGGAGGCGGAAACGATAGGGTTCTTTAAGAGACTCCTGGATGGCTACATTAAGCTTAGAAAATTAGAGGGTTATGGGTAAAGCCTTTGTAGTTCTAAGGTAGGGACATGTTCAAGACAGCCTTGTGGCTCGAAGGGCCTGTATTGTGCTGTAGGTTTTCTATGTTTTTATGTTTCTATGTTAATATCGCAGGATATACTTAGTACCAAAAGGACAGGCAGGAAGGCATTGGCGATGGTGTAGCTTTGTTGGTAAGAGATGGAATTATATCTTTAGAAAGAAGTGTCACAGCGTCAGAGAATGCCGAATCTTTGTGGGTGGAGTTAAGAAACTGCAAGGGTAAAAAAAAATCATTATGGGAATCATATATAGACCTCCAAATAGTAGCCAAGATGTGGGGTTGAGAGAGGGAGCTGGAAAAGACATGTAATGAGGGTAATGTCACAAATGTAATGGGGGACTTCAATATGCCAGGGGATTGGGAAAATTAGGTCGGTGTCAAATTGCAAGAGAGGGAGTTTGTTGAATGCCAATGAGATGGCATTTTAGAGCAGCTTGTGCTTGAGCCTACTCAGGAAAAGGCTATCTGAGATTGGGTGTTGTGTGATAACCCAGATCTTATTAGGGAGCTTAAGGTAAAGGAACTCTTAGGACACAGTGATAATAATATGATTGAATTTATACTGCAACTTGAGAGGGAGAAGCATAACTCATATGTATCAGTATCGTAATGGAATAAAGGGCATGAGAGAGGAGCTTGCCCAGGTGGATTGGAGGAGGATACTGGCAGGGATGATGACAGCGCAGAGATGGCTGAAGTTTCTGGGAACAGTTCACAAAGCGCAGGATAGATATATCCCACAGAGAAAGAAGTTCTCGAGTGGCAGGGGTAGGCAACCATGGCCGATAAAGGAGGCTAATGACTGCATAAAAGCCAAGGAAAGGGCATATAATGTAGCAAAAGTGAGTGGCATGTTAAATGATTGGAAAGTTTTGAACAAGAGGCAACTAAAAAAGCGATGAAAAGGAAAAAGATGAAATATGAGTGCAAACTAACTAATAATATAAAGCCGGATATGAGAGTTTTTCTGTTATATAAAGAGTAAGAGGGAGGTAAAAGTTGATAACGGACCACTGGAAAATGATGCTGGTGAGATAGTAATGGGGGACAATGAAATGGCAGACGAACTTAAGAAGAACTTTGCATCATTCTTCACTGTGAAAGACACAAGCAGTGTACCAACGGTCCTTGAATGTCAGGGAGCAGGAATGAGTCTCATTGCTATTACAAAGGAAAAAGTGTTAGGCAAACTGCAAGGTCTTAAGGTGGATAAATCACCTGGACCAGATGGACTATATCCCAGAATTCAGAAAGAAGTTGCTAAAGAGATAACAGATCCATTGGTTATGACCTTTCAAGAATCACTTGATTCTGGCATGGTTCCAGAGGACTGGAAAGTAGCAAATGTCACACCACTCTTTAAGAAGGGAGAAAGGCAGAAGAAAGGAAATTATAGGCCAGTTAACCTAACCTCAGTTGTTGGGAAAGTGATGGAGTCTATTACTAAGGACGAGTTTTCAAGGTACTTGGAGAGTAATGATAATGGTAATTGTATACAGGCCTCCAAACAGCAGCCAGGATGTGGTTTACAAATTACAGCAGTAGACAGAAAGGCAATGTCATGATAATCGCTGGGGATTTTAACATGAAAGTGGATTGGGAAAACCAGATCAGTACTGGACCTCGAGAGGGAGAATTTGTAGAATATCTAAGGGATGGCTTTTTACAATAGCTTGTTGTTGAGCCCACTAGGGGATCGGCTGTGCTGGATTGGGTGCTGTGCAATGATCTGGAGTTGATAAGAGAGCTAAAGGTTAAGGAACCCTTAGGGAACAGTGATCACAAAATGATCAAGTTCACATTGAAATTTGAGAGGGAAAAATAAAATCCAATGTGTCAGTATTTCAGTAGAATAAAGGAAATTACTTATGCATGAGAGGGGAATTGGCCGAAGTTGATTCGAAAGGGACATTTGCAGGAAAGACAGCAGAGCAGCAATGGCTGGAGTTTCTGTGAAAAATGAGGGAAGTGCAGGACAGAAATATTCCAAATAAGAAGAAATTTTCAAAGGGAAGAGGGACACTACTGTGGCTGACAGGTGAAATCAGAGTCAAAGTAAAAGCAAACGAGAGGGCATACAAGGAAGCCAAAGCTAGTGGGAAGATACAGGATTGGGAAGCTTTTAAAAACTTGTAGAAGGAAACTAAGAAGGTCATTCAGAAGAAAAAGATGAATTATGAGAGGAAGCTACAACTAATATCAAGGAAGATACTAAAAGCTTTTTTTTAATTATATAAAGGGTAAAAGAGAGTTGAGGGTAGATATAGGACCAAAACAAAATGAATCTGGAGATATTGTAATGAGAAATGCAAAGATGGCAGAGGAACTGAAAGTGTACTTTGCATCTGTCTTCACAGTGGAAAATAGCTACAGTATACAGGACATTCAAGAGTGTCAGGGAAGTGAAGTTTGTGCAGTGAAAATTATGACTGAGAAGGTGCTCAGGAAGCTTAATGGTCTGAGGGTGGATAAATCTCCTGGACCTGATGGAATGCACCCTTGTATCCTGAAAGAAGTAGCTGGAGAGATTGCTGAGGCATTAAAGATGATCTTTCAAGAATTGATGGATTCTGGCATTGTACCGGATGACTGGAAAATTACAAATGTAACTCTGCTATTTAAGAAGGGTAGGAGGCAGCAGAAAGGAAACTATAGGCTTGTTAGTCTGAGATCAGTGGTTGGGAAGTTGATGGAATCAATTATTAGGGATAAAATTATGAAGAACCTGGAGGCACATGACAAGATAGGCCAAAGCCAGCATGGTTTCCTGAAAGGAAAATCCTGCCTGACAAACCTACTGCAATTCTTTGATGAAATTACAAGCAAGGTAAATAAAGGAGATGCAGTAGATGTTGTGTACTTGGATTTTCAAAGGCCTTTGACAAAGTGCCACACATGAGGCTGCTTAGCAAGATAAGAGCCCGTGGAATTACAGGGGAGTTACTAGCGTGGGTGGAGCATCGGCTGATTGGCAGAAAACAGAGTGTGGGAATAAAGGGATCCTATTCTGGCTGGCTGCTGGTTGCCAATGGAGTTCCACAGGGATCAGTGTAGGGACTGCTGCTTTTGATGAGGTATGTCAATGATTTGGATTATGGGATTAATGGGTTTGTGACTAAATTTGCCGATGATACAAAAATAGTTGGAGGAGAAAGACTTAGATAATTTAGGAGAATAAGCAAAGAAGTGACAAAGTAAATACAATGTTGGAAAGTGTATGGTCATGCAGTTTGGTGGAAGAAATAAATGGGCAGACTATTATTTAGATGGGGAGAGAATTCAAAATGCAGAGATGCAAAGGGACTTGGGAGACCTTGTGCAAGATACCCTAAAGGTTAACCTCCAGGTTGAGTCGGTGGTGAAGAAGGCGAATGCAATATTGGCATTCATTTCTAGAGGTATAGAATATAAGAGCAGGGATGTGATGTTGAGGCTCTATAAGGCACTCATGAGACCACACGTGGAATATTGTGTACAGTTTTGGGCTCCTTATTTTAGAAAGGATATATTGACATTGGAGAGGGTTCAGAGAAGATTCACGAGAATGATTCCAAGAATGAAAGGGTTACCGTATGAGGAACGTCTGGCAGCTGTTGGGCTGTATTCCCTGGAGTTCAGGAGAATGAGGAAGGATCTCACAGAAACAATCCAAAAGTAAAAAGGCCTGAACAGATTAGATATGGCAAAGTTGTTTCCCATGGTAGGGGATTCTAGGACAAGAGGGCAGAACTTCGGGATTGAAGGACATCCTTTTAGAACAGTGATGCAAAGAAATTACTTTGGTCAGAGGGTGGTAAATCTTTGGAATTTGTTACCTCGAGTGGCTGTAAAGGTCAAGTCATTGGGTGTATTTAAGGCAGAGATAGGTAGGTTCTTGAATTCGCCAGGGCATCAAGTGGTATGGGGTGAAAGCAGGGGAGTGAGGATGACTGGAAGAACTGGATCAGCCTATGATTGAATGACAGAGCAGATGGGCTTCTGCTCCTATATCTTATGGTCTTATGATCACACCCTGTAAAGAGTTACCACACTCTGTAAAGAGTTACAATACGCTGTAAAGAGTTACCACATTCTGCAAAAAGTTACCATACTTTGCAAAGAGTTGCAATATTCTGTAAAGAGTTACCACACTCTGTAAAGAGTTACAATACGCTGTAAAGAGTTACCATACTCTGCAAAGAGTTACAATATTCTGTAAAGAGTTACCACACTCTGTAAAGAGTTATAATACGCTGTAACGAGTTACCATACTCTGCAAAGAGTTACAATATTCTGTAAAGAGTTACCACACTCTGTAAAGAGTTAACATACTCTGTAAAATGTTACCATACTCTGCAAAGAGTTACCATACTCAGCAAAGAACAACTTTGCAATGAGTTACCACACTCTGAAACCTTCTCCAAAAGCCACCTGGGCAGGTACTCAAATAAGCCAAGTATGGAGGGATATGGAAGTAACACAGAAAAATACCATTAGTATAAATAAGCATGATGGTTGGCATATTCACCATGGGCTGAACAGCCTGTTTCTATGCTGTACAGATCTATGACTCTCTAAATCTTTGACAGTGAATTGATAATGTGGTTGGCCATCTAGGCTTTGTTCTAGTAGAGATCACCTGATCAATGTCAACACTTTGGGTTTCCTCACTATCTTCAACCACATAGTTGTTGCTTCTGTTAATCTCTAATATGGTTCTTACTTCACACTGTTGTGTACATGGATGGATTCTGGTGAGAATGGAATGATGACAGATGGCCTCAGATGGAGAAGTGTGGATGCAGTGACAGTGGGTGCGGGCAAAAGGACTGCAGATACAGAATCTGATAAAACAGGAAGCTGAAGAGTGGAGCTGAGGAAGGGAGCAACAAGCAGGAAATGCTGAAATATCTCAGCAGGTTAGGCAGCATCACTGAGCAAATAAACAGTCCCAAATAAGGGAGGGACGGGAGACAGGTGGGAACATTGGAGGGGAGGGGAAAGGGTTCCCAATCGGTGGAATGTGTGTGTGATGGGCAGATGAAGTAGGTGGGTGAGGGGTAAGGGACTGGGTGATAGGGGCTAGAGGCTAGAAAGAAAGGCACCATATGTGTGAAGCAGGTTACCTGATCTGTAATTTGAATAGGAAGAAATTGGTGGGTGAGGCTGGGAACATCAGGGCCTAGGCCAACCGGGTTCCAGTGACTGGTGGGTGGTGAGGCAGAGTCCAAAAAGATGGTTCTTTCCACTGCAGTGTTGCATGGAGGCATCATGTAATTTTCTGTGCTTCTAGCTTGCATCAAATGCATGGGAATAACACATGCCACAAGGTGTTCCGTCAAATCCATCTCATGAAAAGGCTGTATCATGTTTCACTTTATATGTAATATCTAGTTCTGATATTCAATTTTTATCAATTACCATTGAAATTGATTAACATTCCCCCCACCCCACTACGTCATTATTCTTTCTTTCTGCATTGTTTGCGTAAGTGAGAACCGGAAGTCTCCTCGATGTTCCATATGGACCGAACTGCTGATTCGGAAAAAGCAAAAGGTGGATGAATTCTCGATGGTTCTCCTATGTGCTGGTTTTGTAAAGCTCATGTTCCTCAACCTTGAATAGCTCATGGTCAAATGCCATCTGTTCTACTTACCTAGGAGTTCTCATCCATAATTCTGACCACATTTTACATACCACCAGTGGCTGACTATAATCAAGCACTTGAGATACTGCTTGATGCCATCTCTAAGCAAGAAACAGTCCATCCCGATGCATCTCAAATCATAGTCAGGGATTTCAACCAAGCTTGTTTGAAATAAACCCTGCCCGATTATCATCAGCATATAATCTGTAGCACCAGAGATCCCAACACGCCTGACCGCTGTTATACTAACCGTTCCATGCCTAGAATGTATTTCATTAAATCGGATCATTTAGTTGTCCTTCTCCTACCTGCACACAGGCAGAGTCTAAATAACAAGGCTCCTGAGATTAGGACAACAAAGAGGTGGCCGTGTGAAGGAGAGGAGCAGCTAAGGGATGGCTTTGAGTCAATGGACTAGGCTGTGTTCGAGGACCCCTCTGTGGATCTGAATGAATCCACCATGGTTGTCATGGACTTTATTAAAACAGTTGTAGACAAGTGTGGCCCCACAAAACGAATCAGAGTATTCCACAACCAGAAGCCCTGGATAAACCATGAGCTCCACAACCTGCTGAGAGCCAGGTAACAGGTATTCGAGTCTGGAGACGAAAACAGCTACAAGAGGTCCAGGTATGATCTCCAGAAGGCCATCTCGCAGCCATAGTGGCAATTTTAGACTAAACTTGAACCAATGAAGGTTGTGGCAGCACTTGAATACTATTATCTCAATCAAGCAACAGCAGGGCTTCACTTTCAGACAAGCCCATTGCCTTCTATGCTCACTTTGACTGTCAAAACATAAAAGAACCATCATGAACTCCCATAGCTGCGAATGCTCCTATGATTTCAGTCTGAGAGGCTGACGTGTGAGTAGCCTTCACAAAAAGCACATGGCCCAGATGGTGTACCTGAACGAGTACTAAGTACTTGTGCTGATCAACTGTCTGGAGGGTTCACTGAGATCTTTAACCTCTTGCTCCAGCAATCTGAGATACCCATCTGCATCAAGCAGGCTTCAATTATGCTGGTGTCCAAGAAGAACATGGCAACCTGCCTCTATGACTATCATCCAGTAGCACTTACGTCCACTGTGATGAAGTGTTCTGAGAGGTTGGCATTGAAACATATCAACTCCTGCTTGAGAACCTCCAATTTGCTTACCGGAGCAACAAGTCCACAGCAGATGCCATCTCATTGGCTCTTCGCTCAAGCCTGGAATACCCGGACAGCAAAACTGCATACATCAGGATGCTCCTTATTGACTACAACTCAATAATATCATCGTCTCAAAATGAATCAATAAAATCTGAGACCTTGGCCTCAATGCCTCCTTGTGCAGTTGTGTCCTTGATTTCCTTATTTGCAGACCCCAGTCAGTTCACATTGGCAACACCATCTTCTCCACGATCTCCATCAGCACAGGTGCACCACAAGACTGTGCGCTAAGCCCCTGCTCTACTCACTTTATGACTGCGTGGCTAAGCATAGCTCCAATGACACATTCAAGTTTGCTGATGATTCCACTGTTGTAAGCTGAATTGAAGGTGGGGATGAATCAGCATTTAGGAGGGAGATTGAAAACCTGGCTGAGTGGTACCATAACAACAACCTCTTACTCAATGTCAGCAATATCAAGGAACTGATTATTGACTTCAGGAGGAGGAAGCCAGAATGAGCCATTCCTCATTGGAGGATCAGAGGTAGGGAGGGTCAGCAACTTTAAATTCCTTGGTGTTATTATTTTGGAGGACCTGTTCTGGGCCCAGCACATAAGTACAACTACAAAAAAAGCACAAAAGCACCTCTACTTCCTTAAGAGTTTGTTATGATTCGCATGACATCTAAAACTTTGACAAGCTTCTATAAATGTGTAGTGGAGAGTATATTGACTGGCTGCATCACAGCCTAGTATGGAAACACCAGTGCCCTTGATTGGAAAATTCTACAAGTAGTGGACATGGCCCAGCTCATCATGGGTAATGCTTTCCCCACCAATGAGCCAGGAACTTGGACACAGGAAAGCAGCATCCATCATCAGGGACCCCCACCACCCAGGACATGCTCTCTTCTCACTGCTGCCATCAGGAAGAAGGTACAGGAGCCTCAGGACTCACAGCACCAGGTTCAGGAACAGTTACTACCTCTCAACCATCAGGCTCTTGAACTAGAAAGGATAACTTCACTAGCTCCATCCTTGAAATGGTCCGGCAACTAATGCACTCACTCTCAAGGACTCTTCACCTTATGTTCTTGATATTTATTGCTTATTATTTATTATTATTTCTTTATTTTTGTCTTTGCACATTGTTATCTTTTGCACACTGATTGATTGCTTAAACTGATGCAGTCTTTCATTGATTCCTTTATAGATAGTATTCTATGGAATTATTTAGTTTTCCCCGCAAGAAGGTGAATCTCAGGGTTGTATATGGTGACCTATATGAACTTTGATAATAAATTTACTTTGAACTTCGAGTTTATAGTAATTTTATGTCTTTGCACTGTGCTGCTGCTGCAGAACAACAAATATCGAAGATAATAAACCCAAAACATAAGAGTTTCTGCAGATGCTGGAAGTCGAGAGGAACACAAGATGCTGGCAGCATCTACGGAGAAAATTAAACAGTCCACATTTTTGGCTGAGACCCTTCATCAGGACCTAGTAATAAACCTGATTTTATTCTGATCCTAGGGTCAGGTGGCCCTGTGGAGAAAGGGTTTATGGCTCTGGCCAATTCAACACAAATGCTTTCCTTTAAATCCCATCTCTGGTTTTGAATGCAACCAGAGACGGGATTTATAGGTAAATTCAGAAGTTATACTTCTCTCTCTATCAGTTCAAATCTCTCAGCTGTTGCTTAAGAGGTGTGAATGAGGAATATTTAGTTCAAGGCCAGATTTCTGAAACACCTTGAGACCTTCAATGAAACATTTAAAACAGAAATTTAAATAAACACAAGTTGAAACTGACCATAAACTGCAATGTAATGATCTAGTACAGAGAGTCATATAGTGTTTGTCAGATGAAATCGATGAGTTTCTGCACGACAGATTTCCTATTTCATCATGGCTCAGGTACTGTATTGTACCTGCTCAGGTAGACACCTGCGGTGCACGTACTCTGCAAGATTAGTTCTATATTCTGCATTTTGTTGTTGTTTATCCTCTTGTACTACCTCAATATATGTTTGGAATGATCTATCTGGATGGGTATGCAAAAACAAAGCTTTTCACTGTATCTCAGTGCAAGAGAAAATCATAAATAAATTACCATTACTGTGTGATTTCCTGAACCTTCACTTCAGTTTCCCAACACATACAGTTTTTGTTTTGCACTTGCTTTACAACTGGTGTGAAATGTGCAACCTTTGCTCTTTCAAAATGTTTTAACTCCTTATTCCAGCCAATTTCCGTCACAGAAAAAAGCTCCTATTAAATGGAGTTTGACAAACCAACTCTGCAGTGACACCTGCTGGTCACATGCTGAACTGAGACAAACTCAATTTTATTTTAGCTGCATTGTCGCCAGCTAGAGTGGAGATGATTGGGTATTCTATATTAGAGACGGGATTTATGCACTAACTTTATATGTGACTGTTCTCCACTTACAGTTTATGTTGGGAGAAGTTGCTGTGTATCTTTCACCCCAAACAAACTTTCAATAATTACTGTTTTACACTGGTATATGCATGGTCCTGGCCTTTTGAAAACATGGCAAATGGCAATGTAGACTACCTTCAGAACCAAATATTGCCAAGGACTTAATGCTTTAAATAAGAATGTTCTATTACATTGCTACCTGATAAAAGTACAGATAATTACAGGAGTATGTACCCAAACTCTAGATCAGGGATTCCAGACCTGGGGATCTCAGGACCCCTTAGTTAATTGTAGGGGTCCATGACATAAAAAAGGTTGGGAGCCCCTGCTCTAGACTGACTCCAATGGCATGTTGACACCAGTTTTCACATGCTTACATGCTCCCCGATGTGAGAGTACTGACTCCAGTCAGACTAGATCTGTAGATAATACAAACATTTGTATATTCGTAAAATTTCCTCACTGCAAAACAGGAGGAGCTGTGGTGCAGTGACAGGGTAGAGAGGGATTTAGTTGAGTGGTTCTCTGAAGGTGAAAGGAATTAGAAACAACAGGAAGCAATGCAGAAAATTGTTGACGGAACTGTGGTAAACCATGTATACCTGTCTGGACACGCACCCCCACCCCACCCGCTGACTGCTCCTGTGGCTCCTCCCACGGACCCCCGTATAAAGGCGATTGGAGGCATGGCTCCTCCCTCAGTCTCCAGGATGTCGCGTGGGGATCTCTTGCTGCTGACTGCTCTCTTCCAGCGAATAAAAGCCTATTTCTCGCCTCACGTCTCCGAGAGTTATTGATGGTGCATATCACTTACACATACCAATAACACTTAACTATTATGCTCCAATTGTATAATGTTGGGTCAGGCTTCAGCTAGCCACCAGAACACAGTGTCTGAGAGACTGGTGAAATGAGGTTCACTGGCAGGATTTAGGAAGTGTCTGGGAGAACACTTGAACCACTGGAAAATGATTTATAGGTAGTGCCCACTGGTCAGCATGAACGTGAAGGGCCGAATAGCCTGGTTTTGTGCTGTAAGAGTCTATGATGCTATCTGAAGAAATATTTACAATGGCTGAAGGGAGAATTGCACAATTTGAATAAAGCTACATGCAATTTCACCCTCAAGAACAAAATGTAGGAAATTGAACACATTCATATTACTTCTGGGTCGTACAAAACTATTCTACACTTTTTTTCTACAGAATCAGACTTATTATCATTGAGTTATATGATGTAAAATTTGTTTTGTTTTAGTGAAAAGATATAAAAATATAAATTATTAAAATAAATTAATAGTGCAAAGAAAGAAATACTGAGGTAGTGTTCATGAGGTTATGGACCGTTTTGAAATCTGGCGGTGGAGGGGAGAAGCTATTCCTGATTTGTTGAGTGTGGGTCTTCAGGCTCCTGTATCTCCTCCCCCATGGTAGTAATGCAAAGAGGGAGAACAGCAAATTTCACCGCAGATATCAGTGACAATAAGCCTGACATTGATTCTGATGTTCTGGATGGTGAGGGTCCATAATGATGATACTGCCTTCTTGAGGCAGCCCCTGTTGAAGATGTCCTCGATGGTGGGGACATTTGTACACATGATGGAGCTGGCTGAGTCTCTAACCCCCCCCCCCACCCCCACAGCCTCATGTGATCTTGTGCATTGGAGCGTCCATACCAGGGTGTAAGTGCAACCAGTCAGAATGCTTTCCACTGTATATCTGTAGAAATTTGAACAAATCTTTGGAGACATACCGAGTTTCCTCAAACTCCAAAATAGGGCCCGTGGTGTGCTTGCTTCATGATTGTATCAATGTATTGGGCCCAGGATAGATTCTCCGAATTGTTGATGTCCAGGAATGTGAAGCTGCTCACCCTGTCCTCAATGACTGGTGTGTTTTCTCCCAACTTCCCTTCACCTCAGGTGAGGTTGCCAAGGTAATGAAGTCGTCGGCACCACTCACACACTTAGCAAACAGTGCATACAGTGTACACAGGTTATGAAACAACCTTTGTTTCTTCCAGGCATCACTGCCAATGCGCACACGTGTGGAAAGCAGGTGAAAGTGAGGACCATTTGGAGAGAGCATCCAAACTGGCAACAATGAAAACTTGTCTCCACAGGACTGAATGTGGAAAGAGTAACAGGATTAATGTTTCTGGTCACAAAGCCTTTGTTAGAACTAGAAAAAAGAGAAAGCAAGTTTGTTTTAAGTTCTGGTGTGGGTGGGAAGTGTATCATTCAGAGTTACAGTTGAGGCCAAGGTTGTCCAAGTAATTTCAATGTTTACAGAGTGACTTGGTTAAAAGATGTGGACTGCAAGTCAGAGCTGAAACCTAAAGCCAAAAGGAGATTGCTGGAAACACACACTGAAAGCTGGAGGAACTCAGCAGGTCAGGCAGCATCTATAGAAAAAAATCCAGTCAGTGTTTCACGCCGAGACCCTCTGGCAGACCTGCACTCCCCCAGCATTTTGTGTGCGTTGCTTGGATTTCCAGCATCTGCAGATTTTCTCTTGATTGTGAGGAGAATTCTGGAAACAGCCGGCAGATCAGGCAGTGTCTGTGGAGAGAGAAAAACTGAGTTAAAATAACGGTTTGGATAACCTTACATGTTAAAGTTATGACATTTCAGTCCCCTCCCACACTGACCTCTCTGCTGTGGCCTCTGTTCTATTTGAACTCGATTCAAGGGAAAGTTGACACTTTGTCGTCCATCATGGCATATAGTTGTCCTTGCAATTCAATTTTAATTCAACAATTTCAAGCCAATGGTCAATTTTGGAAAAATGCAACAGCCAATTAGTCAATCAGCCTGCACTTATTTGGGATGTGGGTGGAAACCAGACCCCTTCTGTTAAGGATTCAGGAGTTATGGAATTATGAGAATATAGCTGATATTAATTCAAATAGGGATCAGTCTTCAGTTCTTCGTGTGGGTTGCAAGCAGTAATCAGTCTTGAAATTAACTCTGTAGAGCACATGCTGTTGGCCCACAAGAAGTGGTTTGTAACCTGAAATCTCTAACAACTTGGAGCAAATCTATGTGGTCACAGGCAGAACGTGCAAACTCCACATGGGCAGCATTGGAGACCAAGACTGAACCTGGGCTGATGGAGCAGGGAGGCAGCACACCGCGGCTGAAACAGGAATTCCCCCCTTAATTTATGCAATCAAGAAATTGGCTCAATTTTCTAACTAGAATATCAGCCACAAACGTGCAGTACATGTCCCTTTGTGGATCTTATTGTCACTGACAAATACTGGGTATAAAATAATCTATACAAGTTTAAACACTGAAGGTTAATTCTGTGAAATGACAAAGCTCTTTTCTGCTTGCCTTTCTAAACCATATTTACTCCTTAGGCAGACAGATGTCTTTGTGTTTTGCAAAAGAAAGGGGAAATCAAATGATATTATAAATAAAAGACAAGAAACTTCCTGATACTGCAAACACAGCTTTCATCCAACCAACACATTCACTAATGTCTCTTACTCTGTTTAAGATGCCTTATTAGGGAAGCTATAATTTACAATTTAGCTTAATTGCTGGACCTGTGGAAATATATTTGCCATGTTTTAAAACAAATATGCACTTCACACGATAGCATTCACTTTGCTCAGATAGTTCCTGCTTGCAAAAACCCCCGTCAGAACCAAGCGGAAAGGTAGAGGCAGTGCTGAAAATACTCCGCAGCGATAACTGATATACTGGAATGAGGTGCCTCACAACAGCCAGGGATTTCCCGTTTCACCACCAACCACAGTTGAAGGGTTTCTGATGCTGGGGTCTCACAGAAGCAGCGATCAGCACAATCAGTGTTTATACCAAAGTAAACTTCACTCACAATTAAAATGATTTACAAGAATAAACTGAGCAATGCTTAGGTGAAGAGTTAAATAGTGTTCTATTACATTCCTTAATACCAATAGAACTATTGCCACACTCCCTCTGACCGTACAGGTTTCCCCTGGCTTCTCTGGTTCCCTCCCACATCCCAGGGAGGGTTGATTACTCACCCTCAGGTAGATTACCCCTCACCTATTTGGGTGATAGAGAGCTGGAACAGATTTCATGTGAGAGAGGACAGGTTGCAGAAAGTAAGTGAAGAACTGGGCTTGCGCTGAAAGCAAGCAATGTTATACTGGACTGAATGGCCTCTTTCAATGGAGCAAGAAAATATGAGAAAGATAAATTATTTTTACTGTGAATTTCTCTTTGATGAAAACAAATGTCACTGTTGTTTCTATGCCACCACGAAGTTTCTTCCCCTGGTACAAACACCTGATTTATGGAGAGCTTGTACATACAAACAAGTGTCTGACAGAGCAGTGGCTCTTGCCTGTGGGGTTAGGGTATTTACACTCTCCTCCCAAACTGTAACTATCGGGGGCTATGTTAAGCCAAGTGGTGCTGGGGATGCCGAGCTGATTCACTGTGTCAGCGAGGCTGGCTTCTGGCTATTCTTTTTGCTTTCCAGTTGCAGCCATTTCTGCAATCCTATCATCTCCTTCAGTTGCTCTGTGGCATCACAATTCTACCTCACGTTGGTCTGGAAGGTTTTTATGCATTTTTCCGAGAAGTCAGCTATGAAATGTTTGTTCATTTCCCACTGACAAACAGTTTTCGGTTAGGAGCAGTTCTCAGGAGTGGAACCCTATCATAACCTGGGGATTACCTGTACTCAGGCCACACATGAAAACTTTTCCAAGCCTTAGATTTGTTTAACCCGCTCTTCTGGAGAATCCCAAGCCCAGCCAAAAGACGGAATGTGAAGAAATGTTCTAATATGGGTAGAGGTGACTTTACTAGACTGAAAAATTATTTAACAAAAGTGGACAGGAAACTATTACTTCAAGTGAATTCAGTCTCTGACAGACAGGAGGTATTTAAGAAGGAGGTACACAAGGTTCAAGTAAACCTGGTCCACAAAAAAAAAGAGTAAACCTAATGCCTCCTGGTGACGAGGAGAACAGAAGGCATAATGGGGAGCCCATGTCAATATTGAGGGCAGAAAGTTTCAAAGGGTACAGAAATTAAGATTTAAAGGGAAATGCAGGAAGTAAAGAAAAAGCATGGAAAAATATTGACAGCTAAAACTCTGATACGTCTTACAACTATATATTCTCCATTTGCACTGATGATTACATTTTCCACTCCACTTCCAAGGAATAGAAGAACATGGAAAATTCTTTTAGTGTGTTTTGCAAAAATATAAAAGATCAGGAGGATTACTGAAACAGAAGCTACAGGATATCAATAAGATAATTCTGGGTGATTCAGCTGTTCAGAAGATAATCTCTGTTTATCAAAGGCTATTATTAGGTTTGTACAGAGCAGTGTATATCTATATTAGACTTTCAGAAAAATTAATCATTAACATGAAGAAGCATTGTTGGTGCTTTATGCACCCATACTAAGCTTGTCAACTTTGCTTTCAACTTCTACCTTGCCCTTAAATTCACTTAGTCAGTTTCTGACACCTCTCTCCCCTTTCTCAGTCTTTCCATCTCTTGAGACAAACTGTCTACTGATAATCTCCTTTAAACCTCATGCCTCTTCCCACCCTGTCTCCTGTAAAAATGACTTTCCCTATTCTCAGCTCCACTATATCTGTTCCTAGGATGAGGTTTTCCTTTCCAGGACATCAGATGAACCCCTTGTTCAAGGAACAGGGTTTCCCTTACTCCACCATTCATGCTGCCCTCACCTGCATCTCCTCCATTTCCTGGACATCAGCTCTCACCCTATCTTCCCCCCCCCCCCGCCATTACAGGGAAAAATTCCTCACCCAACATTGCATGAGCCTTCGCCTCCGACCCATCAGTCTTTGCAGCTTCTGCCATCTTGAACTGGAGTCTACCACTAAGCCCATCTTTACCTCCACCCACTCTCCACTTTCCACAGGGATTGCACCCTCCGTGATTCCCTTGTCCGTTCGTCATTCCCCACTAATCTCCCTCCTGGCACTTATCTCTGCAAGCTGCAGAAGTGCTGCCCACAGCTCCAATCTGTTGATTAAATTTGCTGACGACACTACACTGATGGTCTTATCTCAAACAATAACAAGGCAGCCTACAGAGAAGAAGTCATCACCCTGACACAGTGGTGTCAAGAAAACAACCTCTCCTTCAACGTTGCAAAAACAAAGGAGCTGGTTGTGGACTACAGGAGCAATGGAGACAGGCTATTGACATCAGTGGATCTGGGGTTGAGAGGGCAAACAGCTTTAAGTCCCTCGGCATAAACATCACCAAGGATCTCATGTGGTCTGTGCATACTGGCTGTGTGGTGGAAAAGTCACAACAGCGTCTTTCACCTCAGACGGTTGAAGAAGTTTGATGTGGGCCCCCAAATCCTAAGAAATTTCTACAGGGACACAATTGAGAGCATCCTGACTGGCTGTATCACTGCCTGGTATGGGAACTGTACCTCCCTCAATTGCAGGACTCTGCAGAGTGGTGCAGTCAGCCCAGCACATCTGTAGATGTGAGCTTCCACTATTCAGGACATTTACAAAGACAGGTGTGTAAAAAGGGCCCGAAGAATCATTGGGGACCTGAGTCACTCCAACCACAAACTGTTCCAGCTGCTACCATCTGGGAAACAGTACCGCAGCATAAAAGCCAGGACCAACAGGCTCCGGGACAGCTTCTTCCCCCAGGCCATCAGACTGCCTAACTCATGCTAACACAACTGTATTTCGATGTCATATTGATTGTCCTGTTGTACGGTACATACTATTTATTATACATTACTTTAAATTGCACTTTGCACATTTAGACAGAGATGTAACATAAAGATTTTTACTCGTCATGTGTACAAAAGATATAGGTAATAAAGTCAATTCAATTCATTCACCTCCTCCCTCATCTCCATTCAGGGTCCCAAACAGTCTTTCCAGGTGAGGCATCTACAAACCTGTTGGGTTGTTTACTGTATTCAGTGCTCCCATAGCAGCCTCCTCCACATTGGTGAGACCGGAAGTAGATTGGAGGACCACTTTGTCGAGCACCTCTGCTCCATCCACAAAAAGCAGGATTTCCCAAGGCCAATCATTTTAATCCCAATCGCATTACCTTTCTGACATGTCAGTCTATGGCCCTCTCTACTGTCACAATGAGGCCACTCTCAGGTTGAAGGAGTAACACCTCATATTCCATCTAGAGAGGCTCCAACCTGATGGTATGAACATCAATTTCTCACTCCTGGTAATTCTCCCCCTTTCCATTTCATCTTCTTCAAATCCCCACTTTGCACTCTTACACCTGCCTGTAAGATCCCCCCAGTGCTCCTCCTCCTTCCCTTTCTCTCATAGTCCACCCTCCTCTCCTATCAGATTCCTTCTTCTCCAGTCCTTTACCTATTCCACTTATGACCTCCCAGCTTCTTACTTCATCCCCCTCCCCCACCCACCTGATTTCACCTATCACCCTCTAGATTGTAGTCCTTTCTCCTTCCACCCCCCCCCCCCCCATTCTGGCATTTTCCCCCTTTGATTCCAGTCCTGATGAAGGGTCTCAGTCTGAAACGTCGACTGTTTATTCATTTCCACAGATACTGCCTGACCTGCTGAGATCCTCCGGCATTTTGCGTGTGCTGCTCTGGATTTCCAGCATCTGCAGAATCCCTTGTGTTTCACAAGACAAAGGAGCAGAAGTCGGCCATTCAGCCCATTGAGTCTGCTCTGCCACTCCAACATGAGCTAAACTATTCTCCCATCTAGTTAAAATTTCTGGCTTTTTCCCCAGATCCCTTGAAACCCTGACTAATTAGATACCTATCAATCTCCTCCTTAAATACCCTCAGTGATCAGGCCTCCACAGCTGTCTGTGGCAATGAATTCCATAAATTCACGACCCTCTGGCTAAAAAAATTTCTCCTCATCTCTGTTTTAAATGGGTACCCTCTAATTCTAAGATTGTGGCCTCTTATCCTGGACCCACCCACCAAGGGAAACAGCCTTTCCACATCTACTCTGTCCAACCCTTTCAACATTTGAAATGTTTCTATGAGATTCCCTCTCATTCTTCTATACTCTAATGAATACAGTCCAAGAGCCGACAAATGCTCCTCATATGTTAGCCCCTGCATTCTGGGAATCATCCTCGTAAATCTTCTCTGAACTCTCTCTAACATCAGTCCATCCCTTCTAAGATAAGAGGCCCAAAATTGCACACCTTATTCCAAATGAGGTCTCACCAGTGCCCCATAGAGCCTCATCAACACTTCCTTACTCTTATACACTGAATGCCAACACAGCATTCTCTTTCTTTACTGCCGATCCAACCTGGTGGTTAACCTTTAGGCTATCCTGCACGAGGACTCCCAAGTCCCTTTGCACTTCTGATTTTTGAATTTTCTCCCCATCTAAGTAATAATCTGCCTGATTATTTCTTCTTCCAAAATGTACAACCGTACATTTCTCAACATTGTACCTCATCTGCCATTTCTTTGCCCACTCTCCTAAACTGTCCAAGTCTCTCTGCAACCTTTTCGTTTCTTCAACACTTCCTGCTCCTCCACCTATCTTGGTGTCAGCTGCAAACTTAGTCATAAAACCACTTAATCCATAACCTAAATCATCGATATACAGTGTAAAAAGAAGCAGCCCCAACACCAACCCCTGCAAAACACCACTAGTGACCGGCAACCAACCAGAATAGTATCTCTTTATTCCCACCCTTTGCTTTCTGCCTATCAGCCAATGCTCCACCCATTCCAAAATCTTTTCTGTAATTCCATGGACTCTCACCTTATTAAGCAGCCTCTTATGCAGCACCTTATCAAAGGCCTTTTGAAAATCCAAATACACAACATCTACAGCCTCTCCATTGTCAATCTTTTTTGAGATTACCTCAAAAAATTCCAATAGGTTGGTGAGGCAGGATCTTCCCTTCATGAAACCATGCTGGTTTGGGCCTATCTTGTCATGCGCCTCATTCCAATAACTTTCCAACTACCGATGTCAGACTAATAGGTCTGTAATTTTCTTTTTGCTGCCTCCCTCCTTTCTTAAACAGCGGAACTACATTTGTGACCTTTCAGTCCTCCGGAACCATGCCAGAGTCTATTGATCCTGGAAGATAATTTCCAATGCCTCCACAATCTCCAAAGCCACCTCCTTCAGAACCCGTGGGTGCACCTCATCCGGTCTGGGAGACTTATCTATCCTTAGTCCATTTAGCTTACCAAGCACTTTCTGTCTCGTAATCTTGACTGTAACTAATTCTATTCCCTGAGACCTCCGGCTATCAGGTATGTTGATAATGTCTTCCACTGTGAAGACTGACACAAAATACTCATTTGGTTTCTCTGCCATCTCTTTGTTACCCATTATAATTTCTCCAGCATCATTTTCAATCAGTCCTATATCTACCTGTGTCACTCTTTTACTCTTCATATATTTAAAAAAAACTTAGTATCCTTTTTTATGTTAATTTGTAACTTCCTTTCATAATTCATCTTTTGTTTCCTAATGACTTTCTTAGTTTCCTTCTGTAAGTTTTTAAAGGTCGTCCAGTCCTAAGTTTTCCCACTGATTTTTGCTTCCTTGTACGCCATCTCTTTTGCTTTTATTTTAGCCTTAACCTCTCTCATTAGCCACATTTGTGCTATTTTTCCATTCATGAGTTCCTTTTTTCTTGGAATATATTTTCCCTGTACTTTCCTTATTTCTTTTAGGAATTTCATCCAATTCTGCTCTACTGTCCCTCCATCTCGCTTACTTTTCCAATCAACTTGGGCCAGTTCCTCTCTCATACCACTGTAATTTCCTTTGTTCCACTGAAATATCGATACACCTGATACCAGCTTCTCCTTTTCAAATTTGAAACTGAACTCAAACATAGTGTGATCGCTACTTCCAGGGGGTTCCATTACCTCTAGCTCCCTTATTGCCTCAGGTTTATTACTCAGCACCCAATCCGAAACAGCCGATCCCCTGGTGGGCTTATGGACAAGCTGCTCCAAAAAGCCATCCCGTAGGCATTCTACAAACCCCCTCTCCTGAGATCCAGTACCTTCCTGACTTTCCCAATCCACTTTCATATTAAAATCCCCCTTAACTATCTTGACATTTTCCTTCTGACACACTTTTTCTATTTCCAGCTGTAATTTGTAATCCACATCCCGGCTGCTGTTTGGAGGCCTGTATACAACTGCTATTAGTGTCTTTTCACCCTTGCCATTTCTTAACTCGACCCATAGGGATTCTACTTCTTCTGATCCTATGTCCCTTTTTTCTAATGATTTGATATCGTTGCTTACCATCAGGGCCACGCCACCCCCTTTACCTACCTTCCTATCTTTCCTATACACGGTGTATCCTCGGACATTCTGCTCCCAATCACATCCATCATTTAGCCATGTCTCGGTGATGGCTACAATATCTTATCTTTTAACCTGTAGCTGTACAACAAGGTCATCCACTTTATTTCTAATGCTGCATGCATTAGAAATAAGTACAGTACATTTAGATAAGTATCTGTTACCAACAGCAAAACCCTGTCTATTCACCTGCCTGTCCTTCTTGTCATCTTTGCTGCACAGTATCTTTGACTTATTTCTATTTTCTTCTTCCTCGACCCTAACACCCTGGTTCCCTTCCTCCTGCTAACTTAGTTTAAACCCTCCCTAACAGCTATATTAAACAATCCCGCCAGGATATTAGTACTCTTTGAGTTCAGGTGTAACCCATCATTTTTGTATAAGTCGTACCTCCCCTAAACTAGATCCCAATGATCCAAGAATTTGAAGCCCTGCCCCCTGCACCAGTTACTTAGTCACACATTCATCTGCTTAATTCTGCTATCCTTACCATCATTGGCGCGTGGCTCAGACAGTAATCCTGAGATAATTACTCTGGAGGTCTGGCTTTTCAATTTTCTTCCTAGCTCCCAGTATTCTTCCTTCAGGACCTCCTCTCTTTTTCAGACTCTGTCATTGGTACCAACATGTACCAAGATTTCCGGCTGCTCGTCCTCTCTCCTCAGAATACTCTGGACCCGATTTGAGACATCCCGTACCCTGGCACCAGGGAGGCAACACCCCATTCGGGTATCCCTGTCCGGCTCGCAGAATCTCTTGTCTGTTCCCCCCACTATGGAACCCCCGATAACTACTGCATATCTCCTTGCTCTCTTGATCACGGCACTGGGCAGAGTGCCAGAGTCCTGTTCACTGTGGTCTTCCTCTGTCAGGTCAACCTCTCCAATGGTATCTAATATCGATTTCTGAGGGGGACTGTCACAGAGGTGTTGTCCACTATCTCTCTATAGGTATTATCAATCACCTCCTCACTTTCCCTAATTAGCTGAAGGTCATCAAGATGCAGCTCCAGATCCCTAACACAGTCCTTAAGGAGCCTCATCTCAATGCATCAGGTGCAGATGTAATCCTTGTGGAGGCTGGGAGTCTCCCAGGGTCCCCACATCTGGCACTCCAAGCACAACACTAATCCTAGATGCATACCGCTAATGCTACTGTTACTACTAAATAAATAAACCTGTAAATTAGCCCTTAAGTAAAAGACTCAACGGTCGCAGGAAGCCTCTTCCCGTTTCTGCCTAAGCCCGTTGAGCCAAAGCCCTATCACTCTGCACCTTCTCACTCTGCTGCACGCTCTGACGCTGCCCTCCGGATATGGCGGTGCTCTTTTTAAGCCTTCCATGCTCTGAGGTCACGCGCCTGCACAGATGTGCCTCTTTTAACCCAAGTAGTTAAAAAAAAACAAAATTTGAATTTTCTCCCAAAAAACAGCGACTTACTCCGCTGCCTGCTTGCTGTGAATCTGATTACCTGGACTTGTTTTTATTGCAGCTTTTGTTGTTCCGGAGCAGTCTGTAACCAATTACAAATATTGCCAAGTTGGAAAACCTGTACCTCACTTACACTCAGCCATGTCGGCAACCATGCCTCTCAACTTGCTGGCTGCATAAGATTCTCCTACACCTACATAACGACTCCATCCTCAGCTTGCAGAACTGTCCACCCACTCCAATACCCTGGGTAACCGCATTGCCAATAGCAGGCAGCGTGGTGTGGGCAATTTGAACTTGACTGATATTTTCTGAAGAAAGTTCAGGGAGCCCTGTGGAGGAGAAAGTGTCCGCCTCATCTGATAGAGCTACTGGAACCAGGGCAAGAAGAGGAACTGGGCTACATTTGGTGACTGATTTCTGAGAATGCAGAGACCATTACTTTGAAGTGAGGAGAGGTGAGACCGGTGCAGGAACTGAGGTTGGGTGGCTGCAGGGCGACCTCACATCAGAAGAGATCAAGTGCCTGCAAAGTGAAGATTAGAATTCAGCTGCGGTGGGGAGAGATCAAACAAGGGAAGACGGGTTAAAGAGGAGGGAAGGCACAAAAGGGAAAATTGTGAGTAAAAGTGAGAGGAAATGTGAAGGCTGAGGGACTGGTGGAAGAGAATAAAAATAGAAAATGCTGGAAATACCCAACAGGGTAGGCAGCAGTGTGCAGACCTAATTAATAATAAAGAATAGAATAGTAATATACACAATATTAATTTACAACAGAGACTATTGTGCTTTTCTCCTGTCGCACAGAGATGAACTGGTGTGTATGCTTGTTGCATTTGGTAGGGAAGATTTTCTGTAATGATCCTTGTGACAGCAGAGCTGAGTGAGTCTACTCGAAAAGGTGTTCGACAGTATATTCAGTAGGTCATGGAAAGGATCTGCCAGATTGTCCACACAGATAGCAGTTTATTTAGTGACCTTCTCTCCACGATTAACTCAAAAGAGTCTGGTTTGTAGCCAAGGATGGGTCCAGCCTCTTTGATGAGTTTATTTAGTCTTTTTGCATCACTGGTACTAATGCTCCTCCACCAACATAAAGCAGCACTTGCTGCAACAGACTGGGAAAAGATCAGCTGAATTGGATTTGTCAGCGGTTGCTGGGGCAGAGAGATTTGAAGAGCCAAAGGGCCAACTCCGCACTGTGACTCTAAATAAATGAAAGTGAATAAGTCACCCAGGCCATGAAACATACACACACACACACACACACACACACACACACACACACACACACACACACACACACACACACACACAAGCCAGACCATCAAACAGCCCCCACCATCATCCAGACCATCAAACACCCCCACCATCCAGACCATCAAACACCCCCCACCCCCCATCATCCAGGCCATCAAACACCCTCACTATCCAGACCACCAAACAGCTCCACCATCCAGACCATCAAACACCCCCCATCATCCAGGCCATCAAACACCCTCACTATCCATACCACCAAACAGCTCCACCATCCAGTCCATCAAACACCGCCACCATCCAAACCATCAAACACCCCCACCATCCAGACCATCAAACATCCCCCCCCATCATCCAGACCATCAAACATCCCCCCCCATCCAGACCATCAAACATCCCCCCCCATCATCCAGACCATCAAACATCCCCCACCCATCATCCAGACCATCAAACATCCCCCCCCCATCATCCAGACCATCAAACACCCCCACCATCCAGACCATCAAACACCCCCCATCATCCAGGCCATCAAACACCCCCACCATCCAGACCATCAAACACCCCCCATCATCCAGGCCATCAAACACCCTCACTATCCAGACCACCAAACAGCTCCACCATCCAGACCACCAAACAGCTCCACCATCCAGACCATCAAACACCCCCCACCATCCAGTCCATCAAACACCGCCACCATCCAAACCATCAAACACCCCCACCATCCAGACCATCAAACATCCCCCCCCATCATCCAGACCATCAAACATCCCCCCCATCATCCAGACCATCAAACACCCCCACCATCCAGACCATCAAACATCCCCCCCATCATCCAGACCATCAAACATCCCCCCCCCCATCATCCAGACCATCAAACATCCCCCCCCATCATCCAGGCCATCAAACACCCCCACCATCCAGACCATCAAACACCCCCCATCATCCAGGCCATCAAACACCCTCACTATCCAGACCACCAAACAGCTCCACCATCCAGTCCATCAAACACCGCCACCATCCAAACCATCAAACACCCCCACCATCCAGACCATCAAACATCCCCCCCCCCATCATCCAGGCCATCAAACACCCTCACTATCCAGACCACCAAACAGCTCCACCATCCAGACCATCAAACACCCCCACCATCCAGACCATGAAACACCAGCCGACAATCCAGGCTATCAAACACCCTCACCATCCAAGCCATCAAATACCTTCCACCATCCAAAACATCAAACAGGCCCTCCCACCATCCAGACCATCTGACATCTCCCACCATCCAGACCATCAAACAGCTCCACCATCCAGACCATCAAACATCCCCCCCCATCATCCAGACCATCAAACATCCCCCCCCCCAACATCCAGGCCATCAAACACCCTCACTATCCAGACCATCAAACAGCTCCACCATCCAGGCCATCAAACACACCCACCATCCAAATCATCAAACACGTCCACCATCCAGGCCATCAAACATCCCCCCCCCATCATCCAGACCATCAAACACCCCCACCATCCAGACCATCAAACACCCCCCATCATCCAGGCTATCAAACACCCTCACTATCCAGACCACCAAACAGCTCCACCATCCAGACCATCAACCACCCCCCATCAAACAGGCCATCAAACACCCTCACTATCCAGACCACCAAACAGCTCCACCATCCAGACCATCAAACACCCCCACCATCCAGACCATGAAACATCAGCCGACAATCCAGGCTATCAAACACCCTCACCATCCAAGCCATCAAATACCTTCCACCATCCAAAACATCAAACAGGCCCTCCCACCATCCAGACCATCAGACATCTCCCACCATCCAGACCATCAAACAGCAACCCCCCCCCCCCCCCAACATCCAGGCCATCAAACACCCTCACTATCCAGGCCATCAAACAGCTCCACCATCCAGGCCATCAAACACACCCACCATCCAAATCATCAAACACGTCCACCATCCAGGCCATCAAACACCACCTGACCATCCAGGCTATCAAACACTCCCAACATCCAGACCATCAAAAATCCCCCCACCATCCAGACAACAAAACACCAGCCGACAATCCAGGCTATCAAACACCCTCACCATCCAAGCCATCAAACACCTCCCACCATCCAAACCATTAAACACCCCCACCATCCAGGCCATCAAACACCCTCACTATCCAGACCATGAAACACCAGCCGACAATCCAGACTATCAATCACCCTCACCATCCAAGCCATCAAATACCTCCCACCATCCAAACCATCAAACACCCCCACCATCCAGACCATTAAACAGCCCTCACCATCCATACCATCAAACACCCCCATCATCCAGATCATCAAACAACCCCCCCCCCCCACCATCAAGGCCATCAAACACCCTCACTATCGAAACCACCAAACAGCTCCAACATCCAGATGATCCAACACCCCCCACCATCCAGGCTATCAAACACCCTCACCATCCAAGCCATCAAATACCTTCCACCATCCAAAACATCAAACAGGCCCTCCCACCATCCAGACCATCAGACATCTCCCACCATCCAGACCATCAAACAGCAACCCCCCCCCCCCAACATCCAGGCCATCAAACACCCTCACTATCCAGGCCATCAAACAGCTCCACCATCCAGACCATCTAACACCTCCCACCATCCAGACTATCAAACATCCTCACCATCCAAGCCATCAAATACCTTCCACCATCCAAAACATCAAACAGGCCCTCCCACCATCCAGATCATCTAACACCTCCCACCATCCAGACTATCAAACATCCTCACCATCCAGGCCATCAAATTCTCCACCCCCACCATCCAGACCATCAAACACTCCACCCCCACCATCCAGGCCATCACACATCCTCACTATCCAGACCATCAAACAGCTCCACCATCCAGGCCATCAAACACCCCCAGCATCCATACCATCAAACTCCACCCGACCATCCAGGCCATCACACATCCTCACTATCCAGACCATCAAATAGCTCCACCATCCAGGCCATCAAACACCTCCCACCATCCAGACAATCAAACACCTCCCACCATCCAGACAATCAAACACCCCCAGCATCCATACCATCAAACTCCACCCGACCATCCAGGCCATCAAACACCCTCACTATCCAGATCATCAAACAGCTGCACCATCCAGGCCATCAAACACCTCCCACCACCTAGACCATCAAACACCCCCGACCATCCAGACCATCAAACACCCCCAGCATCCATACCATCAAACTCCACCTGACCATCCTGGCCATCAAACACCCTCACTAACCAGACCATCAAACAGCTCCCACCGTCCAGACCATCAAACATCACCCGACCATCCAGACCATCAAACACTCCCTGATCACCCACACCATCAATCACCACCCCCACCACCCAGGCTATCAAACATCACCCGACCATTCAAGATATCAAACACTCCCACCATCCATACCATCAAACATCCCCCACCATCCAGACCATCAAACACCCCCCACCATCCAGGCCATTTAAGCATATTTAGGTCATTTTTCAACATGTGTGAGTTAAGGAGAATGAAATGTTGGTTGCTCCAGATCTGATGCAGCAGAAAAATACACAATAAGCATAAAGAACACAATAAAAAATTTAAAATACTCAATTAAAATTAATGTAAAAACAATCCTATAAAACAGTGTACAAATAATGTGTGTGTGTGTGTGTGTGTGTGTGTGTGTGTGTGATGGAATAAAAGTAAAGGTCTTTGTTTTGGGCTGAGCCTCTTCGGCAGGACTGGGAAAGAAAAGATGAGAACATACAGATACACAAACACATACACATACACATGCATGTACATATAAGCTAATGTATATGCATAATGAGAGAAACAGTGGTGGTATCAGTGTAGTTATGAGGTGTGGAGTGTAAACATACAGTGGCAGTGCATGGGAGTTGGGGGTTATGAAGGGTACTGAAAGGATGTGGAGAGATAAATATTGTGTCCTTTCAGCATTAAGGCCTTGGTTACACTCAGTCAGTTGTTTTATCAAGTCCAGATACCCAGCAGAAGCAATTCATTCTCAATCCTGAGTGGTGTCCAAAGGAAAACACTTCACCATCTCCTCTGCTAAAGCTGGTGCTTTATTGCCGCGTGATACAGATTTATGACTGGCACCAGGGTATCAGGAGAACTCAACAACTTCTAGATTAACGAGGGCTATTAGCTGCCGCTGTAAACCAGAAAGTTGGTACTCACAGGTGACAGTGAATTCATTTTTATGTCATTGTCTCGTTTTCTTTTACATTCCACTTTCTTCTCCTGCTGTTAGTGGGCCGAAGTTTAGGTTGTCTGAGTCATACTGTAGTGTTACCATATAGTGATACCATTAAACACCATTAAAAACTAGGGAACTTCCTCTTTTTGATGGATCTCAGTTCCACACCTCATGCTCTATTTATGAACTGAGCCCAGTTGTTATATGCCTGAATTTCTGATAAACTTTAATCACATTTCAACTAGCAACGTTGAAATGGCAGAAGCGGGAGATGCAATTCTCCATGGTATATTTCTAAATGCTTCACTAACCTTGCAAACCTTGGGACAAGTCCAGGGCACACCACCTGCTGCACATGGGCAAACAGACTGATCATTAACATAAGGTGTTTATTCTAAGAGCTAACAGATGGCAAAACGTGCTAACAGAACAGAATGATGGAGAATTATACAATGCTCTGGTAAACTTTTTATCAAAGGGTCAAGGGTACTGACGTGTCAGTTCCAGATCAAGGGCTGCAAAGAAAAAGAGTGAGAAGTTTGTCAACAGATGGAAATCAAGTGTTTGCATTCACAAAAATCATACTCACCATTCTGTGAATAATATTTTTATAAGAAACCTCAGTAAAAAAGGAGACGAGAAGGAGGAATTGACCATAATTTCAGAATCAGGTTTAATATCACTGGCATATGTCGTGAATATGTCACAATACATCATAATAGGGGAAAAACCTGAATTACAGGGAGCATACATATTACTGTAATAGTTGAATTAAATAAGTAGTGCAAAAAATAAAAATAAAAAATAAGTAGTGATCCAATCACAAGCAAGAGAAAATCTGCAGATGCTGGAAATCCGAGCAGCACACACAAAATGCTGGGGGAACTCAGCAGGCCAGGCAGCATCGATGGAATAAAAGTAAAGGTCTTCGTTTTGGGCTGAGGCTCTTCAGCAGGAGTGGGAAAGAAAAGATCAGCAGTCAGGGTAAGAAAGTGGGGGAAGTGGAGGAAAAACCATAAGGTTATAAGTGAAATGGGGGTGGGGTAGGGGTGAAGTTAAGAGCTGGGAAATTGATTGGTGAAAAAGAGACTGGCTGGAGAAGGGGGGATCTGATAGGAGAGGACAAAAGGCCATGGAAGAAAGAAAAGGGGAAGGAGCACCAGAGGGAAGTGATAAACAGATAAGGAGATAATGTGAGAGAGGGAAATGGGAATGGGGAATATTGAAGGGGGGAGGCCATTATTGGAAGTTTGTGAAATTGATCTTCATGCCATCAGGTTGCAAGTGGTGAGGTGATGTTCATGGGTTCAATGTCCATTCAGGAATTGAATGACTGAGGGGAAGAAGCTGTTCCTGAATCATTGAGTGTGTGCCTTCAGGCTCCTGTACCTCCGCCCTGATGGTAGCAACGAGAACAGTGCACGTCCTGAGTGATGGGGTAGGAGCACCTTGCATGGTTCCCATCTCCATATACCCGGTTCAGACCCACAATAGGAGCATCATGCATGGTTTTCAACTCTGTATTTCTGGATCAGAACCGCATCCTGTCTCTGAACCCCTAGGTCAAAACCACACAGGGATCACCATTCACATGTGGGAATGATGGAATCATTTTGTTTGGACATTCGAACCTCTATCCCCACTCCCTCCGTCTCTCAGGATATGAGGAACTCACTGACAACGTTCTACAAATTCCTGCCATCCCGGATCCATCCTCGAGATGGTCCCTGGCTTGGGATTATTCTCCAGTTCTGCTTGACCATCTCTTTCGGCTGTTGTTTCGTGGCCAGTTTATCGGAGGGCGTACTCAGGTCCTGGTTTTGGATGAGGAGGTCCTGAGGGTGAGGAGGATAACAGTTCTCATCATCTCCTCAATCCTGATGTTAAGGACAACATTGGTGCTGGTGCATACCCAGCCTCCATACGCCATCACCTGCGTCCTTACCTTCTCCTACATCCCCTACGATCGCACATCCCGCGGGAGTTCCAGAATCCTGCAGTATCCACAGTTCTGTTTTGGGCCTTGCCGGGCCTGCAACAGACAGCTTTTGGCATGGCAGCCAGTCACTGGAGAGGCCTGCCCCTTTGCATCTCGGCCCGTAACAGCACTCATCATTGACGCTTCCCGTCCAATGGGAGAGGACCCACTGGGGGGCAAGAGGGAGGGCAAAAGTATGGACTTGATTGAGGAGGCAACTGAGCAGCCTCTGAGACAGCTGCAGACACCCTGTGTGATTACTGAGCCGCCTTCTACCCTGCCGGGGGGACTGAGGCATCAAGGAGGCCGCAGAGGGAGCATTAGCTGAAAGCCACAGCCACTGGTAGACCGCCAAGGGCTGAGCGACCTGAGGGGGCTGTTCCACAAAAAGAGGAGGGGAGTTAAATGTAGGACTGATGTTGAATGGAGGGGGAGCAAAACGTCCACATCAGGCGCCATCTACGACCAGAGTTGGCAGAGTCCAGAGGCACAGCTTAGTACAAGACTCCCCTAGGGCTCTCTCTTGGATTTTAAGGGGTGGGTGGGTAGGAGTTGGAAGTGGGGATGGAGAAGAGAGAAGGAGCAGTAGAGGTGATAAAGAGGGGAGATATAGCAGGAAGGGTAGATGGAACACTTTGGGAATGGAGAGGGGAGAGGTAGTGGGAGGGGGTTGGAGGGGGAGCTTACGCAGAAAGAAATGATGGCAAGGGTTCCAGTCATCATCAGACATAATGGCCAACCACCATAGATCATTTGAAAAAACGGCCTTGCCTTGTGTCTCAGGGTTGAGTGGGTTTATGACACTTCTGTCCCGCCCATAGTGCCCCCTGTCTGTCCCACTGTGCTCCCACCTTCTTCCCTGTCATTCCTGCAGTTCCCTTTCTGACAGAACCCCAATCACCCTGAAAAGGAAAAAGAGAGATATCAAAGGTAGGAATTAAGCTGTTTCTGCAGACAAGCTCAGAGGAGTAGCTGTTAAGCACCATCATAGCTCTGCCCCAATACCTTTACCTTTTTCCACATTGCAGGATAGTATTCAGAGATTTCTTTCTGCATCCAAAAGTCTTGATTTTTTTTTAACTTCAGATTCAGCTCAGTCATTTTGTAGCAAGATCAGTTCTTCCTCCATCCTTCCTGTTAATTTCACATTACAACCCTTCAATTGTGCTTTCATATTTTATGAAGCAAGCATAACCACGAAGCAAAGATTCGTTGCCTGGGTAAGTCGACTCAACCAACTGCAGAGCAAATTCTGTTATCCTAAGTATGCTGCACAATGTGTCTTAGACAGTCTCAGAATATTTCATCTATTTGGCTTTGAACGGAGTTATCACTGAGGGGATTTGCTTCAATTGCTTGGTCTGGTGACTTACGCAAAGCCTCAGGACCTCTCTTACTGCAGCCAGAATCAGTTCTTCTCCAATTTGTTATGAACCCCGTAACTGGGTGACTTACCAGCAAAGATAGAGACGTCCGTTGAAGTCTGATGATACTATTTTTAACAGTATTTATTAGTAAAAATACACAAAAATAATATCAATGCAAATTTCCAGATAATATACGTTGTCAATACTAAATCTAAAAGTGCGGATATAATTAAGCTCTATCGTTGTCTAGGGGATAACGTATTGTCCGATGGAAATATAAAGTTCACTGCAGTTCCACAAGCTGCCGTCTTTTGGTTGTCACTGTGTTGCAATTGTTGGAAAGAGAGAGAGAAAGAGAAAAACTTGTCGGCTTTCCTTTATGATTTCGATCCGTCAGGTGTCTCGTTGTCGTGGCCGTTCAAGTGTGACCTCTCCTTTAGCTAAACCGTTCTTCCGTGGTGAGCCCGCCACCCTGGCAAGGGAGGACGCACACGAGCCCCCACCGGCTTTCGCTATAAAACGCTGTCACGGGATTTCTAGCGTTTCTCCTGGTGCGTCTAAAGGGGTTGTTCCCCAGACCCTCTTTTATCCTTACTCACGGGGTCTCAGATGTCAATCAGGTTGGGATGATGCAATCCCTCAACCAGCCCACTCTGGTTGTCCCCTGAGGGGTTTCAATGAATAGTACAGTACTCAATACACAATTCCTTCTCCAAGAGACATTGGCAGTTATCAGTGGTTCCATTCCGCTGATGTCAGGAGACATTCCAAACCTTGTGTAGTCTGCGTCTCTCTCCCGCATGATGTGTATCTCTCTCATTTCCTGGGTCCCAGACCTGAAATAATAGCGATCTTGCGATTCTCAAAAAGGAGGGGGTGACTTTGTGCCCTTCGGCCCCTCAGAGTTGCTTCACCTTCGTAACACCCCCTTCCTTCTAAGGATTTTTGCCAAAGGTAAAAACTAATTAATACAGAGTCTTACAGGATTTCAGAATCTAACACAATACAAAAGAGTTTTTTTACACTACAGAATTATACAGTTAAACATTCAATTTAGCATCTAGATAAACAGTCATATGCATTCAATTCAGCATCTAAACAGTTAGCGATTACATTGTCACTTCCTTTAATATCTTAATATCTTGTATCTTAATAAATTCTTGTAGCATGAGACTCCAATTTAATAACCACCTATTTTTATTCCTTGTCTTCAGCAAAACAAAACTAAAGAGTTGTGATCTTAGCTTTCGTGTATATTACAAAAGTTTATGCAAATACTAATCTTTATTTTACTTTCAAACTTAACAGTCAATCTTCCATGGGGTTGTCTTTATTATTTACATGCTTTGTCGAAATCCCTTAAAACCGGATCCTGTTAATTAAAGTGGCATCCCGTCAACCCTTGCCCCTTTTCCAGTTAACTCCCACGTGGTTAGCTTGCTTCCCAGTGGGGAATAGGCTTTTGCATGCTCCTTTCATATTATCAACAATGTTTTCCAAACGTAGCCCATTTTCTGAACGTCCATACAATTCTTTATTTTTAAGCAAGTCGTTAGTTTTATTTTCAGGACCCTTCATTCTATTAGTTTTCAGTTCAATAGCTGCAAGTGATCCCTCTTTGTCCAAACAGCATTTCAAATTCTGCCTCTTCACAGCACCCTCTTGAATAACAATAGTGCGTGGGGCACCTTTACATTCCAAATCAAACTGTAATTGATTCGCAGGCACTGTGTTACCAAACCATTGTCCCCTCAGCCTGGTTACTGCTTCTGACACCAATCCAGACATTAAATTTTCTTCATTCAATTTAGGAACTACACTTTTCCCTTTCCCTTCAATAATAATATTCACATCACCACCTTTTATCTCCTCACTAACTTTTAACACTCCTTCGAACACAAGAATTCTCACTTCCCACTAGTACCAAGGTTAACCCTTTCTTCACTGAACCAAGTTCATCTGACCCACAAGGACTGCATGCCTTTTTAACTGAATCAGACACCTCAGACTTTTCCTGAGTTTCATTACTAGGTTCAGTACCACGTGCATCCACATCTTGAACACACTCAAACGGGACATCTGCCTCTTCCAGGCTTTCAATACCCGTCCCCTTTTCAAATTCTAAGTTCCCCTGATCCTCCCAGTTACTCTCTGGGCAACTCCCTTCTGGACCCTACGGGCCGAAACAACCTCATCTGCCAACCCAGCAGACTTCTTCAAGGTAAACTTTCATCTTTTCATTTCATTATCGGGAACACCTTTGAAATTTACAACTTCTTCAAACAGTTCTATCAAGCCAGACAGATCATCCATGTCCAACCCTGGACCTTCTAACAGCCTTATCTGTTTCTCATTTTTACTCCGTGCCTCTATAAATTTCCTCCTGGCTAAGGGTAGGTCTACCTCCTCTCCTTTACTCTTTCAACTCCCTATTCTCCGTTTTACCAGCCTCTAACCCCTCTTGGTACATGGTCGGTAAAAACGTCTCAGCCAAATCCACACAGGACTCATTTAAACTGGTCTCATTCTCAGCTGTCTTTCTCGACATGCATGTGGGATAGATCTTGGAATCTAGGGGCGGGTCCTCAACACTTACAGGTTGGCTCGTCAGCTCCATAGCCGACCAAACTTCACCACCAGCTAAATCCTTACCCAGAAGGATGTCTACATCAGTTCTCGGAAGTTCTGATCGCACCCCTATTTCAACTGGTCCAGATACCAGCTCACAATTTATAATGATCCTATGCAAAGGCACCGCTTCTGTCACTTTTCCTATGCTTCTCAAAGCCACCTCCCCAGTCTCGGGACCAAAATCTAGTACCTTACTGCGAATCAATGACAGCTCAGCCCCAGTGTCCCTCCAGATCCGCACTGGAACTGTCGTGTCTCCCTCTTTCACAGACACGGTTCCTTCTGAAATAAATTTCTCAGGCCTCTCTTGTATTCTGTCTACCTGGGGCTTTCTCGTCAATTTACTGATCAACACAATACATCCTATAGGAACTGCTGCTTTCCCTTTTCATGTCTCCTTCCTTGGAGCAAAGCACTTATATGCAATATGACCCACCTTTCCACAATTAATACAGGTCAAGCCTGGACCCCTCCTGCTGTCATGCCTTTCCTCCTCCTTATTTTTACCACTACCTCCCGGCTGGATCTCTGCCTCAGCCAGCGGCCTTTCTCTACCGTTCCCACTGTCTTTCTGGTAACTCTTATTTGAGGAAAACTTTGTCTTGTGGGTTAGGGCATATTCATCTGCAAACCTAGCAAATTCGGATATGGACTTATTCAGCTTCTCATTCAATACATCCGGATATCATCCGAAACACAACCTTTAAATTCTTCAATCAGAATTAACTCCCTTAAATGCCAAAAATCCTCTTCCATCATTTCTGCTGCACACCAACGATCCAAGAGCACACCCTTCTCATAGGCAAACTTTGCATACGTCTGATTCCACCCTTTCTTTAAATTTCTGAACTTTTGTCTATAGGCCTCAGGTACCAATTCGTAGGCCCGAAGAATGGCCTCCTTTACTTTCTCATAATTCTCAGACTCCTCCTCCATGGACAACGCCGCATATGCCCGTTGTGCCTTCCCTTTTAACACACTTTGTAACAACGTCACCCACTGATCTCTGGGCCACTTCTGACTCACTGCCACCTTTTCAAAATGCAAGAAATAACTATCAACATCCGTCTCCTCGAACGGAGGTACTAACCTGATCTCCCTACTAACATTAAATCTCTCCTCTCGGTCTGACCCTTGAGCTCTTCGCTCTTGCCTTAACTTCTCCATACCCAGCTCATGTTGCCTCTGTTTCTCCTTCTCCTCATACTCCTTCTCCTTTTCAGCTCTTTCCTTCTCTTTTTCGGCTCTTTCCTTCTCTTTTTCGTCTCTCTCTTTCTCCTTTTCAGCTGCTTCCAGCTGTTTTAACTTAATTTCATGCTCCAACCTTAATTTCTCCAACTCTAACTGAGCCGTCCCACTAGCTGGTACCTTTTCAGGGATATTTTCCAATACCTCAGCCGAAAACACATTCTTCCCAATATAATACTGAGTTATGGCCCTCCGCACCTCCCGCTTTTTCATTGACAACCTCACCTCTGCAAGATTTAGTCCTTTCGCAATATTTATCAAGTCCGACTTTGTGGCAGCCTCTAGCGCCTCCAGAGTCGTTTTTTTTTATAAATTCGTCTATGTCCATCTTTGCTGGTTTCCCGTCTGGTTACCCGCGCAACCAGATCCAAGTTTGGACTTAAAAGCCCGATTTACTGGTCCTCCAATTTGGTATCAAATCCAGGACGAGCCCCCACGTCGTTATGAACCCCGTAACTGGGTGACTTACCAGCAAAGACAGAGAGGTCCGTTGAAGTCTGATGATGTTATTTTTAACAGTATTTATTAGTAAAAATACACAAAAATAATATCAATGCAAATATACATAATATACGTTGTCAATACTAAATCTAAAAGTGTGGGTATAATAATAATCAATAAGAAATAAGCTCAATCGTTGTCTAGGGGATAATGTATTGTCCGATGGAAATATAAAGTTCTCTGCAGTTCCACAAGCTGCCGTCTTTTGGTTGTCACTGTGTTGCAATTGTTGGAAAGAGAGAGAGAAAGAGAAAAACTTGCCGGCTTTCCTTTATGATGATTTTGATCCGTCAGGTGTCTCGTTGTTGTGGCCTTTCACTTGTGGCCTCTCCTTTAGCTAAACCGTTCTTCCGTAGTGAGCCTGCAACCCAGGCAAGGGAGGACGCACACGAGCTCCCACCGGCTTTCGCTATAAAACGCTGTCACGGGATTTCTAGCGTTTCTCCTGGTGCGTCTAAAGGGGTGTTCCCAAGACCCTCTTTTATCCTTACTCACGGGGTCTCAGATGTCAATCAGGTTGGGCTGATGCAATCCCTCAACCAGACCACTCTGGTTGTCCCCTGAGGGGTTTCAATGAATAGTACAGTACTCAATACACAATTCCTTCTCCAAGAGACAACAGCAGTAATCAGTGGTTCCATTCCGCTGATGTCAGGAGACATTCCAAACCTTGTGTAGTCTGCGTCTCTCTCCCACATGATGTGTATCTCTCTCATTTCCTGGGTCCCAGACCCAAAATAATAGCGATCTTGCGATTCTCAAAAAGGAGGGGGTGACTTTGTACCCTTTGGCCCCTCAGAGTTGCTTCACCTTTGTAACAAATTCCATAGGAGTTTCCAGATTTAGTAATGAGCAGCGAAATGTTGTATGAAGCAGGCAGATCACAGTTTTATTGTGAAGTCCTGGCAAAGCTGTTTTGAAGAGATTTCATTTCTGAAAATTTCATGAAGTGACTGAAAATAAGCTAAGATTTTGCTTGCTTTATCAGAGTGTATTCCCTTCAAATGTTCAAAGAACCTGGATGGTTTCATTGCCTCATTTGAAAAAAACTTTTTCACACAGCGGACACATTGGGTGCTGTTGGTTGCCTGATGCTGGTATAAATCCAAATTTCAGATGCTCCACACTGTACTGTCCACACTCCTCTTTCATTCGCTGCTGGTTTAAATCTGAATTTCCACACTTCCACACTTGTCTTTCTCTGATTTTCATTATGGAGTAATAACCACGGTCAATCACCTATTGTTTAAGTCCAAGTTCAAGCGCTGCAGTCAATAAAACGAGGAAGTAAAGACATCGTCATAGCTCGGGCAAAACCGGATCCGCTGCTAGAAGGTACATAAAGTGGGGCAGTAATGTCTAGGTTGGGCCATGGCTACGAAATGTGGTTAAAACCATTCAAAAGGGAAGATACTGAACTTTACCCATATCCTGATTCACAGGAAGTGTGTCACTGTGTGATCAGAGTATGGAAAACTAACTAACACTGTAATACAGTAGTGAAGGGTACTAATGCTCAGGCTGGGCCTGGAAATAACACAATTTCTTCAGTCCAGCAGTTGAGATTTCTCATGATATGCCACTATCTGCAAAGCTGTGCCCAGATGGCAATGAATTGTTCCAGAAGTTTGATCACATCCTCTTAACCTCTCCAATCTCCACTAGCTAAGTCTATCAGTAGTGGTTGTCAGTGGTTACTCTGTGGGCAAGATTACCTTGTTTCAGGTTCACGTTCCACGCCATGACAGATGATCGGAATGATCTCGACAACCAGTCTTCGTGGTTGATCTACAGGAGAGCTTGGGGTGGTCTCCATTCAAATAGCAGCGAGGACCTTGCCCCAGTGGCATCCCTTCCCAGAATGTCCTTTCGATAGCTGGCCCAACCACGGAAAGGACCCTGCTTATTTGTGTTCTGTCCCCAGGCGGGAGGGGCTGCCCTCTGACGCTATTTCTCTCTTTCTCCGTCTGCTTTGCCATCGAGGTTGTGGAACTTGATGTTTTTGCATTAACTCGGACTCCTTCCCATCTGTTTTCCCCAATTCTGATCATCTGCCTCCAAGAACCAGCCTTCATTACAAAGTATAGTCACTGTGATACTTCAAACTTTATACACGATTTGCTGACACATTCTCTCTGTCTTCTTCATTTACGTTTCCAGTCTCCTTCATCTGTGTGTCTACTTCCATCAGGTGTGGTCAGATGTGATGCAGCAGGCTGGTGTCATCACTTCGATTCTCCGTAATGACACTGTTAATGGGTGGACTTGTTCTGGCTGTGAGGGCCACAGAAAGGTGAGTCGTACAGTTTAACCCGAGTCCAGAGTTTCCACTGGCTGCCTCACCGGTTCTGTACACAAACACAGCTATCACTGGTCTGGAGCACCACTTGTGGTCTTACCCTTCAGGGAGCAAATCCTGCCCTTTTAGGCAGCTGCCTTACCATGATTTGGTCACCAGGCTATGGGGGGGGGATTATCTTCTGACTCTCTCTGATCATGTTCCTGTTGTGCTTGATCCCTCCATGTGTTAACCTGCTTGGAATGGCCCTTCACACCTCCATGTAATCTTACTAAATTAGCTCTAGTAGTTTCTTACTGTACACCTGCAATTTCTGTCACCTCATTTTCTTCTGTTGCTCTCTTTCCCCATGATTTGCACACCTTCCCTCTCTGTTCCTTTCTCTCCCCTTTCTGGTGAGTATTGACTTTAACTGTAGCTAACCTTGCTTTTGACATCTGAGTGTGTTTAACCTTTGGGACCTCCTGTCACGATTCCCACCTATTGCCCCGTGTCCTGTCCCTGCTTGGGGCGGCTGTCTCTGTGGGTCACTCATGTTTGCTGGTCCTTTCCTTTCCATGTTATTTCTTCCTTTCCCAAATCAATGATTGCACCTGTCTTACTCAATGCGTCCATCCCCAGGTTAGTACCTTCATTGTTCAGACACACCCAAAAATCTGCGGGAAGCTGCAGTCCCTCAATCTCAAGAACCAGAGACTCACTTCTCTCGGATCTCATTGTTGCACCTCCTGTACCGATAATGTAAATCAACTCTCCACTAGTGCGCAAGAGTAAATCAGTTATTGATACTGATGACCCCATGTCCATTAACATATCACATTGCTGGCCCGCTATATAACCTTCTGATTACATCTGTAGGTGACCGCCACTGCCAATAGATGCTGCCTCCAGCCGTTTGACCTGGACGCTGACTTCACCAGCTCTATAATAAGGTCTGCAGTCAAATCGGAAAGAGAGGGGACAGCTGTGGCTTTTGCCTGTTGTGCTGAGTGATTCTCACAACTTCCTCTCTTTTCAGGACATGCCTCCAACCACAGCGGTAACAAATCACACCCTTTACCCTTCGATGCCTTCACAGCAGCTACATCCACTTTACAACTACACCCTATCCTCGTTATACGCGGGGGATACGTTCCTCACAGTCGGCACATAATGTGAAAATGCATAATGTGAATAATTATTTAAATGGAGAAAATAGGGATGTGTTCCAGAGGGCTTCCTAAGTATGTCTTATCAGTAATTTATTCACACTTTCTACCAATACGACACAAAGCAGTACCACAAGCAACATTCGTATTGTATTTCATCAATTTAAGGTAATATTCAATGTAATAAATCATAGAAAGTTAACATACCAGGGTGTACAGTACACACCAACAGTAGCAGGTGTGTTTGCTCCAGGAGGTGAGTGGTTGTTGTGGTGTCAGGCAGCTTTACATGGATAAGGTAGATGGTTGTGGTCGTCAGGATCATATCAAGCACAGCAAGGGGTGAAGGAAAACTCACAGAACTCTTAGAACTGTCAACATCAAGAGATGACACTGGTTTGAAGAAAGTGGTGAGGGTTGTTTGCTTGGCAGCATTTTGTTTTTCAGCATAAATTTGCTTGTAGGGAAGTAAGGTTGATGGCAGGGAACAACTGAAATGCTGACTCAGTTCTAAACTTGGGTCCATGTCCATCGCCATTTGTGGCAAGTGTTCCGACTTCCACCATTCCCTCACCGTTAACTCCCGGGATTTTCAAAATCGTCTGTTGCTTGCAGCATCTGAAAGATAGTTCATTATAAAAAAAAATACGCCTTGAATGTGAATCAAACCTTGGTCGAGTGGTTGAATCAACGATGTTGTGTTAGGCGGCAGGAAATGTTAGGATGAATGCTGTCCAAATGTTTAGGATGGGCTGGCGCATTGTCAAGCAACATAAGTACCCTAAAGGCAAGATTCCGTTCTCGGCAGTAGCGTCCCAGAGCTGTGTTACCTTCATCTGATGCCGTGCTGTTTATAATGTGCAACTTTCTTTTCAAGTGTTAAAGTGGTTCTCTGCCACTCGGCTGATGGCCCAGGACTTGACATCGGACGATTAGGGAGCTTAGTTAAATATTTCAAGCACAAAATCACTGCACCGTAGGTAAAACCAACAAAAGTTTAAGAGCGCAAGATCGCACATCCACACCTTGCCAAAACCAATGCAAGACCAATGGGAGTGAGACTGTGAGGCGTGCACACCTGACTTGTATTGGTGGGAAAGCGGTGCTTCTCATCCCAACAGTGAGACTGTGAGGCGTGCACACCTGACTTGTATTGGTGGGAAAGCGGTGCTTCTCATCCCAACAGTGAGACTGTGAGGCGTGCACACCTGACTTGTATTGGTGGGAAAGCGGTGCTTCTCATCCCAACAGTGAGACTGTGAGGCGTGCACACCTGACTTGAATTGGTGGGAAAACGGTGCTTCTCATCCCAACAGTGAGACTGTGAGGCGTGCACACCTGACTTGTATTGGTGGGAAAGCGGTGCTTCTCATCCCAACAGTGAGACTGTGAGGCGTGCACACCTGACTTGTATTGGTGGGAAAACGGTGCTTCTCATCCCAACAGTGAGACTGTGAGGCGTGCACACCTGACTTGTATTGGTGGGAAAACGGTGCTTCTCATCCCAACAGTGAGACTGTGAGGCGTGCACACCTGACTTGTATTGGTGGGAAAACGGTGCTCCTCATCCCAACAGTGAGACTGTGAGGCATGCACACCTGACTTGTACTGGTGGGAAAGCAGTGCTCTTCGCGTAATTGTGAGTTTTGGACGCATGTAAGGAGACATTGGTAAAAATAGGTTCCCCGCATAACTGTGAATCAACATTGTCGGAAGATGCATATAACGATGATAGGGTGTAGTTCTGATTCTCCTAAAGAAAATACTGTAATGAATAATTTCTTAGATCAATTAAATATTCCTACACTTTCTGATGATAACTGAAAACAGTTGGATCAACCTATTTCTTACGAGGAAATTGCCGAGGCTGTATGTTCATTGCACTCGGGAGGCTCCGGGTCCTGGCGGCTTTTCTGGAGAATTTTATAAGGTTTTTTCCTCATTGCTTATACCTCATTTATATTTAGTTCTCTCGGACTCCTTTAAGTTTGGTAGGTTGCCACAATCTTTTTATGAAGCTTCTATTTCGCTTATTCTTAAAAAGAATAAGAACACAGCTAAAGGTTCTTCATACAGTCAAATCTTGATGTTGATACTAAATGTTGATACTAAAGTCTTATTCAAAGTTCTGGGTCATAGGATTGAAAATATTTTACCATCTATTATTTTTGACGATCAGACTGGATTTATTAAAAATCAATATTCCCATTTAAATATTTGTCATTTATTAAATGTTATCTATACTCCTTCAAAAGAGATATTGGAATGTGTGATATCCTTAGACACTGAGAAGGGTTTCGACTGGGTTGAATGGAATTATTTATTTAAAACCTTAGAAAAATTTAATTTCGGGCCTGATTTTATTCGACGGATTAAATTACTTTATTTATCTCTCTCTGCTCGGGTTCTTACTAACTCTCAGAATTCCAAACCGGTTAAACTTCAACATGGAACTAGACAAGGTTGTCCCTTGAGCCCTTTCCTTTTCGATCTGGCTTTAGAACCCTGAGCTATTGCTTTCCGAGAATCTAATGATATCATTGGTATTTTAAGGAGAAGTATTACTCACAAAGTTTCCCTTTATGCTGATGACCTTTTACTTTATATTTCTAATGTTGAGACTTCATTACCTTCCGTACTTTCCTTCCTCTCCTGTTTTAATCAGTTTTCAGGATATAAACTAAATTTTCATAAGAGTGAACTTTTCCCTTTGAATAATTTGGTATCAATTAATACTAAGCTTCCTTTTAAAATTCCAAGAAATCAATTCACTTATTTGGGTATAACAATTACTAAGAATCATAAATACTTAATTAGAGAATTTTTTTTACCCTGCTGAATTATGTAAAAAGGGCACTATCAAAATGGTCACCCTTTTCATTATCGTTGATTGGCCAAATTAATTCTATTAAAATGAATATCTTCCCTAAATTTTTATACCTCTTTCAGGCCTTACCTGTTTCTATTCCTAAATCCTTTTTTGATTCTCTTGATTCTATCATATCTTCATAAATATGGAAAAATAAACACTCTCAACTAAATAAAGTTCATCTTCAAAAAGCTAAAAAGATTGGAGGCTTAGCTTTACCAAATGTTAGGTTTTATTACTGGGCAGTCAATATACAGAATTTCACGTTTTGGTTATTTTATATTAACCAAGAGGACTGTTCAGTTTGGGTTTCTGCAGAAGCTAACTCTGTTAATAAATTTTCTATCAATTCTCTTCTCAGATCCTCAATTCCTTTATTTTTAAGTAAACTAACTGATAGTTTTGCAGTTAAACATACTTTAAGGATTTGGGTACAATTTTAAATATTTGGTTTATTGAGATTTTCTCTTTCAAGTCCCTTTTTTTAAAACTTTTTTTTAAATCTTCTATGACTGATGTAAATTTTTAAAGAATGGGATAGACTGGGTATTAAATGCTTATTAAAGGACTTATTTGTTGGAGGAAGTTTCTTTTCGTTTGAGCAGTTGTCAGCTAAATATAGCTTACCAAAAACGCATTTTTTTCGATACTTACAAGTTAGAGACTTCCTGCGATCTCAATTATATACATTTCCTAAAAGTCCTGATAAGAATTTATTAGATGTAATTTTAATTTGAAACCTTTTCATAATGGATCAATATCTAATATTTACGGTTTGTTATTGGGAACAAGAAACATTCCTTTAGGCAAAATTAAAAATCTCTGGGAACAAGGTTTACAGACTTCAATTTCTGAAGAAACTTAAAATGAAATTTTTAAATTGGTTGTGTGCCCATCACTCCCTACTACAATTTAAAGTGGTCCATAGGGCCCACATGATAAAGATAAGCAGTCTCGCTTTTATTCGGATATATCTCTCCATTGTGACAGATGTCACAATAGAGAGGCTTCATTAATTCATATGTTCTAGACATGTCTGAGTCTTGAAAAATACTGGAAGGAAGTACCTCAAACTTTTTCTGTATTTTTAAAGTAAATTTTAAACCAATCCCTGTGACTGCCGTATTCGGTATTGTTGGAGATAAAGATAATATCTTGAAGACACCTGATTTGCACATTTTGGCTTTTATTTCTCTTATAGCTAGGAGGGCATTGTTGCTTAGGTGGAAGGGTGCTGCTCCGCCTACTCATGCTCAATGGCTAAGCGATGTTATGTCATGCTTAAATTTAGAGAAGATTCATTGTTCAATTTCTGAATCAAGACAAGACTTTCTAACATTGTGGCAACCTTTTTAGAATTCAAAATCTTTGATTTGTTATCGAGTACAGATGTTGGCTAATAATATGTTTTACTATATGATAAGGGTACTTTTTCCTTTTTTCTTTTTTACCAAACAGCTTTTCTTGGTAGTGGGTTTAGATTTTTTTGTGTAATAAAATTATTACTTTTCAATATTATGATTCCATTTAATTTACTTTAATATGGGGTAATGAGACTGTAAGTGTGATTCAAATATACTGTAGCTGATATATGATATATATCCTCCAGTACTCTGTATTCTTTTTGTAAGAAATCAATAAAAATATTGAAAAAGAACAGGAAGACGGGATCATCCCTCTCAGAGTTGTCCAACCCTGAACACTCCTCATATGCTTCATATTTATGCTGTGCCTAATTCATAATCATTAGCTATTTGAACCACTGGCATTATCATTCCCCAGTTACTCTCACATCCCCCCAGTGGCTGTCTCATTATCCCTTAAAGATGTGATACCTCTTCATTACTGGCATTGCCGCTAGTTGCCCATCTACCATCCTACACATCCTAAGGGCCAATCTAACCCATATATTCCTCGGACATGTCACTTTAACTAACACATCAATATCCTTGAGTGTATCTGGTGAATTTAAGTCATTTCCTCAAGGTTACACCAACATTCTGAATTCTCACAAGCAACTTCACATGAGGGCAGCTCAGCCAAAATGCTCTGCTTCTCCTTAGAGGTGAAGAGCCTGTGAAAGGTACTAATCAGCACGGGCTGGCTCAGGTAGTCAAGGTTCTTGACCTGAAGCTGTTTGACCTCACTAGGTACCATCCCAACAGATACAGTATGTCTGGATGTAACCCCTCCCTCAAATATCTCCACACTAAATGCCATATTAAGCAAAATATAAGGAATGGATAAAAATTAAACAAGACAGATTTAAACCACAGAGTACGTATTCTGCAATCTTTCACTTCTGTGCTGCTGATCTCATGGTGCCTGTTGTTTTTTCTTCTACATGAAAGTCTTTTACGCAAAAATTTCAAACCTTTTTCTTACAAACACACAGACAAGTATGCTACTGTACCGTTCCCCTGAATTAGTATACACGCACCTTCTGGCATCCCGAATGATCAGTAACCATCTTCCACAACTGTTGGTCCTGTTCCCATCAAGGTACCCAGGAACATCTGGTCCCTTACACAAACACACCCAGCACTCTTATCTGTCTACCAGTTCAGCACCCTGCCATGTTCTTTCATAGTTTGCGATCCTGTGCTCACTGACCTGGACAGACCTAAGCATGGGTGCTGCTCTTAAAAATACTCAACCCTTTAACCTGCTGAGATTGCTGGCCACAGTGTGGGTCAGGAACATATCCCGGACAAATCCCCAAATGTAGTCACCGTGGACAAAGTCACCGGAGAGACACTGAAGCTGGTAATATAGAAGTCTTTGTTCAGCACTACAGGCAGGGATTCTCATGGAAACACTCTCAGTAAAGACCCACAAAGCTAAAAAAAAATCACTTTTTTATATCCTTAAGATCAAAGGTAACAACAGGTGATTCAACACAATTTCAATAGTTACAATGACATTGTTTACTTTGATACATTGCGTTCATTGATAAGACACCTCTGAATGTGCAAACACCTTTGGGAGAAACTAAATATCACAAATATTACACAACCTTTTGATGACAGAGAGCCAGACATCCATCTCTGAGTACACAAATATGATAAGTATACAGAAAGTATTGATTGTCTATACCTGCGTCCATGTTTGATATATACTAAGTGACAACATCTGTCTGGTCTGCCAGCTTGAACTCAAGTCATAATGGTGCAAATAACTTAGCCATTTTGCCTGGTTTGATGCATGCCAATTAACACAATCCCATTGTCTTAACATTTGGCTCTTGCATTTGCAATCTCTCAGTATGCGGAGCAGCCTGTACTTTTAAGTTAAAGTTACTGCTTGCAATTTACAAAAAAAGAACTGAAGGCTACTTGTAAGCTTCCTGAACTTCTATACATCTACGGAAATGAAGTCTGGTTCTTGTTCACATAACCCCAGAATGCTCCCTAACAGTAATCAATTAAGAGGTACTGGGGATCAAATACTTGTGATAAGTAATTAATTTCTTAAATAAATCCTGTAATTCACCAAACCCCTTGTTACCGATCGCCCCCATAGAAAGTCCCAGCAGATCCAGGAGGGTGATATTGCCCACTTTGGAAACCACTGCTCTAAGCTATTCCTATCCATGTACCTGTCCTTTAAATGTTGTAATTATCCCTACCTCTACAGCTTTCTCTGGCAACTCATTCCAGATACCACCCACCTTCTCTGTGAAAAAAATTGTCCTTCAGCTTCCTTTGACATTTTTTCCCCTCTCAGCTTAAACCTACATCCTCTAATTTTAGACCCCCTTATTCTGGGTTGAAGTCTGTAATCACTCTCTTTTTCTTTGCCAATCATGATTTTATACATTTCTATAAGGTCATCCATCAGCCTTCATTCTAGGAAATTAAGTTCCAGCCTACCCAGCCTCTCGTTATTTCTCAAGCCCTCCAAATAGACTTCCAAATAAAAGAGCAAAGATGTAATCTTACCTGCTTCTTATGCTCACTTCAGAAGGTTATTTGCAACTGTGATAGCACCTCTTCCCACTGACTAGGATTACCGAACTGAGTAAGATTGTGCTCAGGCTTTTTCCAGCTGTACAAGATCTGTGAGTAACATTACAATTGCTCAAAAACACTCTTCCTTTTCGGAGTACATTTCTTAACAAATATCACCCAATTTAACCTATCTCCGTGTTTCTCTTGAATAATACTGAAATTTCCTACCAGTGGTTAAGAAAATGTCATAGTTTTGAATTTCAGACAGGCAATACAATGTCCAGTGTTGAAAGAGCCAACATTCCCTCATTATAAAGTCAGTTGGTCACACAGTGTCCACAAATGTTTTGGACCCATGGTACAATGCCGATTAAAATGGGGAGAAAATGCTTGGAGACATGAAAATCGAGCTAAGAATTTGTGAAAGATCAGACCATATTCTAACATATTCTACCAAATTCTATCAATAAGCTCTTTGGGAGGATCTGATCTGGGCAAAAGCACACTTCAAACCGGGAGTTATAAAATGGTAGGCCAAAAAAATAGTTTGAATGAATTAGAGAATCAGAACTGCAATAATCTTGAATTTCCTGGGAAGTTATCTCGTAAAGAGAGATTTGAAAAGCCTTCATTAAACCTATGACATTTGTTTAACTAGCCCCAGCCCTCAACCAATAAACGATAGTGTGCTGAGTTTCATCAAAGCAGGTATTTCAATAATAACATATGAAACAGAGCAAGAGTAGGACAATTGATCTATTCAGTAAGCTCATGGCTGAACCTATCTTGGTCTTTTCACCACCTCCCTGATCTCTCTACATATCCCTTCATTTCCTTATACCTTAAATATTTATCAATATATTCAAAGAATCTGGCTCCATAACTCTCTGGGGTGCAGAATGTCAAGGATTCAAGAGAAGATATTCCTTCTCATCTCCACCTTAAAAGGGCAATGCCTAAATTCTGAGACCATGCCTGTAGTTCCAGATATTCCCAGATGGGGGCAGCATCCAACCTGTCAATTCTCCTCAGAATCCTGTGTTTTGTACTCCAGTGAGTTTTAGCCTAACCTGCTCAACCTTCCATCTGATGAATCGACCCACTGAACTTTGTCTGCACTACCTCCAATGCAAGCACATTCTTCCTTAAACAGAGAGGCAAAGATGTAATGAAAATCAGAATCAGGTATATTATAACTGACATATACCATGAAATCTCCTGTTTTGTTGTAGCAGTACGGGGCATATTATACCTATATATAGGGCAGGATCATATTGGATCTGGCTAGGTGCCTAACTATGCATGCAAACCATCCAGCGACAAGATGGGAGGTCAAATGCACCAACATCCAACCGAAAGCAAACATTTACAGGGCTGGGTTGGTGGAGGGGTGAGTGGGACTAGTTGGATTTCTCTTATATAGAGAAGTATGTACTCAAAAGAAAAAAATTATGTCTGTCTATGACCCCACTATTGAATGATTCTGAAATTACACAAAGGCAGGTGGCAGTAGGATCAATACAGATGGAAGCGTTCATTTAAAAAGAAATATTAACAGGATGAGTGAATATACAAAGCTGTGGCAAATAGATTTGAATGCAGGTTTACACAATATTGCACACTCTTGAGCTTTTGAGAGCTAACAGAATATTTTTAAAATAGAAATACTTGAAGCAATAAAAGCGAATGACAGTGAAAGTCCAAAGAGACTTAGGAGTCCATGATTAACGGTTACTGAAATATCATGAACATATACAAAAAATAATCAGAAAACTTAATGGTGGCACAGAAGATGTTCATCAAGATGTTGCCCAGATTACAGAGGATTAAGTATAAGGAGAGGTTGAACAAACTTGACTTGTTTTCACTGGAGCTTCAGGATCTAGAGAGACTCCTGAGAAATACATATAAGTCAGATTGCATAGATGGACAGAGTCCTTTTTCCCAGAGTGGGAATGTCAGAAAATAGTGGGGATTGAAATTGTTTTATTATTGTTGCATGTATCAAGATATAGTGAAACTTTTGCCTTGCATACTATTCATGCAGATCAAATCATTACACAGTGCACAGAACAAGGAAAAGCAATAAGAAAATGGAAACTAAAGAGTAACAGCTACAGAGAAAGTGCAGTGCAGGTAGACAATAAGGTGCAAAACCGTAAAAAGGTAGACTGTGAGGTCCAGAGTCCAATCTATACAAGTGAACCTTTCAATAGCAGGGAGGTGAGAAGGGGGAAGTTTAAAGGATTTACATCTCGAGTTCTTTTACACGGCGACTGGTAGGTACATGGATCACACACGGTCAAAAGAGGTGCTGTCATTTAGACAGAAACATAAACAGGCAGGGACTGGAGGTAGACCAGTTTAGTTCAATTTGGTCAGCTCTGTCACGGTTGGTCTATTTCCCTGTTTCCATTCTATTTCTTGAGATCATGTGGAGCTAAGATTGAGGTGCTCTATCCACCAACGTAGACCTTTGGTGTGATCTTTTTTAAAGCCCTTAACTCCGAGTGGAGCCATCAGAACGCCGTTGTGATGATGTTTTTTTTAGCAGGCTTTCTTATTTTTACGAGGCTGAGTTGCTAGCTCAACGCTCAACCCAGCCCGCATGGAAAGCGTGCAAGGGAGCTGGCTGGATTCGAACTCAGGAGCCTTCGCTCCGAAGTCCGGCGCTGATGCCACTACACCACCAGCTGGTTTTGCAAATGCTTAACTCAGCCTGTGTTTGCTGATTAGCACGTTTGCAATCCTGCATTGAAGCTTTTTTACAAGGCTGCCACTCATCATGTTGAGGTACGTCTTGTGCTTGCCCTTTCTGAACTTATCACTGAGCCAGGATTGATCCCCTGGATCCTCGATCATAATGGTAGAGCGAGGGATGAGCAAGTTTGTGCTGGTGTAAATCAGAATCAAGTTTATTTTCACTGGTATACGTCGTGAAATTTGTTGTTGTGTGGCAGCAGTATATTGCAATACATAATAATAAAAGTATAAATTACAAATATATATATAAAAGAAAATTTCATGAAATAAGTAGCGCAAAAAGAGAGGGAAAATTACTGAAGTAGTGTTCATTGGTTCATTGTGCATTCAGAAATCTGATGGCAAAGGGGAAAAACTGTTCCTGAAACATTAAGTGTGTGTCTTTTGGCTCCTGTACTTCCCCCCTGATGACATGTTCTGAGGTGATTGGGGTCTTTAATCACCATTGCTGCTTTTTAATCACCATTGCAACTCAAAAATGCTGCTTTTTTGAGGCATCACCTTTTGAAAGTGTTCTGGGTACTGGGAAGGCCAGTGCCCATGATGGAGCTGGCAGAGTTTACAACTTGTTACAGCGTTTTTGGCCTTGTGCAGTGGCCCCTCCATGCCAGACAGTGGTGCAGCCAGTTAGAATGCCCTCCACGATACATCTGTAGAAATTTGCGAGTGTCTTTGGTGACATACCAATTCTCTTCAAACTCCAAATGGAATATAGCTGCTGTCAAGCCTTCTTTGTAATTGCTTCATTATATTGGGCCCAGGATAGATCTTCAGAGATGTTGACACCCAGGAACTTGTAGCTGCTCATCCTTTCCACTTCTGATCCCTTGGTGAGAACTGGTGTGTTTTCCCTCAATTTCACCTTCTGGAAGTCCACGATCAATTCCTTGGTCTTACTGAAATTGAATGTAAAGTTGTTACTGTGGCACCATTCAACCAACGGATTGATCTCATTCCTGTACATCTCCTCATCGCCAAAGCAAAAGAGCTGGTCATTGACTTAGGGTGGGGTGCTGCACAAGTTCCTGTGTATATCAATGGTGTCGAGGTTAAGAGGGTCAAGAGCTTCAAGCTCCTAGGAGTGAACATCAGAAATAGCCTGTCCCTTTCCAATCATGTAGACATCGTGGCCTAGAAAGCCACCAATTCCTCTACTTCCTCAGGAGGTCAAAGAAATTTGGCATTTCGCCTTTGACTCTTACCAATGTTTATTGATGTACCACAGAGAAAGTAAGGAGGCATGGGATCCAAGGTGACATTGCTTTGTGGATCCAGAACTGGCTTGCCCATAGAAGGCAAAGAATGGTTGTAGACGGGTCATATTCTCCATGGAAGTCAGTCACCAGTGGAGTGCCTCAGGGATCTGTTCTGGGACCCTTACTCTTTGCGATTTTTATAAATGACCTGGATGAGGAAGTAGAGGGATGGGTTAGTAAATTTGCTGATGACACAAAGGTTGGGTGTGTTGTGGATAGTGTGGAGGGCTGTCAGAGGTTACAGCGGGACATTGATAGGATGCAAAACTGAGCTGAAAAGTGGCAGATGGAGTTCAACCCAGATAAGTGTGAGGTGGTTCATTTTGGTAGGTCAAACATAATGGCAGAATACAGTATTAATGGTAAGACTCTTGACAGTGTGGAGGATCAGAGGGATCTTGGGGTCTGAGTCCATAGGATGCTCAAGGCAGCTGCGCAGGTTGACTCTGTGGTTAAGAAGGCATACGGTGTATTGGCCTTCATCAATTGTGGAATTGAATTTAGGAGCCGAGAGGTAATGCTGCAGCTATATAGGACCCTGGTCAGACCCCACTTGGAGTACTGTGCTCAGTTCTGGTCGCCTCACTACAGGAAAGATGTGGAAGCCATAGAAAGGGTGCAGAAGAGATTTACAAGGATGTTGCCTGGATTGGGGAACATGCCTTATGAGAATAGGTTGAGTGAACTCGGCCTTTTCTCCTTGGAGTGATGGAGGATGAGACGTAACCTGATAGAGGTGTATAAGATGAGGAGAGGCATTGATCTTGTGGATAGTCAGAGGCTTTTTCCCATGGGGCTGAAATGGTTGCTACAAAAGGACACTGGTCTAAGGTGCTGGGGAATAGAGGAGGTACTCCTCTAGGTACAAAGGAGATGTCAGGGGTAAGTCTTTTACTCAGAGAGTGGTGAGTGCATGGAATGGGCTGCCGGCAACAGCGTTGGAGTCGGATACGATAGGGTCTTTTAAGAGACTTTTGGATAGGTACATAGAGCTTAGAAAAACAGAGGGCTATGGGTAAGCCTAGTAATTTCTAAGGTAGGGACATGTTTGGCACAGCCTTGTGGGTCGAAGGCCCTGTACTGTGCTGTAGGTTTTCTCTGTTTCTAAAGAAAGCATTCTGTCTAGATACATAACAACAACTGCTCTGCATGTCACCTCAAGAAGCTGCAGAATCAGCACATCACAGAAACAAGCCTACGGTACTTTCTACGGACTCTGCCTACACTTCTCACTGCCTCAGTAAGGCAGCCCCACCCACCCCAGATATTCTCTCTTCTTAAACACAAGAGATCTTGCAGATGCTGGAAATCCACAGCAACAAACGTAAAATGATGGAGAATCTCAGCAGGCCAGGCAGCATCTATGGAAAGGAATAAACAGTCAATGTTTCAGTCTGAGACCCTACTTCATGACTTCTCCCTTCCCTTTTTTCATCAGGACGGAAAGAATCACCAAAGTCAAGTACAATTTCTATTTCACTATATAAGACTTTTAAATAGTTCCCTAGTATGAGGATTGGACATTTGACCTCACAGTAGGCCTCATTATGATCTTGTTCACCGGACCAGCACTTTCTCCATAGACATTACACTCTTTTCCCCAGGGTTACTGTTTTACCTTGCTGTATCTCAATGAGCTGATCTGTATGAAGAGTATGCAAGACAAGCTTTGCACTGGTGCATGTAACAAATTAATTCCCGTTCCATTCGTAATTCCACACATGCATGATGGAAAATTTCTCACATGAAGAGAGGATTTAGTCCCCAAAAGGAAAGCACCAATATTGAAGGGAATGCCGCGTAGATTTCCAAAAACGCTAACTTCACAAGGGCAAAGTTACAGAGAATGAAAAACAAAGCTGTATTACCTTGAACATAACAAGTTAATTCTGAAGGTTGAGGGGAAATCTCATTGAAACCTGTTGGATACAGAAAGGCCTGGATAGAGGGAAACATGGAGAGAATGTTTCTATTAGTAGGAGAGTCTAAGATTCAAGAGGACAGACTCTGAATAAAGGATGTCCCATTAAAACTGAGATGAGGAGGAGTTTCTTCAGCCAGAATATGGTGAATCTATGGAATTATTTGCCACAGAGTGCTGCAGAGACCAAATCATTTGTTTTTTTTAAGGGAGAGATTCATGGGTTCTAGATTGGTAAGGAGGTCAATGTCACTGGGTTCAGATAGGGCCCAAGTGCGGAGTGAGAGACACTGAAGCTGGTCGATATTTCACAGACTTTAATGCTAACAATGTTAAAGGGAAAAAGAAAACAATTAGTGCTAGGCAGAAGCGGGGCCATTGACTAAAACACTCATGGAAAATGAAGCCTACACTGCAGCTGGAAAAGCACGACTAAGAATAAACGAATACCACTAGTCTTCAACATCAGTTGTCCCGACAGTCTAATTTCTCAGGCAAGGTGGAATGCAGATAACGAAGTGTAACTGTGTCCAAGCTTCGACAATTACTAATTACGGAATGAATGGAGTTAAGTACAATCACAGTGAAGTAATAATTAGATAACACTTGCATATTTATGAGCTCAATTGCTGAATCTGCTGCACTGCCGTATCCATGGTTGTGACAGGGTCCCCTCTCTCGGCACAGCCCCTGATCCACCACAGACCTGTGGCTGCTGGAAGTCCCGAATGAGGTACCTGTCCAAGATGTCCTTCAGTGATGCTGGTAAATAAGTGCCATGGTGTGCACTGCCAATGTCGGAGTCAAAGATTTCCATGTAGAGACAGAAACAAGAGCTTATGCAGAGGTAGCTCGACCAAGTGACACCGTGAAATGAATCATTCTCAAAATGAGAACCCTCCAATTGGAGCTAATCCAGCATCTGCTTCAAGCATATAGCTAACAGAATCTGAATTTCTCAAAATAAACTTAAACAGAAAGCACCAGGAAACCGCATTATAAAGCAAGTCGCTCAAGAGAAACACAAGGAGCTCTTAAACCATTAATAACTGTTGTTAAGCAACAATTAACCAGTTCAGGTGATCTAAAAACCTCAGTGCTCTCTGCACAGGCCTGAAGTCATTACAGGACACCCTTCCCTATAGTTGGCACCCGATGGCCCAAGAAGACCTGAAAACTGAAAATCCAGGGATGACTCGAGAGACCTGGGGAACCCGAGAGGGAGGCATGGGGAACTCGAGAAGCAGAGAGACTGAGACCTGGGAACACCAACAGACTGAGAGACCAGGGAAACTCGAGTGAGATCAAAAAAGCTCACGCGGGGCCGAGGGGGAGGCTTGGGAGCCCTCGGGATGGAGAGGACACTGAATAAGCCCTGGAAATGATCAGAAAAAGAAAACACTGGCAGCATAGAGAAAAGTCATTGGGAAACCTTGAAATCATGAAATTTGAAATGTAGAGAAGGAACCTTTCTAATACTTGCTCACTGTTTTATTTTCCACAATGTTTCCAGAGGCAATTAGGATATATGCTCAATTTTACAGATCAAGGCAGCATAGACAGGTTTCTGTCATCGCTAAGCTGGCTGGTTCTCTGTAGATCTGTTTAATTTGCTGCTGAAAGTTCAATTTTCCCAGTCTGTACTATGACTTTCATCAAGAGGCTAAAAATACTCTTGATAGGGTTACTTTACTTGTGTGCTTGTACACTCCAGCCAGGGGTCAGCTTTTGGAGTAGGGCTCTTCCAGAATTTACACTATTGACTTGAATGATGACACCAAAACTGGTGCTAGAGGGGACAATAAAGATGGTTGTCTAAGGTTAAAACAGGTTATTGGTCAATGGGGAAAGTGGGCAAAGGAAGGGAAGATCGAATTTAACTCAGTCAAGTAAAACACTTTAGGAAGATTTTAACTTACTCTTACTTGAAGATATAGTGTGGAACAGGCTCTTCCGGCCCAATGAGCTGCAGTGCCCAGCAGTCCACCTATTCAACCCGAGCCTGACCACAGGACAATTTACAATGACTAATTGACCTACTAACTGGTGCAGCTTCAGACTGTGGGAGGAAATTGGAGCACCTGGAAGAAACACACACAGTCATGGGGAGAACGTGCAAACTCGTTACAGACAGTGTAGAAATTGGACTCCAGGCTCCGATTCCCTGTGTCATGCTGACCGCTATGCTTCTGTGGTGCCCCAAGTTAAATATGATCACAGTAATTACAGGACTGCCAGAGGAAGTGGTAGATGCAGGTACAATTACAATGCTTAAAAAAAACCTTTGGACGTGCATAAAATTAGGAAATGCTTAGAGTTAGGCATCAACCACAATCACCGGCCTAGCACTTGATTGGCATAGATGCACTGAGCTGAAGAGCCTGATTCCATACTGGTGTAAGGGGTTTCTTCTTTTATGTTACTGCCTAGGCTAATAAAATGGTTTATTTATTTCCAGCATCTGCAGATTCACTCGTGTTGCCAATAAAATGGTTTCTTTGTTATGTTAACTGCTGAGAAAGTGCTTCTCTCTTGCAGCTTGTTTGGGTTATAATTATTGATAATGAGAATTGTATTCATTTGCTAACCAATTGGGATAGACGTCATTCTTTCTTGTGGGTCCGTGAGCTATTGTTTTCGCAGGCTTTGGTGGAGAAGGCACGATGGAGATGGAGAGAGGAGACGCGATGCTGTAAGCTGGGCGATGGAACGGACGCTGGCCGGGAGACCGAGGCCCAGGTTCTTCGGCGAGGAGAGGAGACGAGGACAGATTCGTGTGGAGCGTCTAGTCGACCACCGTTGTTGGTCCCAGGCGGCGGGTCAAGGAGGTCGGAGGGGATCGAATGGTGGAAAGAAGACTCCGTTAATTGAGCTCCAACGGTTGTGCACGTAGTGGTTGAACTTTGATAAGTTTGGCACCTTTAATTTTTTTCCTTTTATATTGTATCTCTATTAATTACATAGCTCCAGTATGATCTATAAGGTGTAATCACCTACCTCACATATGGTGTACTGTCTGTTACTTGGCGGGGTGGAGACGTCTACACAAGCTGTTTACCCAGTTTGGCGGGGCCGAAGGCTGCTCCCCCTAGGTGGAAGCGAGCTGAGTGAGCCTGAGGCTTACCGGGGGGCAACACTGTATAACTCAATGAAACTATCAGCCTAAACCTCTCAGGAGTGAAATGAGGAAACCCTTTGAGACACAGAGTATGGTAGGAATTTATGTTTCTCAACCACGACTGTCAACTAATGCCAAACCGACTGTTAACCTTAAATCCAAAGCTGATAAACTTCTTTTGAAAACTGAAGAGATTTAGAGATCTTAGGTCCAATCAAGTTTTAGGCAGAACAGCCCCGATCTCCTTGAAAAGCAGAACGAGCGCAAGTGAGTATATGGCTTTCTCCTGTTCTTCCATTCCCCACAGGAAATGTGGGATTACTCAGCTAAAATAGTCCCAGTGTTTCGGTACAAAGCCAAAGCCTTTCTTCGTCTAGTAATTATTTATTTTTCCTCCTGCCAACAGTCCCCCACACATATAATTCCTATAAGAGAAAAAAACTGAAACCAAGCTCTATAGCTTCAGAGTGAACTAAAGTCCTGCCTGAAATCTAGCTCTCTGGTGCTGTCTAGGTTTTGAACATACACTCACTCCATGAAGCTGCAAGAGCTCCTGTGTAACAACACTCCATTGATTGTAAAACCACTTCAGTGAATCCCAGGACAGAATCCAAAGGCAAACCAAGAAAGGAAAATGTATGCTTGAAACTCGGTAGGCTTGGGATTTTTCTGTAAAGAATCTGTTTGGCTCCTGTATTGTAATGTTCCTGTAACTTAAGGCTACATCTTTTCACCAAAACTGAAATTCAATAGGAGCCTGGATCAGTGCGTAACAGGGTCAGATCCCATCTGCTTTTTTTTCTCTGGGCTGCTGATGAAAATTGATTGAAAACATTAGTACTTCTGATGGCCAACGCCTCCATATCATTATGAGACACAGATGTGGGAAAGAAGAACAGACTTCTGTTCTGAGCAATAGATTGTTGGAATCCAGGCTTACGCTCTGAGATGCCTGGACAGCAAACTTTTACATGCACATGCAACTACAAGCTATAGTGGGGAGCACTTGTGTAAGAGAGTGGTGTGGGAGGAGTGTGTATGAATTTGTAGGAAAGTGGCATCAGTGTTAGGGAAGGAGGGAATTGTTTCAAAGGGGTGGGCTCCACTTGGACCATGCTGGGACCAGGTTCCTGGAAAACCACATAATCAGTATAACCAGGGCTTTAAACTAAATAGTGGGTTGTGGTGAATGGGGGATGGGTTCAACACCATACCAAGCCACTGAACCTGCTTGACCAGCCTCCCATGCGGGACCTCGTCAACATCCACTGCCTTGCCTTCATGAACTAGTAACTTCCTTGAAGAGCTCTATAATAATGTTTAGACCCCATGACTTACCACATACGAAGACATATTGACTATCCCTAATCAATTACCATCTACCCAAATATTTTATATCTGGTCCCTTCGAATATTTCCAGTACCTACTGATATCAGGCTTCACCGGCTTATAATTTCCTGGTTTATTCTTAGAGGCTTTCTTAAACAATGGAACAACATTAGCTATCCTCCAATCCTCCAGCACCTCACCTGTGGTTAAGGATAATTTAAATATCTTTGCTAGGGCTCCTGCAATTTCTACACTTGCATCCCATCGGGTCCCAGGGAACACCTTGTCAGGCCCTGGGGATTTGTACACCCTAATTTGCCTCAAGGCAGCAAACATCTCCTCCTCTGCAATCTGTACACAATCCAAGACCTTGCTGCTGAATTGCTTCACATCTATAAATACTGCATCTGTCCCCCAAGTAAATCCAGAGGCATTTAAGATCTCTCGCATCTCTTCCAGCTCCACGCAGATTACCACTCTAGTCTTCTAGGGCCAACCAATGTTGTCCCTTGTTATCGTTCTGCTCTTAATGTATCTGTAGAAGCCTTTAAGATTCTCCTTCATCTTGTCTGCTAGAGCAACCTCATGCCTTATGGTTTCCTTAATTGTTCCTTTGCATTCTTATATTCCTCAACTGCCTCATTTGTCCCTACCTGCCTATACCAGCTATGCACCTTTCTTTTTTCTTGACCAGGGCCGCAATATATCTCAAGATCCAAGGTTTCCTGAACCAGTTGTCCATGCCTCTTATTCTGGCAGGAATATACAAACACTGTACTCTCAAAATTTCACTTTTGGAGGGCTCCCACTTACCAAGTACACCTTTGCCAGAAAACAACCTGCCCCAATCCACGCTTACCAGATCCTTTCTGATACCATCAAAATTGGCCTTTCTCCAATTTAGAATCTTATCTTGGTGTCTCTTCAGTGGCTACAGCATCTCCCGTCTGTCTCCCTCATTATTAAGTCTCCCACACTCTCCTTCTCGGGTGATCCTGGGTATCTGCCGATCTGGCTCCAGTTCCTTGACCTGGTCTGCTAGAGGTTACACCTCCAAGCACTTCTCATAGATGTAGTCATTAGGGAAGGTGTGAGTTTCCCTGCTGTGCTGTCTTTACGACAGTTATTTAGTTTATAATATTTTTGCTTAGTAATTCATTCGATAGTATTTTCTAGTTAGAATTAGAAGTGTTTAAAGTATATTCATTGCATGTAAAATATATCGGCATGCGATGACGTCACATCCGGTTTCGCCGCGTCTTGTGGGAAAGTACTGGTTTGAAATTAGCGCGAGGGTGGGGGCTTACCACGAGGCACACCTGAGCAGAAATTGTTTTGCAGGCATGAGAAATCACAGTGAGAGCAACGCTGTAAGTTAATAGATAATCGATATATTGAACTAAGATGTTAATGCCGATCCTGTTAGAGGTAACGACGGTCGATAATGTTTATGCTTTCGTTAGTTAAAGAGTTGCGGATAGTTTGCATGGAAGTGTATTTAAAGTAGTCAATGGAGCAGGTAAACTCTCCCTGTATACTGCACCTTAGTGTAATGTGGTTATAGTCACCTTTACAAGTATTTACAATTGAAATGTGATATTAAGGAAGGAACAAATACTGTATCAATCTTGTATTGTTTTATCAACAGTTTTCACCATATGTTAATGTGAAGAGTGAACAGTAAATGGTTAATCTTACTGCGATCTGGTTCTTATTGACTGTGGTTTATCTCGATGTTTAATTCGGCATTTCGTTACACGTGAAGGAGAACGTTACACCTGCCTTTCCACATCTTGTAGCCCATCTTACTTCATAAATTCCATAATACAACATCACCTTGGGCAGAGAAGAGTCAATGTCCCAAACCATCCAGCTTATCTTCTTAAACAAAGACCATCGTCTCTTCTATTCATACTCAAGGTCAGCAGACTGACCCTGAAATGTACCAGGTCACCATCACCACTTGGTCCATGTCAGTCCCAGATGTCAGCTGTTTGAATATGTAGATGCAAGTCTGAGATTGGCTGAGCTAACGTTTGACCCAACGTCTATACAGATTTGTCAATTATCATGAATGACTCCATCCTTGACCAGGAGAATTCCTACTTTCAAGGTGTTGACCCAAAATGCCAACTGTCCGTTTCCTTCCATAGATTCTACCTGACCTGTTGGGTTCTTCCGGTGCATTTGTGTGTTGCTCCAGATTCCTAGCATCGGCACTCTCTTGTGTCCCCATCGTTCCATCCCACCCTGTTCTATGTTGGCTTCACTCAGCTGACATCTTTGAATGAGCAGGCCAAGTCCCTGCTCTAGAGATCATATCTGAGTCCCTCTAATCCATCACAGATTTTCCTTTACTGAAGAATTAGATCACCTTCTTTCTCAGCCATTAATTGTGGGAACTTAAAACCATTTATTTCATAATTTCATGAGCTAGTTTGTGTCTGATCATTCTCCTTTCTACAGTTGAGAACATACTAATACTCAGCAGAGATCATCTAGGAAAATTGGTTAAAGGATAATGTGGCTCATAAAATTATGGTGAGAAAAATTCTCAACTCCTCAAGTGCAGAAAAATGTCCTTGTACCTCGCTGTTCTCCAGTCTGCTTACCGTCACAGTAGGGTTCAATGTGGATACCATTTCATTGGCTCCTCACTCAGCTCTGACACATCCAGACAGTGAAGATATATATATCAAGATGCAGTTCATTGACTACAGCTCAGCATTCAGTACTATCATCCTCTCAAAACTAATAACTAAGCTCCCATATCTAGGCCTTGATACCTCCTTGGGCAAATGAATCCTCAACATTTTCACTTGCAGACCCTTGTTGGATTAGCAACAGCATCTCCTCCACAATCTCTATCTGCAGATTCTATCCATAATTGAATTAAGGAAAGACCACACCAACTTGGGTGTTCAACCAGTGTTAATTTGCTTTCAATCAACTATTGAAGTGCATGTGGCATGCAGATGATGGATGGATCTCCAATCGTGTACAGTTGTCTCAGCCAGTCATGGCCCCACAATGCTGGTCCTCTTGTTTTGTCACATACAAACCCAATGCCATTTGTTGGTTGTTAAATTTCACTGGTACGATTGTCATTCCCACAGGAGTCATCTTGTCTCCAGTATAAGTATAAGTTCTTAGTTGGATATCTGCAGCCTTCAGTATCTTCGAAATGCCATCCAAACTCATTTTGTAGAATAACTGAAACAGCCAGGTCAGTGTCCAACTCCACTTAAATTAATTTGCCAACAACTTCTGGTGTAAGCCATATTGCTTGTCTCTCGTTAGTTTTCACATTGTAAATCTCAAGGCTACTCTGACCTATGTCACTCTCATAATTATCAGATTCCTCCTCAATACCTCAATGTTCTCTTTAAATCTGCAACTTAATGTTTTTATCTTCTTTTTCCCTGCGTAGTCCATTTATTTGTGTTTGCTTGACATGCTCTTTGTACGTGTCCTACTTTGTTGCATTTCTGCAGGTTTTGCCTTTAAACCTCTCTCCCCTTACGAAGGAAAACTGTGCTACACTTCAGTAGGTAGGTAGTCATCTTCGGTTCATTTTAAAACTTAGTCATCACCACCGTTATGTTATGTAACTCCAGAAACTAATAATAAAGAAAGGACATAATGACACATGTATATATTTTTTACATATAATCTATAATGAAATATGTGAACAAACAAAGAATGCTCAATCAAACAATATATTTACAATATTACTGAAATTATAAATAAACCTCACAGGACCTATACGCCCCATACCATCAGGTTTAGGAACAGTTTTTACCTTTCAACCATTAGATTCCTGAACGAGCACGGATAACTTCACTCACCTCAGCTCTGAACACATTCCACAACCTTTAGACTCATTTTCAAGGACTCTGCAACTCATATTCTTGCTATTATTTATTTGATCGTTGTTATTATTTTTTTAACTTTTGCATTGATTATCTTCTTTTGCACTTTGGTTGTTTGCCAGTCTTTCTGTGTAGATTTTCATTGATTCTATTGTATTTCTTTACACTGAAAGAAAATGAATCTCAGGGACATATTTGTACTTTGATAATAAACTTATTTTGAACTTTGAACTTGATGTTTCCTATGTGGACATAGGACATAGAGCCGTACAGCACAGATTTGGCCCTCGGTGTTGGGCCGAACTAATTAAACTGATGACTCCTAATTAATCAAAGTCCTCTTAGCCATGAATTGACCATTCCCACTACCTCCTCTGCATATTCATGTGCCCATCTAAGAGTCTTTTAAATGCTTTTGTGTATCTGCCTCCACCACCAACCTGGACAGTGAATTGGAGGTCCCCACTATGCTATGTGTAAAAAATTCTCTTGCACATCTCATTTGTATTTTCTCCCTCTTATGTTAAGTACGTGCCCTCGCCTACTAGATGTTTCAATCCTGGGAAAAAATTAAGTATCTTTTATAAACTTTTATCAAATCTCCTTTGGCCTTCGCTGCTCTAGAGAAAACAGCCCCAGTCCTGCTGAAGGGTTTTGGCCCAAAACGTCGACTGTACTTCTTTTCATTGATGCTGCCTGGCCTGCTGAGTTCCTCCCGCATTTTGATTCTGTTGTCCTGCTTGTCCAATGTCCCCTCATAAAAAACTGCTCCAAACCAGGCAACATTCTGGTAAGCTGTCTCTGCACATTCCCTAAAGCTTCTACATCTTTCTTATGAGGTGACTACAACTGAGTGCAATTATATAAGTGTGACCTAATCAGAAATGTATAAATCTGTAACATCATTTCCTGGCTCTTGAACATGTGGAAAAGCCCAAACAGTACTCAGAGAAGCCACAAGGGGGCAAATGTTCTCCATACCAAAGAGAGAACAGCTGCGCAAGATAACAAAGCAATCAGTATTCACAACAGATATAATAAGATTTATTGTTGAATCATATTTACTTTAGGGCTTCTTTATTAATTATTGTCTGTTACAGATATTTAGAGAGGGTCAGTTAAGTCTGGAAGTTTTGTTGATTTCTGCCCAATGCCAAGATCTAGACACAACAATGTACAGAAATCAACACCACTCATCCGGTCCTTATTTCCTATTATAGTGGAACATTGTTAAGTGTACAAACCACACATGATAACATCTGTATCACTGAACTCAAGAATCAATAGCAAAGATTGCTGACACAAATTCTCTGGACATAAATCCTATTTTTGAGCTGTTGAGGTTTTTCTTTAATCAACTTAATCACTTTGGACTGCAGAATAAATATTAAGACATCGTTTTGAATAGGTTGGTGTTTTTTTTCATCCCAACAAGCAGCAAGTACATGCCCTTGAGCATAGGAAAGGTCCCATGGATCTCAGTGGAGAAATAACTTTCCAAGTACTTTTATCTATTTATTTATTTAAGTGAGATACAAGATGCAATAGGCCCCTCTGGCCTTTTGAGCTGCACTGCCAGTTTAATCCTGGCCTAATCATGGGACAATTTACAATGGCCAATTAACCTACCACCCAGTAAGTCTTTGAACTGTGGGAGAAAGCTGAGCACCTGGAGGAAAGCCATGTGGTTAGGGGGAGAACATACAAACTCCTTACAGGCATTGGCAGGAATAACAAGTGACATGAAAGTGTCTATAACGGCTTTCCTGATGAGAAAGTCGATGCGTGCGTTTTAATCCCAATGCCAAAAACCCCATTTAGCTGTCAGCTGAGCTGCATAGATTCCTAGAGTCATACAGCAAGAAAATTGGCCCTTCAGCCCAAATGGTTCATGCCAACCAGAATCAGGTTTATTAACACTGTCTTATAATTTGTTGTTTTGTGGCAACAGTATAACCCAAGGCCATAAAATTCTTAGAAATTATAAAATAGGTAGTGCAAAACAAAAGGAATAATGAAGTAGTGTTAATGGCACCATGGACCATTCAGAGAAATTGATGCGTGCATTTTAATCCCAATTGTGGACGCGAAGAGGGGGTTCCTAAAACATTGAGTATGGGTCTTCAGGCTCTTGTACCTCCTCAATAATGAGTTTCCTGTGTGATGGATGCCCCCTTCCTGAGACATCCCCTCCTGAAGAGGTCCTCAGTGGTGGGGAGGCCTCGCCCATGATGGAGTTGGCTGAGTCTACATGCTGCATACCAGCCTGTGATCCAGGATGCCCTTGGTGACATATCAGGCATCTGCTAGTTAGCCTTCTTAGTGATTTTTTTCAATGTATTGCGCCCAGGTTAGATCCTCGAAGACGTTGACACCCAGGAACTGGAAGCTGTTCATCTTTACAATCGCTGACCTATCAATGATGACTCCTGTATGTTCTCCTGACATCTCCTTCCTGAAGTCCACTATCAATTCCTTCGTCCTGCTGATATTGAATACAAAGGTGTTGTTGCAATTCCACGTAAAACGATTATCTATCTTGTTCTATTAAATCTCTCTTCTCTGATCTTAAACCTATGCCCTTTAGTTCTTGATTACCCAACTCCAGGAAAACGAGTTTCCAAATTTATCTTCTCTATGCCTCTCATAATTTTATACATCTATATGAAATCACTTCTCATTTTCCTCTGCTCCAGTCATTCTTAACCTCTCTCCATAACACAGTCTCTCAAGACCCAGTAACATTATTATGCACCTGTTTCAGTTGAATGATTCTAAATGTAGTACATGGTAACATATATGTACTTCGACAATAAAAGTACTTTGAACAAACATACAATATACAGTATCGTCCCTTGATGATGCCTGTGCCAAGCATAACGCCAATTTAAATTGATCCCATTTGCCTGCACATGGTAAAATATCCCTCCATTTCCTGCTTGTTCATGTTTAAATGCCCCTTAAATGTGGCTATCCTGGCAGCAAGTTCCAAGTACTTACCACTTACAGGATTAAAAAACTAGACTCAGAAATCTTTTTTAATCTTTTCCACTCTTACTTTAACACCGCACCATTTAAGATCATAAGACTATAAGACATAAGAGCAGAATTGGGCCATTTGGCCCATCCAGTCTGCTCCACCATTCAGTTATGGCTGATTCTTTTTTTCCTCCCCTCAGCCCCACTCCCCAGCCTTCTCCCCGTAACCTTTGATGCCATGACCAATCAAGAACCTATCAATTTCTGCCTTAAATACACCCAATGACCTGGCCTTCACAGTTGCTTGTGATAATAAATTCCAAAAATTCATCACCCTCTGGCTAAAGAAATTTCTCCACATCTTTGTTTTAAATAGATGCCCCTCTATTCTGAGGCTGTGCCCTCTTGTCTGAGACTCCCCCACCATGGGAAACATCCTTATCGCATCTACTCTGTCTAGGCCTTTCAACATTCAAAAGGTTTCAATGAGATCCCCCGCCATCCTTCTAAATTCCAGCGAGTACAGACCCAGAGCCGTCAAATGTTCCTCATATGATAACCCTTTCATTCCCAGAATCATCCTTGTGAACCTCCTCTGGATCGTCTCCAATGCCAGCACATCTTTCCTTAGATGAGCCCAAAACTGTTCTCGATACTCAAGGTGAGGCCTCAGCATCACATCCCAGTTCTTATATTCTTGACCTCTTGAAATGAATGCTGACATGGCATTTGCCTTCCTCACCACTGATTCAACCTGCAGGTTAACCTTTACAGTGTTCTGCACAAGGACTCCCAAGTCCCTTTGCATCTCAAATATTTGTCTTTTCTCTATTTAGAAAATAGACTGCACATTTATTTCTACTACCAATGTGCATGACCGTGCATTTTCCAACATTGCATTGCACTTGCCACTTTCTTGCCCATTCTCTTAATCTGTCTAAGACTTTCTTCAGCCTACCTAATTCTTCAACACTACCTGCCCCTCCACCAACCTTCATATCTTCTGCAAACTTGGCAACAAAGCCATCTATTCCATCATTTAAATCATTGATATACAGCATAAAAGGAAATAGTCCCAACACAGACCCCTGTGGAACACCACTAGTCACTGGCAGCCAACCAGAAAAGGATCCTTTTATACCCACTCACTGCCTCCTACCAATCAGCAAATGCTCTAACCATTCTAGTAACTTTCCTGTAATACCATGGGCTCTTAACTTGGTAAGCAGCCTCTTGTGTGGCACTTTGTCAAAAGCCTTCTGAAAATCTAAATATACAACATCCACTACATCCCCTTTATCTATTCTACTTGTAATATCCTCAAGGAATTCCACCAGGTTTGTAAGGCAAGATTTGCCCTTAAGGAAGCAATGCTGACTTTGTCCTGTCTTATCCTGTGTAACCAAGTACTCCATAGCCTCATACTTAACAATTGACTCCAACATCTTCCCAACCACTGAGGTCAGGCTAACTCATCTATAATTTCCTTTCTGCTGCCTTCCTCCTTTCTTAAAGAGTGGAGTGGCATTCACAATTTTCCACTCCTCCAGAACCATGCCAAAGTACAATGATTGTTGAAAGATCATTACAAGTGCTTCCATGATCTCTACCGTTACCTCTTTCAGAACCCTAGGTTGCAGTTTATCTGGTCTGGGTGACTTATGTAACCTCAGGTCTTTCAGCTTTTTGAGCACCTTCTGCCCTGTAATAGTAACTACACTCACTTCTCTTCCCTCATACCCTTCAACAACTGGCACATTGCTATTGTCTTCCACAATGAAGACTGATGCAAACTACTCATTTTGTTCAACTGCCATCTCCTTGTCCCCATTTACTACTTCTCTGGCTTCATTTTCCAATGGTCCTATATCCTCTCTCACTTTTCCTTTATATTTACATACTTGAAAAAACTTTTACTATCCACTTTGATATTGTTTGTTAGCTAGCTTTCATATTTCATCTTTTCCCTCCTAATGATTCTTTTAGTTGCTTTCTGTAGGGTTTTAAGAGCTTCCCAATCCTCTATATTCCTGCTAATTTTTGCTTTGTTGTATGTCCTCACTTTTGCTTTTACATTAGCTTTGACTTCCCTTGTCAGCCATGGTTGTACTATTTTGCCATTTGAGTATTTCTTCATTTTTGGAATACACCTATCCTGCCCCTTCCTCATTTTTCCCAGAAACTCATGCCATTGCTGCTCTACTGTCATCCCTGCCAGCATCTCCTTCCAATTTACTTTGGCCAGCTCCTCTCTGATTTCCATTACTTCACTGAAATACTGCTACATCAGACTTTACTTTCTCCTTATCAACTTTCAAGTTGAACTCTATCATATTGTGATAACTGCTCCTAAGAGTTCCTTTATATTAAGCTCCCTACTTGCCTCCGGTTCATTACATAAAACCCAATCGAGTATAGCTGATCCCCTGGTAGGCTCAATGACAAACTGCTCATTGTAGGCATTAAACAAACTCGAGATCCGTTATCAATCTGATTTTCCCAATCTACCTGCATGTTAAAATCTCCCACGACTATCAAAACATTGCCCTTTAGACTTGCCTTTTCTACTTCTCATTGCAATCTGTCGTCCACATGCCAGTTACTGTTTGGACGCCTGTGTATAACTGCCATCAGGGTCCTTTTACCCTTGCAGTTTCTTAACTCAATACACAAGGGTCCGATCCTATGTCACATCTTTCGAATGATTTGATGCCATTCTTTATCAGATGCCACCCCCTCTGCCTACCTTCCTATCCCTCCGATACAACGCGTAACCTTAGACATTCAGGTCCCAACTACAACCATCCTTCAGCCACGGTTCAGTGATGGCCACAACGTCATTCCCGACAATCTGTAATAGAACAACAAAATCTCTACTTTATTTCTTATACTCCAGGCATTGAGATATAACACTTTGAGTACTGCATTTGCTACCATTTTTAATTCTCCATCCCTAATGCACTGATTCTCAGCCTGCTGACTGCAATGATGTCTTATCATCTGCCTGCCCTTCCTGACAGTCTGACTGGACGCCATCTGTGCTTTTTCACTATCTGCCTATCCTGAGTCCCTTCACTCTGGTTCCCATTCCCCTACCAAATTAGCTTAAACCCTCCCCAACAGCTCTAACAAGCCTGCCCGTAAGAATATCAGTCCCCCTCAGGTTCAAGTCCAACCCATCCCTTTTGAACAGGTCATACCTCCCCCAGAAGAGATCCCAATGATCCAAGAACCTGAAGCCCTGCCCCCTGCACCAACTTCTCAGCCATGCATTATTCTGCGAAATCATCCTGTTTCTACCCTCACTGGCACATGACACAGGCTGCAATCTAGAAGTTACTACCCAGGTGGTCCTGTTTCTCAGCTTTCTACCTAGCACTCTAAATTCTCTCTTCAGGACCTCTTTGCTTTTCCTCCCTATGTCATATGTACCAAGACATCTGGCTGCTCTCCCTCCCTTTCCAAAATGTTGTGGACACGATCTGACCCTGTCCCTGACCTAGGAGGCAACATACCATTCAGATGTCACATTCAAGTCCACAGAATGTCCTGTCTGTTCCTCTGACTATTAGTCCCCTATCACTGCCGCTCCCCTCTTCTCTCCCTTTCCTTTCTGCACCAGGGACCCATGCTCAGTGCCAGTAGCCCGGTCTCCGTGGCATTCCCCTGGAAGACCATCCCCCACAACAGTATCCAAAGCGGTATACTTATTATTGAGGGGAATGGCTATGGGAGGGGGTGCTCTGTGCTAACTGCCTATTCACCTTCCCATTCCTTCTCCTGTCAGATACCCAGCTACCTGCTTCCTGCAATCTAGGGGTGACTATTTCCCTGTAACTGTGATCGATGATCTCCTCACTCTCCCGTACAAGCTGAAGGTTATCCAACTGCTGCTCCAAATCCCTAACGCGGTCTTCAAGAAGCTGCAGCCAGATGCACTTCAGGCAGATAGTGGTTCCCTGGGAGACTCAGGGTCTCCCAGAACCCCAACATCCAGAACACACATGACCATTGAAGCTACACTAAGTACCCCTGACGCAGTAAGAAAAAAAGGGAAGCTTAACAGAAACTTACCTGGTTAACTTACCCAGAGCCAATGCCTCTTCCGAGCCAAAACCTCCTTTGAGCCAAAGCCTGACGCTCCCTCTCTCAACTCTGGCCCACTCCCAACAATGGCCACTCTGCTTAATCCTTCTGTACTTTTACTTACTCATCTCCGTACTGCTCCCACCACTGATTGGGCTGCCGAATAGCATTTGACATATCCAGCCTGGGAATAAAAAAGAATCTATCCATGCCTTTCACAATTTTTTACACATTTATCAATTTGTCCTTCAGCTTCTGACACTCCGGAGAAAACAACACAAGTTTGTCCAATTTCTCCTTATAACTAATACTCTCTAATCCAGGTGATATCCTGGTGAATCTCTTTTACATCCTCTCCAAAGCCTCCACATCCTTTCTCCAATAAGGGGACCAGAAGTGCCCATCATACTCCAAACATGGCCTAACCAAATTTTTATATAGCTGCAATGTGACTTCCCAATTCCAATCTTCAATGCCCTGACTGATAAGAGCAAACATGAATTTTGCCTTCTTTACCAACCCATTTCTTTGTGTTGCCACTTTCAGGGAGCTAAGCAATGGCACCTCAAGATCCTTCCATATGTTGTTAAACAGAATCTGCAACAAAAGTACACCCAATTACACAATTCCCGTAACAGCTCAATTATTCTCTATTTGGCACCAGTGTGAAAATGAGTCTTATGGAAACAAGATGCTCCAGAACTACTCTCTGATTTTTTTTCAAATTCAAGTTTATTCTCATGAGAATACATGGTTGGTATAAATGCATGAAAATTAGATTTTTGTGGCAATAGCACAGTACATTACAAATATGGCAACATAAACTGTGTAAGCTTAAATTAACATAAATTATACCAAATTAACAATAATAAACGTAGCGGCATTAGTGCTGTTGAGGGATGTGTAGTCCAAAGTAGAATTAGGATTTTCGGGTTGGCTTAAGAACCGGACAGCAGTGGGAGAAATCGTTGTTAAACCTTAAGGTGATATAGAGTTAAATGCTGCAACAATCAGATAACACATTGCTGGCCTCAGCGTTCTTATGCTAGTAAGGGGTAAATTGGCCAGATCCCTGATTTTTATAATTAGTCACAGCCAGCCCCTTTAGGATACTGACTCAAGCATATCAGCTGTGAATATCGAAAAGATGGTCACAGATATAAGGAATGAATCCAACTCTGAGATACTTTTGCTGGTATTGGTATTTTTGCTGTAACTGAGGGGAACGTTCTCTGTTCTTCCCTGGGTCTCCCTTGATGAACACCGAATGACGTAGTGATTGTCCTCACCAATTGCTGTTTTTTTCAGTCTAATTTAGATTTATTGCACATTTTTCCGATTGGGATTCAGGTCAGTTTTCCATAATTAAACCATGTTATCCTGAACTATTTCACATTTCCCTATGATACCAAGGAAGATATTTAGTGCATAGAATATACAGTATGTCAGTTCTCAGCAATCCTATCAATCTCTCTCCCCTACATCTTTCTTTAATAGTTGCTAAAACATATTTAACAACAAAGATATATTTAGCACTTCAGAGCCCTTTTCCTCAATTTTAAAGAGCCAAATATAAAATCAGTGCAAACACACAGCATTTATTAAACTACAGATTCAAAGTGCTGTGAGGCTTCAATTATTAGCTTCTAATTCAATAGGTAATTTGGTTCATTATTGTCACATGTACTGATGTACAGTGAAAAACTTTGTTTTGCATGCCATCCGTCAAGGTCATTGCATCACATTGAGATAGTACTAGTGAAAAGCAAGAACAAAATACAGAACAAGAACAAGATATTACAGTTAGAGAAAGTACAATGGAGACAGTCAATAAGGTTCAAGGCCATGATAGCACAGATTGTGTGGCCAGCAGTCCATCTTATACAAGGGGGCTATTCAATAATATTATAACAGTGGGCTGGAAGCAGTTCCTGGGCCTGGCAGTGTGTGCTTTCAGGGTGTTGCATCCTCTGCCTGATGGGAGGAGGGAGAAGAGAGTGTGTCCTAGGTGGGAGGGGTACCTGATTATGTTGACTGCTTTATAAAGGCTGTTTGAAATATAGACAGAGTCCATGCAGGGGAGGGTGGCTTTCGTGACGTATTGTACTTTTACCACGACTCCTTGCAGTTCCCCGTGGTTTTGGCCAGAGCAGCCGTCATACAAAGATGTGATGAGTCTGTCCTAAACTGAGGTTAAGTGAACGGTTCTGAGGATCTATTTAGAAGTGGGAAATACAACTCAGGACTGTTCAATTTTAAATGGACAGTTTGGCTTTGGGTGGGCTGTCTACAAACTCTCAAATAAAAGCCAGGTATTGAAAAGCCTGTATACAAAATAAAGCTCAACTGGACCTTCTTTAACATAGAACATAGAACAGTACAGCACAGTATAGACCTTTCAGCCCACAACGTTGTGCCGACCCGTAAACCCTGCCTCCCATATAACCCCCCACCTTAAATTCCTCCATATACCTGTCTAGTAGTCTCTTAAATTTCAACAATGGATAAACAATGGTTATTGAAATTTTCAGGGAACTTGTATCTTCATTTAAAAAGAAATTCAAACCATTTATTCCACCTCAGTCCTCCATCCACTTGAGTAGTGGCCAACACCCTAGGTCGGGGGTCGGCAACCTGCGGCTCCCGAGCCATTTGTGGCTCTTTCACCTCTGTGCTGCGGCTCCCTGTGGCTTTGGGAAATAATTGGTCAGTATTTAATTAAAATGTATTTTATGTTAGTTTGTTAGCTTTTGAAATGTAATTCTAAATTTGAAGATTATGGTGATCTTGTACAATCTAAGTGTGGCGACACATTTCCTGGCACATCCGAAACGGCTCACAATTAGCCAGCATTCCGGCTAAGGGAGATAGCCTACGGGGGTTTGTGAGTACGCGTCTTTTGCAGCATCTGCGTCCATGGGGGCTGGGTTGAGGGAGGCTTAAAAGCAAGGCTGTTTAGTTTGAATAAAGCTATCTTTGACTGCAGTTTACTGACACCGCTACAACGTGTTTTTATCGCTGGCTGTCCAGACGGAAGGTGCTGAAACGCTTTGTCGCGTGTCTGGAAGAAGTGAAAACTTTCCTGGGCAGCAAAGGGCTCACCTTTCCTGAGCTGGAACAGCCAGAGTGGCTCGAAAAGCTACACTTCATGGTAGACATGACAGCGCACCTGAACACGCTGAACACAGCTCTTCAGGGGAAAGGACGCACAGCCCTGCACGTGTTGGAGGATATTTTGGCATTCGAGCGCAAGTTGACAGTGCTTGCCAGAGATTTACAGAAAGGCACTTTGTCTCACTTCCCCAATTTGAGAGAGTTCAAACAAGGTCACGACATGATAAATTCGGAGTATTTACATTCTGCAATCATCGCAATGCAAACATCGTTTGGGAAACGCTTCTGTGAGTTCAGAGAGGAAAAAAACACATTATCCTTCCCGGTCACTCCCTTAAGCATCGATCCTTCCCTACTGAATACGACTGCATTGGCAGGTGTGAGTCAACCTGATCTTGAGATGGAACTGGCCGACATAGCTGACAAAGACATATGGGTGTCCAAGTTTAGACGCTTGACAGCAGACCTTGAAGATGTTGCCCGTCAGAAGGCCGTTCTTGCTCAGAAACACAAATGGAGTGATATTGAAAACCTTCTAAAACCGGACAAACTTGTGTTCGAAACATGGAATGCTATGCCCGACATTTATGTAAACATTAAAAAGTATGCGCTTTGAGTCCTGTCGATCTTTGGATCCACATATGTAAGTGAGCAGGTGTTCTCCAACATGAACTTTATTAAAAACAAACATCGCGCACGCCTCACAGATGACAGCTTGCGATCCTGTGTAAAGATGAAGGTGACGTCATACAGCCCTGATGTGCAGGCGCTGTGCGCTGAGGTCCAGGAGCAGAAATCCCATTAACCAAGTATGATAAATATTTTAATTGCCTATTATTTTATGTATATTCATATTTTTTCATTGTTCAGTGAAATAGTCCTTTTATTTTTCAGGCTGACAGCTGGCTGATGTTATTTTTGGTTTGCTGCTGGCGGAAAATTTAAGTTCGGCGTTTTTCATAAATACAAGAAGGACTCAAATAGACATTGAGTATTTTACTTAAAAGTAACTTTCAACCCAACGTCTTTTTTTCGGAGTTCAAAATGTTTTTGTTGCATGCAGAAATGTAATTTCGTTTTCTCTGCAGGAGTTCATCAATTTCATAAATGCAACACATTATAGTTTGTTTATACATAGCATAAAGGCAAAAAAAACGTTGTATGCAGTGTTATTTCATTTTAAATGTCAAATGGGTTTTGCGGCTCCCAGTGTTTTCTTTTCTGTGGGAAATGGGTCCAAGTGGCTCTTTCAGTGGTAAAGGTTGCTGACCCCTGCCCTAGGTCCTGAGCCATGCAACTTACCATTTTCAGATGATCAGAGAACATGCAGATATTTCTACAGGATCTTATTATCCAGATACATGAAAAGTCTTATTTAATATACTCGCACCTTGTCACGCAGATAATGGTTATAGGTGTGCTCTCACCAATCAGTCCATCCTACAGTGCATTGGCATATTTCAACTCATTGGTCCTAACCCAGGCTTCCTCTTCCTGATCAATAAATTCGCTGAGCAAGAATTAAATAGAAAGACCTTTACATGCTGGAAATCTGAAATATGTGCAGTGCTAGAGATACTGATATATCAATCCACATCTGTAAAGAGAATAGATTAGTTCACCTTTGGATTCAAAAGTAAATCTTTTTGCGGGCACTGATCAGCTGCTGTATATTTCTGATATGTAGAACAGTGAACAGTACAGCACTGGGACTGGCCCTTCAGCCCAAATATTCTGCTAAAAAAATGAACTCAGTAATTAAACGGATAACTAAATTAATCACATCTGCCTCTACTGTCCATATCCCTCCATCCTCTGCATATTCATGTGCTTTTCTAAGAGTTTCTTAAACCCCTCTGCCATATTTACTTCCAGGAAACTATCACTCTTTTAAAGAATTTGTTTCACACATCTGTTTAGCACTTAGCCCCTCTCATCTTAAATGCATGGCCCTTTACTGTTAGACATTGCGACCATGGAGAACATACGAACTCTCTACCTATGGTATCTGCAGTGCCTTGAAAAAGTATTCGGCCCCCAACCCTTTGTTCATATAAATGAGCATTACAATCAAGAATTATTAGTAATAAAGTAATTGTTAGATTTACATGCACCACTAAGATAACATATCCTTGTCTCAAAAGACTTCGCAAAGTGTCACTTTGAAGGTACTGTAAACACATGGAAGAAGGTCCTATGGTCAGATGAAACTACATTTGTAAAATTGAACACATCTGGCCTCAATACTAAGCAGTACATGTGCTGTAAATCTAATTCTGCACATCAGCAAGGTAACACCATCCCTACTGTAAAGTAAGGTAGCGTCATGCTATGGGGTTGCTTACCAGCAGCAAGGACTGGAGATCTGGTCAGGATTGATGGGGAGATGAATGCTGCTAATCAGACAGATCCTGGATACAAACATGCTAACCTCTGCCAAAAGACTTACACTGTGGTGCGGGGCTGGAGAGTTCACCTTGCAGCAGGACAATGACCCAAAACACACGGCCAGGACAATGATGGAGTGGCTTCAAATGAAGAAAATTGATATCCTTGAGTGGCCCAGTCAGAGTCCTGACCTTAACCTGATCAAACATCTCTGGCAAGATCTCAAGGGTGCTGTCCACTGCCACTCCCCAACTAACTTAACACAGCTTGAGCAATTTTGCTTGAAGGAATGGACAAATCCTGCTCCATCATGTTGTGCAAAGCTAATAGAGACGTATCCAAAAAGAATACTGGCTGTAATATCAGCAGGAGATGGTTCAGCTAAGTACTGAGCAAAGGGAGATGAATACTCTTGCACTGCTGACGTTGCAGTTCTCAAAGTTTTAGTTTTTCATGCTTTAAAATGTTCTCTGTTTTTTGGCTCTGCTGAGAAAGAAAGAGCATATAAACCACAAATAAAGATTCTCAGTTTAATTGATTAAAATCGCTGGTTGCAGTACTCATTTATGTGAAAAAAAGGTTGGGACTGAATACTTTTTCAAGGCACTGTCTGGCTCTCATAATCTCATAAACATTGTTTTGTTTTATCCCTAGGTTACTTTGCTTAAAAGCTTCACATTAACTACCCACAACCTTAACTGCACATTTTTAAAGAGTGTTCATATAAATATTACCACCTTAATTCCCAACAAAGTCAGTTGTCATTCCAACAGGACTTTATTCACCAGGGATCCATACTGGATTTCCAGGAGATTTTCCATAAGGTGTCTTACTATAGGTTATTACACAAGATAAGAACATTCAGGATTGGTGGTTGTATGCACATATAAGGAATTGGCTAACTAACATAAAACAGTGAGTCACGGTGAATGGATTGCCAAACAGGAGTTACTGGGGTGCCATGGAGATTATTGTTGGGGTTTCAGCTACTGAATAACGAATGAAAAAATCAACTGTGCCCAGGCCAGATCTGCTAATTAGATAGACAGGTGAATTTGGAAGTTGTATGGAAGGCACAAGGGACTTACTAAGAGACATTGATAGGTGAGTGTGTGGGCAAAAAAGCAGTTGAGGTATAACAGGGGTAAGTGAGGTTATCAACTTTGAAAGGCTGAATGAGAAAGCAAATGATTCTTTATACCTATGAGGAGATTGACAGGGTGAATGCCAAGAGGATGCTTCCGCTAAAGGATGCATGAAGAGACAGAGGAGATAGTTTCAGAATAGGGGATTGTACAATTTGATAGAAATGAAGAGGAATTTCTTCCTTCAGAAGATTATGCATCTTTGGAATTTTCAACTCCATGGAGCTGTGGAGGCAGAACCATTGAATATATCCAAGACAGAGAGCGATAGAGAATAAGGGGAAATGCAGAGGGACTGGGAAATGGTGTTCTGATTCAGATACAGTTTTATTTCTCATAGGTACATGGAAACATACGGTGAAATATGTTGTTTTCATTAAAAACTGACACACCTAAAGATGTGCTGGGGGCAGCCTGCAAATGTTGCCACACATTCTAGTGTCAACATCACATGCCCACAACTGTTGAGGCGAAGAATGTGTCAGTGTGATCTTACTGACTAGCAGGGGAGATGTAAAGATCAATTTACCTTCTCCTGTTCCTGATCTACCATTGCCTTGCTCCAATATAAAAATGGACCTGACCATTAGCTTCAGGTTCTCCTGTCATTAGTAATAGTCCATTTTATTAATTAATTTGTATTTTTTCTTTTCAGGATTATTCCTGAAAGTCCCCTGTTTATTTGTGCTAATTCTTATTAATTGCTTGGTTCAATTACTGTTCATTGATTCAGTAGATCACGGATTAAACAGGGACATGAACATACTGTATAACGTGGGCTGACATTCTAGTGCAGTGCTGAAGGAGGGTTAAGTGTTACCTTTCCAATGAGGCAGTGGATTGAGGTTCCATCTACTTCTTCAGGTGTATACAAGACATACAGGGGTATCTTCTGCTGTTCTCTCAGGATTAACATCAGTCTCTCAATCTTCATTATGACAATAGATCATCATATTGCTATTTATGGGAACTTCCTACACACAAAAAAATAGTAGCTGTACTTTCTGTACATCACAAAATCACTTTATTGGTTCTTATGTATTTTGGGATCTCCTGAGGTCAAGGACCACTATAATTGATTACTTGACTATTGTCACATCACTACTTGCGAGTTTGCTGCGTGCAAATTAGCTTCTGCATTGCAACAATGACAACAATTCTCAGAGTACAGTTGGCCCTCCTTATCCGCGAATTCTGCATCTGCGAATTCAACCAACTGTGAATCGCGAAAACCCGGAAGTGCTCTTCCAGCACTTGTTGTTCGAGCATGTACAGACTTTTTTTCTTGTCATTATTCCCTAAACAATGCAGTATAACAACTACTTACATAGCATTTACATTGTATTAGGTATTATAAGTAATCTAGAGACAATTTAAAATATACGGGAGGATGTGCGTGGGTTATCGTGGATTGGGATTGAAAAAATCTGAATTTCTCTTACTAAGCAAGTCGGAACAGGTACATCCGGTATTATTTAGTGTCAGTTAGTCAAGCGTTTGCATTCGTATATAGTATATATTTTACCTTCCTATGCATATAAAACACTTAAGAACGTATGTTTCAGCACCAGGCTTGGGAAGTTCCCAAGTTCAATATAGTGACAGATCGCTATGGAGTGCACTCTCCACCGTGCCGGGTTGATGTGGAGGATCAAAAACCCGAAACCTAATAATGAAACCATTGCGTTGCTTAGTAATAATTGTAGCTTTCATCGGGGCACAACCTTTCTCACTTTATCCTTTAACATTGTTCCGATCGTTGTCTGACATAGCCTAACGCTTCTCCAATGACCGATGGCGTTTCACCTCTTTCCGATCGCTTTACTATTTCCACTTTATTTTCAATCGTTATCGTGATTATTTTCGTGAACAGAAACACTGCGGATTCAGATCTCTGCTGCTGGGTCCTACCGCACTGAGCCAGGTTAAATAAGGTCTTGGGTTCTGCTGGGTCCTAAGGTCCACTGCATTGAGACAGATTGATTAAGGGACTTGCGCATCTGCGAATTTTGGTATCCGCCAGGGGTCCTGGAACCAATCCCTCGAGGATAAGGAGGGCCGACTGTATTTTGTTAATTGTAATGCATTTGATAATACTGTATACTATGGTTTGAAAGGCACAATAAAGGCTTTTTTAATAATGGTTGCTTTACTTTGTTTCTCTGTACCACTTCAACTTTCACTTAAATGTACAATCCAATTTGTTTTACATTTATACAGTCATCACTGGGGAAGTAACATACTGTTGGTCAGTGCTGTAAAATGGTTCCTTTTTATTCATTCTCTACCCAACAACAATTTCACGGGCCTTTGTTGCCAATCATTCATGTCTTTGCATGCCCTCAAGTTATTCTTTTGACTGGAGGATTATGGTGGCAGAAAGCTATAAAGAATTTTAAAAGCATTGCATTTATGTGGCACCCTTCTAAACCCTATGATGTCATACAACACACATTGGAGTCAACAACGTGTTTAAATTAGAAGAGTAAAAATGTAAGAGTTAGACATTCCATAGCAAACAACTTTTTAATCAAGGAAAGGAACAAGGATCAAGGAACAGGAACAAAATTAGGTCACTTGGCCCATCGAGTCTGCTCTGCCACTCCACAGCTGATTTATTATCTTTCTCAATCCCAGGTTTTCTGCCTTTAACCTTTGTGTAGGCCTCCATTAGTCTTGATAGACCATGGGTTTGCACCTTAGAAAGTTTCCAAGGCAAGCCTGGGCAAGGTTTTTTTAATGGAAGACTTGCAGTTGTCCACGCAACCGATGTTGTCCAAGAGAAGGGCATTAGGACCCATACCGCTTGGCACAGGTGTCGTCGCAGAGCAATGTGTGGTTAAGTGCCTTGCTCAAGGACACAACAGGCTGCCTAAACTAAGACTCGAACTAGCGACCTTCAGATCATTAGACGAATGTCTTAACCACACGCCAACACTACTAAGTTGTACCAATAGTTGCTTCCTCAACACTCTCTGCCCTTCCACCTACCTTTCACAATTAAAGGCCTGAACCATACGTGCCTCTACCCATTGCTTTGATAAATCTGGTTCAAAGATTTTCAAACCACATGGGTGTGAATGATCAAGGAACAGGGAGGTTGCCAAGAGTGACTGTACCTCGACCAGCGGTGCACACGGCCACATTAGTAATTGGTCATAGTTTTAATATTGTCACATGTACCAGGAAATAGTGAAGTACTTCACTTGCATGTGATCCACACAAGTCATTTTCAAAGCATTGAGGTAGTACTGAGGAAGAAGCAATAACAGAATGCAGAACATAGTATTCTAAATTTGGTTTCAGAGAAAGAGCAGTGCAGGTTAATGGGAAGTTCACAGAGACAATAAAGTATAAGGCCCTCGATGAGATAGATTGTGAGGTCAGGAGTTCATCTTTATTGAACAAGACGTCTGTTCAAGAGTTTTTTAACAACAGGATGAAAATTGTCTTTGAGCCCAGTGGTGTGTACTGTACTTTCAAGCTTTTGTATCTTCTGTCTAATGGAAGAGGTGAGAAGATATTACGCCCACGGTGAAAAGAGCCTTTGATTATGCAGCAAGTGCAGACAGAGTTGTTGAGGGGAGATTGGTTTCCATGATGTGCTGAACTGTGCCCCCAGTTTCTTGTGGTCTTGGGCAGAGCAGTTGCCGTAGCGATATGTGATGCATCTGAATAGGATGCTTTCTATGGAGCAGCTGTAAAAAATGAAGGTAAACAGGGACACACTGAATTTCCTTAGCTTTGTGAGAAGTAGAAGTGCTGATTGTCCACTCTAGGCATTGCATTTATGTGATTGGACTAGGACAGGCTATTGGAGTACCACCTTCAAAAGCGGTGCACATCTCTTCACATACTGCTCCAATTTCAGCTCAGGCCACAAGGCAGCGGGCACATGGGATCATCCATGTCTGGATAGTGCACGGCTTGGACTGAAAACACAGTTCCTGAATTATGTGCCTGACTGAAGGAACAAAACGCAGTCAGGAATGTGATCTTTCAATGAAATATCGAACTAACATCTCAACTACTCTCTCAGATAGATAGAAAATCACTTGAGTTGAAGAAGACCAAACCACTGAGAGAAAAACCTCTGGTACAATTCAAGCACACAGTCTCCAGTGGTCAAAGGCTTTCCACCACCAGCTTCTCAGGGGTAATAAGTGATGGTATCAAAGATGGCCTTGCCCTGTAATGATCAGATACTATGTTTTCCTTTCATTTTCAAAATATATTTTTTATTAAAATGTACTAGCAGACATTTTTCTTTGCATTAATATGGATTAAAAAAGACCACTGATTGGAAGTGTTCTGATGGAGAGCAAGCAATGGATACAAGCAAATAATTTGAATAATCTAATCTAAGGAAACTATCATACAACAATTGTAGCTCACACCAGTGGTAGGGAAGCTATTGGAGATGGTGCTTAAGGACAAAATACTTGCACGTTTGGGAAAGCATAGTCTGATTAGGGACAGTCGGCTTTATGCAGAGCAGGTCATGTCTTACAAACTCGAGTTATTGAGGAGGTGACAAATGTGATTGATGAGGGAATTGCAGTAGATGTTGTCTTCTTGGACTTTCATAAGGCATTTGACAAGATCCCTCATGGTAGGCTGATCCAGATTAAGATGCATGGGATCAATGGTTGCTTGGGTAGTTTGGATTCAGAACTGTCTTGCCTATAACGGAGTAGTAATGGCTGGAGTCCATGACTAGTGGTGTTCCACAGAAATCTGTGCTCTGTTGTTTTGTGATATATAGATATATATAGATATGACTTGTATGAAAGTGTAGATGGGTGGATTTTTAAACTTGCAGATGACACAAAGATTGGTGATGGTGTAAACAGTGATGGAGGTTGACAAAGGATACAGCAGGATAGAGATAAGCTACAGATATGGGTAGAGAAATGGCCGATGGAGCTAAATTTAGGGAAGAGTGAGATGTTCCACTTTGAGAAATCAAATGTAAGGGGAAAATATACAGTGAATGGTAGGATTTATGTACAGAGGGACCGCAGGGTCTTAGGAAGTGACCATGCAAGTAGGTAGGTTGGTGATGAAGGTCCTTTGCCTTCATTGGTTGGGACATTGGGTGTAAGAATAAGGAAATCATGCTGCAGCTACATAAAACTAGTCAGACCACGCTTGGAGTGCTGTGCACAATTCTGATTGCCCTATTGCAGGATAGATCTGGAGGCTTTGGAAAAGGTTTACCAGTGTGTTTCCTGGATTAGAGGTCATGGGCTATCAGAAATGACAGAAAAAAACAGGGTTGTTTTCTCTGGAGTGTCTGAGACAGAGGGGAGACCTCATCAAAGTTTATAAAATCATTCTGAGGAGAGACATTAATAGGGTAAATAGTCAGAATCTTTTCCCCATAATAGAAGTACCGGGCACTAGAGGATATGCACTTATGTGGGGGTAGGGGGGGGGATGCTTAAAGGAGACAGGCGGGACAAGTTTTTTTAAATATAGGAGGTTGTGGTGCCTGGACAGACGGCCGAAGATGGTGGTGGAGTATGATACTGGCATTTAAGAGGCTTTTAGGCAGATAAGTGAATATGCAGGGTACAAAGGGATACGATCACATGCAGACAGAAGACATTTTATTTAGTGTGGTTTTGTGCAAATGAGTAAGTTTGTTTGTTATTGTCACATATACTGAGGTTATTGCTCTGTACGCTGCCCGTACAGATCACTTCATTACAAAAACACCTTGAGGTGAAACAGTAGCAAAATACAGACTAGCAGGCACACCAGAGATTCTGCAGATGCTGGAAGTCAGTGCAGGTAGACAATAAGGTACAAGATCATAAAAGGAATCAAAATGATACCTTAATGGTGTGCAGGGTTACCACACTCCCTTGAGGAATTAAGGCTATGTTGATTAACAGCCTCACACTCTTTTAATGTCAGCTCAAATCCAAGATCTGTTGACATCTTGGAAGGAAATATTAACATTCCAGAGAGCTCTTGTAAAATAATCACTAATTAATTTTATAAATACCTGGGAAGTTTTGCTTTAAACAGTAGGATGCAGAGATAAATATAGATTAAATAACAAAGGGAAAGCAGCGATAATCCATGAATTAGTGGATCACAAGTAGGACCAGTTTGAAGCTGAGGAAGAAGTCGAAATGTGCCAAAAAGTAAATAGGAATGTTCTTGAAATGTCGTTTACACCTAATTAATTCTACTTGATAAAAAGTATTAGCGTTTTAAAATCATTCAACTAATGATCCTGAAACCATATATTTGCATGGACCCTAGAATCTGAAACTAATTTACGTTGTAGTTCAGTAATTATTCCTATTTTTTTTCTCTTTCTGCAGTGCTGGCCAATTTTAACTTAAAAAGAAAGAAAATGAAAAGAAAACCTAAATTACCATTTAAAAAACTAGATAGAAGCGCATTAAATCGGAGTTTTGCTGGTCTAGTTTCACAGATTTCTGCTTCTTACAGCCCCGCGTCCAGGCTCAATTTTAATGAATTAATAATTAATTTTGAGAATATTGCCTAATGATTTTTAAGCGACACTGTGACACAGCAACATTACTGGTTCGAGGGTCTCTGGGGCTTGATGCAAAACAGATACTCAACTGGCGCCTGAACGTCATTACCTACAATTAAAATAATTGCTGCCTATCCAGTTCCTGCATTCCCCTGAGGCATCCCTGAGACCGAGCGCCTTTCCCACTTCATTGTTCGGGTATCTCTATCGTCCCATCAACGGACACAATCTCGACTCTATGCAAAATATAGCACATTCCCAGACCAGCTCCCAACGCAGGAGGCATGCGAGACCTTAATTTTAAACTCGAATGCTGTCACGTTACATAGACAGAAGAATTTCATTTCACGCGTTTACGCCTCAAATAGGATAAATATTTTTTATCCGCAACAAATGAAATCAAAGTTACTTCACAGTCCTTTCATGCGTTATTACCAACAGATCAGCAAAGTAGAAGACTGTACAGAAACTCTTGAGTTCTCCAGGATTATAATGTCATTGCAATTAGAAATTGGGACGTTGTATAGAACTGCCGGTAGCTGGGATCAGCTGCCTATTCGTCCTTGCAGTAAAAGTTTGTAGAAAATGGCCTTTTTTAAAACTTGGATCAAATCTTACTTATTTTATAAATCGTACTGTAAATACTCAAGTCAGGCGGTATCTGTTAAGAAAGGTACAGTTTAGGTCAACAATCTTAAGTCAAATCCCGTAACATTTGAATTTTTTGTCGATTGTATACTTGCATCGTTCTGCGACTGATGCAATGGGTTGGTTTGGCTTTCAAGGGGTTAACTCGCTCGGTTTGAGTGGAGGAGTCAGGCCGTTTATGAATATTTTGTTTGTCGGAGCGAAACACAAAAATGTATTTTTGAGAATCCTGAACCACAAGTCTGAAATAAGGTGCAGCTGAGTGGAATCTTAATAACTCTGCATATTGTTTATTTCAAAACGTATTCGTTATTCATAAAATGCAAACCAAATTTCCACATTCACGGTGCCAATGACATACTTCCACCACTTAGGGAACCCCTTCAGTAATACGAGCGAAGGTAAAAGATTTCGCCGGTAAGCACCCGAATTGTTTTATTTTGGAGGGGGCGGGGAAAGCATCAGCTGGAAATTTGTGAATGTAATTTTTTGGGTGTGTGGAACGTTTTATGCGAATTCGCTAAATGTCACGCACAGTTCATTAAGCTCTTTGCTCTATTGTTTCGTTTCAAAGCGGAGATATCAAATGCAATAGGTCTGAGAGCTCTGCCTTTTGATGGCCTTAGACCGTATAACCAACAAAGTAATTAACATATCACTGACAATATTCCACTCGTTTGATACTGATCACAATCGACGGTGTTTGCATCGTATTGTTTGGGGGCTGATAATTGACTGTCAGTCGCTCCCTCTGTCGTCTCGGTGGCGCCGGGTGCCTTTTGATTGCTAATTTAACTTAACTGTCTGCAGCCTCTCCTCTGTTACACACAAACACGCGCTTTCTTTGCCTTCCAAGCTTGACGCGAAATCCATTTCCCCGTAAACATGGTGGACTCTGATATACCCCCTCTTAGTACATTAACTATCGGAAGACAACGATCTGTAGAGAGGGGTATTCAAACACAAACCAATCCCTCATATCTTCCGCAAAGTATCGCCATCAGGCAGTCAAAATTTTGCACAACATTATGGTTAAATTTGTTCCATTCTGTTACAATAAGGTGTACAAATGGAGCGTAAGTAATTTTGCCACAGATGTTGTTGCCTAACGTGTTAGTTCTAGTAATTTTATAATTTTGTTGGATTTTCAGCATACGCAGCTTTAAAGAAGTGTTACCGTCACATAAAAAACATAACAATTACTTTAGCAATGGGCATACAGTTTTCTGTGACAAAGATAGCATTTAGTACAAATCTTACTGTCTTAAACTAGTGTGAATTTCAGCACATTCTTAATGTAGAGCGAGCGGATAGACGTAATGCCTAATTCTCAACATTAAAATAAGTGTGTGCGGGATAAGAGATTAGATAAAGGAAATAAAATACTGTTAGCCTTTATACTGGAAAATTCCCAAGATTTGAGTCTGCAGCATCAATAGACCTGCGGATAGCCCTGATTGACATACCAAGGTATCCATTTGGCAACTAGTTTTCAACAACGTTACCTTGGAAACAACAACAACCAATCATTGGAGACTTAAGGGGCGGGATGATTCCCGAACAACTTTCTTGCATTGTCAGTCAACGTAAGGAGGTTGTTGGATACAGTGAGTTGCCAATCAATCCTCAGAACTGGGCGGGTGGCTAAATTCTGATTGGTTATATGCGTGGCGGGGGGACGTGGAACGGGATGGCCATCGAGAGCGGTGGGCATTGAGTGGGAAGGCTGAAGAACGAGCGCCAGCAGGATCTCTGGGGCGACGTTACGCTTGTCGCTGCTGTTAAAAGGCTCTGACTTACCTGTGGTGGAGCGAGTTTGAATGCAGTACTGACGTTGCTCCTGCTGTCGCCACCCCCGCCGCTCTGCAGGGAGCTGGTGTTGGAAGCAGCCGAGCAGAGAGGGCAAGCGGGTACGGTCACGGATCCTAGCAGGTCGAACGAAGAGGGCGGAGGGATTGGCAGCAGAGACCACTTGTTTTAAGAGTGGATCGGGGCCACCAGCTTCGCTCGTTTTACTTTGTTTCAGCCTGATTTAAATGGATCGCCATCCAAATCTCCTCACACTTTGGCTACAGCTGGAACTGTGCGCGATGGCGATCCTCTTGACCAAAGGTGAGCAAACTCGGTGTAATGTTCCGGGGAGGGGGCTGTTCTACACGGAGTGCCTGTTGGCCCAGTACAATGTCCCAGGAAAGGGCTGTTTACACGCAGTGTCTGGTGATCCAGTCTAATGTCCCGGAGAGAAGGCTGTTTGATGGAGAAGGGGTGTAATTATTTTTTATTGTATTTACTGCGATTGCCATTAAGGAAATGGGTCTTAGGGTGGTATATGGTGACATGTATGTACTTTGATAAATTTACTTTGACCCGGGTGAGGGCTTTTCGCACGGGATCTTGCCTCCCTTCTAGCGGGGCCATGGTGAATCCTAGCTCCTGGTTACATCTTTATCCACCCCTCTTCACGTCAATTTGCTTCTCGGGCTTTTGTTGCTGAATTCAAAACTTATTAATCCGGGTAAACGTTTTAATAAGATCAAGCTCTCTTGGTCGTGGAAAAAAATAATTTCAGCCGCCACCCCTCCTCCCGATTTCTGTCTCGTCAATATTTTTAATTCTAACCCGCTGATTTCCATTAAGGGTATCAATCTCTTGGCAGTTCATTGCCCTCCATTGATGTAAGTAGACCTAAGGGGCAAGCGGTTGTCAAAATGTTTTTGTTAGCTTGCAGAAATTCATTAAAGGCTGCACTGTGAAAAGGAACGGTGCCATCTTAAAAGGTTGCAATATAAACCCTTCAGCGGCTTTTGAAAGGCAAAGACTTTTTGAAAGTGCAGCAGTTTGATGCTTGGCTTTTGTGGAAGAATGATTGCTTCCCATCCCCGAAGAATGTTTTAAGTGTTTGAATAAACTGTACTGTGAGAATGGGAAAGGCAAGTTTCAGCACTTAACCTTAATATCTTCCACGGTCTGTGTTTCCCCCACCCCCACCCAACCCCGTCCCGTTCTCGTTTAAACATGCTAATCATCGCTGGAGGTTAAGATGAGCAGTATAATTGTAACAGTTATTTATTTAGGTGGAAACTTGTAATTAACCCAAATAAGGGCCCTGTCGTCAGCAGCTGGGTTTCTGGCCCCATCAAAGCAAAGGGCTGGGAGCGATTCAGGCTAAAGTGAAGTCACCGATAGCGAAACTATGTGGCTGATAATGATATGATGAGGTGTTCACAAACATCACTACTAACATACACATCAAAAGCCTCTTGTTTTTTTAAAAAGCGGCTCTTGCAGCCATTTTGGCGGAGTGCAGTCTTCTAAAGTAGTAATGCAAATCAAATCTGCAACGAGAATAGAGAATAAACGGCTGGATATGAGGTTTTGCAGACCTTAAAGTGAGGGTTGCAGGCTGTTACAGACTCGAGAGGGTTTCTCCGTTCCGACCCATTTAAAGATCAGTAGCTCGGACTATACCGTAACTAATTGCGTCCACATTAGTAATTTTACACAGTCGATCCTTTACCTTCCATTAGACCCGACTAGTTACGCGCAGCGACTCCTCGGGGTCTTTAGCAATGGGCTGGAAGCTGCTTGAAATCTGATCGCTGTCGGGCGAATGCGGCGAGACTCGGTTACATACAAAGAACTCGCACTGTATGTTTTAAAAGTAATATCTCAGCAGCGGAAGCTATTAAAATGTTTTTTTAAGAGAAGTGCACGTGCATTTTTGAGTCGGAGTACTTTTTGGTCTGATCGCGGAGAGGCAAGTTCCCTTAAGGTAAATCCAGGGCGAGACACGGTATCCTTACATGTTTCACCTATTGTGCGTTTCCTCTGAGCTTGAAAGGCATAGTCTTTTAAAAACAAACCACTAATTAAGCTGCACGGCTCCTATTTTGTAAGAAGGAAGCCTTTTCTCGTCTTTTTTTTTATTCCTGTCTGCTTTCACCTTTAAAATAGCCTGTTTTATTTATGAAGTGCTCATTAAGTGTAGAGTTATTTTCTTCCAGTGTTATTAACTGTTATTTACTAAAAACCCTACCATTTCACTGATCAGCGAAGATTTAATGCCCGACTGCCAATGTTCAATTGTGAATGCGGTCTTGTGGGTCGCAGTTTGACTTTGCTGGATTAATTGTGGCCCTGAGAGTAACGAACTGGCATCATTCACGTGTGTAGTAGCAAATAGTACGCGACTGCGTGTGGGTATGACCGCTGTAACTTTTAATCACAGGTTATCAATCTTGGTTTCTCCTTTTCAGGTGAAATTCGATGTTACTGTGATGCCCCGAATTGTGTGGCGACGGGTTATATGTGCAAGTCGGAACTGTTGGCCTGTTTTTCAAGATTACTGGATCCCCAGAATACAAACTCTCCTTTAACTCATGGCTGCTTGGACACTATCTCAACGACAGTCAACATTTGCCAGGCCAAAGGATCACAGAACCACACGGGGATCTGGCCCATGTTAGAGTGCTGTTACGATGACATGTGCAATTACAGGGGGCTCCAAGATGTGCTTTCCCATCCTCGGAGTGAAATCTCTGGTAAGAAGGCTTTCTCTGCCTGGTCCATAAGGTGATGACAGCCAAGACTTTTGGATGGCTGGTATTGATTTTGTTAATGTAATTAGAGACATGGGGAGGGGGTGGGTAGATTCACAACTGGATCTTCAGAAATGGGGTATTAAATGTCTGCACTAACATTAGCAGACTAGTAAAAGGTTTTCCATGTTAAGTATTTTACCCCTCTGGGGCAGTAAACTGAGCTAAAATTTTTAGTTTTGATAGAACAGGTGGTATAAAGTGTTTTTCATGTTTTAGGGTAGTTTGTCATTATACTTTGTAATATTTCTGAAGTATCAGCAAGTCAAATTGAATCAGAAACAGCATCACATGTCATGAAATTAGTTTTGTGGCAGCAGTGTATGAGATGCATGAAGATAAGAAATGTGAAATAATACAAAATGAGAACAAAAAGAGGTAGTCACTCAATAATGGCAGGTTAGACTTTGAATATTGACGTTTAATTAGCCTTATGTTCTTAAATACTGCTTAAACATCTACCAGTTTTGCTCATTAGCCTTCCTGTTCTGCTTCTTTCCAGATCAGGGAAGTCGATACCATCACGACTCCAGTAGCAAGAACCTCATCACAAGGGTCCAGGAACTCAATTCCTCCAAGGAACTCTGGTTCAGGGCCGCCGTTATCGCAGTGCCCATAGCTGGCGGCCTCATCTTGGTACTTCTGATCATGCTGGCCCTACGAATGCTCCGCAGTGAGAAGAGGCTCCACGACCAGCGGCGGCAGATGCTGTCCCGTTTGCATTATAGCTTCCACGGGCACCATTCCAAAAAGGGGCAGATGGCCAAGCTGGACTTGGAGTGTGTGGTGCCTGTGACTGGCCACGAGAACTGCTGCATGACCTGTGATAAGGTCAGGCATTCTGACCTCAGCAACGACCGGCTTCTCTCCCTGGTTCACTGGGGGATGTACAGTGGGCACGGAAAGCTGGAGTTTGTTTGACTGGCTTTCGGCCTGAGCCGCTCACGGTTCTATTCTGTTGGACAAGTGCACTTTATGTGAAAAGATAATCAGAACTTGAAGGTGACATTTGAACGAAGACTCTAGGTTGAACAAGGGACCTCTGATTTTAATATATTCTGTACTGGAGTTCTGGCATGCCTCGCTACGAGTTTCTCATTTGCACACTTTGTATAAAGATGAATTTGTGTTTCCAGATACATTATGCATAGCTCAGGAAAGGGTCCAAGAGAAAGATGGATTTCTTGAGCTAGCAGAAGTGGAGAAACAGTACACTTGTGTGCACTCCTGCTCTTTATATGTTTCCTGTTCCAATTGACTGAAAAGATGAAATATATTTTTTTCTCTAATATTCTGATAAAAGGCATCCTGGTTTTATTGTGCATATGGGTGCAGTGTGGTCTAATTAAATACTTGAAGATAGTGAGATTGACATATGCTAATGGAGGTAGAGATAGGAGTCTGGCTGCAAAAATGCAATGGCTCTGCATGCTGCCTTAATGTAGAAGGAAATGTTTCTACATGCTCCAGCCTACCCCACCCTAATACCAATTAGCTTCTCGAAAACATGGTTGAAACAGAAATGTAATACTCAATTATTTATTGGTCGGTTATGTATGGATTGAACATTGAACAGTAGGGTTCTGTTCTGTACCCTGTATCATTTGACACATTTCCATCAGATACCCCTTTGCCCCCACCTCCACACATTGATTTACAATTGCTTCCGGGTTTTCCAGTTCCTTTTCCTGCCATTGCTTGCAGTCACATTAAATCCCAAATATTTTCAATAATAAGCCTCAGTACAGGTAAGTTGAAATACAAATTTTATGATAACCTGCAATTTTTAATCAAATTTCGTAACACATGAGAAGGCATTACGGGGGTTGAGCAAAACCAATTTACACACCTGAGAGGATTAGTTTATTTAATACACTGGTCATTATTTGCATAATGAACTGTATAATTGCTACATGGAAACAATTCACTTGAAATACAGTGTAGTGTGTTGCTGGTTTGAAAAGGTTTATAGAATTGGGTTAGAAAGCCAAAGCTGTGATTCAGTTTTTTCATTAGCCCACCAACTTTCTGCTTGTCTGTTGATGTGCTTATTTTTGCCTTTAATCAGTACTATGCAATTGAAACATTTGTTGCTTCAACATTGGTTGTGTCCATAATCTTAAAAAAGATCCAGTGAAGGTATTGAGTTACAACATTTCAGAGTCCATCTGTCCTTCACTTAAATGCAACCAAGAAATCGGCAGCTCTGCCATGACTAATTAGCCTTTTTTAAAAAAAAACAATGTCCCTTGAACAACATCGTCCTGGGGACACTTCCTGCTAAAAGTTCCATTTCGCTATTAAAACGTTCAATTGACATCTGACTTGTGTATCTAATGTAGTGCACCACTTCCTGCTTTTCTTGCAGCCATGGCATTCTATTTTAAAATGGCATTTTCCCCTTTTAATCTTGGCCCTTCAGTTGAAGTGAGCTTCTCTTGGTAGATGCCCAATCTCTCACTCTATTCATTTTGTTAAAAGACCTTGTAATACCTGAATAAATGCAAATGATAGGTAAAGTTATTGATTACGTAACACTTCAAGTAAAGGAACCAATGCTTATAGCTCCAGAGAAGCAAACATAAAATGCAGGCTGCTAATTTTTGCACTCTGCCCTTTAAATCTAGACATTTTATTAATTGCTAGGTGTTTAAACTTCCCTTTTTTTTACATGGGTTAACTTTTTCTTCTGTAGACAACTAGATTTTTATGGAATTTATATTCTGCATTACTGGTACTTGGTTCCAAGTGTATATGGACCCAGAGGATTTTTCACAAATTGAAGACCCATTTTTTTCTCCTCCAAATAGAGTGAAAATCGTTGCAGCAGCAACCCAGATTCTGCTATGGATAAGATCTAAAGTGTAGTTCAGTACCACGTAGGGCACACTTCATGGCTTTCATTGTGCTTATCTGTGACTGATGCAAGCAGCTTGCAAATCACTGATCAATAATGCATCTTGTTACATGGTAATTACGAGTAATATCTTCTATTTTGGTAACTACTGACTCTTAATGGAAGATGACTGCTTCGATTTCAAGTCAGACCAATGAGAATGTGATAATTTTTCATTCTATTCATGTGTATTGTATTTTAAAGCCATTTTTCCTCAGTTTAGGTGCTATTTATAATTTCCTGCCATGGTGATTCCTTCAGTGAGGAGTTTAATGGTATGACACTGTATAATAAGTACTGAGTTTTGACTGCACCCAGTATTTTAACTGGAATTTACCACCTCCTCTGGGAGTCAACCTGTTTCAAGGATTGTAACTGCAACATTTCAGGATGTATTATTTAATACATGAATCTTCCCACTGGAATTTTGAATGGCAATTTTGTTGAATTCCTGAAATTAGTTAGAGAAATGGATTAAGTTAGTAAAATAGAGAAATTGCTTCCCAAGAAGTAAGAGAAAATTCTGTAATGGGGCGATGTGATCTGGTGACCGAGATCAGAACTGTCTTACCAAATGATCTGGTACCTAGGCATTTATGTCCAAAATTGACTTGTACCCAAACCCCCAATGTTGCAAGATATGATTTTCTTGATCATGGCAGTTGCCCCTAGCTATAAGGTTGAAATATCCTCTGGTCGCTGCTTATCGAAAACCGAAAGAAACAAGAATGAGGGGATCGAAAATGTGTTAGCCATTATTTATAATGCTTGGAAGATTCCAAATGTATCATCTCTGGGCCTTCAATTTGCCTGTTTCTAGCTCGATATGGTCAGGGCAGAGTGGAATTCTAGAAATGGGATTAGCCCCTGATATGGAACAGAGCAATAATACTAAGGCAAAATACTGTCTGCTGGAAAACTCAATTACAAACCTGGAAATAGTAACTAGTAGAGAGGAACTACACCCTTGCATTTATGCGTAAACAGTTATGAGCTATTGATATTTCGAACTGGAAGCCAACTACCTAGCGAGTGGAAAAACATTGTTCTTTACAATCGTGTTGAAGAGTGCAACGAACAATATTAAGTGCTTGCAAGGTTTTGAGGTTGCATCATGAAGAGTAGGTGTTAGTTCATAATCCATTCCTTCCACCTAGAATACATTAGGCTCTGGAATGTTGTGGCTATTGCAATATCTACATGAATGATTGGGGCAAAAATTGCTATTGTTTACAAAAAGGACCCCAATGTAAAGTTTAAGGTAGCTGCCAGGGGTGGAAGCATTCCGTATTATGCTGCTTGCCTACTTCAATATCACATTTTCCCAAAACAAAGAAGCTGATAAAGTAATGCACTGAAAATAATCAGCTAGTAGAAGCAGAAATGTAAGGATTTCTAGTAAATTGCCCAGCAGCTCATTGTCCTTTATCCCCATGTCTTGGCAAACATCTTTAGCCACAGCAGTCAGGCAGTCCATTGAATGGAGAATTGGCTTTTATCCCCATCCAGCATGTTGTTGAACGATGGGTGGTGGAAATGTTTTTATTTATATGCAAATTATATCCAGTCTTTACAAGGTTACTTGAAATTGTTTAATTTGTATTGTGCTGGTTGTGAAATACGCCTCTTTCAAGGATAGTTAACTTTGTGATCTTATTCTCCATGCTTAAGTGGTAATTTGGCTGGTCCTTGCATGTTCCTCTGCAGTTTGGCAGTTACTGGTTGTGTATGACAGCCTAGTCTGTCAGTACCTAACATTTGTCGGGGTAAGTTGCTTCTTACACAACAAAAAGATCTGAATTGCTGCATAACAAATAGGGTTTATTAATACTCTTTTAACCTTTTTTTGGGACATTTTCCAAGAAATGTGTAAAGATCAAAGGGATTTTTTAATTGTTTTCATTGCATCTTTATATCCCAAGAAAATCTCAAAGCAATTTGCTAATATAACACAGAAAACACAAAAGCAGCAGAGCAGCGTATATAATAACAACCTATAATAGGTTTGTATAACAATCTTTGTTGCTGCCCATCACTGGGATGGCTAACTCTTGAGACTAAAATTTAAGGGGGATCTTGAGAGGTTTGAAACATGCTAGAGAATTTAAAGCTTGATGCATCGGTGGTCTGGAAGCCAATGAAGACAAGGGTATTGAGCGAGTTAACTGCAGCAGGGTGGGATGCAAGTGGTAAAACTTTTGGTCGGATGCCAGCTAGAAGTTCGGAACAGTTTCAAGGAGACAAAAAGTGTGTTGTCAGTAGAGGGGGCAGTTGATAATCATTGAAAAGGAAGTAAACACTGTTGCAGTGAAAGGGTGATTGAATCTTGAACTTGGATTTGTGGCCTTGGAGGGAAAAATACATTTTTAGCAGTGTAATGAGATTATGCAGTTGTAATTCTAGAGTTCTGGAAGCAAAGAAATGGAGGGGGCGGGTGTGATGATGGATATTGGAGACTGGACGAGTCAATCCTGATGGAACGAGGTGGGAAGTTCATTCTCACATGTAACTGACGAGTGTTCATGGTACAAACTACAAATGAATCAACTTAATTTGCCATATTCATTTACACTTAATACAAATTTGCTGTGCTAGTCGTATCATGGTTTCAACACAAGTTATAAATTGTATAACAAAGTTGGAGATTAGAGTACAAATACGGAATAAAATTGAAAAAAAATTATTAAAATTATTAAAATTATTAAAATGGTTTTGAGCACACTTATAGTGCTGTCAATCTGCCTGATTAACTGGAATGGTAAATCAGATTAACTGGGGAGAGAAATTTAAGATGGAGTGAAGTTTTTATTTCGTTCCCTACTGCTTTCTAGAAAGTTTTTTTTTATAAAAAGGTGGATACAGAGTGGGTCATAGTTAATGTGCCATTAGTTTTTTTTGTATCAGGAGAGTGGGTTCAAGCACCATTCTAGGACTGGAAACGGAGCTTCTACAGCAGAAGGAAGGAGTTTTCCCCACAGCAGTTGTGGATAGAGGAATGGAACTTTTTTTCCCCCTGGCTTTTACTTTTTTCAGTAGCTTGGACTCATCCTCCATTAAAGTGTAGATTAGTTATGTTGAAATGCATGACAAGAAAAGTAGTATTGCAAGACATGTTTTAGGCAGATGTTAAAGGTCCTGAGGAAGAGTTCAGTCAGATGGCATCTGTAAAAGTGGATCAATAAATTTTCTGCTGTTCAAGGAACTGACCAGTGTTTCACAATGAGAAAGATGTCCTTTGAAAACAATTTATTGTATACAAAGTACTTTGAGCTCTCTGATCTGTGAGTTTTTTTTGGTAAATTGAAGTTAATTGTCCAAACATTGATAGTACTACATCTTTCTGCCTGAGGGTTAGTCTAGTGGAGAGAGCATTGCTCTCCAATTTTAGAAGTAACTGATTTTATCTATTAATTTTAAGAGTGATCTGATCATTAATATAAAAGATTAAACAATAAACAGAAGTTAACAGTTATATGTGTGTGTGGCTTCTAAACAGTCAAGTTTAGGAACAATTATCTTAAGTCTTAAGATTCAGATGCCAAAGTAGAAAGGTCCAGTAATCCATGGAATAAATTATGAGAGAGACTGTAAATCTACGTTAAAATGTAGAGAGAAGACAATTATGAAGAATTCCACTGATTCCATGCTGGGCAAACAGTCGCCGAAGATATCGGTCGAATCGTTCCGAAATACCAGCAGACGGTCACAAAATATGCTTTCTTCCAAGTGGTTACCACGTAACACACCCGAAGCCAGGTAAGGGTTAACAACAGTGGTCCCACGTATGGATTATCCGAAGTGACCATCACACATCCAGTGCACGGTGTGTCATTGACAACCCAATCTTTCCGGCATGGGAAAGTATCAGACATTACCCATTTTAAAAGAGTTCCTACTGGCAGCTTGCAGTCCAAAGTGTCTGTCTCTGTCTCCTTACAAACTGAAAATCCCAGTGGTCTGTCGCAGCTTGTTATACTCACTCTGTTATACCTCATCCTGAGACACTAACTGAAACTGAAGCTGGTTTGGACAAAGGTTATCTGTATGCATGTATTTGTAGTAACTGGTGCTCAGCAAACCTTTGTGTCACTAACAAAACGTAGGACCGGACCTGCAGTAACTTTAGGATTTTAAAAAATGAGACTTCTTTGAAAAGGAATCCTTTTCAAGAAACATTGGGGCTTTGGCACAATAAGGTCCCACAAACGGCTTACCTGCTCTGAGGTGGCTGGGTTCCAGTGGGACTTTACAGTCTTTCACATCGGGACAGAAGATACTTGATGGAGAGTGATTTGGGAGGAGGAGTTATCCTGATTGTGCTGATGCCCCTGATGTATGGGCTTAATGCCACTTTAAGTGGTTGTTGGCCCAGAATTACCAAGGATCGGACAGCCTGATTTTTCAAGGGGTTTCAGAATGCCCTTGAATCTGTTTTGGAAGTTTAGCTATGGGAATAGAAACACTGCCCTACCCATAAAATGATGGCAGTTGCAGCCTCTTAAGCAAGGGACATCAGGTAGCTGAAGTTGCCTGACCCATCCAGTACTTTATTGCCCCAGAGTTCACATCCTGGGCTTCACAGACCCCTTGCATTATCAGTGTTGGTCCATGGCATTAAATAGGCTGGGATCCTTGCGCTTAATGTCTGTAAGAACAAAGAACTGATTGTGGACTTTTGAAAGGATAAGGGAACACACACCAGTCCTTACAGATGGGTCAAAACTGGAAAGAGTGAGCAATTTTAAGTTCCTGAGCGTCTATATATTCTGGCCCAACATATTGACACAGCTACTATACTTCATTAGGAGTTTGAGATATGGTATGTCACCAAAGACACTCACAGATTTCTACAGAAGTACAGTGGAGAGTTGCAGCACCGTCGGGGTAGGGGTGGGAATGATTCTGCACAGGGCCAAAAGAAGCAGCATGATGTTTTAAAATTAGTCAGCTCCATCACGGTACTAGCCTCCATAGTATCCAGGACACCAAGGAACAATACCTCAGGAAATGTCCTCTTCACATTGTTACCATTAGGGAGGAGGTACAGGAGCCTGATGGCACACACTCAGTGATTCGGGAGCAGCCTCTTTCCACCCCCCCCCCCCCCCGCCTTCTGATTTCTGAATGGACGTTGAACCTATGAACACTACATCACTACTTTTTATTTTTATTCTTGCACTACTTAACAATTGAATACATCTGCTTACTGTCACTGACATTTTTTCTGTGTTGTGCTGCTGCTGTAAAAACAACAGTGTGTGCTGGTGATATTAAACCTGACTCTGAACACATGCTGTAGATGAGGTGATGGTCAGTCCCTCCTCCCCGTATAGGTCACTTGCGAACTATGTTTACGTTTAGAAGGGGAAGATTTAAAAGAGACCTGAGGGCGCAGCTTTACCCCACAGAAGGGCAAAGGGTACATGGAACAAACTGCCAGAAGAAATTATATTTCAGCAGGTATGTTGATTTTAAAAACAGGCCTTTGGGTTTATGGGCCAAATGCAGGTGAATGGGGCTAGCTTGGGTAGACATTTTGGTTGGTCTAGATGAGTTGGACTGAAGGACTGTTTACACACTACTAAATTCTGACTGATCTTTATTGTTGAACAGTAATGTTTTGCAACAGGGACAGAATGGTGGAGGAACCAATCTTTGAAAGTATTAGATGAGGTCCATTTCCTTTCATGTCCTTCAGCAAAGTTGACTGTTGAGAGCTCGGCCTTCACTGCTGATGATAGGCAGCCAAAGAACCAAATTTAACAAGGTGGCTCAGTAGTCCCTCTTGATTAACAGAGTGAAGGTTTAAGAATTTTGTTTAAGAAGAAATCTCATGCAGAGCAGCTTCACCAAAGGGATGCTTGTAGTGAGCTGTCCAGGTAGTACGACAGTGAGGGCATGTCATCCCCAGCCAGAAGGGAGCCAAAAAGAAAAGTTAAATCAATTTTCCTGCTTCAAGTCCCTGCACGGTGACCCTGTAGATAGGTGGACTCTGAGAATGAGATTAAACTCAGCACCTCTGCAGTCAAATCGCCTGTAGACACTTTTAACCCTGAGATCAGGAGACTCTTTGGCAAGATGCCAAAAGACTGATGCTGCAGGTAACTCCATATCGCTGAGCAACCATTCCTTAGTAGATGAAGATATTTTATAATTGCCGTCTCCTATACAATTTGTCAAAGCTGTCCCAAAGATATTAAAAGGATAATAGATTAAATAACTTTAAATCAAAGCTTGTAAAGGGAAAGCATAGTCCATTAATATCCAGTGCATAATCAATGAGAGTTCTGACCTCCAAGTGCATTGCTTTAGAAAGTAATTGAACTATTGAAGTTTTATGGACCAGCCATGTGGTAGAATGAAAAGAAGCTGCAGCTAACCCTTTGTTGGTAGAGTAGGCACTGTGGCCTGAGAATAAATCTATATTTTATCCCCCAGCATGATGCTACTAAAGATGATCTTTTGTGTGGCTGAAATGTGATATTAATCACTTCCCTCTTTCACCCAGGTGCTTTCAGGGTTGCAGATATCCTTGCACAACTCATGCAGCTTCCATTGCGAGATGCAGCCATTCCCTCTGAAGCACCATTTTGTGGGGGTGCTGTAGGTAATATTGGTTTTGGCAAGAATCGCCCTTCAAAGGAGTATGTGAGTAGCAGTGCAGAAAGCCCACCGTTGGTCTGTGAAGATCCTGTGACGTAACTGGCTGGGTTTTTGAGCCCATTGCATGCTGGGTCATCGGCCATAAGTGTACACTGGACCTTGGCCGGCTGAGAATGGTGACCATCAAGCATCCAATTTTACACTAGGCCCGACACCAAGTCATTTCATTCTCTCCATGTTCCTATCTGTGTCAGCCTCTGCACCTCTTTCCCACCCCCCCCCCCCCATGGATTCTACACACTAGGAGCAGTTTAGTGGCTGTTACCAAGCCACGTTTTTGGGAAGCCCCAGGTAATCCATGAGGTCACAGAGCAAGCACCCTGAGGTCAGGACTGAGCTTGCGTCACTGTCACTCTGCAAAGGACTTGTTAGAGATTTAAGAACTGACTGAGGGCACAATCTCACTGGCACAATGGTGGGGTTAAGAGCATTAAGGGAATGTTCTTGTCTCACATTTTCTGTCAATCCCACAATGTGCTGTTGCTCATCTCCCAATCACCCCAAAGCCTGGTCCCACCCTGGTCTGTACTTTGTAATGGAGTCATAATGTAAAGAATTTTACTCCCTCACATTGTGGGATGGATGTAATATTTAAGTAAATTCTACTAAACCATCCCCTCTTGCCCTATGATCTGGCCTATTTAACATCACCATCCCCTATGGTCATCAGTGGAGACATTGATCTCTTATTTCCCACTTACCTCTGTCCCCTTTGAACTTTGACTCCACAGATCTAACCCTAATTCCCTGCACCCTTGCCCCATTAGGCCTGTTCAGACATTCCAACTCCCTAGCCCTGGCCTGTGAACCGTTTTCTGGGCAGCACCGTTCCTTTCCTAAAAGGCATAACTTTTCAGTTGCCTTGCTTGAATACGGACCTAGTGAAACACTTGCTGGGTGCTCAGGCCTTTGGTCCAAATCAAATTGTTAATTTTAATAGCACTCGTTTGAAACATGTTTCTAAATGACAGTAGACAGTACACCAAGTTAAAGGAAAAAGTACTGAAAAAGGTAGTCTTTAGGAATGTCGATTGTTTATTCATTTCCATAGATGCTGCCTGACCCTTTAAGATCCTCCAGCATTGTTGTGTGTTACTCTGAATTTCCAGCATCTGTAAAGTCTCTTAAGTTGATAAAACAAAGGGAATGCCTTTGTTTTTTATTCATCCTCCATGAAGTGGTCATTCTGATCACTTGCCTGTTGGGGTGGCACATTTATGAACTTCTGAAAGTCTTGGAAGTGTGGTTTGGCTATTAGTGTTAACACTGTTGTCACGAAGGAGACGTGGCAAGCTTTGAATACAAGACGGATTGTTCCCACCAGCATGAATGATATAATTACCAAATCATTTTATAAGTACTTGTTGAAGAACAGATATTGGCCAGAGAACTGCAACAATTTTCCCTCTCTCCAAGATCATGCCACGGAATTTGTGACAGTTTTCTGAGGATGGAACTTTGGCTTAATATTCAGAAACCTAAATTAGTTTTAATTTGCCTTCCATCTTTGTACAAAAAAAAAGAGCATTTAGCCCAGTCTGTTTATGCCATTTTTGGAAGCACATAGAATGGAATTTATTTTAATTATAGGTTGCCATTTTTGCTTGTTTATTAAAACCAGACCATCTCCATGTGACCTGTGCCAATGCATGTTGACTTTTCCGAAACTGCAAAAGAAACGTTGGAAGTGGATACTAGAACAGATCAATGTTGTCTTGGTGCATGGAGATGTGATCGGCCTGTTACCCGTTGCAGTCTTTGATTAAAATTTAATATCTCTCCCAAGTTGTGAGCCTCCAGTGCAGCAATGGTGCATTCATCTGGATTTTGGGCTGGGGGTTTTTTCTACGGGAATCATCTGTTGTGAGGCCCAAATGACAGTTGCTGTACCTCCAGCAAGTGTTTCAACAGAGCTTCCATCCACTGCGACAAAAATGAAGCAAAGAGAAGTCTCTACCTGCGGTTTGCATCATCAGTATGAAATTTCTACTCGGTGTGTTGATATTTTGTAGGTCTAGATGTCAATATCACTTATTCGCGCTCCAGAGACATGCTGCCCAGACTCTGTTGGGTGGCCAAGTGAGTGGTGCCATCTTCCGGGTTATCAAGTGGGCAACCTCTTTCCTCAGTGTTTCGCTGATAGGCCCACGGCACCTCTGGAGGGTTCCGCAGTGAATCCCGGTGTCCCGGGCTCACCCCCTAGATGCCTTTCACTCACTTGGGGGCCCAGATGGAATCCTTCCTCTTCACCCACAGCCACTGACTACCCTTTTCAGCAGCTCTGGAGAGGTCTTTGACTGTTTGTCAGTGTGTTTTCCCTCACACTCCTAACTCCAGGAGCAGTCTTGATGTCGATGTGGCTACAACTCCTCTCCAGCCTGCTTCGACCGGTCGCACCCTAGTTTTCCAGCCATGTTGTTACGCATCGGCTGCAAGCTCAGCGTACCTCAGCTTCTTGCACTCGTGGGCCTCCTCCATTGCATGCTCCCAGGGCACTGTAAGCTCGATAATGTAAGTGAGATGGAGTGAGGCTGACCATAGCACAAGGTCTGGTCTGAGGTTGGTTTTCGCGATTTCAGTTGGAAGCAGAGCCTCCGACCTACGTCGGCCACCATCTTCCAATCACGTGCCTTGCCTAGCCGCCCAGTGTCTGGTCTTGATGTGGGGAGTCTGGCTTGATCCTCACCTTCCCAGACAAATGCTGTTAATGGCCAGCGGGATGACGGGGGATGGAGAGTGTTAATGCTCGTCTGCCGACTTTCCAGCACTGCTGCCAGACACCGTAGCATCTGATTGTGCCGCCAGGTGTATCGGCCTTGAGTGAGGCTGGTCTTGCAGCCCACCAGAATGTACTTTAGTGTTGCTGAAGTTGGGCAGAGGGAGCATGTGGGGTCCGCTCCATACCACTGGCTGAGGTTCATGGGAGACGGCAAGACGTGGTGGGCAGCCCTGATGGTGAAGCTCTCTCTGAATGTCCCCATCTCCCACAGCTCTCTCCAGGAGAGCTTTCCTTTCTCCACTCCCTCCACCTCATCCATTGCCCTTGCCTTGCCTGAGCGACAGCCTTTGTGCACCTTGCTGCCTCCTCCTGCCAATATATCTCCTGCATCACGAGCCCACGTCTCTGGGACGGAGCAGCCTTGTTCCAGACCAGACCGCTCCTCCCTTAATGCAGTCGGCCCACGATGTCCCCGTGCTTGAGTGCCGCCTTTGCTTGCTTGGTTGCTTCTGATGGAGTCCATTTCCTCCCAGTATCCAGGATGAGGGCAGCTTGTTCTACAAATGGATCACAGTATTACAGTTGGAGATGCGTGCCCCTTGCTACTGAATCTTGGGGCCAGTCTAACGCCTAACTATCACTAAACTCTAGAGATGCACAAACTCTAGCAAACTGAGGTGCAGCTTCATTCTGTCTGGCATCTAACTACTTTGGTTATTAACTCCATTCTCTAAGCTGCAGCTGGATGGTAAGAGCCACTAAGTTACTTCTCCCTGCGTTTTGGAGAATTATTTGCAACTTGTAGATCAAGTAGTGTTCCATTTGATGAGTTATATAATAATATTTTCAGGCTGTAGGTGAGATGACACAACCAAGTGACAGGAGCTGAGTGAGCCATATACATGAAAGGTTTATGAGTCAATCACCAGCTGTTGGACAAGGCTTGAGCCTTTTTTGCTAAGGAAATTTGAATGAGTACCATTACTGTACAATTTAAATTTTCTGATATGTACTGAATGCTATTGGCAAGTATATAAGTCACATCTACTGCAATGAAGTACGTTGAGAATTTGTGAATGGCTAGTGTACGAGCCATGTAACGGCTTATACATTTTTGCCTTATACTCTGTGTTGAACATTTATTATGGTAACTAGTCACGTGTAGTAAAAGACAAGTTGTATATTCTTATTTCCTGGCAGTTTGTAGCTTGACCGGCTGAGGTCATATCTTTTGCTGACTGCTTAATATCACAGAGGCAATGCCTAATACTGCTGAATTGTGCTTAGCTTGTACTTAAATTTGTTGCTTTAAGATTGTATATTTGTTAATTGCTAATGAAGGATTTGATCTTTGGAGCAATCATTGGAGCTGGTGCAGCGTCATACAAGTATAACAACTCCGTTGCAGTCAGAGGCTAATGGCAATTGTTTTGATTTTTTGGTTTGGTTTTGCCACTGTACCTCGGATTAACTCCTGCTTGAGCAAGAACCTGGGCTTACTGCAGTTTGCCTACTGCCACAACAGGTCTACAGCAGATGCAGTCTCACGAGCTCTCCATTTGGCTTAGGAGCATAACGTATGTCAGGTTGCTGCTGAGCATTTATAGCTTCGTGCTCAACACCATCATCCCCTTAGCACCGATCAGCAAGCTCTGAAAACTTTCTCTCTCTCTCTCTCTCTCTCTCTCTCTCTCTTCTCCTCCACCCCCCCACCCCCCCAACTGGGTCCGCAACTTCTTTATCAGGAGACCACAGTCAGTGTGGATTGGGAATAGGATCTCCTCCTTGTGGGCAGAATCGCAGATGATGAAAAGGTCTGCAGCAATGAGATGGATCAGCTGGTTGAGTGGTGTTGCAATAAAATATCAGCAGGACCAAGGAACTTGCTGCGTATTTCAGGAAGAGGAAGTCGGGAGAATACACACCAGTCCTCATCGAGGGGTCACTGATGGAAAGAGTGAGCAACTTCAATTTCCTGGCCATCAACATTTCATAATCACGTTTAATATCACCAGCAAATATCATGACATTTTTAACTTTGCAGCAGCAGTACAATGCAATGCATGATATATCTACAAAAATACCTGATAAATAAATTACAGCATATATGTATATTAAATATTTAAATTAAAAATAGTACAAAAACAGAAAAAAAAAAGCTGAGGTAGAGTTCATGGGTTCAATATCCATATAGAAGTCAGATAGCAGAGGGAAAGAAGCTGTTGCTGAGTGAGTGACTTCATGCCTTCTTCCTGAAGGTAACAATGAGAAGAGGCGGATGTCCTGGGTGATGGGGGTCCTTAATAATCCTTGAAAATGTCTCTGATACTATGGAGGCTAGTACCCAAGATAGAGCTGACTGTTTTACAACTTTGTGTAGCTTCTTTCAATCCTCTCCATGGTACATCTATAGAAGTTTTCAAGTGTTTTAGTTGACAAACCAAATCTCTTCAAACTCCTAATGAAATACAGCCTCTAACTTGCTGTCTTTATAGCTGCATTGATGTGTTGAGGATGAAGTTAGATCCTCAGAGATCCTGACACCCAGGAACTTGAAACTGCTCACTTTCTCCACCTCTGATCCCTCTGAGGATTGGTTTGTGTTCCCTCGTCTTGCCCTTCCTGAAGTCCACAATCAGCTCTTTGGTCTTACTGACGTTGAGTTGACACCATTCAACTAGCTGTTATATTTCATTCCTGTATGCCTCCTTGTCTCCATCTGTAATTCTGCCGACAATGGTTTATCAGCAAATTTATAGATAGCATTTGAGCTATACCTAGCTACACGGTCATGGGTGTAGACAGTAGAGCAGTGGGCTAAGCACACATCCCTGAGGTGCATCAGTGTTGATTATCAATGAGGAGGTGCTATCACCAATCCTCACAGGTTGTGCTCTTCCAGTTAGGAAGCTGAGGATCCAGTTGCAGAGGAAGGTACAGAGGCTCAGGTTCTGTAGCTTTTTGATCAGCACTGTAGGAATGATGGTTTTAAGCGCTGAGCTATAGTTAATGAACAGTATCCTGACATATGTGCCAGGGATCTAAGGCTGCATGAAGAGCCATTGAAATTGCATCTGCCATAGACCTATTGTGGTGATAAGCAAATTGCAGTTCCTGGTCCTTGCTGAGGCAAGAGTTGATTCTAGACATGACCAACCTCTCAAAACATTTCATCACCATAGATGTGAGTGTTTCTGGACGATGGACATTAAGGAAGCTCACACTGCTTTCCTTGGGCAGGTGAGAACTTCCAACTGTAGCAGTGAAAGGTTGAAAATGTCTTTGAATACACTTGCCAGTTGGTTGGTATAAGTTTTCAGAGCCTTACCAGGTACTTTATCGGGGCCAGCCACTTTGTGAGGGTTCACCTTCCTGAAGGATGGCCTGATGTTTTCCCATTTCAAAGTGAGCATAATAGGTATTGAGCTTTTCTGGCAGTGAAGCATTGCTGCCATTCATGATGTTGGGTTTCATTTTGTAGGATGTAACGTCTTGGAAATTCTCCCGGAGTTGATGGGCATTCGATATCGCCTCCAACCTCGCTTGGAATTGTCTGTTAGCTCTTGAAATAGCCTTCTGCAAATCATACATGTTTGCTTTTTTTTTTGTGCAGTCCTGGGTCACCCAACTTGAATGCCACAGATCTAGCCCACAGCTGTCAATGTTCCTCTGCAGCTTTTGGTTTTGGAATGTACAGCAAGTTTTTGTGGGCACACTCATCCACACAGATTTTAATGAAGTCAGTAACATACTCATCCAGGTTCCAAGATGAATCCCTGAATTTATTGACCTTTTCAAGCTGGCCTGGTTAAAATCTCCCAAAATGATGGTGAGCTCTGCTGGCACGTTGATCCCATTGCTCAGATCATCTAAAACCTGTCTGACATTGGCCTGAGGTGGAATGTATTCCACTACCAAAATGATTGCAGGAATCTCTCATGGCAGGTAAAACAGATGACACTTCATTGCAAGATATTCCAGGTCTGGTGAGCAGAATTGGGACAACACTGATACATTTTTGCACCGAGGAATTGATCATGAGGCATGTACCTACTCTTCTGCTTTTGAGAGACTTGACAGACCTGTGCTGTGTATAGTGAACCTGTCAGCCTGAATCGTTGTGTCCAGTACAGAATGGGTTAACCAGTATTCCGTGAAACAAAGGATTAAAGTAGTCCTTGTGTCCCCCTGATACAGCACCCCAGCTCTGAGATCTTCAGTTTTATTTGCCAGAGGTTTTCCAGCAAGGTGGTCAGTATTGGGATTCAAACGCCTCATTTTTTTTATGCACTAGTAGCTTGAGTGACAACCTCATTTCCAAGGAGTCCCCCTTGTGAGGATAGTACAGCCACAGTCAGCACTTTCTTTTGGTTTTCAGCAGTGGTAGGTTGTCCAATCGCATTAAAGCATCTTTATTGACTGTACAGACTTGGATGTAGTTGTGATTCTCAAGCTGCACCGCTTCGAGTTCACTCATGATCTATCCAATGCATAACAGATTGATATAATCATGAAATAAACACACCAGTGGCTCCTCTTCATTAGGGGTTTAAGGAGACTTAGTGTGTCAGCAAACACTCATACAACTTTCTGCAGATGTATGGTGGGAAGCATTCTAGTTGGTATAAAGATGTCCGTGCATAGGATTATAAGAGGCTGCAGAGCACTGAAGCTTGAAAAAAAAGGCAAATGTCATATTTACCAGTTAGTCAAGTGACTGATGTTAGTAATATTATTCTGCTACCAAAAAACTGAAATTACTTTCACTCTTGCTACAGATGCCTATTTGGATGCAAGCCCAGAAATATAGCTGAAGGGTCATGTGCCTGCCATACATAGATCACAGGAAACAAACAGATAAGGACTTGCTAATCATGGCATCTCAATGGTGCCCGCCTTCCCAAGTTCAGCATGGAATGTATTTTGGTGTTGGGTGGGCTTCTCTCTGCTGTATTCCACACAACAGGCTTTGCAGCCTGTGGCAGTCACCAGGATTGGGAAGTGCTGGGGCCTGCAACACCTACAGGTTTCCATCCATGTTTCTAAAGTACTAAGAATAAGATGCTTCCGTCTTGTTCTACAAATCACTCTTGCATACTTCAGGCCATATGCTTACTTAATCAGCAAAATTCTTCAGCTTAGAGGCTGTGTCGACTTCTTTTATGAATTCATCATACCTTTCATTCATGCTTGGCCTAAATCTCAAGTATCTTTGGGGGAGGCAATAATTTGGCCTATATCTTCCTTATATGCTGTGTCTGTGTGTGATATCACTGCTTGTGAATAGAGGGTGGATCTCGAAGGGTTAACCTGTAGCCTTGCTGCATTCCTTATCCCTGCTGCCTTGAGAGGATTTAAAAGATCCCGCAATAGTATTTTTTTAAAAAACACCAAAATACAAGAACATTATTCTGATAGATAGACTGTGATAATTCTCCATGACTGAGTTCCAAAATAAATTCTGCCAATGCCATACTACTTCAGAACATTCCTGGGATCAAGTTGGTTGTCATGTACCCACATTAACGCTGTGACCAAACTTCAAGATGGCACGAAAAGACTAAATAAGTGGAAGAACTTGGTTATCTTTACGTAAGATCATAAGAAATAGCAGGAGTAGGACATCTGGCCTGGTGAGCCTGCTCTGCCATTTAATAAGATAATGGCTGATCTGGCCATGGACTCATCTCCACCTATCTGCCTTTTCCCCATAACCTAAATCTACTTCCCTGTGTCTTGATGCTATATCCCTCTTTTTGATTATGATTTTCCCTTCATAAATTCTGCCTACTCCCTACTCACGAAAACCTGCTGTTGGGGCCCTTTTTAGACCAGGTCATCTCTGCTCTCCCAATTCTTCTTTCATTGAATTTTGTGGATGTAATAAAGCCAATGCAAATGGTCATTTATGGAAGATAGTTACAGTAAGCAATACAACAGCCGCAGAGCGCAGCTTGCTATTTTGTGATGACTTTAGCTGGAGAAGGGGCAATATTGCAATTCCCCAATTACAAATGGTGGTGGCTGGTCAAGGCAGTAATGCTAGGAGTGGTTTTATGGCACTATTTGGACCCACGCATGAGAAGTGCTCACTGGGCTAATTGGGATAGCACATTAGTGTAGCTGTTAGCACAATACCAGATATAATATCGGGTTCGATTCACACCGCTATCCATAAGGAGTATTTACATTCTCCCCATGACTGTGTTGGTATCTTCTGGGTGCTCTGGTTTCCTCCCACGTTCCAAAGGCGTGCAGTGGGCGCGTTACGTTGGTACTGGAAGCATGGGGACACTTGTGGGCTGCCAAACAATGCACTTGTGACAAATAAAGCTAATACCTGATTTATTAGAGCTCCATTATTGCAGTGGAAATATAAAATAAACTGCATTCACAAAATTTCCTATTTTGTCTCACACAGTAACACGCTGGTATGTTCTGTAACTCCAGAAATGAATCAAAAGAAAAGTGTAGGAGCTGGGTATAAGTATGTACTTCATTGTACTTTAACGAGGCACTCACATTGACGTGGCATAGTGACATATGCCATTCACACAATTCTTACATATAACCCATGATGAATTATGTAAATGTATAAAGAATGCATAATCAAACAATATATTCAGAAAATTACTCAAAAATCACTGAAGTTTAGATACACAGCAGTACTTTTATAGAACAATGCAGCTCCTAGTTAAATGTGGCAACCATTTTGTGGAAAACATTATCCCAGTAAGAATAGTGAGATGAATCTGTAGTTAATTTGGTGTTTGCTGTAATGGTTCAGGGAGGAATGTTGGCAATAACTCCAAAGGAAATAAAAACACAATGCTGGTGATACTCAGCAGGTCAGCAAAATCTGTGGAGAGGTTGATGATCTTACATCATAATAGTGAACTTAAATCGTGCAAAGCAAACTAAAAAACATATTGAGCCACAGTGAGCTGACGTGTTTGGTTATCTTGTGGAGTAATGGGTGTAAGTGACCATGTTGTTCATGGATGTGGATACTGATGGCAATGTGAACGCCTGTTGTCTGTCCTAATTCCCTGTGATCTTTATGTTTGAAGTCATTCGTAGGCTAGAATGAGAATGATGCTGAATTCTTTCATGAAGTATGTTATCAAATCAGATAGGTCTTTAACAAACTTGCCTCTATTCCTGAGATTAGCCTTTTTCTTCAACTCCTTAACAGTATTTAACTATTTGAATTTAAGATCCCTAGCTACTACTGTGGAATATCAGTTTGAACCTCTGGATCAATTGTTTGGATATTATAAAGACTATAAGACCATAAGACATAGGAGCAAAGTTAGGCTATCCAGTCCATCGAGTCTGCCTCGCCTTTCAATCACGGCTGATCCTTTTTAAAAAATCACCTCCACAAACCCAGTTCCCAACCTTCTCCCTGTAATCTTTGATGCCGTGTCCAATCAAGAACCTATCAATCTCTGCCTTAAATACACCCAACAACCTGGCCTCCACAGCTGCATATGGAAACAAATTCCACAAATTCACCACCCTTTGGCTAAAGAAATTTTTCCACACCTCTGTTTTGAAAGGGTGCCCCTCTATCCTGAGGCTATGCCCTCTTGTCTTAGACTCTCCCACCATGGGAAACATCCTTTTCACATCTACTCTGTCTAGGTTTTTCAACATTTGAAAGGTTTCAATGAGATCCCCACTCATCCTTCTGAATTCCAGTGAGTACAGACCCAGAGCTGTCAAAGGTCCTCGTATGATAACCCATTTATTCCCAGAATCATCCTTGTGAAAGTGCTCGGGACTCTCTCCAATGCTGGCACTTCCTTTCTAAGATAAGGGGCCCAAAACTCTTCACAATACTCAAGGTGAGGCCTCACCAGTGCCTTATAAAGACCCAGCATGACATCTTTGCTCTTGTATTCTAGATCTCTTAAAATGAATGCTGACATGGCATTTGCCTTCCTCACCACCAACTCAACCTGCAAGTCAACCTTTAGGGTGTTCTGCACAAGGACTCCCAAGTCCGTCGGCATCCCAGATTCCTGGATTTTCTCCCCATTTAGAAAATAGTTATCTCACGTTTATTTCTACTACCAAAGTGTATGACTGTGCATTTTCCAACATTATATTTCATTTGTCACTTTCTTGCCATCCTCCTAATCTGTCCAAGTCCTTCTGCATCCTACCTGTTTCCTCAATACTACCTGCCCCTCCACCAATCTTTGTATCATCTGCAACTTGACAACAAAGCCATCTATTCCATTATCTAAATCATTTATATACAGTATTAAAAGAAGTGGTCCCAACATCAACTCCTGCAGAACATCACTAGTCACTGGCAACCAACCAAAAAAGGATCCTTTTACTCCCACTCACTGCCTTCTTCCAATCAGCCAATGCTCTAACCATGTTATTAACTTTCTTGTAATACCATGGGCTCTTAACTTGGTAAGCAGCCTCATGTGTGGTACCTTGTCAAAGGGCTTCTGAAAGTCCAAATATTCTACATCTACTGCATCTCCTTTATCTACCCTACTTGAAATCTCCTCAAAGAATTCCAACAGGTTTGTCAAATTAGTTCTGTAACTGAATTATACTGCTAAAGTCACTCATCAAACTTCATCATTGTATATTAGAAACTGAATTCAATAAACCCGATAATTCTTAAAGCAGTGGAATTATGACAGGGGTTTATCAAGATAAAATGGAAGGTCTTCCCAGTAACACAGAGCATTGGAGAAGCATAGCAGATTCGGCACAATCTATGGCGGAAAATGGACATGCGAGCCTTTTGGTCGCGACCCTTCGTTAGTAAAGATGAAGGGTTTCAAAATCAAAACATCCACTGGCCATTTCCCCCCTTTAACTGCTGTCCATTGAGTTCCTCCAGTGATCTGAGTTGTGTTTTAGCACGTTCTTCAGATTAGTATTGCTCCCTGTGGTGTGAAGAAGCTTGCGCCGGAGATTTTTGCAGACCTGGGTGACTTCTTCAAGCTCATCTGCAAAACAGTTTAAATCTTCTGTTCTTGTGCTTTTTCCCCCTATTCGAGGTGTCTGGGTCCTGTTGGAGTCCATGATCTACAGCTGCTCTCAAACTACATTTGCATGGATGTTGGGTTCTTGCTCTTCTGGAGCTGCTGACCAGGATCTTCAGGAGTGGCTTGGAAGGTATGTGCCCTGTGGACAACTTGATTCCTCACTGATGTTACTGACTGAAGCATCGCCAAAGTTTGAAAGAGAGAGCCATCTGTGCCAGTGACAGAGTCTGCTGACTCTCGAGTCAGGGGAATTCGAAATAAGTGATGTTGCAGACTGTAACATCCAAACAGCAAGCTGTTGACCTCCTCTGCGTCTTTATCAAATACTGGAATGGACAGTAGTTTTTGACAGAGCTCATGGTCTCTGGGTGCTTGATATTGCTTGGTGGGTGGTTTAATGCTTTCTGCTGGAACGTAGGGGGAGTGGGGAGGGCTGATGTTTTTACTGCTGCTTGTGCATGTGAGGGGGGCTTTGGGCTTCTAATTTTTTTATGTCATTCATTCTTTGGGGTTTTCCCCTCCATTTTGTGGATGTCTGTGAAGAGTAAGGATTTCAGGCTGTATACTGTGTACTTTCTCTTAAATTGAACCATTGACTAAGGGTGAGGAGAAATGTCATATTAGCCCTCACTGTTGGAGGTGTTTAGACACTGTTTTCCTCTCCATCTGGCACATTATTCCTTTACAATATTTCCATTACCTTCTCCACTGAAGCATCAGATTTAGGAAATAATATATTTTGAGATGATATATCGAGTTATATCATCACCAACCAACTCAACCCTTATCTACCTATCCACCCAATTTTTGCACTGATAATCTTCATAGAAATGCAGGAGATGCATTATTTTCTTTTAAACAAAAACTCATTCTAACAATGATAGCTAATGACAAAATTGAAAAACATTGCATTCTAGTTTGCTGTGTTAGGTGCAATCTAAATATTATGTCTGCTGCAAAAGGAACATTAAAATAATGGGCTTTGTGGTTTCTCTGTCTGTTGGCTGCACAGTGATGTCATGATTATAATATTTGTTTATTTTGTACTTGTAAAATAATCAACTTTATGTGGAATGAGATTGGAAGTCAAGATTCACTGACAATCTAGGAATGTCCAATCTCAGATGCCCCATCCATCTTTCCGATGGATAAATAGCACATCAAGGCTTAGAGAAAAAATTATCCTTGGAAGATAGAAAAAACTGCACGTGGTAGAATTCTGAAATAAGAACAGAAAACACTGGAAACACTCAGATGGTTAGGTAGCATCTGTGGAAAGAAGAGAACAAGATACTGAAGGTGTTAGAACCTGGAGTAAGAAACAACAAGCCCGAGGAACTCAGCTGGTCAGGTAGTGTCTGTGAAGGGAAATGGATGGTCCAAATTTTGGGTTGAGACCCTTCTTCCAGAAAGAGAAATTGTTAACCTTTCAGATCCAGAATTGTTTATCAGAGCAGATGACAATTCCTTGATGCCTAAATCAAGCCTTTATACCTCTACCTCAGCTGTCTCATTATGTTGACAAAAGACAAAACAAGTTGCCCTGTTTGCTATCATTTCCAGCATTTCTGATGTTCTATTTCAGAACATACCAAAAATATTCTCAGCCTGATGCCAATAACTTTGTGTGGGATTTCAGGTCCCCAAAGTCTAATGGACTTCTTTTTCTCCTTCTGAGTTTTGACAAAGGGTCTTTGATCTGAAGTATTAACTCTGTTTCTCTTCCAATAGACATGGCCTGACCTGCTGAGTATCTCCAGCTCTGGCAGTTCTTTAGATAGCAAGTACAGCAATGCTTGTCTCATTTTTCTCAGCCAAGTGAATGGCATTCATTAAACAGATGCGGATTCAGGAAATATGGGTAGATAAACTCAGATTATTACACTGTTCATGAAGAATTTTGAATTGAATCTCATGACTCCACTTATGCAAAAGGGTTTCTTTTCTTATGAATCTCTAGAGTTCTCTAATGCAGAGAGCTTTGGAAGCTAAGACATTGAATATATTTCAAGGGCGAGATACATGTTTAATTTAGAGAGATATGAAAAATTTGGGAAGCGGCAGGAAAATAGAAGAGAACGGCTGGCCCTATTCACCATTTTTTTCCATTTCCCCGTCTTCATGACCTGTTCATCATCTCTCCATTCTTTCCCAGTTCCTTGCCTTTATCCCATATTCCATTATCTTGTTCTGCGAGTTTCCTCTTTCTTCAGGACTTTACCTCTTCTGCCTAACACCACCCAACTTCTCACATTAGTCTCCCCCTCCCAGAGCCACCCACCTTCCCTCTCATCTGGTCTCACCTATCACCTGCCATCTTGTGCTCTTCCCACCTTCTTATGCCGGCTTCTGCCCCTTCCTTCCCAATCCTGCGGAGGAGTCTCGGCCCAAAATGTTGGCTCTTTATTCTCCTCCATAGATGCTACCTGATCTGCTGAGTTCCAACAACATTTTGTGTGCGTTGCTCAAGATTCCAGCATCTGCACAATCTCTTGTGGTTTTTAAGTTTTTTTAAAATGTTATATTGCTTATTTAGAGATACTGAAATAGAACAGGTCCTTCTGCTCATGCCACCCAATTACACCCATGTGTCTAATTAATCTACTAACCCATACGTCTTTGGATTGTGAAAGGAAAGCAGAGCAGTCAGAGGAATCACATACAGTCATAAGGAAAATGTACAGATAATGGTGGAATTGAATCCCCAAATGATGACGCATTATGCTAACCACCATGCCATTGTACGGATTCTTTGCTTGGCACAGTATGACTCAAAGTTTTCCTCCACAGTCATCAGTGGTCTCCTACACAGCAAGGCGTACAACACGCTGGAGGAACTCAGCAGATTGGACAGCATCCGTGGAAATGAGCAGTCAACGTTTCGGGTCGAGACCCTTCGTCAGGACTGAAGAGGGAGGGGGTAGGGGCCCTATAGAGAAGATGGGGGGAGGGTGGGAAGGAGAAGGCTGGTAGGTGCCAGGTGGAAAACCAATCAGGGGAAAGATCAAGGGGTGGGGGAGGAGAAGCAGGGAGGGGATAGGCAGGGCAGGAGAGGTGAAGAAGGAATGTAAGGGGAAAGCACTATGGGTAGTAGAAGAAGGCAGAATCATGAGAGAGGTGACAGGCAGCTGGAAGAGGAGGCGGAGTGAAAGTGGGATGTGGGAAGGGAATTATTGGAAGTTGGAGAATTCGATGTTCAGACCAAGGGGCTGGAGACTACCCAGACAGTAGATGAGATGTTGCTCCTCCAACCTGAGTTTGGCCTCATCATGGCAGTAGAGGAGGCCATGTATGGACATATCCGAATGGGAATGTGAAGCAGAGTTGAAATAGGTGGCAACCGGGAGGTCCTGTCTGTTGTGGCGGACAGAGTGGAGGCATTCGACGAAGTGGTCCCCCAATTTGCGTCGGGTCTCGCCGATGTAGAGGAGGCTGCACCGGATGCAATAGGTGACCCCACCAGACTCACAAGTGAAGTGTTGCCTCACCTGGAAGGACTGTTTGGGGCCCTGAATGGTGGTAAGAGAGGAGGTGTAGGGACAGGTGTAGCACTTGTGCTTGCAGGGATAAGTACCAGGTGGGAGATCTGTGGGGAGGGATGTGTGGACCAGACAGTCGTGGAGGGAATGATGTGGCCTCGAAACGTTGACCTCTCATTTCCACGGATGCTATCCAACCTGCTGAGTTCCTCCAGCGTGCTGTATGTGTTGCTTTGACCACAGCATCTGCAGTGTACTTTGTGTTTTCTACACAGCAAGACTAAGGTAACAGTGAAAGGACCATAATGGGAAGAAGAGGAACATTTAAGATATACAGGAGCATGGACATGAGGTAGTTAGTTAAATCAAGTGTGCAATATGGTATAATTGGTGTGATTTCCCTGACTTGTGAGGCCTTTGCTAATTTTGCTGAGTGTAAGGGAAATACTTTCTTGTGTATCCCTAAGTGCAAGTAATGAGATTGTGCAAAATATGAAAGGCAGACAAATTCCTTCAGCATCCATTGTGCAACTTGAAGCCTTTGCAACTCTATCCTTGAATCACCACGGTCAGTAAGAATAAGAAGTTAAACTTCTGTCATGATTATTTTCAACACAGGTGCCCCGCGAGGTTGCATCTTCAGCCCCCAAATCTCTTCACTATATGGCCAGGTTCTGCTCTAACTCCACCTACAAGTTTGAAGATCATACCACTGCATTGGGCTGTACCTCAAATTAGTACAAGAAGGAGATAGAGAGCCTTGTAACATGGCATTATAAGAACCTTTCCCTTTTCAAAAGAACTAGTCTTTGAATTTAGGAAAGGGGAGGGGGTGCAGTGCATATGGTCCTGTCTACATCAGTGGTGCTGAGGACAAGAGGGTTGAGAACTTCAAATTCCTAGGAGTAAGCTTCACCAATAGCCAAGCTTGACCTGGTGTAATCTTGTTGTCGCCATGGCCAAGAACGCTCACCAATGCTTCTATCTCCTCAGGGAAGAAAGAAATTTGGCATGTCCTCTTTGATCTTCACCAATTTTATCAATGCATAATAAAAAGCATCCTATTTGAAAAGATCCTGGCTTGATGTAGCAACTGCTCTACGTATGATTGCAAGAAATCACAGCCTTGTGGACACAGCTCAGCTCATCATACAAAGCAAACTCTCCTCCAGGGAATCTGTCTACATTCCTCACTATCTCGGTAAAGTAGCCAACATTTTTTTTTACTTTACTTTATTGTCACCAAACAATTGATACTAGAGCATACAATCATCACAGCGATATTTGATTCTGCGCTTTGCGCTCCTTGAAGTACAAATCAAAGTAAATATAATAAAAATTTAAATTATAAATCATAATTAGAAAATAGAAAAGGGAAAGTAAGGTAGTGCAAGTCAAGTCCAGATATTTGGAAGGTACGGCCCAGATCCGGGTCAGGATCCGTTCAGCAGTCATACCACAGTTGGAAAGAAGCTGTTCCCAAATCTGGCCGTATGAATCTTCAAATTCCTGAACCTTCTCCTGGAGGGAAGAGGGACAAAAAGTCTGTTGGCTGGGTGGGTCATGTCCTTGATTATCCTGGCAACACTGCTCTGACAGCGTGCAGTGTAAAGTAAGTCCAAGGATGGAAGATTGGTTTGTGTGATGTGCTGGGCTGTGTTCATGATCTTCTGCAGCTTCCTGTGGTCTTGGACAGGACAACTTCCATTCCAGGTTGTGATGCACCCTAGAAGAATGCTTTCTATGGTGCATCTATAAAAATTAGTGAGGGTTTTAGGGGACAGGCCAAATTTCTTCACCTTTCTCAGAAAGTAAAGGCACTGGTGGGCCTTCTTGGCAGTGGGCTCTGCTTGGTTAGACCAAGTCAGATCATTTGTGATATTCACCCTGAGGAACTTAAAGCTTTTGACTTGTTCCACCTCCGCACCACCGATGTAGATGGGGTCGTGCGGTCCGCTACTCCTTCTGAAGTCAACAACCAATTCCTTCATCTTGCTGGCGTTGAGGGATAGGTTATTGTCTTCGCACCATGCCACCAGGTTCTTAATTTCCTCTCTGTACTCAGACTGATCATTACCCAAGATACGGCCTACAATTGTGGTGTCATTAGCAAACTTGTATATTGAGTTTGATGGAAACTTGGCTACACAATCATGGGTGCACAGTGAGTACTGCAGGGGGCTGAGTACACAGCGTTGTGGGGCACCAGTGCTCAGAGTGATTGTAGAGGAGAGCTTGTCCTCTTTTTTTTTTACAGCCTGGGTCCTGTCTGTGAGAAAGTTGAAGATCCAGCTGCAGATCTGAGTGCTAAGACCCAGGTTCCAGAGCTTAATCAATCAATCAAAAGAAACGTGTGTGCGTACACACACACGCACGCACGCACGCACACACACACACACACACACACACACACACACACACAGACACACACACACACACACACACAATTCTCTCTCTTCTTCCCTTGCAACAGGTAAAAGCCGCAAAAGCCTGAAAGCACATAGCACTCAGCTCAAGGACAGCTATCTAGCCTTTAGAAGACCACTGAACAGTTCCCTAGTACAATAAGATGGACTCTTGATCTCACAGTCCATCTGCCTTGCATCTTATTGTCTGTCTGCCCCACTCTTTCCCTATGACTGAAAAGTCTCAGCCAGACATACCCAGTTCCCTTCATAGATACCGTTTGACCAGCTGAGATCCTCCAAACATTTTGTGTGTGTTGCTCATTTGGTTCTGTGTTCTGTTATTGTTTTACCTTGTAGTAACTCTGTTTCGTTTGGCTGCAATCATGGATATTCATGTATGGTTAAATAACGATTGAAGTTGAACTTGTAGCACCTCAATGAAGTTGTGATGAATTGATCTATATGGACATTATGCAACACAAGGTTTCCACTGTTCCTCAGTACAAGTAAAAATAATCCATTTACCAACTTAGCAATGGAAGTGGTGATTGGTGGGAGTGAGGGGGTGAAGCCTACCTACTACAGAATGTACATGGTTAAGGAAGGATGTTAGCTAAGGTACAGAGCTTTATAATTATATTTGTTGGTTTCCATCAGTTTTCCATACCCACTAGCGTTGTGAACTACTTGTCAGGCATGCTTGCAGTGGATTATCACAATGTGGACTCATGGCTTTAACAAATTCAACCAACATGGTGGCCAGCACAATTCACCCTATCAGAATTTTGCAGATGCCATTTTGGAGTACTGGTGATGCCCAAAGATTGGCGCTAATGATCCCAATTTCTTACTGACTGTGTTTGAGAAACTGTTTACGGCAACATATGAAACCAATATAGGGGAAGCTAGGCCCTCTTGTAAATGAAAACCGAAAACAGATGCTTTTTGATTAGCAGTTGTATGGGTGATGACAGGACTGCGTTCGTTCTGTATTCTGCACATTGGTGATGTAGACACTTTCCAAACCTGGACGTGCCACTCAGTTAATTAGAAGGATTTTAACAATGAGCTTGAAAAGGCAGTTCATAATTGCAAGCCAGTCTGAATGATTAAGTTTAAATCTTCATACATTTCTGCTCCCTTATTCACAGAGCTGTTGACCTTCAATTAGCAGGCTATTTGTGGAGTTTTCTTAGTATTTCGCAGCGTGGTATTCTTTTCTATAATTACCTGTTGAGCAAGAGCTGTTATCAGGTTCATGGAAAATTCACCAGAGCTAAATCATACGTAGTGGCCACTTTATTAGGTACACCAGCTCGTTAATGCAAATATCTAATCAACCAATTATGTAGCAGCAACTCAATACTTAAAAACATGCAGACATGGTCAAGAGGTTTGGGTATTGTTCAGATCAAACATCAGAATGGGGAAGGAATGTGATCCAAGTTACTTTGACTGTGGAATGATAGTTAGTGCCAGACAGGGTGGTTTGAGTATCTCAGAATCTGCTGATCTCCTGGGATTTTCATGCACACCGGCCCCTTGAATTCATAGAGAATGGTGCAAAATGACAAACTACAATGAATTGTGATTCTTTGGGGAAAATGCCTTGATAAAGAGAGAGGTCAGAGGAGAATGGCTGGACTGGTTCAAGCTGATAGGAAGGTGACAGTACACTTATTGAACATTGAAGTGGATGGGGTACAGGAGTAGAATACCACTCTGGGTTACACTCTGGTACCTAATAAAATGGCTACTGAGTGTACAATGATGTAATGTAGAAAACTGCCCATGGAACTTCAACAAGACTGTCAATACAAGTAAGGAACGCAAATGTAGATAGTAGCTGGAGGTGATGAAATCTGGTTCAAAACCGTAATTTCAAATAAGGTTAAGAGAGAGGTCAAGTTTTTGAAAGTGAATTAAAATACATGAACCATCAGTGGGTGAAGGTGTGATGAAAAAATGGTTGGAATAAAGAAACACAAGGTGTGTGAGCCAGGGGAATGGAAAATGTTGTGGAAATTGCCTTGTAGAAAATTGCAAAAAAGAGAATGAGATTTTGTCATGCATGAGTTTAATTGCAAATTGGGCTACTGTACAACGATGAAAGCTTGAAGGATGAGAAAGCTAGGCTGATGGGAGATAAGATTACAGAGAGCAGAGTTTAAGATTTGGAGATGACTATCAAAGAGAACATTGGAGTACTTGAGTCTAAGGGCGATGGGGCCGAGGTATCAGCAGAGTGGGCCATGTTTTTGAAAAGAACAAGAGATGCAGGAATGGAGTTGTTAACCGGATATGAAGCTTTGCCAGAGTGCTGAAAACAACATATCTTGCATCACTCAGTGCTTTCTTGTACTGGAATTCAGCTCTTGAAGTGCTTTTGGCATAAAGTCATTTGGTTTCTGATGCACCATCAATAACTCACTCTGAGACGTAAAGGCGAGATAGCGGCTTTTATTGACTGGAAGAAGGAACAAGCAGTGAGTGACCACCATACTACATCCTGGAGACTGAGAGGCCGGGCTCAGGCCTTGATCGCCTTTATACCGGGGTCTGTGGGAGGAGCCACAGGAGCAGTCAGCAGGGGGCGTGTCCAGACAGGTATATGTAGTTCACCACAGTTTCACTGTGATATTACTAGTGATGATATCCTAAATCAAAATTGCAGTTTCTGCTCATATCAACAGCTTGACATCAAGGTAAATGTTATTATTTGTGACATAAAAGCTCCATGGTATGTAATCACATTCAAACAAAGATTTTACTGTCCTTGGTTAAGGGATAACTGAATGGAGGCAGGAGTCTATAACTGAAATTCAGTGCAGGTGACATAAATCAACTGGAGAGAGGGGATTCAACAACATTCATATTATCACCAAGTGAATTAACATTAGGCTGAACATGAGGGATGATACCTTTCCCTGAGATTATCATACACCAACTAAAGGAGCTTAAAATAACTAAAGGCAAACTGAGAGAAAGCATCACTTACTAAATCTTGCTTTAAAAATTGGGTTTTTTGGCATGCATGAAGGAATACATAGAACCACATTTAAACTCTCTCCTGTGAGGGCCAGAGGAGGAACACTGCTACAGACATTAAGTAAAAAACACAAGGAATTTCTTCCAATGTTGAGCAGTAAAAACAAAAAGAATGCCAGGGTGATTGTGAAAACCCAGATAGATGCTAACCTAGATTGACATTTGACTGTTATTAAAGTTATTCACAGAAGTAAGCAAGCAAATTTGCCTCCTACGTTACCACTCCCACCACTAAAGCACCAAATAATAATACTTAAAGACTTGCTTGAAAATGAGGGAAGAAAATGCTATATTAGTGGGAAAAAAAGCTTGCAGCAAATAAGCAGTGAGCAATGGACAGTAGAATAGAGGAGATTGTGTGTTATTGATAGAAGTGATACTGAGGAAGATTTTTTTTACACTGGACAAACCAACCCAGGCAGCTATAAAACTCACTTGTATTGCCTCAACAGCAGGAAACTAATCATTTCTTCAAGACATGCAGAAAAAAAGCAACATGCCCTTTTCAAAAATTATCGGTTACAATGCAAAATTCTGAATTAAGATGATAGGAGGCTGTGGTTTGGGATTTTAAACTTAATAAAGGCGCACAGTTTATACTGCCAGAAAAGTGACCTGAGGTATGAAGAGCGAATTTGTGATGGCCAATTGGAGGTAAATTTGAAAGGAATTACTGTGGGTCTAGCATTGAGAAAGAATGACAAAACCTATCAGTCTTACTTCAAATAACACACACAAAATGCTGGTGGAACACAGCAGGCCAGGCAGTATCTATAAGGAGAAGCACTGTCGACGTTTCAGGCCGAGACCCTGACGAAACGTCGAGAGTGCTTCTCCTTATAGATGCGGCCTGGCCTGCTGTGTTCCACCAGCATTTTCAGTGTGTTATTTGAATTTCCAGCATCTGCAGATTTCCTCGTGTTTGATTCTTACTTCAATGTAGTTTCAGTTAACACAAAAACGACTAACTGTAGTTGCAGCCCAGGTTTGTAAAATGAAGGGCCTAACAGGGTTATCCACCTTAACTTGTTTCCAGAAGTTCAGGAACAGAACTTGCTTTGTTGGAGATCAATGCATGCAAGATCAGTGGTCCTAAATACTAGGAATATAACCTAGTATTAACTGCTGTCATGTAAAATTGCAGGTAAGCGGTTGGAACAGACATGCACATGACACAGGTAACACAGAAAAATGCCAAATGATACATTTTTGGTAGGAAGACCACTTTGAGGCAATATAAACCTTATTTCCTTAAGTGAGGAATCCTCTACTTCCTCACTTGAAGACACCAGTCATTTTGGATTAGCAACGACATCTCCTCCACAATCTCCACCAGCACATGTGCATCACAAAGGTGTGTGCTTAGCCCCCTGTTCTACTCACTTTACACTTAGGACTGTGTGGTTAAGCACAGCTCCAACACCATATTCAAGTTTGCTGACGACACCACTGTCATAGACTGTATCAAAGGTGATGATGAATTAGCATATGGGGGGAGATTGAAAATCTGACTGAATGGTGCCACACACAGCAACAACCTCTTACTCAATGTCAGAAAGACCAGGGACTTGATCATTGACTTTAGTAGGAGGAAACCAGAGTTCCATGAGCCAGCTCTCATCGAAGGATCAGACGAGGAGAAGAACAGCAACTTTAAATTCCTCGGAGTTATCATTTCAGAGAACCTGTCCTGGGCCCAGCATGCAAGTGCAATTCTAATGAAAGCACGACATTGCCTCTATTTTCTCGGAAGTTTACGGAGATTCAGGATGACATTTAAAACTTTGACCAACTTCTATAATTGTGTGGTGGACAGTATATTGATTGGTTGCTTAGCAGCCTAGTAAGGAAACACCAATGCCCTGATATAGAAAGTCATACAAAAAGAAATGGATATGACCCTGTCCATCATGGGTAAAGCCCTCCCCACATTGCACACATCTGCATGGAGCGTCGCTGCAGGAAAGCAGCAGCAGCCATCATCAGGGACCCGCACCACCCAGGTCAGGCTCTCCACTCACTGCTCCCATCAAGAAGAAGGCACAGGAGCCTCAGGGGTTACACCACCAGGTTCAAGAACAGTTATTAGCCCTCAACCATCGGCCTCTTCAACCAAAGAGGAAAACTTCACAAAACTTCACTTGCCCCATCACTAATATGTTCCCAAAATGTATGGACTCACTTTGAAGGACTCTTCATCTCATGTTCTTGATATATATTGCTTGCTTATTTATTAATATTATTTCCTTCTTTTTGTACTTGCACAGCTTGTTGTCTTTTGAACACTGGTTGAATGCGCAGTTGGTGTTGTCTTTCATTGATTCTCTTTTGGTTATTATTCTATATGGATTTATTGAGTACGCCTATGTAAAGGAGATTTCTTATTGTGTAAGGGGGTTTCTTCTTTTTCTTTGTTTCTGCGTATGTTAATCAAAATGACTTCTTTGTCTTGTTAAAAGTAGGAATGCTTCCTTGTTATGAGAGAGTGCTGGAAGCTTGTTTGGGTTAAAATTTACTGATAACGGGATTGTATTCATTTGTTAACCAACTGGGATTAATGTTATTCTCTCTTCTGGGTCTGTAAGTTATTGCTGGCGGGATTTGGGGAGTCGGCGCGAGAGGGTGAGAGAGAGAGGACACGATGCTGTAAGCTGGGCGATGGAATGGACCCCTGCTCGGGGTCTGAGGCCAGGGTTGTCGGCGAGGAGAGGAGACAAGGACAGACGTGCTTGGTTGATCATTTCGGGTGGTCCTCAGCTACGAGTCGAGGAGTTCGGAGGGGATCGAATGGTGGCCAAAAGACTTCGTTAATTGATCTCCAATGGTTGTGCACGAAGTGATTTGGACTTTGATAAGTTTTGGCAACCTTTCTTTATTTTCTTTTCCTTCATATATACTGTATCGTTATTAATCACTGAGTTCTAGTAATATCTGTAAAGTGTGATCATTTAATCGCATATGGAGTACTGTCTGTTTTTGGGCGAGGCGGGGACGTCACACAGCATCCACACAAGCTGATTGCCCAGTTTGACGGGACCAAAGACTACTCCCCCAGACAGAAGTGAGCTGAGCGAGCCTGAGGTGAGCCAGGGGGCTAGACCTACAAGAAATTTAATCACTGGGATGTTTAAGGTGACATATATGTACCTTAATATTAACTTTACTTTGAACTTTGGAACTAGAGGACATAATTCTAAGAAAAATACAGCAACAAATATATCAGGCCATTTATGTACAAAGTGTAGATATGTCAATGAAAGGGTTAAGTAACTAAAAGTTGAACATTAGATTGTTGTTGTATAGAGCCAGTAGGGTCTTCATGGGTTCAATGTCCTCTCTTTATCCTGTGTTATTTTCTGTGACTTCAATGGGCAATATAAAAATCGCTGAATTTGTGATTTATAATGCAAGAATAAATGGTATCCCCAGTTACAGCATCACAGTCATTGTTCATGAGAGCTAAGGAGATCCTGTGCTCATGAAAGGGGGCTTTATATGGTCAATTTTTTGAATAAATAAGGAATTACCTTTCACGCACCCTTAAGTCTGAGCTAAATGTAATTTACTGCCTCTGATGGACAAATGTTTTCCCTGGGTCCATTTTTGGCGCAGATTGGCTTGCCACGCTGATTACAATTCAGCAACAAAGGATAAAGAAGTTGTTTTCTCGATATGTACTGTTTATAATGTGAGTTTTTTTGCCAAAAATGAGTATGAATATCCTGTTCATCTAACAATTTGTACTCTGTTCCTATCTTGGACCGTTGAATGGCTTTAGGAAGTTAAATTATAGATGCTGCCAATCCCATTTACTGCAGTAGGCTGAGGGCTTTGTGCACCTGCCACCTTGCCTTAGACACTCCATCATAGTTATAGAATTATACAGTACAATACAGTTCCTTTTGACCTAACTTGTTCGTGCCAAACAAGGTGTCCATCTATGTAGTTCCATTTGTCTGCATTTGCCCCATATCCTGCTAAACACTTTCTATCCATGTATCTCTCCAGGTGTTTTGAAATGGTGTCACTGTACCTGCCTCAACAACTTCCTCTAGCAGCTGGTTCCACATACATGCCACCCTCTGTATGAAGGAGCTGGCCCACAACTCCCTTTTAATCTTTCCCCAATCACTTTAAACCTATGCCCTCTAGTTTTTGATTCCCCTTCCTGGGGAAAAAGTCTGTGCATTTTATACAGCTTTATAAAGTCATCCCCTTTGTCTTCTTCACTCCAGTGAATGAAGTCCGACCTGTCCAACCTCTCCCTATAACTCGGCTCCCCAAGCCTTGGCATTCTCAGAAATCTACTTTTTCCATGGGGAAGAAAGTTCTTCATTATCTGCCCTATCTATTTCCTTTGTAATTTTATATACCTCTTTCAGGCCACAGCAGAGCCTGCTCTGCTCCTGGGAAAACAAATCCAGGGTTTCGGCCCGAAATGTCGTCACTGCCTCCTCCCATAGATGCTGTCTGGCCTGCTGAGTTCTGCCAGCATTTTGTGTTTTTATCTGACCTATTCAGTCTCTCTTTATAACTGAAACATTCTAGTCCAGGTGAATCTCATATCATTTTATTAATTCCAAAATATGTTAACGACGTAAGGTTATATGTCCAGTTTTGCATGTAAGTGATAATAGTCCTGTAACGTTACATAAAAACATAGAAAGCCTACAGCACAATACAGGCCCTCGGGCCCACAAAACTGTGCCAAATGTGTCCTTACCTTAGAAATTACCTAGGGTTACACATAGCCCTCTATTTTTTTAAGCTCCATGTACCCATCCAGGAGTCTCTTAAAAGAACCTATCATATCTGCTTTCACCATTGTTGCCGGCAGCCCATTCTACACACTCACCACTCTCTGCGTAAAAAAACTTACCTCGACATCTCCTCTGTGCCTACTTCCAAGCACCTTAAAACTATGTCCTCTCATGCTAGTCATTTCAGCCCTGGGGAAAAAGCCTCTGACTATCCACACAATCAATGCCTTTTATCATCTTGTACACCTCTATCAGGTCACCTCTCATCCTCCGTCACTCCAAGGAGAAAAGGCCGAGTTCACTCAACCTATTCTCATAAGGCATGCTCCCCAATCCAGGCAACATCCTTGTAGATCTCCTCTGCACCCTTTCTATGGTTTCCACATAATTCTTGTAGTGAGGCGACCAGAAGTGAGCACAGTACTCCAAGTGGTGTCTGACCAGGGTCCTATATAGCTCTAATATTACCTCTCAGCTCTTAAACTCAATCTCACGACTGATGAAGGCCAATGCACCGTATGCCTTCTTAACTACAGAGTCAACCTGCGCAACATCTTTGAGTGTCATATGGACTCGGACCCCATGATCCCGCTGATCCTTCACACTGTCAAGAGTCTTATTATTAATACTATATTCTGCCTTCATATTTGACCTACCGAAATGAACCACCTCACACTTATCTGGGTTGAACTCCATCTGCCACTTCTCAGCCCAGTTTTGCATCCGATCAATGTCCCGCTGTAACCTCTGACAGCCCTCCACACTATCTACAACACCCCCAATCTTTGTGTCATCAGCAAATTCACTAACCCATCTGTGATAGACCTTTAGCATAAAGGCATTAAATTCTAATCCTTTTATTGCCATACCTTTCAACAGATTATAGTTTTCAAATGGAAAATGAATCCAGATCTGGAGAAAAGAGAGTCCTGTAAAGATCTGATGAGATCTATAGTGGTTCCTATGCACATTCAATTTTTGGCTTTCTCTTAGTAATTGAGAAACACATATATTCCATTAACGTACATTATTTGCTCTGAAGTGGCAACATATGAGAAGTTGCCACTTCAGAGCAAATAATGTACGTTAATGGAATATATGTGAATCACACAGTGAATTACCTTTGAAATACGGTTACAGCAGCCAGTGCTCATTCTGCTTTTGTAGAGAATATATATATACTTTCTTCATTAACAAATTGAGATCTCGTGAAAATGCTTAGGAAAGGAATGTGGGATAGGCTGAGAAGAATTGCCACTTTTTGGCACCAAGTTCCTGATCATGTGAATCATATGTCATGAAATTAGGTGTTTTGTGGCAGCAGTACAATGCAAAGATGTAAAATTACTATCAATTATAAAATAAATAAACAGCATAACAACATTGACCTTTTGGAAATCTGATGGCAGAGGGGCAAAAACTGTTCCTGGATGGGTATTCAGTACCCCCTCCCTGATGGTAGTAGCAAGAAGAGAGCATGTACTGGATGGTGGTGTCCTTAATGAATGCTATCACCTTCTTGAGGCACCACCTCAATGCTGGGGAAGGTTGAGCCCAAAAGGTGACTCTACAACCTTCTGCAGCCTATTTCAGTCTTGTGACTGAACCTCCATACCAGGTTGTGGTGCAGTCAGTCAGCATGCTCTCTACCATTCACCTATAGAAATTTGGACAGAGTCTTTGATGAGATGCAACGTCTCCTCAAGTCCCTAACGAAGTAGAATATCTGGCATGCCTTCTCTGTACTTGCATCGATATGTTGGACCAAGGACACATCCCCCAAGATGTTGACACCTTGGAACTTAAAGCTGCTCACTTTTTCCACCGCTGACCCAGTGGATGGAAACTGGAGCACGTTCTCCCAGATTCCTATTGAATCTTTCAAAATTCTGTTTTGCTTTTTATGGGAAGGATTTATAAATAGCTGTCCCAAACACAAGTGTGAGACAGAATATTTCCTCTGAAGTGTCCTCCTTTGTCTCATTGACCACAGTGAGGTTCTGTGCTCATAATGGGCAGGCTTGGAGGGCAAGACAAATTTGCTGAAAATGGGGCAAAGATCTTTACAAGTGGATTCCAGCTTCCTGGAGGCAAAAACAGTGTCTCCTGTACCTACTTACCAGGAAGTATTACTTCAAGAGAGACAATGAGAAGGGAAGCAGACACAGACACAGAAAGGAGGGTTAACATTAAATCATGCCAAATTAAATTCTCCTTCCTGTTTCCCTTGGGCAGATTTGAGAAAGATTCACTTTCACTCTGGTTCTGGGGGTCCTTGGTGGATTTTGCATATCAACGTAGAACCTAGCCTCGGCCATAGCTGGTGCAGAAGGTGCTTGATGTGGGCAAGAGGGTTGGTAATATGTGAACTGGTGCACTCTTTCACCATTTAAAATGCGTTTCTGTCTGTTTTCAGTGAAGGCTATTCAAGTTTGAAATGCTTTCTCACTTGCTCCCTCCTTATTTTGAATGATTACAGGGCAGGAGTTCTATGGCTGAAGACATTAGATATTTTTAAGGAGCTTCAGGACATCCATTGCATTTTTCCTTTAATCTCGTTTTGAGTTAGAACTCAGAATAGAAGGCCTGTTTCTGGAGAGTGGCATCGGGTATTTGAATGATGTGGCCAGTTTAGTGTAAATAGTGTCTTGATAATGAGGATATTGACTTGGTTGGCTTATCCTGCCAATGGATTTAGAGGATTTTGCAGAGGCAGCAGTCACAGTGTTTTGTGGCTTTGAAATGTTTGCTTTAAATGCTCCAGGCCTCAGGGCCATACAGCGGGGCAGGGCTGAGAACTGCCTGGTAGACCAGGAGTTCTGTGGCAGAGAGACATAGCAATGAAATAGCCTTCTTTGAGCTCAAGGTACATGATGGTTGGGTTGATAGCTGGCTTTCCATTGGTTAGAATCATGACTGGCACTGCTGCCCTCTTCTCACTACTACCACCAGAGAGGAGGCAGAGGAACTAGAAGACACATAACTCAACATTATAACACAGCAGGACACGGCCGCATATACAGGAAGAAGTACAAATGATGTTTCGGGCCAAGACCCTTCGTCAGGACTAACTGAAAGAAGAGATAGGAAGAGATTTTAAAGCAGGAGGGGGAGGGGGAGATCTGAAATGATAGGGGAAGACAGGAGGGGGAGGGATGAAGCTAAGAGCTGGAAAGTTGGTTGGCAAAAGGGATACACAGCTGGAGAAGTCAAGTCAAGAAACTTTTTATTGTCATTTCCACCATAACTGCCGGTACAGTACACAGTCAAAACGAGACAACATTTTACAGGACCGTGGTGCTACATGAAACAATACAAAAACTACATTGAATTACGTAAAAACAACACAGAAAAAAACTACACTAGACTACAGACCTACCTAGGACCGCATAAAGTGCACAAAACAGTGCAGGCATTACAATAAATAATAACCAAGACAATAGGCATGGTAGAGGGCAGTAAGTTGGTGTCAGTCTAGGCTCTGGTTATTGAGGAGTCCGATAGCTTGGGGGAAGAAACTGTTACATAGTCTGGTTGTGCCCTCCTGAAGTCAAAAACCGGAAGGGAAAGCGTCGTGGGATGGGAGACCTAGGGAGAAAGAAAGGGGGGAGGGGAGCACCAGAGGCAGATGGAGAGCAGGCAAGAAGTGATTGTGAGAGGAACAGAGAGAAAAGAAGAAAAAAGGGGGAAAATAATAAACAAACAAACAAACAAACAAATAAATAAATAAGTGATGGCATAAACATTGATTTCTCTAACTTTTGTTAATGCTCCCCTCCCCTTCTTACCCTATCCCTTATCTATTTATTTATTCGCCCATTTGTCTGTCTGTTTGTTTGTTTATTTTTTCATAATTTTTTCTCTTTTATAATTGGCAAAAGGGATACAGAGCTGGAGAACTGGAGAAGGGAAAGGATCATGGGACGGGAGGCCTAGGGAGAAAGAAAGGGGGAGGGGAGCACCAGAGGGAGATGGAGAACAGGCAAGGAGTGATTGTGGGAGGAGCAGAGAGAGAAAAAAGAAAAAAGAAAATAAAGAGAAAAATTTATAAAATAAATAAATAAACAAACAGACAAATAGGTGAATAATTAGATAAGGGGTGGGGTAAGAAGGGGAGGGGAGCATTAACAAAAGTTAGAGAAATCAATGTTCATGCCATCACTTATTTATTTATTTATCTATCTATCTATCTATCTATTTATTTATTATTTCCCCCTTTTTTCTCTCTCTGTTCCTCCCACAATCACTCCTTGCCTGATCTCCATCTCTCTCTGGTACTCAACCTCCCCCTTTCTTTCTCCCTAGGCCTCCCGTCCCATGATCCTTTCCCTTCTCCAGTTCTCCAGCTGTGTATCCCTTTTGCCAATCAACTTTCCAGCTCTTAGATTCATCCCTCCCCCTCCTGTCTTTTCCTATCATTTTGGATCTCCCCTTCCCCCTCCCACTTTCAAATCTCCTCCTATCTTTTCTTTCAGTTAGTGCTGATGAAGGGTCTTGGCCCGAAACGTTGACTGTGCTTCTCCTTATAGATGTTGCCTTGCCTGCTCCATTCTACCAGCATTTTGTGTGTGTTGCTTGAATTTCCAGCACCTGCCTATTTCTTCATGTTTGTGCTCAGCATTATAGGACCAGTTTCTTCACCATCACCACCACAGAATTCCGAATGCGCCATGAAATCATGAACACCACCTCATATAGTCCTCTCTTTTTACACTACTTATTTAACAAAATATTTCTTATTGTAACTTACAACTGCAACAGAACAAATTTCACAACGTATGCCAGTGAAAAATAAACTGGATTTGGGTTCTGAGGTTAGCGTGGATTTTGAGCAGAATTCTCCACACTCTTCCTTGGTTGGCCGGTTCAAGGGCATTTTCATGGTCAAGAAAGGTCACAAGTCATGGTTGATTCTGCTTCCTGCATTCCTCTGGGACTTGTTATGCAGTGAAGATAGTGTGCTGTATGCCTCACGATGGATGGATCCACGATGTAATTCAGCCAGGACCTCTCCTGGAGCACCAGGAGTTGGTGGTTGTAGAAGGCCTAGTGATGACTGAAGGTCAGCTCGAAGACCTTCTGTGGCTCTACTACTTGGAATTGTCTCTGCTCTTGAAGGTGCTCACAATGATAGTCTCTGTTGTCCATTGGCAGAGTTTCCAGCTCTCGAATGAATTTAGCTCTTAACGGAGACACAAGGGTCAATAGATGTTGGAATCTGAAACAACAAAAACCTTTTGGAACAGCTTGACAGGTCGAGCAGCATTTGTGGGTGGTAAGGAACTGTCAAACTTTCAGGTTAAAGGGACTGGATGCAGGGTTTCAACTCAAAATGTCAACAGTTCCTTTCCTTCCTCTGATGCTGCCGAGTCTACTGAGTGCCTCCAGCAAATAATTTGTCATACGTTCCGCCCTGCAAAATATTAGATCTGTTCCAGAGGGCTTGCTACTTTGTGTTTGGCATGTAGACTTCTTCCATTGAGATGTTGCTGATATGTAGTATTAGTAAGCCTGGAGCAGAATGACTGCACTGGAACTGAATCAAGTACGTCCCTGTCGAGATCTTGGCCTCAGTCTTCATAGTGTTCCCTCAAGCAGCTGCTGATGATCTCTCTGCCCATGATAAGCTCTTTTCTACTGTTGGGTCTCAGCAAAGGGGTCTTGGACATTTGGCTGCAGATACTCTAGTTGCACTGAAGAGCCCGCTTATTATTTAGTTGCTGAATGTTTTGGCTTGTTTTATTAGATCTTTTCAATTTAAAATTCTGGCAATGAATGTGAAAAGCTGTCACCCAACCCCAAACTTACAGGAATTCCATATTTCACAAAGAAAACACATCAGCTCAATGGCCAAGAGCAAAGAGAGCACCTATTTCCTGGTAAGTGCACACTCATGTGGTTTTCCACATGATGGGCCGAATCACCAGGAATAACCTGGTCTGTGTGCCAAGGAGAAGCACAACCACCTCTATGGAAACACCCCATAGGCTGGGCAGTACACCATGTAAGAACTGCTTGCTCACGCTACAGTAATGCCATTTTGGCCATTTTTAGTTCAATAGTACAGACCATGCAATGCTTCCTCCACTGACTGAAAAAAAGACTTGCAGCGGGATCTAGAACAGCTGGAAAAATAGGCTAAGACATGGCAGGTGGAACTTAATGCAGGCAAGTGGGAGATTTTGCATGTTGGGAGGCCAAACCAGAGTAAGAATACCTACAGTGAGAGGTAGGGCCCTGAGGAGCGTGGTAGACCCGAGGGATCTGGGAGTGCAGTTCATAATTCTTTGGAAGTGGTATCATGGGTAGATAGTATTTTAAAGAAAGCTTTCTGCCACATAGGCCTTTATAAATCAAAGTATTGACTACAGGAGGTGGGATGTTATGTTAGAAGTTGCATAAGATGTTGGTGAGCCCTAGTTTGTGTGCAGATTTGGTCACTACCTATAGGGAAGATTTCAACAAGATTGAAAGGGTCTCATGGGTTAACATATAACATATAACAATCACAGCACGGAAACAGGCCATCTCGGCCCTCCTAGTCCGTGCCGAACTCTTAATCTCACCTAGTCCCACCTACCCACACTCAGCCCATAACCCTCCACTCCTTTCCTGTCCATATGCCTATCCAATTTTACCTTAAATGACACAACTGAACTGGCCTCTACTACTTCTACAGGAGGCTCATTCCACACAGCTATCACTCTCTGAGTAAAGAAATACCCCCTCGTGTTTCCCTTAAACTTCTGCCTCCTAACTTTCAAATCATGTCCTCTTATTTGAATCTCCCCTACTCTCAATGGAAACAGCCTATTCACATCAACTCTATCTATCCCTCTCAAAATTTTAAATACCTCAATCAAATCCCCCCTCAACCTTCTACGCTCCAATGAGTGTTAAGTGACAAAGGTGAAAAGTTTAAGAAAGACATGAGGGGGAATTTCTTATCTCAGAGGGCAGTGACAGTGTGGAATGAGCGTAAGTGGTGGATATGGGTTTGATTTCAACATTTAGGAGAAATTTGGATAGGTTCATCATTGACCAGATCCTGTTTCTGTGCTGTAGTGTTCTATGACTTCTAAAATCCAGATCCCTGTTCATTAGGCTGATGGAGAAGTGGGGTTTTGTTCCAAGGCCTTTCTCATTCCTAGAGATGGCCATTAGGGCATTGGTAGAGATCATTGCTTTGGCATTTGTCTAAACTCAGTTCTTATCTTGGCCAATATCTTTGTATGTACAGTTCTAAGAGGGAAAGACAATGTATAGTCATAAGGAATGTGAAATTTGGCCAATTTTCTCTGTAACTTTCATACTCCCATTATCTGGCTCAGATTAACTAATTCACTACAGATTGCAAATTTACCTGCAACAGAGAAAAATGAGGAACAGCACAATCCAAACAGTATATCAAGCTTATTCCATCATCTAGTTAGATCAAGGCTGCTCTGTGTCTCAGCTCCATTTGCTTCTTGCCTTAAAAAAAATCCTACCAAAGCTCCAACTGCTCTTTGATCCATGTATTTTTAAAGGACTGATTCTCGGCTTTCCTTGGAGTATGTTGCATGCATTTTTGTAACATAATCTCTCTCGAAACTAAATCTTGTTCAGTCTCTCTTTTCAATCAATGTGGCTGCACATGCTCTTCATTTATCTATCTTTACTGTCTTAGATCATAGAACAGGCCCTTCAACCCACAATGCTGTGCCAAGTTAATTATGTTAATGGTGTTTAAATTAAACAAATCCCTTCTGCGTACAGTACTCGTGTTCCGAATCCCTCCATTATTATGCTTACTTCCCCTTCCTTTCTTTTTCTGAACACCTCCAGAATCTATGCTTCTTCCTTTCTGCGTTGAGGCATCCCCTACCAAACCACTCACATGAGGCATACCACAAGTGGGATGATAAAAAGAAAGATACATAGAAAGGTCCAGCTTTATTGAAGAAATGAGATGTTTGGGGAGGAAAGGTTCTTTGGCCAATGAAGGGAGTTAGGAGGTGGGGTTGATAAATATAATGATTTATTTCAACCGTGGTTGTTTCTCTGTAATCATTGTCAGCATAGAATTTCTCTGGTCAAAGTTGAGAAAATGATTCCATTTCATTTTTAAAAATTCATTCTCAGTTCCTGTGTACTTAAATATCTGGAGCATAATTCCAGGGATTTTAACAGGAAGCTTTCTTTTTAAATGCCACATAGTTTGGCACTGAGAGTTCTTAAAACATTTATTAACACTAATTTTTAGTAGACAGGAAAATGAGGAGTATGCTCCAATATTTGTCTGGCTGAATGCACCCACTTGGGCGGCAAGAAGTTGGAGATCAGCACGAAGCGGAATGAAAGCCAAGGATGAGGTCAACGGATGGAACATTTTAAGCATTCAGTAGAAGACTGGATCAGCATGGGAGTGGCTGTAATAAACATTTAGATGAGATAAATCAAAGTATTGCTTCAAGGTGGTATATTTACTGTTTGAGGGATGGTTTACTAGGCTCAATTTCATTCAGTCTCGATTTTGATTCATTGATGGAATTATCAACCTCTGGGTTTAATCAGGCCTCACAAGTGCTCAAAATCTGCAATAACATTCAAAAGGATGACTGTGCAAATGTTGCATTGTTAGAGGTGCTGTTTTCTTGAGAATACATGAAATTAATGGTAAGGCTACTGTCTGAATACAGCACAGCAAGGGGATTACAAATGAGGAATAGTTTCATAAAGCTTTACTACCAGCTTTACTGGCTGGTTGGGCCCTATTGTGTTAGAGCTCTTATTCCTTCGCGCTCACAGTCCCATGTAGTTCAGTCTAATCTTTGGAATAGTTTGTGAGTAACAGTTATCTTTGTTTGTCAGATTACATTTAAAGATTGACACATAGAGTGAAATGCGTTATTTGCGTCAAATCAAATCGGCGGGGATTGTGTGAGACTCAGCCCGCAAGTGTCATCGTGCTTCTGGCACCAATGTAGCACGCCAATGACTTACTAACCCTGACTCTAACTGTGCACCTTTGGAATGTGGCAGGAAACCAGAGCACCCGGAGGAAACCCACACAGTCACGGGAAGAACATACATACAGTGGCGGGAATTGAATCGGTACTAGCCCCGTAAAACAATTGTGCTAGTCACTACGCTACCACGCCGCCATGTGAAGAAAAGAAGCACCAGTCCCTGTCCATGATATCCACTGATCACATCTGATAACCTGAAGAACAATCCTGTTAATCAGTCCTGAGGTCAGGGCACTGCAGAGGATTTCAGGCCAGACCGAAATGCTGGGGAACACAAGTACTGCTCCCTAGCATCCTCCTGGCCAACGTACAGTCATTGGAAAGTAAGATAGAGGACCTAAGGGCAAGATGGTTATATCAGGGGTAAAGGAATGATTGCTGCATTCTCTTTTACGCTGAGATATGGTTTATTTCACCATTCCCCCACCCCCCCAGCCCAAATCAGCTCCCACTCCAGATACTGTGCTTCAGCCCAAGGGATTCTAAATACCCCAGATGGATCCAATGATGAAATCAGGGGAGAGCAGAGGCAATGGTGTCTGCCGCATGATAAACTCATCATTGCCTTTGGAGGTACAAGTTGTCTCGCTCTTGCCCTCCTGAACTGGAGCATCTGATGATTAAATGCTTAAGAAGTCCCTGGTAACCTGCCTCAATGACTATCATCCAGTTGTACTTAGAACAGTCATGATGAAAGTGCGTCGAGTGCTTGGTCTTGAAGCATATCAACTCCTGCCTGAGAGGTAACCTGGATCCACTCTAATTTGCCTATCTTCATGACAGATCAGCAGCGGATACCATTTCATTGGCCCTTCACTCAGCTCTGGAACACCTGGACAATGAAGATGCATACATCAGGACATTCTTCATTGATTACAACTTAGCATTGATTACAACTTATCATCTTCTCGAAACTCATCAATAAACTCCAACACCTGGGTCTCAGTTCCTCCTGTCTAACTGGAACCTCACTTACCTCACTGGCAGACCCTAGTTAGAGTGGATTGGCAGCAACATCTCCTCCACATTCACCATCAGCACAAGTGCATCACAAGGCTGTGTGCTTTGCTCCCTGCTCTACTCACTTTATTCCTTTGATTGTGTTTGCTGATGACACCACTACTGTTGGTCAAATCAAGTTATTGACAAATCAGCATTTAGCAGGGAGATGGAAAATCTGGTTTAGTGATGTCATTATAACAGCCTCTCACTCAACATCAGCAAAACCAAAGAGCTGATTATTGACTAAAGGAAGAAGAAGCCCAAGGTCCACGTGTCAGTCCTCATTAGGAGATTGGAGGTGCAGAGGGTCAAAAGCTTTAAATTCCTTGAAGTTAACATATTAGACCAACACATAAATGCCATCCCAAAGCAGGCTCAGCAGTGCCTCTATGTTCTGAGAAGTTTGCAAAGATTTGCCATGTAATCTAAAAATTTGACCAACATCTATAGATGCATGATGGAGAGGACCCTGACTGATCCTTGCATCATGGCCTGATATGAACATGCTAATGTCCATCTGATGGTACTGGGTTCACAGCCCACAAAGCCCTAAACTCAGATCAAGATTTCAAGCAGTACATTTACCCTCACTAGAGGGAGGTTATACTATATTCACCTACACTTCAAGGACTAGCTTCCTTTCCTGTCTGATATCTGCAACGTGGTCTAGTTGTCAATACCCACTGGACCAAAGCTCCAGAGATTAGGACAGCAAAGAACTGGTTGCAGGAGGCAAAGGGACGGCTATGAAATTGCTTCACGTCTATGGACTGGGCTGTGTTCAAAGACTCATCTGTGGATCTAAATGAATACACCACAGTTGTCATGGACCTTATTAAAGCTGTCGTAGATGAGTGTGCCCCCACAAAATCATCCAGAAACTTCCCCAGCCAGAGGCCTTGGATGAAGTATGAGATCTGAAATCGGCTGAGGGCCAGATCAGAGGCATTCCAGTCTGGTGACCAACAAAGTGACACGGGATCCAGGTACAACCATCTCAGAGGCAAAGTGGTAATTCCAGACTAAACATGAATCAACAAAGGACACTCAACAGTTGTGCCAGGGCTTTGAATACCTTCACCTCTTATAAAGTTAATTCAAGTAACATAGGCTTCATTTCCAGATGAGCTCAATGCCTTTTAAGTTCACTTTGAGAATCAGAATCAGAATCAGGTTTAAAGTCACTGGCATATGCCATGAAATTTATTAACATTGTATCAGCATAATAATAGAGAGAAAAAAGCTGTGAATTAAAATAAGTATAAATATATATACATATATATATATATGAACTCAAATCCTTTTGTTCCCCAGACCTGGAATAGCTGGTACTGTTGTGCAGATGGCTGCCTAGGGAGTTCACGGCTATTATTGTCACAGCAGTGTACATTCCGCTGCAGGCTGATACTGACCGGCTCTCAAGGAACTGTAGAACACCATCAACATGCTGGAGACTGCACACCCAGGGGCTGCCTTCATCGTCGCTGGTGACTTTAATCAGGCATGGCTGACGAAAGTCTCTCTGCAGCTTTGTCAGCACATCCAAGTGAGCACTCATGGAGGTAAAGTACTTGACCACTGCTACAATCCCTTCCGCAACGCTTACAAAGCTCACTCTCGCTCAGCTTTTGGAAAATCAGATCTCTCCTTGATCCTGCTTTTGCCGTCGTACAGGCTGAAGCTGAAACAAGAGGTGGCCATAGTTAAAACCATCCACTGTTGGTCTGACCAATCAGTCTCCGTGCTGTAGGACAGCTTTGATGATGTTGACTAGAATGTCTTCCATGATGACGATGTCTCTGAGTTCATTGATGGAGTCACGTGCTTCATCTGGAAGTGCATCAACGATGTTATCCCCCAGAAGTCGGTCAGGGTCTTCCCAAACCAGAAACCCTGGATCGATAGTTCCATGTAAGCAGCCCTTACAGCGCGACATCACTGGCAGTCAGCCAGAGCTCAAGAAAGACAGCTGTGATCTGCACAAAGCTATCAGGGCTGTGAAACAACAATATCGGGACAAGACTGAGTCAAGATTCACAACGAATAGCACGTGTGATTTTTTGGCGAGGGCTGCGTACCATCGCAGACTTCAAAGCCAAACGTTGTGGTGCTGCCAACATCACAGCCTCTCTGCCAGAGGAGCTCAATCGCTTTTACGCTCCGTTCAATGTCGCTAACCCAGAGCCTCCGAGGAAAGCCACTGCTACAGCCTGCAACCTGGTCATCTCTGCGGCTGAGGTATGCAGATGTTTCCAGCGAGTGGACAGTCGCAAGGCTGCGGGACCGGATGGCATCCCAGGCGAGTACTCAAGATGTGTGCAGCACAGCTGGCATTTTTAATCTCTCCCTCTCCCAGTGCAGAGTGCCCTCCTGCTTCGAATTATCCACCATTGTCCTTGTACCAAAAAAGACCAGGGTAACGTACCTGAACGACTGGCGTCCTGTCACACTCACCTCAATAAAAGCAAATGCTTTGAGAAGTTGGTCAAGGACTACATCTGCAGCATTCTACCCCCCACACTGGACCCCCTACAATTCGCCTACTGACACAGATCCTCAGAGATCTTGACACCCAGGAATTTGACATTGCTCAGTTTCTCCACTTCTGATCCCTCTGTGAGGCCAGGTGCGTCCCCTTGTCTTACCCTTGTGAAGTCCACAATCAGTTCTTTGCTCTTATTGACTGAGTGCAAGGCTGTTTCTGCGATTTCACTAGCTGTATATCTCACTCCTGTATGCCCTCTCGTCACCATCTGTGATTCTGCCAACAATGGTTGTATTATCTGCAAATTTATAGCAGTAGTTAAGCTGTACCTAGAACAGTGGAGTAAGCACACGTGCCTCAAGCGCGCCAGTGATGATTGCCAATGAGATGGAGATGCCATTTCTAATCCGGACAGATTGTCATCTTCCAGGTAGGAAGTTGAAGATCCAATTGCAGAGGGAAAACATGGAGGAATCATCAGAACCTCCCACAGCCTCTGATGTCTCTGTGATGAAACTCCTGCCTGAGAAGTGACTTAGATTCACTCCAATTTGCCTATTGAAGCAACAAGCCCACAGCAGATGCCATCTCACGTCAGAGGGCCTGTCCTGAGGCCAGCCTGTAAATGCAATTGCAAAGGAAGCAGGGTAGTGCCTTTAATTCCTTAAGAGTTTGCAAAGATTTGGCATGACATCCAAAATGTTGAACAACTTCTATAGGTGTGTGATGGAGAGTATATTGCATCACAACCTGGTATGGAAACATCAATGCCATTGAAAGGAAAGTCATTCAAAAACTAATGGATATGGCCCAGTCTATCACAGGTAAAGCCCTCCCCACCACTGAACACGAAACATTGTCACAGGAAAGCAGCATCCATCATCAGGACCCCTAAGACACGGGACATGCTCTCTGCTCACTGCGGCCATCAGGAAGAAGGTGTTGGAGCCTCAGGACTCACACCACCAGGTTTGGGACCATTTATTACTTCTCAACTATCAGGGTCCTGAACCAAAAAGGATAACATCACTCAACTTCACTTGTCGCATCATTGAAATGTTCCCATAACCTATGGACTCACTTTCAAGGACTCTTCATAACATGTTCTCAGTATTTATTGCTTATTTACTTATTATTAGTATTTATTTATTTTAGTATTTGCACAGTTTGTCATCTCCTGCACACTGGTTGAATGCCCAAGTTGGTGCAGCCCTTCATTAATTCTAGTATGGTCATTATTCTATTATGGATTTATTGAGTATGGCAGCAAAAAAATGAATCTCAGGGTTGTATATGATGAGATATATGTACCTCGATAAATAAATTTACTTTGAACTTTAATCTCATTCTGGAGTGTTAACTCTGTGTCTCTCCTTGCAGATGCTGATTGACATGCTGGGCATTTCTGCTTTATTTTAGATTTCCTAAAAGTGTTTCAGGTTGCTTTGAACATCAGCTGAGGACATTTAGAAACATAGAAAACCTACAGCACGATACAGGTCCTTCGGCCCACAATGGTGTGCCGAACATGTCCTTACCTTAGAACTTATCTAGGGTTACCCATAGCCCTCTACACTTCTAAGCTCCATGCACTATCCAGGAGTCTCTTAAAAGATCCTGTCGTATCCGCCTCCACTACTTTTGCCGGCAGCCCGTTCCACGCACTCACCAGTCCGCATAAAAAAACTTACCCCTGACATCTCCTCTGTACCTACTTCCAAGCACCTTAAAACTGTGCCCTCTCATGCTTGCCATTTTGCCCCTGGGAAAAAGCCTCTGACTATGCACGCGATCAAGGCCTCTCATCATCTTGTACTCCTCTATCAGGTCACCTCTCATCCTCCATCACTCCAAAGAGAAAAGGCCGAGTTCACTCAACCTATTCTCATAAGGCATGCTCCCCAATCCAGGCAACTTCTTTGTAGATCTCCTCTGCACCCTTTCTATAGTTTCCACATCCTTCCTGTAGTGAGGCGACCAGAACTGAGCACAGTACTCCAAGTGGGGTCTGACCAGGGTCCTATATAGCTTCAACATTACCTCTTGACTCTTAAACTCAATCACACGATTGATGAAGGCCAATGCACCGTATGCGTTCTTAACCACTGAGTCAACCTGCGCAGCTGCTTTGAGCGTCCTATGGACTCGGACCCCAAAATCCCTCTGATCCTCCACACTGCCAAGAGTCTTGCCATTAATATTTGAAAGTGTCCCAGAGATATTCATCTTCCAAACTCATGCATAAATAATAGCTTTTTGAGCAAGGTACTGTGATCTCCCATCTGTGGATCACCACAGCATACATACTCATTTTCAAAGAGCATTGGCTCTTCTGCCCAGTTCAACTGTCTACCTCTGTAGCCTTGTGTCTTGAACCTATTACAAATCACAGCAGTGTTATTATATGGCATTGAAGTAATATTTCATTAATTAAATCAGTTAGAGATCAAGTTACAAACAGATCCAGTAGTAATGGATAAGAGAAATGCATGCTAGCCTATGGGAACAGGGCCATCATAGAACATTGTTCTTTAATGATTCCAAATGACTTTAATAAATTCAGAATTCTGACAATAGGCAATTTTTATTATTGAGGCTGCATTATAAATGTCCTCCATTGGCTGTAAAGTACTTCATAAAAGATGTTATTTCAACACAAGGTATTTTCTTTGACCTATAGGTGTATGGTAATAGTTTTGTTAAAACTGTTTTACTGTGTAAAGAAGGACACAATGGACGAATGATTTGGGATCTATCAACCAAAGTGCTGCTTATCTAAAGATATCATGAAGTACTCTTTCAATAAGAGCCCTGAACCAAAACAATGCAGTTGCTGGTAATCCGAAATAAAACTAGAAAATACTGGAAATACTCAACAAGTCAGACTGCATTCATAGAGAGAAAGAATATGAGATTATATTTCAGGTTGATGACTATTTATCAGAATTTGGAGATAAATGTAAGTCATAATGCAAAGTAAGATGGAGAGTGAACTCAGAATATAGGGGATTTTGTGATGGGATAGCGAGAAAGAGAGATAAAGTAACAAGGTAGAATGAGTCAGGAAGAATGATAAAACATAGAATGTAGAACTACACTGCACAGGTCAGACTCCTCAGCACACAACGCTGTGCTGATCTTTTAGCCTATTCTAAGATCAATCTAACACTTCCTTCCAAGTAACCCACCATTATTTCATGCATGTGCCTATCTAAATGCCTCCTAAATGTCCCTAATGTATCTGCCTCAACCAGCACCCCGGCAGATGTTTCAATCACTCATCACTCTCTGTGTAAAAAAAACTACCTTTGATATGCACCCTATACTTTCCTTCAATCACCTTAAAATTATGCCCTCAAATATTAGCCATTTCTGCCCTTGGAAAAAGACACTTGCTGTCCACTCTATCTAAATCCCTTATCATCTTATACACCTTTATCAAGTTACCTTTCATCCTTCTCCTCTCCAAAGAGGAAATCCCTACCGCATTCTACTTTTCCTCATAAGACATGTTCTCTAACCCAGGCAGAAAACTGGTAAATCTCCTCTACATCCCCTCTAAAGCTTCCACAACCTTCCTACAATGAAGATAGCAGAAATCAGTACAATATTCCAAGTGCGGACTTTCAGCTACATTACCTCAGGCTCTTGAACTCAGTCCCCCAACTAATGAAGGCCCAACAGACTGTAGGCCTTCTTAACTACCCTATCAATCTGCATGGCAACTTTGAAGAATCTATGGACATGGATCCAAAGGTCCCCCATACCTCCACACTGCTAAGAATCCTGTACTCCATATTTTGTACTCTGCCTTCAAATTTGACTTCCAACCTGTATCACGTAACACGTTTCCATACTGAACTCCATATGCCACTTCTCAGCCCAGCTCTGCATCATATCAATGTCCCACTTTAAACTACGTCAACCTTCTACATTACCCAAAATACCATCAATCTTTGTGTCATCTGCAAACTTACTTACCCAGCCATCCACTTCCTCATCCAAACCATTTACAAAAATCACAAACAGCAGGGGTCCCAGAACAGGTCCCTGTTGAAACACAAAGGTAGTGAATAACAACAGATTGGTCTGGAGAGGTTGTAAATAGGGGGAAAAGATAGATGTGGAATTATTAGAAGAAAAAAGAAAGAAATTAGCGAACTATGAAACTGGACATCTGAGGTACCTAGCTGTAATTGCTCATTATCTGAAACTGTTGAACTCAGTGTTAAGTCCAGAAACATATCCAGTTGGAATTCGATTTGTTGATCCTTGAGCTTACATTGAGTTTTATTGGAAAAATGAAGGAGGTCAGAGTGGAAGTAACAAATCCAGGCAATTGAAAGCTTGGTGATACCATGTAGACTGAATGGTGGTGTTGAGTATATCAGCATTTGTTTTCTCCGGTTTAAGGGCAACATTCTGAGTACAATACTGGAAGAGGGACAAATTACGCCATTGCTTCACCAGGAAAGAGTATTTGGTCCCTGGATCAAGAGCTGGAAAAATGTGGAAGAGCAGATTCCATTGTGGAGAAGGGATCTGTGAGCGTAGAATAGATATGGTGAACATTTTGGGCAGAGCTCCTCCTGATCCAAAACTAGTTTAGCCATATTAAACTTTCTGTTTAAGTTTTAAAGAATTTAGTTCTCTAGAGTTAATAATTAATGCACTGAATTTCACTAATGACCTGTAAACAGTTTAATTAACACTGTCCAATATTTTGTGAGCAGGCTCAAAAATGTATAAAATATGCATTCTAGTGCTGAGCCATCATATTTCTTTAAGTCACTTATTTCCCCAGGTAGATTAGCTCCTACTTAGTCATAAATAACACCACCGAGGCTTATCATTTATTCAGCACGTGGGAGCCATTTATTGCCTTGTAAACTCGGCAGCTATAATACTTAAATAACGTATGTAGAACAGTTGTTTTTCTTTTCCCTTATTTTGAATTATTGCTTAATAGCTTATGTCTCCCAATGCACAGCACTTTTGAAAAAGTAAGAAGTGCTTTGTGCTTAATCACTTCTTGCTTGCCAAATAGTAGCAGAAATGTACAGTGGAGTCAAGCCAAGCAAGTTTCCAGTTTTGTTTACAGAGGGTTAATTGGGATTAACTCTGAATCAGGGGCTGTTTTCAATTAGACCGCATAATGCAACTGGTGGGTGTCAGAGTCTCGGATTGAGCTAAAAATGCAGATCAAACTGCTTTTCAACTTGCTGTGTGTAAATAAGGAGGCTGGACTGATCCAGTTCAATGGGCTGATCCTCAGTTTGTTGTTCAATTTTTAAGTTTGTATATTCAATGACATTACATCAGAGTAAAGCCAGAACAAATTCTGAAAGGCCATCAGCTTTTCACAGAATTTAGCCCAGCAGCTGCTGAGAGCAAAAGGTTTCTGGGCAGATCTTCATCCTGGGTAGTAGCACTACTAACCAGCTCTGCTTAGCATTTTGTCCCAAACACCCCACACACCATCTGCCAACCATCAATATTACAAGAACATAATGGTGGCACATACAACGCTTCCCAGTTCTGTCCAAAGTAGGCGCTTCATTACAGTGTGCACTTAAACACATGGATTTAGTTTGGGAGATCTGAGGGTAAAGGTTGCAGTGGTGTGATTCAGAAAGTTTTTACAAATACAGGGAAGGACCTTTTCCAAGTTTGATACTGGTGATGTTAATAGGGAATTTTTCTGAATGATGTCACACAAGAGAAACAGCAGATGCTGGAAATCTGCATTGCACCGTGTAACCAAGGAAAGATCACAGATTCCCGACTTTCCAGGAGCATCAATTATAGTATATTTAAACATGTGTAAGCTACTGCTGCAGCTTTGTAACTTACCCTGTCCTAAGGAATGCAACAGGAAAAATGTTTTATCCAAATATCAATGTGGAAATAGCATCAAATCAATACAGTGCTGATATGAAAGAAACAACGCGGAGTTTAAAGAGTACCTTTCACAACCTTAGGACATGCCAAAACCTTTTCTAAGCAGCTGATTACCTGTGAGATTTGGCCAATATTATTATGTAGGAAAAAATGTTTCAATTCTAAACAAATAGTTTGTACCCAGAATTGTTTAAGTTTGGGGCGAGGTGGTTAAGAACGAACAACAGACAAGTGTAACAAATAAAATGTTTGAATGTTTCCAAACGTTGCTACCTGTTAGATATCTGGAAGCAAGCACATGTTCCAGGGCTTACGTGTGCCACAGTTTTCCCCATCTCTTTGCTAGGGAGCATCTTGCTTACACTGAATACCAGCCCTCAAAGTTATTGCAGATGTCAGGAAGTTCCGATGTAGGAACATTAAGCGCAAATTCTTGACCCTCCTCTCTGTTGAACCTTTCCAAAGATATAGAGTCATCAATGGCCAGCTTGCTCCCAGCTCCTGAGGCGTTCTTCTTCTCTGGGACGTGTACAGTGAAGCAAAACTGTATTGAAGACTTCTTGATTTTGGTTTGAGTCATTTTTTGTTGAATTTTGGTGCCATTATTTCCAGGCTGAGCATTATTTCGGTTACTGCAACGTAGGGTATTCTGGACCAAGTGTGGAGAGGCCCTGTTATTGGGACAGCAAGGTTAGTTAACATGGGTGAACTATTGTGTTTTCAGTGTCTATTTCAGAAAAAGAAACATTGGTGCAATGTGATTTAATTAGAAAAGATAATTACTGTAAACACAAAGCAATTTTGCAGATGCTAGAAATCCAAAGCAACAGACATAAAATGCTGGAGGAACTCGGCAGGTCAGGCAGCATCCATGGAAATGAAGAAACAGCCGTCATTTCAGGCTAAGATCCTTCTTCAGGACTGGAAAGGAAGAGGGAAGATGCCAGAATAAAAAGGAAAAGGAAGGGTGAGGGGAGAGAGGATAGATAGAAGGTGATAGGTGAAGACAGGTGGGAGGGAAAGATAACGGGCCGGGGAGGAAGGAATCTGATAGTAGAGGAGAGTGGCCCACAGGGGAAAGGGAAGGAGGAGGGGCACCAGGGGGAGATGATAGGCAGGGGAGAAGAGGTAAGAGGTCAAATTGGGGATAATTACTGTGCTCTTTACCAGGGTGATTTTCACAGGAGCTGTAACACACTGTTGTTCTGTAGCACAGAACCTACTTCACCCACTTACTTGTCAAGGATTTTATACAACTGATCTGGACCTGCCAAGAAATATTTCAGGTCCTGAGAAGTCTTTACAGGGAGGATATGGGGAGAGGATATTTCCTCTTCTGGGAGAGCCTACAACGTTTAAAAATATGGGGTCACCCCCATTTAATTAAGAACTGAAGCATTGAGTTTTCCCTAACAAGTAGTGAGTTGATGGGATTCTCTTCGTCAGAAGCTGTTGGAAGCATAGTCTTTTATTTAGAGATGGATATGTACTTGATTAGCAACCAAGTGAAGGGTTAATATGGGTAGATAGGAATGCAGAGTTGAGGTTTTTAGTCAGATTAGCATTGAGCTTTTTAAATGGCAGAGCAGGCTTAAGGAGACTAAAGGTAGACACCGGCTCCCAGATCATATTTTTTAACATCAGGAAAATTACACTCAATATTGTGTGTTATTCTATTGCCTTTTATACGGTATATCTGTTCAATCTTTGTTTATATGCAAAATTACTCATGCCTTTCTGATGTCTGCGACATCTATTGAGAAAACCAATTGCATTTCCTTCAAGTCCCTATTGAATTTTCGGTGTTTGAAATGCTAATGTTTCTGAGCATTGGAACATTTTTGCAGCATTGACTAATGAACATGTAAATGGATAGAAATTTCTTCTCTAACGTCCTGATTTTAATTAAACAAACACTAGCTCTTGTTTGAGCTGACCAGCTTGGAACAAGTTCAATTTTCATTTGTGATGCACCATCAATAACTCTTGGAGACAGGAGGCGAGTGATAGGCTTTTATTAGCAGCAAGAGACCACCACACAACATCCTGGAGACTGTGGGAGGAGCAATGCCTCCAATCGCCTTTATACAGGGGTCTGTGGGAGGAGCCACAGGAGCAGTCAGTAGAGAGGCGTGTCCAGACAGGTATATGTAGTTCACCACATTCACCCCCCCCCCTTTGTTTTAAAAGAGAGTCCCCATGGGGCAAAATTTCTTACAAGTATATTTACAGGTTAAGTCTATCAGGCAGTCGAATCTGTCGCTGCAATCTACGTAGCATTGCACCGGTGACGGTGACGGTGACAGTGGTTGTGCTGGCTCCGGCCTGACTTGAGGTGTCAGCCCGTTAGGTGTCAGTAATCCCTCATGCATGTGCGAAGCGCCTGGTATGGGAGTGTCGTGAGGAGTCTGTGTAGGGCTTGGTGTGCACGGTGTCTCGTGGGTATACACCTCCGTGGGTACGGGGTTCATTGTCAACGTGGAGTGTTCAGGATAGGGGTCTGGTGCTCCTGCGGGCGCCAGGTCGTGGACGGAGACCGTGTCATCCTGCCCATCAGGTAAGACCACGTAGGCATACTGGGGGTTCGCATGAAGTAAGTCAACCCTCTCGACCATCGGGGAGTATTTATTGCTCCTCGCATGTTTCCAGAGCAGCACTGGCCCTGGGGACATCAGCCAAGCTGTTAGGGTGGTCCCAGTGGCAGACTTCCCGGGAAAAGAAAAGAGGCGCTCATGAGGGGTGGCATTGGTGGGCGTGCATAACAGGGAGCGGATGGAGTGGAGTGCCTCAGGGAGGACCTCCTGCCAGCGAGAGACCGGCAATCCCTTTGACTTAAGGGCTAAGAGTGTGACCTTCCACACTGTGGCATTCTCCCTCTCCACCTGTCCATTTCCCCGGAGATTATAGCTCGTGGTCCGACTAGTAGCAATACCTCTAGCCAGCAGGTAGCTTCTCAGGCCAGGCAGTAGTTTTGGGGGTGCTCTTCGAGTCCGCAGAAGTAACACTGCGCGGACTTGCGACTGGCAGGAGCCGTGGTCGATTGCGGGGACTTCATGGGCTTGTGACTGGCAGCAGCTTTGGTCGATTCGCTGGCGGGTGGCGGGGTCTGCAGCGTCCATGGGACCAGCGGGAGATCGCGCGGCTGGACAGCGTCAGCGTTGTGCAGAGCAGCCTCCAGCATGTCGGCCAGCTCGATCGCCGACTGTAAGGTAAGATCGGCGTTTTCCAGCAGCCGCTGGCGCACGTACACTGACCTGATGCCGTAACGAAGGCGTCTCGTACCAGCAGCTCCACATGCTGTTCCGCCGTCAGTCACCTGCAGTCGCAGGCCCGCACGAGTGTCTGTAGGGCCCGGACAAACTCAGTGCTCGACTCTCCGGCCCACTGCCGCCGCGTCGCTAAGTGATGTCTTGCGTAGATGGTGTTCACCGGCCGCAGGTACTGTCTTTTGAGGTCGTCCAATGCCCCTTGGTAGGTCGGCAGGTCCCTGATAAGGGAGTACACCCGCGGACTGACTCTGGAGAGGAGAACTCTGTGCATGATAGCAGGCTCAGTCACGCAAATCTCTTCCAGGTACGATTGGAAGCGTGCAAGCCAGAGTTCAAAGGCAATGGCTGCCTCGGGAGATTGAGGATCAATGTCCAATCTGTCTGGTCGTAAAATGCTCTCCATGTTTTAAAATTGCTGCTAATAAAATTGATGCACCATCAATAACTCTCGGAGACGGGAGGCGAACGATATGCTTTTATTAGCTGCAAGAGACCACGATTAGCAGCAAGAGACCACCACACAACATCCTGGAGAGTGAGGGAGGAGCCGTGCCTCCAATCGCCTTTATACAGGGGTCTGATGGAGGAGTCACAGGAGCAGTCAGCAAGAGGGGCGTGTCCAGACAGGTATATGTCGTTTACCACAGTTTGTAGGAATATAATGAAGATGGTGTTGGCAATCTGTCCAGGTCATCCATTGCCCTCTGGCTACACAGCCTCCTCCTGTCATCCAGGTTACTCTTCCTGTAACTTATAGGTGTGGGTGTGCTGGTTCTCTCTAAAATTCCTGGTTCCAATGTCTTTCAGTACAGCCGAACATCTTTCACCACTAGATGCAGTTCTATTTCCTGTGAGATATACGTACCTTAAACATCTTTTGCCTTATTTGAGCCCAGCTCAATGGTTGGTGATTGTTCAGCCTTCTCTTCAGTTTTTTTTTAATCTAAACAGGATCAAAGATGTTGCTTTGAGTAATTCATACTGAGATAACCTAGAACTGTGGTGATTATCCTCCAATTACCACAAATCCATTGAGCTAGACAAGATATCAGTTAACTTTCTCCCTAATCTCTATTAATTTCATATTCTTTTTTGCCACAGCAGCTGGTCAAAGTCACTCAGCCTCGCTTTCCTAAAGAATCCAACTCTATGTTTAAACCTTGTCGTTAATGGCTGAAGCTGAGTGGCCTCGATGAAACCCAAAATGCGTTTTATTGAGAAAGTTAATGTTGTGTCTTTTATGTTTTGTAACTCAAGAAACTAATCGAAAGAAAAACACAGGAGCCGGGTTATTTGCTTACTTAATTTATCTTTTCCTATTTTTTTGGTAAGGTGCTCTGATATGACATATTGGTGTAATGATAATTGCCATTCACAAACTGTATTTCTTACATATGACCCAAAATGATATGAAGATTGGTGGAGGGGCAGGTAGTGTTGAGGAAACAGGCAGGATGCAGAAGGACTTAGATAGTTTAGGAGAACGGACAAGTAAGTGGCAAATGAAATACAATGCTGGAAAATGCATGGTCATGCACTTTGGTAGTAGAAATAAAAGTGCAGACTATTTTCCAAATGGGGAGAAAATGCAAACATCTGAGATGCAAAGGGACTTGGGAATCCTTGTGCAGAACACCCTAAAGGTTGACTTGCAGGTCGAGTCTGTGGTGAGGAAGGCAAATGCCATGTTAGCATCCATTTCAATTGATTTAGAATACAAGAGCAAGGATGTGATTCTGAGGCTTTATAAGGCACTGGTGAGGCCTCATCTTGAATACTGTGGACAGTTTTGGGCCCCTCATCTTAGAAAAGATGTGCTGGCATTGGAGAGGGTCCAGAGGAGGTTCACAAGGATGATTCCAGGAATGAAAAGGTTATCATATGAGGAACGTGTGATGGCTCTGGGTCTGTACTCACTGGAGATCAGAAGGATGAGCGGAGATCCCATTGAAGCCTTTCGAATATTGAAAGCCCTAGACAGGGTAGATGTGGAAAAGATGTTTCCCATGGCGGGAGAGTCTAGGACAAGAGGGCACAGCCTTTTAGATAAAAGGACAGCCTTTCAAAACAGAGGGATTTGTTGCCACAGGCAGCTCTGAAGGACAGGCTGTTGGGTGTATTCAAGGCAGAGATCGATAGATTCTTGATTGGACATGGCAACAAAAGTTATGGGGAGAAGGCTGGGAACTGGGGTTGAGGGGGGGAAATAAAAAGGGTCAGTCATGATTGAATGGCGAAGCAGACTCGATAGGCCAGATGGCCTAATTCTGCTCCTATGGTCTAAAATAAATTATGTAAACAAAAAATATTCACAATATTAGTCAAATATTAAATACACTACAGTGTCAGTGCTGGTTAAATCACTGAAAGTTCAAAATTTTAAAGTATATGTCACCATATACAACCCTGAGATTTATTTTCTTGTGGGCTATTACAGGAAACACAATAGAATCAAATAAAGATCTCACCCACCAAGACAGACAAGCCATGTGCAAAAATTACAATCAACTGGCAAGTACAAAAAGAAAGATAAATAAAGAAATAATAATAATAATAATAAATAAGCAATAAATATTGAGAATATGAGATGAAGAGTCCTTGAAGGCATGTGTATAGATTATGAGAACAGTTTGATGATTGGGCAAGTGAAGTTGAGTGAAGATTCCCCTCTGGTTGAAGAGCCTGATTGTAAAGAAATAGTAACTATTTCTAAACCTGGTGGTACAGGTCCTGAGGCTCCTGGACCTTCTTCCTGATGGCAGCAGGGAGAAAACAGTGTGGCCTGGACAGTGAGGATCCTGGATGATGGATGCTGATTTCTTGCAACAGCACTCTGCATAGACATGCTCAGTGGTGGAGAGGGCTTTACCTCTGATGGACTGGGTCGTATCCATTACTTTTTATAGGCTTTTCTGTTCAAGAGCACTGGTGCTTCCATACCAGACTGTGATGCAACCAGTCAATATACTCTCCACCACACACTTATAGAACTTTGTCAAAGTTTTAGATGACATTCCAAGTCTTTGTAAACTTCTAAGAAAGTAAAGATACTGCTGTGCTTACTTCATAATGGCACTTACAGTATGTGCTGGACCCAGGCCAGAATCTCTGAACTGATAACATGAAGGAATTTAAAGTTGCTGAGTCTTTCTACCTCTGATCTCCCTGTGAGGACTAGGTCATAGACTTCCGGTTTCCTCCTCCTGAAGTAAATATTCAAGAATTATTGTGTAACCAAGGATTATCAAATGATCATGAATCATTATTGTGTTAAATTAGGTTTTAGTAATGCAATATCCACTTAAATAGGGGTTTTCTGATCCTCAGTAGCTTTTATGGAGAGGAATAAAGAGCTGATGTTTTGAGCCGAGATTCTTCAACAGATTCAGCAAGTCAGGTAGCATCTATGGAGAGGAATAAAGAGCTGATGTTTTGGGCCAAGACCCTTCATCAGGTCCTTTATTCCTCTCAAAGTTCAAAATGAAATTATTATCGGAGTGCATAGACGTCACTATATACAACCCTGAGATTCATTTTCTAACGAGCATAGTCAATAAATCCAATAACCATAATAGAATCAATGAAAGTCTGCAGTAAAGGCACTGCCATGCTTTCTTCATAATTGCACCTACGTTCTGGGTCCAGGACAGGTTCTCTGAAATGATAACTCTGAGTAATTTAAAATTGCTGACCCTCTCCACATCTGATACGATGAGGAATGGCTCATGAGCCTCTGGTTTTCTCCTCCTGAAGTCTCCATCGATGGTGCCTGGCCTGGTGTGTTCCCCTGGAATTTTGAGTGTGTTATTCTGGATTTCCAGCTTCTGCAGAATCTCTTGTGTTGATGATCTTCAATCTTGGAAGCATCAATATTATGAGAAAACTTATTCCTCTAGTTTTCATCTAGAATACTGCTTCATTTCTCATTCCACACCGGCAAGCAAGCCAGTGGGAAAATATTGTTTTGGTTTAGGTAAACCTTGGGCTCATTTCCCACATAGTTAATTTCCTTCCCAATGTATTCAAGACAAAAATCCTCTGACAAGATACAAGGATAGCCCCCTCAGTTCTTAGTAATCTCTGCAGGAATTTCTCAGAGCTGTGTCTTTGACCCTGTCAAGATAAGAACAGAGGGGAAGGTTGGATGAGATAGCAAGGATCACACAGACCTGTATCTGTTCTTACTCAGAATCAGGTTTAATATCATTGATATATGTTGCTAAATGTGTAATTTTGTGGCAGCAATAAAAAAACTATAAATTACAACAATAAATATACCATATGTATAAACATAAAGTGCAAATATAGTGGTGCAATGTAGTGCAATATCAGTGAGGCATTGTTCATGGGTTCAATGTCCATTTAGAAATCTGATGGCAGAAGGGAAGAAGTTGTCCCTTAAAATGTTGAGTGTGTGTCTTCAGCCTCCTGTACCTCCTCTCTGACAGTAGCAATGCGGAGAGGGTATGTGGAGGTCCTAAATGATGGATGCACCTTTTGAAGATGTCCTTGATGCTGGGGAGGAGAGTGCCCATGACGGAGCTGGCTGAGTTTGCAACCCTCTGCAGCTTTTTCCGATCCTGTGCAGTGGCCTCTCCATACCAGATGGTGATGCAACCAGTTAGAATGCTCTCCATGTTACACCTGTAGAAATTGGCTAGCCTTTGGTGACAAGTCAACAAACATGGCTATTCCTGAGACCTGCATCAAGATCAGCACAACAAAAGCAGAGATACCTCTTAACAGATTATTCCATAACAGTGACATAGTATATTGATTAATTTACTGAGTTCTAATCCAAAGGACTGGGCATAATCCACCAATGAGGTTTTGAATCTTATCACAAAAGTTACCAAATCTTAATTGAGCTGATTAATTAAATCTAGAATTAAAATCTAGCATTACTAATACTAATTATGCAATGCTTGTAAAAATGCATCTGGTTTGCTAATGTCATTCAAGAAAGTGAATCAACAATGTTGGCCCTAGGATGTCTGCAACAAACACTAAATTAAACACCAAATTAAACTAAACCCCTTCTGCCTGCACATGACCTCCATCATCTCTCTGTTCCCTGCATACTCATGTGTCAATCTAAATGCCTCTTAATTAGCACTCTTGCATTTGCCTCCACCACAACCCTTGTGGTCTGCTCCAGCTACCCACCACTCCCTAAATTAAAAAAAACTTGCCCTGCACATCTCCTTTCAATTTCCCCATTCACTTTAAATGTACATCCTCTAGCATTTTATATTTCTGTACTGGGAAGAAGGGTCTGTCTGCTCATCCTGTCTATGATCCTGATAATTTTATAAGGATCCATCAAATCTCTCCTCAGCCTCTGACACTCCCAATAAAATAACCCAGGCTTACATACCTACCCTCTTCTTGTAGCTCATACCATCTAATCGAAGCTGTATCTTTCCAAAGTCTTCACAGCCATGCTGTAATGGGGCTACTAGAAGCCCGTACAATATTCCTAGTGTGGCCCAACTAAAGCTTTATATGGTTGCAACATGACCTCCTTATTCATATACCCAAAGCCCTGACCAAAGAAGGCAAGAATGCCATATGATTTCTTTACTAGCTCGTGTGGCTGCTTTCGGGGAGCTATGGACTTAAACCTCAAGCTCCATCTGTACATGAATGCTGTTAATGCTGTTACGGGTCCTGCATATTATCTTTACACTTCACTTCTCAAAGTTCAACCCCTTAGACTTACTCGGATTAAGTTTGATCTGTCATTTCTCTGCCCACGTCTGTAACTGATCTATATCTTCTGATAGTCCAGTACACTGTCCACAACTCCACCAATCATTGTGTTCTCTGAAAACTTATTAAACCATTCGTCCACACTTTCATCCAAGTCATTCATATATTTCATATATATTCTGCATTGTTACTGCTTTTCCATTGTGCTAGCTTGAGGTGCTGATGTGATGAAATGATCTGCGGGAAGGCAAGCAAAATAAATTATTTCACCGTACCTTGGAAAACGTGACAATCATAAACCTGTTTAAACAAATGTAAGGTAAGATAAGATTAGCTTTATTTGTCACAAGTACATTGAAACATCAATACAGTGAAATGAGTCATTTGCATCAACAATCAGCTGAGTCCGAGGATATGCTGGGGGCAGCCCACAAACGTCGATATTGCTATGTGGCTTTCTCAATCAAGTGCAGCTAGGGATGTCCACATGATCGAGTAATGTTTACGTCCTGCACCTCTCCATGAATGGAGAAGGCATATTCAGCAGTGTCGATTAAAGCATCCTGCCTGCAGTGCTTCCTTGGTAATATGAACGCATGCACTTTGGCAAGTCCTTCAAAATATGGATTGTAATCATTCAATTTCACTGTGAGTGCAGTACTTCAGTGAGTTACTGCTGAAGGTTTGTCATAGTTGTTTGACAACAGATAGCAATAAAGGACATTTCCCACCCAGTTTGTGGACCTAAAGTGTGGGCTCAGCTCCTGATGTTTCCAGGAACAAACATGAAAGCCTCCAGTCCTTGTTCCCTCTGTTTCTAGCATCAGCCTTGGTTCAGTGGCTGTGCTCTTATTGAAGTGGTAGGAGCTAGTGGGTTCAAAGCCCACTCTGCAGTTGTCACCATAAACTACTTAGAGATTCATTTCCCTGCACCATTTACATGAAAAATACAGTAGAATTCATAAAACATACATAACCAAAGACTGACATCCGATGTGCAAAAAACGACAAGTCATGCAAATAGTAATAATTAGTAAATAAATAATACTGAGAGCAGGTGTTGTCGAGTCCTTCAAGGTGAGAAAGTGAGCAAGTGGGTGGACAGGTTGTGGAGTTCATTCAGCGTTGAGGTGAGTGATGTTATCCACACTGCTTCAGCAGCCTAATGCTTGTTCCTCAACCTGGTGGTGTGGGTCTCAATGCCCCTATACGTCCTACCCAATGGGAGAAGAAAGGAAAGCCTGCATGGTTGGGGTCCTTGATGATTGATGCTGCTTTCTTGTGGCGGTGCTCTTTGTCAATGAGCTCGAAGGTGAAAGGGCTTTCCCTGTGATGGATTGAGCTGTACTCACCACGGTTTGTAGTCTCTTCCGATCTTGGGGATTGGTATTTCCATGCCAGACTTTGATGCAACCAGTCAGCATACTGTCCAATGTACACCTGTAGAAGATTGGCAAAGTTTTAAATGACATGCTGAATCTACATAAACTTCTGAGCAAGTAGAGGTGTTGCTGTGCCTCTGGTGCTGTGTGTGTTGGGCTGATGATGGTAGTTGGACTTTGACTTTGCCTTCCACTCGGCAGCATTTCCCCACCAACATGTTAACAGCAAGAAAGTGGTCAATGAATGTTGCTCCCCTGATACAAGATCTTAGAACAAGTAAAAACACTTTCAAATGCTTTATTTCAGAGAAAAGGCTTCAGGCAATTTTAAAGATAACATCAAATCTAGTAACCAGCTGGAGCTAATTCACTCTGCTTCATGCCTATCACTGACATTCTATTATTGTGAAGAGCAATTTCAGGTTTTTGTCTTTTCATATTGCACCCAGAATTGTTAATAGCATGGAAGTATTCAATATTAAACATTTATTACATTTTAAGTTGATCAATGGTATCACAGATTCATGAGGAAATTAAGAAGGGGCCTTTATGTAGCACCTCTCATGACCCCAAGATGCCCCAAAGTACTTTTGAAGAGCTGTCACTGTTTTAATGCACAATAATGTTTTAGTGACCGATAACATCAAAGCACAGTACATACATATTAACTGAAATCAAAGCATGCGAATAAGGCTCATAGATATTAAAAAACGTAGACAACAGATAATAGTCTTCCTCTGGCATTTGAATGTGTGTTTGAGGTGATGGAGGTGCAATGGATTATGCAATCAATCTGAAGGATTTTGCAGTGACAGCTTTAATAATTATCCAGTGCCTTGGGGTGCCTGCTATATGAAGTCTAGGTCTCACAAACACTTAAGTGGAGGGAGATCAGTGCTGCCCTGCAGCCTGAGAGTTTGCTCCAGGTCTGAAAATTGAAGAAAAGGATATTTACTCTACAAATATCCTTTTCTTCAACTGATGAAAGATTGTGCTGTGAATTGAAGGTGGTGGTGATATCAGCCTTTGCCAAGGGTTGGTTCATGAGATATTGGAAGTGGTCTACATTTTGCTGGGTCTTCCTGTGAGCCTTTGTTATTGGAGGGCAGTGTAGTGAAATCTTGGTAATGCACTTTGCTTTATAAACATAGAGGGTAAAACCCATGCTCTTGTATGTTTTAGTTTAAATGTTAATGATAGTTTTGGAGGTTGGCAACTGAAGATATGCAAACAGACATCACCTGCATCCTTCAAAGTTCAAAGTAAACATTATCAAAATACATCTTTGTCACCCTATACTAAGGTGAGATTCATTTTCTTGTGGGATTAATTTTATTTTTATTAAAACTTTTATTAAACTTTATAAAAAGTTTGCAAAGATTCAGAATGTGATCTGAAACTTTGTCAAACTTTTAAAGATGGAAAACTACACACAAAGAAATATGGACAAACAACCAATGTGCAAAAGGCAACAAATTGTGCAAATACTAAAGAAAATTAAAGTAACGATACTGGATAAATAAGTAATAGATAATATTGAGAAGATGAGTACTAAAAGCCTTGAAAGTGAGTCCACAGGTTGGAGAATCAGTTCAGTGTTGGGGTGAGTGAAGTTATCCACACTGGTTCAGCAGCCTGATGGTTGAGGGCTATTACCTGTTCCTGAACCTGATGCTGTGGGACCTAAGGCACTTGTACCTCCTTCCTGATGGCAGAAGGGAGAAGGGAGCATGGCCTGGATGATGGGGTCCTTAATGATGGATACTGCTTTCCTGCACAGATGTGCTCAATGGTGGGGAGGGCTTCCCCTGTGATGGACAGGGATGAATCCAGTACCTTCTGTAGAATTTTCGGTTCAAGAGCATTGGAGTTACCATACTAAACTGTGAAGCAACCAGTCAGTATACTTCCCACAAAGATGAGAAAATCTGCAGATGCTGGAAATCCAAGCATCACACACAAAGTGAGGGAGGAACTCAGCAGGCCAGGTAACATCTATGGAAAAGAGAAAGCAGTCGATGTTTCAGGCTGAGACCCTCCATCGGGACTGTTGTGGGGCCTTGGCCCAGAACGTTAACTGTTTGCTCTTTTCCATAGATGCTGCCTGGCCTGCTGAGTTACTCTAGCATTTTGTGTGTGTTGCTTAGTATACTCTCCACTGTGCATCTATAGAAGTTTGACAACGTTTTAGATGACATGCCAATTCTTCGTAAACTTTCAATAAAGTAGGGGCAATGCCATGCCTTCTTTGTAATTGAACTTATGTGCTGGAGCTAGCACAGATCCTTTGAAGTGATAACAGAGAGGAATTTAAAGATACTGACCCTCTCCACCTCTGATTCCCTAAAGAGCTCTGGAGCTGGTGGAGCTTGTGGAAGAGATGTTGTTGCCAATCTGCACTGACTGGAGTCTGCAAATGAGGAAACTGACGATCCAGTTGCACAAGGAGGTTTTGAGGCCTGGGTCTTGGAGCCTGTTGATTAGCTTAGAGAGTAGGATAGTATTGAATATTGAGCTTAGTCAATGAAGTGTGTTCTGACATTTGATATTCACAGCCTAGATGTTCCAGGGCTGAGTGAGGAGCCAATGAAATGGCACCAGCTATGCACCTATTGCTCCGGTAGGCAAATTGGAGTGGATCCAAGTAGCTCCATAGGCAGGAGTGGATGTGCTTCATTACCAACCTCACAAAACGCATCATCACAGTGGATGTAAGTGCTGCTGGATGGTAGTCATTGAGGCAGGTTACCATATTCTTCTTCGGCCTGGTATGATTGAAGCCTGCTTGAAGCAGGTGGGTACCTCAGACTGCAAAGCGAGAGGTTAAACAACTCGAACCAGCTGATTGGCACAGGAATTCGGTACTCAGCCAGGTACACTGTCTAGGCCAGATGATTGGCACAGGTGTTCGGTACTCAGCCAGGTATACTGTCTAGGCCAGATGATTGACACAGGTGTTCAGTACTCAGCCAGGTATACTGTCTAGGCCAGATGATTGGCACAGGTGTTCGGTACTCAGCCAGGTATACTGTCTAGGCCAGATGATTGACACAGGTGTTCAGTACTCAGCCAGGTACACTGTCTAGGCCAGATGATTGGCACAGGTGTTCAGTACTCAGCCAGGTACACTGTCTAGGCCAGATGATTGGCACAGGTGTTCGGTACTCAGCCAGGTACACTGTCTAGACCAGATGATTGGCACAGGTGTTCAGTACTCAGCCAGGTACACTGTCTAGGCCAGATGATTGGCACAGGTGTTCAGTACTCAGCCAGGTACACTGTCTAGGCCAGATGCTTTCAGTGGGTTCACTCCCCTGAAGGATGCTCTCACATCAGTCTCAGAGACTGAAATTACAGGGTCCTTGAGGTCTGTGCGAATTCATGAAGGTGTTGGTCAATGCAGGCATAAAAGGCATTGAGCTCATCTGGGAGTGAAGCCTTGTTGTCGCAAAGTTTCACTTTGTAGGAGGTGATAGCACTGCCCTGCCACAAGCACCCTCTGTGATTCAAGTTTAGTCCTGAACTGCCACTTCACATGTGATATGGATTTCCAGAGATCATAACTGGACCTCTCGTACTTTCCTGAGTGGCCAGCCCTGAATACCACAAATCTAGCCCTCGGCATATTGAACATAAGAACATAAGAAATTGGAGCAGGAGTAGGCCATCCAGCCCATCAAGCCTGCCCCACCTTTCAATAAGATCATGGCTGATCTGTGCATAAGCTCAGCTCCATCTACCTGCCTTTTCCCCAAAACCCTTAATTCCCCGACTATATAAAACTCTATCTAACTGTATCTTAACTATATTTAGAGAAGAAGCCTCAACTGCTTCCCTGGGCAAAGAATTCCACAGATTTACTACTCTCTGGGAAAAACAGTTTCTCCTCATCTCTGCCCTAAATCTTCTCCCCTGAATCTTGAAGCAATATCCCCAAATTCTAGTCTCACCTACCAATGGGAACAACTTTCCCACTTCTATCTTACCTATCTCCTTCAAAATTTTGTATGTTTCTATAAGATCCCCACTGGTTCTTCTGAATTCCAGGGAGTTTAGTCCCAGGTGACTCAATCTCTCCTCGCAGGTTAACCCCTTCATATCTGGAATCAATCTGGTGAACCTCTTCTGCACTGCATCCAAAGCCAGTATATCCTTCCTCAAGTTTGGAGACCAGAAGTGCACACAGTACTCCAGGTGTGGCCTAACCAGTACCCTATATAGTTGCAGCATGACCTCCCTGCTCTTGAATTGCATATCTCTTAGTTCATCCAGGGGTTCTAGTTGGCAAAGACCCAGAATGATTTCTTGAAGACACATTCATCCACAAGTGTCTTTATAAAGTCAGTGACAAATGTGGCACATAAGTTCAGATCTTTTGATAAGCACTTGAACACAAACCAGTTGACCAACTCAAAGCAATCCCCATATGTGCTCCTCTGCCTCCTGTGACCTCCTCTTTGTCATCCTTACCTCTGGTGCTTTGCTCTTTAGCCTCTGTCAGTATGCTGGAAGGAGGAGACAGCCAGATAATCAGATTTACCAAAGGGCAGTCAGGGGATGTAAGGGTAGACTTTCCTGGTGACACAGTAACACTGCTCGACTGTATTGTGTTGTTGATTGGAGTACTGCGCAGACACAACGTAAGTGTTCAGAATCAGAATCAGGTTTATTATTGCCAGCATGTGGAGTGAAATTTGTTAATTTAGCAGCAACAGTTCAATGCAATACATAATCTAGCAGAGAAAATAATAATAATAATAAATGAACAGTAAATCAATTACATACAGTATATTGAGCAATTTTTAAAAATGCAAAATAGAAATACAGTATATTAAAAAAAAAGTGAGGTAGTGTCCAAAGATTCAATGTCCATTTAGGAATCAGATGGCAGAGGGGAAGAAGCTGTTCCTGAATCACTGAGTGTGTGCCTTCAGGCTTCTGTACCTCCTACCTGATGGTAACAGTGAGAAAGGGGCATGCCCTGGGTGCTGGAGGTCTTTAATAATGGATGCTGCCTTTCTGAGACACCACTCCCTGAAGATGTCCTGGGTACTTTGTAGGCTAGTGCCCAAGATAGAGCTGGCTAGATTTACAACCTTCTGCAGCTTCTTTTGGTCCTGTGCAGTAGCCCCTCCGTACCAGACAGTGATGTAGCCTGTCAGAATGCTCTCCATGGTACAGCTTTAGAGGTTTTTGAGTGTATTTGTTGACATACCAAACCTCTTCAAAATTCTAACAAAGGCTGTCTTGCCTTCTTTATAACTACATCGATATGTTGGGACCAGGTTAGACCCTCAGAGATCTTGACACCCAGGAACTTGAAGCTGCTCACTCTCTCCGCTTCTGATCCCTCTATGAGGATTGGTATGTGTTCCTTCGTCTTAGACAGGGATATGGAGGAATTTAAGGTGGGGGGTTATATGGGAGGCAGGGTTTGAGGGTTGGCACAACATTGTGGGCCAAAGAGCCTGTAATGTGCTGTACTATTCTATGTTCTATGTTATTACCCTTCCTGAAGTTCCAAAATCAGCTCTCTCGTCTTACTGACACTGAGTGCCCGGTTCTTGCTGTGACGCCACTCCACTAGTTGGCATATCTCACTCCTGTACGCCCTCTCACCACCACCTGAGATTCTACCAACAATGGTTGTATCATCAGCAAATTTATAGATGGTATTTGAGTTATGGCTGTTCACACAGTCATGTGTATACAGAGAGTAGAACAGTGGGCTAGCACACACCCCTGAGGTGCGCCAGTGTTGATCGTCAGCAAGGAGGATGTGTTATCACCAATCCGCAGACTGTGGTCTTCCCGTTAGGAAGTTAAGGATCCAATTGCAGAGGGAGGTACAGAGGCCCAGGTTCTGCAACCTCTGAATCAGGATTGTGGGAATGATATTAAATGCTGAGCTATAGTCGGTGAACAGCATCCTGACGTAAGTGTTTGTGATGTCCAGGTGGTCTAAAGCCATGTGGAGAGCCATGGAGATTGTGCCGCCGTTGACATATTGTGGCGATAGGCAAATTGCAATGAGTCCAGATCCTTGCTGAGGCAGGAGTTCAGTCTAGTCATGACCAACCTCTCAAAGCATTTTGTCACTGTCGATGTGAGTTCTACCGGGTGATAGTCATTAAGGCAGCTCACATTATTCTTCTTGGGCACTGGTATAATTGTTGCCTTTTTGAAGCAAGTGAGAACTTCCACCCATAGCAGTGAGAGGTTGAAAATGTCCTTGAATACTCCCGCTATTTGGTTGGCACAGATTTTCAGAGCCTTACCAGGTACTCCATTGGGATTTTCTGTCTTGCGAGGGTTCGCTCTCTTTAAAGACAACCTAACATCAGCCTCTGAGACAGAGATCACAGGGTCATCAGGTGCAGCAGGGATCTTCACAGTTGTAGTTGTGTTCTCCCTTTCAAAGTGTACAGGTCTGGAAAGGAGCTTTAAAAACCAGGAGTTTTTTTGACAAGAGTCGTTGATTGGAATACTGTGCAGACACAACAGAAACATTCCTGCACAGGTCCGACAAAGGACTTTAAATCCTAGTGTCTATAAAAGAGAGGTACCCCTCTAGTGGAGCAGAGATTGTCAGAGCGGTCATTGTTGGAGTAGAAAAGCTTTGGCCTAACAAGGCTTCAGCGAGAACAGGCAGAGGCAAAGAAAGCAGGTAAGTTCATTCCTTATTTCTTATTCTGAATTAACTCCAGAGGAAATAGTGGGCATGTCTACAGAACCAGTATTCTGTCCTGCGTGTCAGATGTGGGATTTCCAGGAGACTCCCAGCCTCCACAATGGCCACATCTGCACCAGGTGCTTTGAGATGCATCTCCTTAGGGACCGTGTTCGGGAACTAGAGCTGCAGTTTGATGACCTTTGGCTTCTCAGGGAGAATGAAGCAGTGATAGGAGCTACAGGGAGGGAGTCACCCCAAGGCTACAGGAGACAGATAAATGGGTGACGGTCAGGAGAGGGAAGGAAGGATGTCAGGTAGTGGAGAGTCCCCCTGCGGTTGTCCCTCCCAACAATAAGTACTCCGTTTTGACTACTGTTGGAGGAGAAGACCTACAATGGGAAGTGGGAAGCAACAGCGGCTGTGCCCCTATGGCTCAAAATGATTGGGAACTGAAGAGGATAGCAGCAGTAATAAGGGACTCTATAGTCAGAGGGACAGATAGGTGGCGTGAAAGGCAGACACGGATGGTAGATTGACTCCCAGGTGCCAGGGTCTGTGACGTATTTCGACACATCTACATTATCCTGAAAAGGGAGGGTGAGCAGCCAGAAGTCATGGTACATATTGGTAGCAACAACATAAGTAGAGAAAGGGAAGAGGTCCTGGAAACAGAATACAGGGAGTAAGGAAGGAACTGAGAAGTGAGACACCAAGGATAATAATCTCGGGATTACTTCCTGTGTTATGTGACAGTGAGGATAAAAATAGAATGAGGTGGAAGATAAATGCATGGCTGAAGAATTGGAGCAGGGGGCAAGTATACATATTTCTGGATAAATGGGACCTCTTCTGGGACAGGTGGGACCTGCACAAAAGGGAAGGGTTGCACTTGGATCTGAGGGGGACCAATACTGCTGCGGGCAGATTTACTAGAGCTGTTGGGAGTGGTTTAAACTAATATGACAGGGGGATGGGAACCAGTATGATAGAGCTGAGTATGAGCCAGTAGGTTTACAAGTAGATGAACGTAAGGGAGGATAAGTCAATGAGTGGGTACAAATGCAGACTGAGCAAAGAGTCACGACAAAATTCAAAAGAGCAAAGAATGCAGGACTGAAGACATTGCACTTAAATATGTGTAACATTCAGAATAAGGTGGATGAACTCATGGTGCAATTACAGATTGGTCCGTATGATGTTGTGAGCATCACTGAGTAGTAGCTGAAAGAAGGCCATAGTTAGGTGCTTAACATCAAAGGATATACTTTGTATTGAAAGGACAGGCAGGAAGTCATAGGCTTTGGTGTGGCTCTGTTGGTAAGAGATAGAATTATATCTTTAGAAAGAAGTGGCATAGGGTCAGTGAACGTTGAATCTTTGTGGGTGGAGTTAAGAAACTGCATATGTAAAAAAAAACATTATGGGAATCATATATAGGCCTCCTAATAGTAGCCAAGATGTAGGATTGAGATTTCAAAAGTAGCTGGAAAAGGCATGTAATAAGGGTAATGACACAACTGTAATGAGGGACTTCAATAGGTTAGGGGATTGTGAAAATCAGGTTGGTGTCAGATTGCAAGAGGGGGGATTTGTTTAATGCCTATGAGATGGCTTTCTAGAGCAGCTTGTGCTTGAGCCTACTCAGGGAAAGGCTATCTTAGATTGGGTTTTGTTAATAACCCAGATCTTATTAGGGAGCTTAATGTAAAGGAACCCTTAGGACACAGTGATCATGATATAATTAAATTCATACTGCAATTTGAGAGAGAGAAACATAACTCACATGTATCATTATCAAAATCAAATAACGGGAATTACAGAGGCATGAGAGAGGAGCTTGCCCAGGTGGATTGGAGGGGGATACTGGCAGGGATGATGGCAGAGCAGAGATGGCTGAAGTTTCTGGAAAGAGTTCACAAGGCGCAGGATAGATATGTCCCACAGATGAAGTTGTTCTCAAATGGCAGGGGTAGGCAACTATGGCTGACAAGGGAAATTAAGGACTGCATAAAAGCCAAAGAAAGGGTATATAAGGTAGCAAAAGTGAGTGGGAAGTTGGATGATTATGAAGCATTTAAAATCCAACAAAAGGCATACAAAAATCAATAAGAAGGGATCAAGATGAAATATAAGGGCAAAATAGCTGATAATATCAAACAGGATACCAAAAGTATTTTCAGCTATATAAAGAATAAAAGGGAGAGTTGATATTGGACCACTGGAAGACGATGCTGGTGAGGTCCTAATGGGGGACCAAAAGAATGGCAACTTAACTTAATGGGTACTTTGCACCTGTCTTCACTGTAGTAGTGCCGGATGTCCATGAGTGTCAGGAAGCAGGCGTGAGTGTCATTGCTATTACAAAAGAAAAAATGCTAAGCGAACTGAAAGGTCTTGAGGTAGATAAGTCACCTGGACCAGATGGACTACATCCCAGACTCCTGGGAGATTTTGCTGAAGAGATAATGGATGCATTGGTCATGATCGTTCAAGAATCACTTGATTCCGGCGTGGTCCTGCAGAACTGGAAAATTGCAAATCTCCGCTCTTTAAGAAGGGCAGAAGGCAAAGAAAGGAAATTATAGGCCAGTTAGCTTAGCCTCAGTGGTTGGGAAAGTGTTGGAATCCATTAATACAGGAGGTTTCAGGGTACTTCTAGACTAATGATAAAATAAGTCAAAGACAGCATGTTTTCTATAAAGGGAAATCTTGCCTGACAAATCTGTCAGAGTTCTTCAGAGGCATTTGATAAGGTGCTACATGTGAGGCTGCTTAACAATATAAAATCCTATGGTGTTACAGGAAAGACATTGGCATGGGTGGAGGAATGGCTGACAGTGAATGGGAATAAAAGGGGCTTTTTCTGGTTGGCTGCCAGTGCCTAATTGTGTTCCTCAGGTGTCAGTATTGGGACCACTACTTTTCACATTGTTTGTCAGTGATTTGGATAATGGAATTCATGGCTTTGAGGCAAAGTTATCAAATGGTACAAAGAAAGGCAGAGGGGTAGGTAGTTCTGAGGAAGCAATATGATTGCAGAGGGATTTAGACAAATTGGAAGAACGGGCGAAAGCAGTGTTGGGAAATGTATGATAATGCATTTTGGTAAAGGGAACAATAGTGCAGACTGTTATCTAAATAGGGAGAAGGTTCAGACATCAGAGGTACAGAGGGACTTAGTCTCGTGCAAGACTCCCAGAAGGTTAGTTTACAGGTTGAATCTGTTTTAAAGAAGGCAAATGTAACGTTGGCATTTATCTCAAGGTGAAAAGAATATAAAAGCTGAGGCTTTATAAGACACTAGTCAGTCCATAACTGGAACATTGTCAAAATCATATCTGAGTAAGGAAGTGTTGTCATTGGAGAGAGTCCAGAGGGAGTTCAGGAGGATGATTCCAAGAATGAAAGGGTTAACATATGAGGAGTGTTTGGCAGCTTTGTGCCTGTCCAGTACTCACTGGAATTTGGAAGAATGTGGAGGGTCTCATTGAAACCTACCAAATATTGAAAGGACTAGATAGGGTGGAGTATCCAGAACTAGAGGACACAGCTCTGGTTCTTGGTTCAAAATTGAGGAGCGACCTTCTAGAACAGAGGTTAGGAGGAAATGTTTTAGCCAGAGCGTAGTAAATCTGTGGAATGCTCTGCCACAGACTGCGGTGGAGGCCAAAGTCTGTGGGTATATTTAAGGCGGAATTTGATTGTTGCCTGGGTATCAAAGGATATGGCGAGAAGGCTGGTGTATGGGGTTGAGAGGCATCTAGGAGCAGCCATGATTGAATGGCGGAGCAGACTCGAGGCGGGGAATCTCGTAATTCTGCTCCTCTGTCTTTGTGCTGCAGGTAATATGCTGATGACAATTGGTTAGAGATTTCTTCAAGCGAGCCTGATTGAAGTCTCCAGCAATTATGTGAAAGAAGTAGGGGTAAGCTGTTCATTGTTTGCTAACCATGGCACTGAATATGCCGAGTACTTGTTTAACATCTGTCTTTAGTGGTAGGTAAACTGCAGTGCTTAGATTTTGGTAATCTTGTTTGTGGTGTGTAGTCGTTGTGGATTGAACAGCTTCTGTGGGAAATGTGTTTGTTGTGAAATGCAAAAGTGTGTTTAGAGAGAATGAATGAAGTATTGAAGTAATGATGCCACTTTGTTTGGCACCAGAATGATTCCATTATAGATCCTTCAGCTAATAATATGGCTGGAATATCACAGTCCGCAAGTATAAGATGGAGACAAAGCTGGGTAGGTAGCCAAATCTGAGAAGGATTAACGGAGTCAAATGGATGATATTGAAAAGATGTCATTACTTGGGGCTTATGCCATGCTGTGCATTTTCGTGGAGTTCATGTGCAGTGAAGGGCATCTCTACTGTGTAGATGATGGGCAGAATCTATACTGTGATTCGAAAGAATCTCCTTGGCCACTGGATGGAATTAGTTGGGGAGGATCCAGGTGATGACTTTTCCTTAGACAGCAGGCAGGAGGCCTCTCTATAGCTACCACAACATGACTTGCCTCTTCAAATTTAATATTCTTTCTCTCAATTAAATGTCTTTACTCCTCACTATTTCCTTATTTCTGTTACCTTCACCACTGCTATTGATACCCTGCCCCGGTCCTTAACACACACACAAAAACAGGCATCCTAAGTAGCCCCCCAGTTCAAAGGTATCTGCTTTCTTTCTACAAGCCTGTTTTAATGAAGGTATTGCACTGGCAGCTTTCCAATCCTATAATAATATAGAATTCCAACCATGTAAGACAGTGATAATAAAAGTGATTCTGAATCCTTTAATACCTCTCCAAAGTCTAACAAGTTATGGGGAATGACAACCACAAATGACAAATGACATCATTTGGTAGCTAATTCTATTAGGATGGCAAGATACAAACCACCCATCCTAGGGCACTTAATAACATTTAGCCCCATTTATCTGCCAGATAATAATTTTCTAATGATGGTGATTTTGCTTAATTTCTCCTCCATTTTTTGTTGGTATTCATTAGGAATTCATTGTAGCTTCTACCATAAAGATTGATGCAAATGTCTGTTTAACTTCTCCGTCATTTCTTTGTCCCCCATAACTATTTCTCCATCCACATTCTCCTAGGGGCCCGAGTTCCTCTTGACTTCTCTCTTCCTTCATTTTGGTAGTTTTTTTCAAATTTCTTGCTGATTTTCTTTCATAGTTTCTTTATGTTTTCTTGATTTCTTTTTAGTCTACCATTGTTGGATTCAGAATTTATCCCTATTTTTAGATCTACCACGGATCCTTCCCATTTTATATATCTCTCAGTTTGCTGTCCACCTTAACTCCTTTGATTAACCATGACTGGTTTATTCCCCACCCTGGCACACTTTGCCATAAATTCACTTATCTTTGGAATAATTTTTTGATGTGTCTCATAAATTAAGTCCATTAAAAATGTCTGCTATTGCTTAACTATTGTTTTGCCTGTTAATCTTTTTGGATAACTTTCTCCCCATTTCCTTGGTAATGGGGTGGCTCAGTAACGTAGTGGCTAGCACAAAGCTTTACAGTACCGACGACCCAGGTTCAATTCCTGCTGTTGCTTGTAGGGAGTTTGTAAGTTCTCCCCGTGACTGTGTGGGTTTCCTGAGGGTGCTCAAGATTCCTCTCACAGTCCAAAGACATACTAGTTGGTAGATTCATTGGTCATTGCAAATTGTCTCATGATTAGGCCAGGATTAAATCAGGTGTGGCTCGAAGGGCTGCAAAGGCCTGTTCTGCACTGTCTCTAAATGGATAGATACATATGCCATACTTAAAATTAACATAGCTTCAGACCCAGAATCCTCACTCTCAAACTGAATGTTAAATCCTAAGGGATCTTTTACTGTGAGATTATTTACTAAACCTGCCTCTTTACCCATTTCCAGATGCAAAATAATCTGTGCCTGGGTTGATTTCACAACATAATTGCTTTAGGAAACTATCCTGGATGTAGTCTGTGTGTTTATCCTCATGGCTACCATTTCCAATATAAACTCAATCTCTAAGAAGATTAAAGTCACCTGCTCTTTACCTCAGCATGAGCCCTCACACAATTCCTACTATTGTGTTTTCCTCCATTGACATTTCTGCTTTTCTATTTTCATGACCCCCTAAATGGACTCTAAAGTTTCAGCGATCTTTCAAATCTAATTAGTAGGACTTCCCTTGCACTTTGTTACTTCCCACCTTCCCTTTCTAAAAGTCATGTATCCCTGAATACTGATTCCCAGCTTTGATGATCTTGTCACTTTGTCTCCATAATGGCTATCAGAGCATGTCAGTTTATCTCTATTTGTGCTTTTAGTTCATTGATTTTGTTTCAGATGCTGTATGCATTTAGACATAGAGCTCCTAATTTTGTCTGTTTACCAGATTTCCTTACATTAGCCCCATTCACAGGTCTATTGTGACTCTATTTCTTGCACTTCTTTTGCCTACCATCTTTATTTGCTTTTTAAATTTTTTTCTGGCTTCCATTTCCATCCTGTTTCCTCTCTTAGAACATCCTGCTCAGGTACCCCATCCCCTGTGTTATTACTTAACCTGCCCCTCCACCCCACCAACAGGATCAGCATACACTTTCATGATCAGCCTATCACTTCCCAGCTCTCTACTTCATCCCTCCCCCCACTTCTTATCCCCCCTCGACCATCCCATGTTACTTCACTCCTGATGAAGGGTTTCGGCCTGAAACATTGTCACTATCTCCTCCCATAGATGCTGTCTGGCCTGCTGAGTTCTGCCAGCATTTTGTGTTTTTTTACTTTCTTGAGTATATTTGTTCTAGGCCTGTTTGAGCACAAATCTTCTTGATTGAATACAAGCTTCTATATAGTGTAATTCCAATAAACTACTATATGATTGGTTGCAAATCCTGACGGTTTTAGCATCTTCTGCACCCCCTTTAACCTCAGTGGAAACCTATTTCCAACATTCCCTTTTGGTTCATCAGGCTTCTGTGATCTCCTTAAATTCACCAGAGTCCCTATTCTCACTTTCCCTCTAAACTCACCAGAACCCCTTTTCTCACATTCCCTCTAAACCAGTGGTTCCCAACCTTTTTTTGGCCATGCCCCACCTAATCACCCCTAAAATCCTGATGCCCCCTGTGGTGATATATAATTCTTATTATTCAAAAAGTGAACTCCTATTCACCTGGAGGAAGCCTAAAAGACCATTAACTTGGTTTAAACAAGCTTCCAAAGAACATGGCATTCATGAAAGAGAAAAATAGAAGAACCAAAGGACTGTTAAAGTTCTGAGGAAGAAATTACTAAGAAATTGTAAAAAAAAGAACATTAAGTGATATTAAAATACTAATAATAAATAAAACAATGCCGATTCGTTTCTACAGCATACAAAGACAGATACACTGTTTAAAAGAGATGACGCAATGTACACACCTTCACACCACCAAGAACCGAAAGCTACTGCAAAAAGCAGCATTGGCGCGACCTCGTACGAGTTTCTCACGTTTGGACTTGTTCATTCGTTCCTTCCTACATCAGTCAATTCATTAATTTAATTATGAAGGCCATTTGATGGTTGTAATGATGGTGATACACTATATATACAGTACATACGCAATTACACATGTACATACACACAAGTATTTTTATGTATGCCTACTGTATATACACATATGTATTAACTTGCATACACACTCATACTCACATAGACTTACTAGAAAAAATTCACTGTTAATAACTTATTCTCGAATTGCCCCCCTTAAAAATCAAATTACCCCCCTGAGGGGCGTATGCCCCACGTTGGGAACCACTGCTCTAAACTCACCAGAACCCTTATTCTCACATTCCCTCTAAACTCACCAGAACCCCTATACCCAAATTCCCTTTAAACTCACCAGGAGCCCATTTTCCACATTCCCTTTAAACTCACTAGAGCCCTTATTCCCACATTTATTTTAAACTGAACAGGACCCAAAATTTCCCACATTCCCTTTAAGCTCACCCAGTCCCAATTTCCTGTATTCCCTGTTTATTTACCAGGTTCACTGAAAAAAAACATATACCCTCTGCTAACCACTAAAAAAAGTGAATTAAAAGTGTGTCAGAAATAAAGAGTCAGGAAATTTGTCACCAGTCTTGAGTTTTAAGGAATTATTGGAGTCTTATTAATAGTTTAAGTATTGAACCTTAGTAGTAGATATATTCACCTGATCCTACTTCGCAGTTACCTGTCTGCTTTGCTACATGTTAGTTTCTTGAATCCTGATTTTGCATCTGGCCTCTGCCTCTGGACTCAGTGAATGAATTCTGCAGTAACTTTTTAAACTGTTTTCCTGCCACCTAATGCCAAGTGGGCTGAAAGCTGAGGTCCTTCTTTCTGCTCAGGCTAAGATCTGATTACTGATTGTAGCACTGTCAAGGGATAACATTATTCCATTGAACCACTTTCAAGGATAACTCTTAACTTAAATTCACAATTTTTATACACTCAGTGGCCACTTTATTAGATACTTCCCATACCCAATAGAGTGGCCATTGAGTGTATGCTCATGGTCTTCAGCTGCTATAGCCCATCCTCTTCAAGATGTAATGTGTTGTGGATTCAGAGATGCTCTTCTGTTGCAGTTGTGGTTATTTCAGTTACTGTCACTTTCATGTCAGCTTCAACCAGTCTGGCCTTCACCTCTGACCTTCTCATCGACAAGGTGTTTTTGCACTCACTGGAATTTGTTTTTCATCAAATTCCCTGTAAACTCTAGAGACTGTCATGCTGAAACTCCCAGGAGATCTGCAGTTCCTGAGGCCCAAATCACCACGTCTGGCACAAAGCATCATTCCATGGTCAAGGGCAGTTAGGTCACATTTCTTCCCCATTCTGATGTTTGGTCTGAACAACATCTGAATCTCTTGACCATGTCTGCATGCTTTTATGCATTGAGTTGCTGCCATATGATTGGCTCTTTAGATATCTGCATTAATGAGCAGCTATACAGGTCTACCTAATAAAGTGGACACTGTATGTATTTATTGAACAAATATTTGGCAGAGTGCAAAATTGATTCTATTTATGAAGAGGCTTTGCAAGCAAATCTGTGGCTAACAAAGTCCCTGTTAAACTTAATTGAGACACATACTGAGAGACTTATATGGAGAACAATAATTATTTATTGCAGCCTTCTGCTTATCTGACAGTGAATTGAACTGAAACAAACAAGTGGTTCACAAACATTTCTGAGAGAATAAACAAGGATATCATGTATTGCAAGCAATATATTTTATATGATTTTCATAGATCTATAATCAGCTATCAATAGAACAGTAATAATATATTCTGTCCTGCATCACCCAAGAGAAACTCATTCCTCCATCCCAGACCCTGGGCACTTGCACATTTCCATTTCAATAATTGTCCCTTTAGCATAATAGTTTCTACAAATCTTGATAGAGTGGATCCTGAAAAAATATGAGCTCTCCTTTAACTCCAGTGGTTCTGTTAGTTAAACAAATCATTAACAGTCATCAGCTTTGCTTTGCAGTTGATATAACTGGCTTACAGGGCAACTTTTCTTGGAATAATTTTCAACCCGGAGCATTTTTTAAACAAACGGCCAGGTTATATAAATGACAAACCTTATTTCTTTTAAGTCACCAAATACACTCTCAGTGTATACGTTTCTTGCAATAAACTAAGACATGTTTTCTCAAAATGATAATAGGCTTACCACAAATGAATGAGTGAGATAGATTCCAGAAGTAAGTGGTCCTGTAGCAGGAATTACTAACTAAATACCCTCTCATTTTCTGGATTCCCCACAGTTTTGTTGACTGAGTTAGTTTGTCTGGACTCTATGCAGATGTCAGGCTGCAGAGTTCTCAAGTCTTTGAACTTATATTTAAGTGGGTGTGTAACTTTCCAGCACTCACATCAAAAACAAGTTGCTACTCCAACTAGTAGTTTGGTGCTATTTATATAAAGTGAATCAGTTGGAATATAAAGCATACCAGCGCGAAAAACAGCTAAAGGAATGTATTGATATAACATTTTTCAGGGTGTGCCAAAGCCCATGTTCTTATTTTCACTGTGCAGACAATAAAACACTTTTCAGGAGAGTCAGTGTCACAGTGCAGTAAATGCAGAAGCCAATTTACACATAGAAAAATCCCTAAACAGCAACGTGATCATGACCAAGGAGTCTGGTTTCGTTATGGTAGTTGAAGGATTACTACTAGCCAAGAAATAGCTTCTTTGCTTTTTAAAATACTTTCACGGCAACTTTTATATCCACCTTAAGAGGGTAGTGAGAGTCTTCGATTAATATCTCAACCCAAACAGCTGTGTGAAAATGCCAGTGAATCCTTGTTGTATGAACTTCACAAAGCACCACTAATGGTTACTTTGGACATTGCTCCGGAATGGATGTCCCACTCACAGTGAGGCCAGTCCAATGTAATGAAGTGGGAGCGATTAAATGGTACGAGATTAGGGAAGAGTATCTTCACCAATGGTTAGGGCTCATGGTGCAGAGGGAGATCCAGAAGGGTGATTTGCAGTGAACATTGTTTGGGATGTGGGAATTCCACAAAGGTTGGCTGAAGTTTGTGGACCAGGAGAGGGATCTTCACTGAGGATCAGGGCTCGATATTGAAATATGAACTGAACTGATTGATACGGAAGAGAAGTAGTTATTTATTGTGCTCTTCTGTTTATCTGACAGGGACCAGCAGGGTATAATGGAGAGTGTAGTGAGTTAAGGGACTAGGCTAATTGGGATTTAGTGAGGGAAGGGTTGATTAGGGCATTCATGGTCTTGAATGATTGGAAAACTGAGGGTACTGATTTATCTCAGGGTATCTGGAGCTTCGGCACACCTAGGCACCAGAGAGAGGCCAAAGGCAATGGGGAAATTGGAGGTGTTGTGGTCAGGGTCTGAAGGGCAGAATTGGGAATTAGTGCCTCGTAGGAAGCGAAGGTTCTTCAACAGTAAATTATTAAGTTATGTTAATAGGATCCAACTGGTGTTGTGGCAGTGAAGTCGACCTGTCAGAAGACTCACCAACAATGGTTGGTCCTAGGGGCAATTTAGTTAAGTTCCTTGCAATGGTCTAACCAAGTGTTCTGTGGGGAATTACATAACTCTGTGTGTGGATGACACAATAATCATATCAGTTGTGGAAGAGGACTCACCATCAGAAGTGCATATTCAAATTTTCCAAAATGCAGATGGTCACTATTGCTGAAAGTCACAGCGTTGAGCAATTTAAACTAATTACAGATTGGCTGTGCTGCATTAGCCTTGAGTTTTGAGCTAAGACCTTTGAAGATCTCACAACCTTCTGATTCTGCGGCAAGAATGTTAATGCCATTGTAGCTTGACAATATCATATCCTAGTTACTGCCAAATCTGCCGCATTGTTGCAAATGATGATACAGAGCTCCAGGAATGCAGCCAGTATATATTGTATACTTATGACCATAACAATAGCTTCCAAACTTCTCAGTGCCTTTGCAAAGCCGCCAGACCCACTCATAAAGGACGTTCTTTCTTCTCCTCTCTCCATTCAGGCAGAAGATAGATGGATAGATAAGGAAATTACAGTGTCACAGTAGCATTACAAGTGCACCGATATACAAATATTAGAAGAGACGTAAGAAAGAATAAAAATAAGTTACCTTAAAAATAAGATGTACAAGATTTACAAGTCAAAGATGACAAGATCACTACCCCAGCTATAGCTACAAAAGCCTGAAAGCATGTACCTTTAAGCTCAAAGGCAAACTCTATCCCACCGTCTTGAGACCATTAAATGTTTCCTTAGTACTATAAGATGGACTATAGACTTCACAATCTTCCTCACATGATCTTACACCTTCAGGTAGAACTCCCTTTACTCATTAGCTGTTAAATTTTATTTTGCGTTGTTTTATCGTTTGGTTCTGTTTTTACCCCCTTGTTCTACCTCAGTGCACTATGTAATAAATTGATGTGTACGGGCACTATTCATGGTAGGCTGGCTTTATACTGCATCTTGGTACAAAGCAACATGAACCATTCCAATCCCTGCATTGGAATTGAGGTGTGGTGTAATGTAATCCATTTCCCTTCATACAGTACCGTGCAGCTATATATATATAACTAGGGTGCCTAAGAATTTTGCATAGTACTATCATAATTTTATGTATTGTACTGTACTGCTGCCACTAGAAAAAGAAATATGTGAGCAATGAGAAACCTGATTCTGATATGGGTCTCTGTTGCGGACTGAGAGTGTAAAGGGGTTAGGGAGACATTGGGAAAAGGGGAAGGTGGGGGGGGGGGTGTTGTGGGAAGTACCAAAGAACTATTCTGTAATGATCAATAAACCAATTGCTTGGAATCAAGTGACGTTACCTGGTGTCTCAAGGCTGGGTGTGTCTGCACCCTCACCACCTCCCACCTCTGCCATTACTTAGCTGCCACCTGTCGCACGCCCCTCCCGCAATGCTCCTCCCTCACCATTCCCAACATCCTTTGCTCCCTCCACATTTACAAACTTGTTCTCAATTCCACATTGACAAATATAGCACTGTGCAAAAATATAGGGTATTTTAGCTATATATATATATATATATATATATATATATATATAAATATGTGTCTACGACTTTCGCACAGTACTGTAAATGCTATCTGATCCATTGAGATCCTCCAGTACTTTAATGTTGCTCCAAATTCCAACATCTGCAGTCTCATGTGTCTCCACAGTGTAGTGTGGCACTCATTTATCACCTGGTGCTTATTATCCTAGAGATGTAGAGAGCAGAGCGTAATAGCTTACTGAATTGCTGGTTCTCATGCAAAATACCCCCACCGTCCACAATCAGTGCCACTTTGTGAGATTCTCCATGTCAAAATGCTGATTGTAGATAAACAGAGGAATGCCATTGCCATTGCAAGCTTCCCATTTTTGTTACCAATTTTATTAGCCAGTTGGCAACATCTTCATTAAGAGGGGAAGGCTTTCAGTGTTCCTTGATCATGATTTAGTGGATAAGGGTGAGAGGAAGAAAGAATGGTTAAAACAAATATTGGAGTATAGATAACACAGAACTAAGAACAATACAAAATAGTAACAGGACCTTCCTCCTCTGTGCCAACCATAATGTCAGTCTAACTAATCCCCCTGTTCCCTGTCTGTTGTCAGTCTAAATGCCTCTTTAACACTGCTATTGTACCTGTTTCTGAAACCAACCCAGGCAGCCTGTTCCCGTCTCTGTGTAATAACATTTTCCCCTTTCACACTAAACCTATGCCCTCCAGTATTTGACATTTTCTTTTTTTTTGTAATTTTTTTTTGAAGTTCATCAAACAAACATTTCCATACGATGTATTTCAGACATTGTACATATACATCATATAATCATATATATCACAAAATCTCCACAGTATTTATCTGGGGTATACACTTATAGAAAAGAGTGGAAAGAAAAAAAAATCAAAAAGAAAGAACTATGTACAAGTAGGGAGTGATCTTTTTTTACAACAGATTCATTGATTTGTGAGAATAAGATCAGGCCTATGAGGCATTATGTAGTTAAACCATTTTTCCCAGTATGAATCAAATTGTTCCAGCTTATGGTTAACAGATGCTGTTATCTTCTCCATTTTGTAAATAAATGTCCATTGTAATTTCCATCCATGTATTTAAAGTTGAGCTCTCCTGTGATAACCATTTCCTAGTAAGAGTCTTTTTACCAGCCACCAACAGTATATTCATTAAATATTTATCTCTTTTCTACCATTCTTGAGGTATATATCCAAAATATATGGTCTTACTCTCCAAGGGTACTTCACATATAAAGATGTCTTGTAGGGCATTGTGTATCCCACTCCAATAGTTTTTGATAACAGGGCAGTCCCAAAAAATATGATAATGATTTGCATTTTCTCCACAATTTCTCCAGCAAACAGGGAGGCTACTATCATAATGGGATTTCTGAGAGGGTGTAATAAAATATCTTATCAAGTTTTTCCATCCAAACTTCCTCCATTTCTGTGAATTGGTACTCTTCCATTGATATCTCCATATTGTTGTCCATTCTTTCTCAGATATAATTATCCCTCCTTCCTTCTCCCATTTTGTTTTAATGTATGAAGTCGAATGTGTTTTAAGATTTGACAATCCCTTATACATGCTTGAAATGATTCTACTACCGTTATCTGAATTATATGCTTTTCTAAAGAGCTCTATCATGCATGTATTTGCCTTGGTTACATTTTTAAGCATCTTATTAACATATGGTTGCATCTGTAAATACCGATAAAAATCTTGTTTTTCTAATAAGTGTTTCTCTTTAAGTATTTCAAAACTGAACAGTGTTCCTTCTTTCATTATGTTGCAGATAACTGTTATTCCTTTAGCTGTCCAGTCCTTAAATCTAGCATCCAGTTTATTTGGTGTAAAATCACATATGCACACCATTTAAGAATTGCAATATCTCCCTCTTATATTCTTTTATAGTGGTTTTCCATATTTTAAGAGTCAATTTCACCCATGGGTTATCAATAGTATTTATGTACCTTTGCAGGTTGTTATCAGCCAAAATTGCTTGTATGGGGATAGGAAGTACCCACTCCTCAATGTTTTTCCATTGAGTGTCATATGATGGGTTGTACCAACATATCACAGCTCTCAACTGTGCTGCAAAATAATAATCTCTAAGAGAAGGTAAGCCCCATCCCCTCTTTTCCTTTGCACCCTTGCAAACAGATTCTACCTCATCGATGCCTCTCATAATTATTTTACTTCTATTAGTTTACTCCTCAGTCTTGTTAAATTCACCTCTGGCTTTCCTCCTACAATCAACCCACTATTTGAGTAGGAAATGGGCTGTCAGTGCCAGCACACCTGTAAAATTGATCCAAGTAACTGAACATTACAGAAAGATAGTTAGTTACAGAGCATCACTTGCATCTGGGAGAGTTCACATAGAGAGGATGGCAGAAGTGTGTAATTCAATGCCTGGAGAATATAGTAGAGGTCCGTGAAAGTTAACATGCAATCAGGAAGGCTAGACGAAAGAGGTCTTCAAATCTATGTTCCTAGGTTTTAGAGCTGTCTTGTGTTGGAAACAAATCCTTCTTATTTACTGTACTTTGGACCTTCATAGTTTTATACATCACAATTAAATTTCTCCTCAGTTGCCACTGTTCCAAAGGAAGGAATCCCAGCTTACCCGATCATTCCTCATAGCTGCAAGTTTACCATCTTGTCAATGTTTCCGTAAATCTCCTCTGCATCCTTCCTAGTGCAATCACGTATTTCCAATAACACGTATAATACTTGATCTCTGCCTAACAGGTTCAGCATTGCTTTGTGGTTCCTGTGCTTTGTACTTCAGCTGACAAAGGAAAGTGTGTAGTATGTCTTTTTATTCACGTTATTACCCATCGTGATATCTTTAAGGATCTGTGGGCATCCACTCTAGTCTCTCTCCATATCATTCTTACCCCATCTTTCTTGCTGTCGCACCCTCACAAGTGCTTTACATCAAGGTTTCTGGATCAAGTTCCATTTGCCATTTTCCTAGCCAATTAACCAGACCAACTATATTTTCTTCCCGTTAAAATCTTTTCTGCTCACTGGCAACTGATGGCTGCTTTTACGAATGTTGCAAAACAGGCTCAGAATCAGGTTTATTGTCACTGACATATGTTGTGAAATCTGTTTTCTGGCAGCAGTACAGTGCAAGATATAAAAAATTATTACAAGTTACAATAAAAATGAATAAATAAGTAATGCATAAAGAAATAATGAAGCAGCATTTAGGAGTTCTTGGCCCATTCAGAAATCTGATGGCAAAGAGGAAGAAGCTATTCCTGAAACAATGAGTTTCAGTAATGATATGATTACATTGCTTAGTAATGTGAAGCTCTAAAAGACAATGGCCATTCAGCTGCTCCAAACTCCTCTATCTGGTCAGAGATGATGTGTTTCTCCAATCCTTTCATCTACCTTCCACACTTACTCAAGGAAAATGATGTGGGTGTCATCTCAGAAAGTTGGAAAATTGACTTGTTCCCTTTTTGGGGAAGGTTTTCAGATTCCATTGCAAAGCTGTGCTTCCAATGACCACCTCTGGAAGAGCAGACTTTAATTTTCTCACAGTGCCTTCTTCATTCTGATTTATCCAACAAATATCAATGGATATTTGATTATATATTTTCAGGAAAACACGGACAGACAATACAGATGATCTGGTTTAAGGCAGATGTTTTGGGATAAGAGGTGAAACGCGGGCTAATGTATATGGAGAACAATCTCTGAATTTGTGAATAGAGTGATATTTTATAGTAAGCAATTTATGTGTAAGAAGGCATGCCTATTTCTACAAAAGCATAAAGCTTCCTATTTCAAAGATACGGTATGAAGAGTTCTCTGTCTTTGGCTAAAAGCAGAAAGAGTTTGGACAGGATTATGAATCATACTTTGAACACATCTGGTCAATGTGTGGCGGTTTTCATGAATCAGAAACTGAGATGGAGCTGGAAAGCATTGGATGACATGTCATAACAAGGTAGAATGACGTTGCTCAGATCAATGGTGAGTCAAAGCATGGATTAAGCTGAGTTTTGCCACCTTCCTCAAGAACAGCAAGAGCATTAGAAAGCTTCATCCTAGTAGTAAATACCCAATTAATGCTTAAGAGATTGGATTAATTTTCAGTGGAGCAAAAGACAAGAATGGTCTTCAAAATCATAAGACATAGGTAAGGGGTGGGGGGACGGACGGACTGAAAATTGATTACTAAATCTCTGGTCAATTTAGAAAAACAGCCCAAATGCTCTTGCACATGGCAAGAAGTTCTTCCATCCCTCAATTCAGGAAACCCCATAAAACAGTGCAGATCTAAAGCAAGTTCCCTGGGAAGTTAATTGAACAGGGTCTATATTAACACCTTGTTAAAAGCTGGATCATTACTTGTTGAGAAGTATGAAACTAATTAAAAAGCCCGTGTGGGAGAAGAAAATGGCACCCACAGGTGTGATTAAGGACAATCACATAGCATTTTATGTATAATAAGGGGAAGAGAGTAACTGGGGAAAGAGTAGGGATACCAGTAACCAATGTATGTGTGGAGCTGGAGGATTTCAAATGAGATATTAAATGAAACATTTGTATTTACTATGAAGGAGGCCATCATTGCTGGAGAATTCAGGAAGGTGAACATAGAGTTCTTGAACAAATGACAACTAAGTACTGTAGGAGGAGGTCTTAACAGGCTTAAAGTTTGGATAAATTGCCTAGGCCTGATCAAATGTACCCCAAGCCAAGAGAAGAAATTTATGGGATTGCTGCTGTTGTTGTTTGTGTTCTCCTGCTGAACATTATGGACAGGTTATGTTGGTGCCAAAATGAATGGTGATAAAGCACATCCTTATGATTTTTGAAGATTAGCTTTATCTGTCATATGTGTATTGATATATACAGTGAGTTATATTGCTCGTGTCAAATCAAATCAGTGTGGGCAGCCCATGAGTGTCACCAAGCTTCCACCACCAACATAGCATGTCCACAACTCACTAACCCTAGCCTTTAGAGTGTGGGAGGAAACCCACACAGCCACAAGGAGAGCTTACAAGCTCTTCACAGACTGAAGCAGAAAATAAACCCAGATCTCACAGCTGTCACCAATAGTTTATTCATGTTAACACCAACGATACTTTTCACAGTATGTTTCATTACACGTGTGACAAATAAATGCACCGGAATCTTGCTCTGTTAGAAAACATTTCAGTCTTCACTGGCCACAGCTAAAATTCCATTTGACTGGAGGATTCCAGATACGATGCCTTTATTCAAAAAAGACAGCAAGGATAAGCTGGGTACCTTTATTCTGGTGAGTCTAATACCAGTGGTAGGGAAATTATTGGAAAAATATTTTGAGAGGCAGGGGATGATCAGGAATGGTCAGCACAAATTTGTTAAGGTGGGCGTGTTCAGACTGAATTGATTGGGTTTTCTAAGGAACTGACTGTAATTTTGTACTGTTGTAAGTTGAGAGGAACATGTTCAGAAGGGATTTAAGGTAGCTTTGTTTTAAAACCAGAAGTTTGGTTGAAATCTGGATTGCACAGTTGGAGGAGATAGTAGAGGTGGGTCTCAAACAACATTAAAAAAGTATTTAGATAAAAACACTGGAAACACACAGGTATAAAAGGCGACAGGCCAAGTGCTGGGAAATGTGATTAGTTTAGGTGGGTACTTGATGGCCAGTATGGATATAATGGGTGGCTCTGTGATTCCATGAGCGAGATTATGACATTATTGAAAGTAATGGCTGAACTTTATCACAGGAGGTAATAGGAACATAAGGTAGGTATTTAGCAGCGATAGTGCAATTACTCAAGTGGAGTATGATGTTCTCCTAAGAACATTAGGATGTCCTTTGGTGGGTCCTCAGTTGGCTGTAGAGGCTGATCTGGGATCCACATATTCTGGTGCAATGTAGGCATGAGTTAGTGGTTGGTTGTTGGGTCTTTTGGCTGTTCAGTTTCTCATTCGCAATTTCCGTTTGTTTTCTGAGCACAGTGGTAGTTGTTGTCATGTTATAGAAATGTACAAACTTTTGAAAAGGATCGATAAGATAGAGGTAGGAAAGTTGTTTCTATTGGTGGGTGAGACTAGAACAAGGAGACATTGCCTCAAGTTTCAGGGGAGAAGATTTAGGGCAGAGTTGAGGAGAAACGGTTTTTCCAGAGAGTGATGAATCTGTGGAATTCTCTGCCTGGGGAAGCAGTTGAGGCTTCCTCACTAAATATATTTAAGAAAATATTAGATAGGTTTATACATAGTAAGGGAATTAAAGGTTAGGGGAACAAGGCAGGTAGATGGAGCTGAGTTTACGGACAGACATGCCATGATCTTATTGAATGGCAGAGCAGGCCCGATGGGCTGGATGGCCTACTCCTACTCCTATTTCTTATGTTTTTATGTTGCACAGCTCCCTCTTGAACAGATTTTCTCTGGTGTATATATTGAGTACAATATCTTCCCAGATAGGTTGAATTACTTCAGGCCGATTTTGGTGTTATCTCTGAGCCGTTTCCAGGTGGATATTACTGACAAATAAGGCAGGGATTCAATGGTAAAGTAATATGTGAATAGCTGATCCTTAAATCTTCACTCATCTTGCATTTTCATCGGCTCTTAAAAAGTATTCTTCAGATCTATGTATTGCTGGTGAAATCAGCTTACTACAGAAAGTGGCTCATACTGCTTTCGTGAACAGTTGGAGACTAAGTGGCAAAAGTATAATCACAATCCTTTTAGATAGGGAGGCCTAGGACTTTGACTACATCCTAACAAAAGAATGGTGGTACGGTCCAACTTGGAAAGGTGTGACTGGAAGGGAAGTTTTGAAATCATGTTATTCCATTGACTTTGGTCATTCAATGTATCTTCAATTTCTTTTACTAACTGATCCATTATGGGCATCCAGGACAAACATACTCCAGTTCAGAATCACATTTTGTTCCACAATTCAAATTTTAGAGCAGTAAGGAGGAAAACCCATCCAGTTATTGCAAGTGAACAAAACTATGATTGACATTTAAAAAGTACTTGCAGAGCTTCATGTATACGGGTAAAAGTGCGTGGTGTGTGATGTGACATGTTACAGAAACCTCAAAGTATTCATAGCCTGACAATGCTTGTCTACATTCTAACCTATCAATATTAGTTTAACAACATGACAGAGTCCTGCTACCTATCTACCCAAACACTATGATTGCCTCCTTTATCATGTCAAGCATGATAAGCATTGAATGAGTTACTGCCACGGGGTTGTTGTGAACAGAGGAAGACCATCCAAGAGATAAAAGGCTGATTGGTGCAGTGCTGCTGAGTAACATTAAAGAATTGGTAAAGTTAGGCTTGCTGTCTGCACTATGCACTGAAAAAATTGTGAGAGATAGAAACCATTCAATGTGTTGTAATTTGTCACATTCAAAGGCTATTTTCAGACTCCCACTGGCATTTTTGCTTACTGTAGTTCCACAGATACCACTTGCCTGCAAAAATGAGTGTAAGGCGACATACTTCATGTAAAAGTTGACCAATTTAACATCCTGTAGAGCACATTATACAGCAAAGCCCATTTTATCTGCTTTCCATTAATCCATCAAATGAAAATGAATACCTTCATTTCTTTATGTAGGACTTGGACAATTACTGAATATCAATGTTCTGTACTAGTGTGGAGTTGGGCCTTAGCCCCATTGGTTTAGAGAGGCACCTTAAAAAGGCATTGCAGATGTAAAATGATGTAAGAGAAAAGGCTGTCTGCGTTTAAATGACAAAGCACAGCACCATAACCATTCATTGCAGTATTTGCAAGTTAAGTCGTTACATCAAAAACAGCTGGGAATTTGTTGGTTGTTTGCCAAAATACTTTTACTTGGTATAAAGCACAACCCTTTTAAGAAATCTGAAGACGTCGAAAAGCCATATTTTTCTCCCATTCCAACTGGTCAGGCCAGTTTTTAGAATTGTTGTTCACATTGTAGCGTACCTTGCAATTACAGACACCCATTATTACAGGAAAGGATAATACCAGATAGTGAATGATCAATGCATCCTTTTGATCATAATAATAAGGCAAAATTTTGTAGAGCAAAGTTATTATGAAAATGACTGGTTTGATTGTTATTCCTTGGAGGCAATGCACAAAACATTTTTTTCAGAAACTGGATTCCAGAATTGAGCATATAAACAATTACGTGAAGGGTAGAACATATTCATATTGGGCAGAATTCAACAGTCTCAAGTCAAGGCACAAGAAGATTGAGTTTCATTAGCAAAATAAAGGTTTTATTTTTATCCCATTCAGTGGACGTCTTCTTCTTGTAGAAACATAGAAACACAGAAAATAGGTGCAGGAGTAGACCATACGGCCCTTCGAGCCTGCACCACCATTCAGTATGATCATGGCTGATCATCCAACTCAAAACCCTGTACCTGCTTTCTCTCCATTCCCCCTGATCCCTTTAGCCACAAAGGCCATATCTAACTTCCTCTTAAATATAGCCAATGAACCGGCCTCAATTGTTTCCTGTGGCAGAGAATTCCACAGATTCACCACTCTCTGTGTGAAGAAGTTTTTCCTCATCTCGGTCGTAAAAGGCTTCCCCTTTATCCTTAAACTATGACCCCTCATTCTGGACTTCCCCAACATCGGAAACAATCTTCCTGCATCTAGCCTGTCCAATCCCTTTAGAATTTTATATGTTTCAATAAGATCCCCCCTCAATCTTCTAGATTCCAATGAGTATAAGCCTAGTCGATCCAGTCTTTCTTCATATGAAAGTCCTGCCATCCCAGGAATCAATCTGGTGAACCTTCTCTGTACTCCCTCTATGGCAAGAATGTCTTTTCTCACATTAGGGGACCAAAACTGCACACAATATTCTAGGTGCAGTCTTACCAAGGCCTTGTACAACTGCAGTAGAACCTCCCTGCTCCTGTACTCAAATCCTTTTGCTATGAATGCCAACATACCATTTGCCTTTTTCACTGCCTGCTGTACCAGCATGCCCACCTTCAATGACTGGTGTACAATGACACCCAGGTCTCGTTGCATCTCCCCTTTTCCTAATCGGCCACCATTCAGATAATAATCCGTTTTCCTCTTCTTGCAACCAAAGTGGATAACCTCACATTTATCCACATTAAATTGCATCTGCCATGAATTTGCCCACTCACTTAACCTATCCAAGTCCCCCTGCATCATCTTAGAATCCTCCTCTGCTAACACCGCCGCCCAGCTTCGTGTCATCTGCAAACTTGGAGATGCTGCATTTAATTCCCTCGTTTAAATCATTAATATATATTGTAAACAACTGGGGTCCCAGCACTGAGCCTTGCGGTACCCCACTAGTCACTGCCCGCCATTCTGAAAAGGTCCCGTTTACTCCCACTCTTTGCTTCCTGCCTGCCAACCAATTCTCTATCCACATCAATACCATACCCCCAATTCCGTGTGCTTTAAGTTTGCCCACTAATCCCCTGCGTGGGACCTTGTCAAAAGCCTTTTGAAAATCTAAATATACCACATCCACTGGCTCTCCCCTATCCACTCTACTAGTTACATCTTCAAAAAATTCTATAAGATTCGTCAGACATGATTTTCCTTTCACAAATCCATGCTGACTTTGTCCGATGATTTCACCAACTTTTTCCGATGATTTTGTGAAGACTAATGTCTTAAAAATCATTTTAGGTCCAGCAGTTCAATCCCTCACTGCTGAGTGCTTGCATTCTCCGTGAGAGGCACTGAAAATTCCAACATGTTATTTAAGCCGCCAACGTGTGGGATGCAAGCTGAGCTACAGAAATTAAATAAAGAGATTTCAAGCTCAGTTCTGGCATTTGCTAATTGGGTTTTTAACTAGACAGTGAAAATGTGCCTAAGAATAAAATAAGGAAACACTTAGGCATAGTTTGCAATCCCAAATGTTAGAATTTCAGGAACTAAGGGCATATAGTCTTTTCAACCCCTGAGAGTTAAACTGTATCTCCACTCTTTCTCACAGAATCATGGAGTTACACAGCACAGAAACTGGCCCTTCGGCCCAATTCATTAATGTTGGCGATGTTGCCTAATTAATATACCTGTGGCAACACACTTTCTGCGCAGGCAAACCGGCTCACTAATAGCCAGCGCGCGGGGGGGAGACTTTGGTAATGCACCTCTGACATCATTTCCGCCCGGAGAGGGCAGGCGCTAGGGATTAAATGCCAGCGCTGCGAAGTTTGAATAAACTAGTCTCCAACCGACTTACCGACTGCGTGTCGTTATTTCAGCGCTGTTTGTAGCATATCGCTACAGTCCTATTCGCTTGTGTTTGGCCAAATATTTCTTATCCATTTAGTCAGTCAAAACATTAATTCACTTCTCTGGCAACAAAAAAAAAATCTAACAATCTAAGTATTAAAAATTTCAATTGCCTTAGAATAGAAAAGTTATTCCAGACTTCATTTATCTTTTGTGGAGTATTGTTTGATAATCTCAAATGCAATGAAGTCCTAACTCCAGGGTGTGGGTGTTGTTATATAAGAAGCCAGGATTCCTGTCAGATAAGGAAGTGCAGCATCAGAGCCATTAGCTTAAGTGCAAGAGTGACTGCAAGGGTTGGGTTGATAGTGGCACAGTGTGACTGACAAAGGTCAATGGTGCTCACAAGCCAGGGGAACAGTGGCTAGAAGGTAATGTTTGTGGGCTGGCTGAACATATTGGAGGGAGCTTTACTGACCAGAGGGGAGGTCATTGATTGGGAAGGTGTCAGGGACACCAGGAGATGGATCATAAGGCTGACTTTAGAGATGCCACAGGTGGGTCATTTGCTGGTTGGAGGGAAGCTAGGTGATATTGTGGAGATGCATATGATCACTGGAAGGGGTTGAGGGATATTGGCGGATGCTTAGGACGTTAAAGGAATCAAAAATTATGATATTGCAGAAACATTGCTCTGAGGTAAAGATCATCGAAAGTCATATTGAATTGTATAGCAGGTGCAAATGGCCAAGGAGCTCATTGATTATTATGTCTTTATATCACAGGCATGCAAGTTTGCTTTGGAATAGGCATGAACTGCGGTGAAGGCCAAATCTGTGTGTATATTTAAGGTGGAGGCTGATCGTTTTCTGAATGGTCAGGACCTCAAAAGATATGGTGAAAAGGCAGGTGTATGAGGTTGAGTAGAATCTGGAATGGCAGAACAGACATGATGGACTGAATGGTCTAATTCTGCTCCTATGTCTTACTGTTTTACGGTGTAATATTCGCATTCATTTCAAGAGGTCTAGAATACAGGAGCAGAGATGTGAAGCTGAGGCTTTATAAAGCACTGGTGAGGCCTCACCTTGAGTATTGTGAACAGTTTTGGGCTCCTCATTGGAGAGGGTTCAGCAGAGGTTCACAAGGATGATTCCGGGAATGAAAGAGTTATCATATGAAGAACGTTTGATGGCTCTAGGTCTGTACTCCCTAGAATTTAGAAGGATGAGGGGGGATCTCCTTGAAAACTTTTGAACATTGAAAGACCTAGACAGAATAGATGTGGAAAGAATGTTTCCCATGGTAGGGGAGTCTAGGACAAGAGGGCACAGCTTTAGGATAGAGGGGTGTCCATTTAAAACAGAGGTGCAGTGAAATTTCTTTAGCTAGAGGGAGATGAATTTGACGGATTTGTTGCCACATGCATCAGTGGAGGACAGGTCATTGGGTGTATTTAAGGCAGTTTGATAGGGTCTTGATCGGACACAGCATCAAAGGTTACGGGGAGATAGCCAGAGAGTGGGGTGAAGGAGGGGACAAAGGATCAGCCAAGATTCAGTGGCAGACCAGACTCATCTGGCCAAATGGCTGAATTCTGCTGCTATGAATTGAATTGAATTGACTTTATTTCTTACATCTTCACATACATGAGGAGTAAAAATCATTCCATTATGTCTCCGTCTAAATGTGTAATGTGCAATCATAGTAATTTATAATAAATAGAACAGTCAATGTAACATAGAAATACATGCAAATCAATGTGAGTTAATCAGTCTGATGGCCTGGTGGAAGAAGCTGTCCCGGAGCCTGTTGGTCCTGGCATTTATGCTGCGGTACCGTTTCCCAGATGGTAGCAGCTGGGAAAGACTGAATAAACCCAGGAGTGATGGTTGTTGATTGAAACTCCAGCCCAGTCTAGAAAGATGAGAGTGCCTGAGTCTGAAGTGCGTTAGGTTGGATCTGAAATTTTAATCATTTTTGCATTCCAACCTGACCCAAACTCACTTGCTTTTGCTAATCAAATATCATCTTTGCCTAACTGAAAGCTGAAAGACAAAAGGGACAGCAGATGCTGGAATCTGGAACACATTCCATACCGACCATCTCAAGCTTTCTGTCACATGTCATTTTGAGTCTCCTCACTGACCTGTCTGAATTCAGCCTGATCCATTACAACTGAGAACTGAGAACTCCATTACAACGGAGGAACTGAAGGAAATTCACATTAGGCAAAAATGGTGTTGAGTAGACTGATGGGACTGAAGGCTGATAAGTCCCCAGGGCCTGATGGTCAGCATCCCGGGGTACTTAAGGAGGTGGCTCTAGAAATCGTGGACGCATTGGTAATCATTTTCCAATGTTCTATAGATTCAGGATCAGTTCCTGTAGATTGGAGGGTAGCTAATGTTATTCCACTTTTTAAGAAAGGAGGAAGAGAGAAAACAGGAAATTATAGACCAGTTAGCCTAACGTCATTTGTCGGGAAGATCAATGAAATAGCGGCACTTTTGGATAGCAGTAACAGGGTTGGTCTGAGTCAGCATGGATTTACAAAGGGGAAATCATGCTTGACTAATCTTCTGGAATTTTTTGAGGATGTAACTGTGAAAATGGACAAGGGAGAGCCAGTGGATATAGTGTACCTGGTCTTTCAGAAAGCCTTTGATAAGGTCCCCATAGGAGATTAGTGGGCAGAATTAGAGCTCATGGTATTGGGGTTAGGGGACTGACATGGATAGAAAATTGGTTGGCAGACAGGAAACAAAGAGTAGGGATTAACATTAACCCATTAACCCAAAGACCTCTACAATGTATTCCCATAACAAACCTGGTCCAACTCTATCAGAAGTATTCCCTTTGTCCACTTCATCTTTTCCCATCCTCTCTACAACTTAAAACCAATTTCCCCTGTTCGGACAAAGGGTTTTTGGCTTGAAACCCTCCAAAATTCTCTTTCCGTAAGTACTGCCTGATCTACTGAGTGTTTTCAGCATTTTCTGTTTTTATTTCAGCATTCTTGCAACAGCAGATTTTTATTTTCGGTACTCCTAATAAAATTTGTTCCGTACTAGAGATAGAAACATAGAAAACCTACAGCACAATACAGGCCCTTCAGCACACAATGCTGTGGGATTTAGTGTGCTGATATTAAAGAAATGATCCGCTTCTATGTCCACATGGTGTGCGACTAGCATGAGAATCAAGTTGAGTTGGCATTCCTACAATGTTTCTCACTTCATCTTTTCAACTGTTGATCAGATCTATTTCAGTAACTCAATGACTCACTAAGATATTAAGAGCAAATCATGCAACAACAACTAAAATCACTGCCAGATTTATTTGGATATTTACACAACATGTTTTCTCCAGTTACCTCTGTATATAGAATTTTATGTTCTCCATCTTGTGCATTGCTTTTTTTTGCGTACATTATTTAGATTAATTAGTTCAGGAATGGATCAAATTTCATTGTGTAAATACTCCTTTCTTTGCAAATATTGGTTAGTATTAACTGAATCAGGGCATAAGTTTTATATACATAAATATTATTTACAAAACATTTACTAAAAGAATAAACAATTCAGGACAATGAGTTATATGGCCTAGATGTGTGGTCAAAGCTGATCCAATAACTCTGCCCACTAAGCTGGAATAAAGAGTCAATAGAGCTTTAGTGATGACGTATGTTCTTCTAGGTCTAGAAAGGAAGTCATAAATAAGGAGGCATAGTTTCAAAGGAATAATCCAGCCATTAAAACCAAGGTTTATAAAGGATTTTTTTCCGGCAAATCATGGTAGAGCTCTGGAATTCTTTGCCTCAGAGAGTTGTAGAGGCTGGATATGAAAGACATATAAATTCTAGAAAGATCAGGGACAAAGTGGGCTGCAGAGACAGACGTAAAGGTTTATATACAGGCAAATCAGAATTTTGCTAGAGTGACAGATTGCTGGATTGGGGAAAGATAGTATTGACATCTACCGAGATAAAACGCCTCAACAAGGACCTGGACCCACTGCAATTTGGCTGTTGCCACAATAGGCCTACAGCAGATTCGATCTCAATGACTCTTCACATGGCCTTAGATCACCTGGACAATACAAACACCTATGTCAGGGTGCTGTTAATTGACTATAGCTCAGTGTTTAACACCATCATTCCCACAGTCCTGATCAATAATCTACGGAACCTGGGCCTCTGTACCTCCTTCTGCAATTGGATCCTCGACTTCCTAATATCTGCTCCTTACTGACAATCAATATTTGTGCACCTTAGCTCACTGCTCTACTCTCTATACCGATGATTGTGCAGCTAAGTATAGCTCAAACACTATCTATAAAGTTGCTGATGATACAACCATTGTTGGTAGAATCTGAGATGGATACGAGAGAGCCACAGGACTAGTGGAGTGGTGTCGCAGCATCAAACTTGCACTCAGTGTCAGTAAGATGGAAGAGCTGATTGTGGACTTCAGGATGGATAAGATGAGGGAACTTGTATCAATCCTCATAGAGGGATCAGAAGTGGAGAGCGTAAGCAATTTCAAGTTCCTGGGTGTCAAGATCTCTGAGGATCTAACCTGGTCCCAACATATCGATGCAGCTATCAAGAAGGCAAGACGCGGCTATATTTCATTAGGAGATGGAAGAGATTTGGTTTGTCAAATAAAGCACTCAAAAATTTCTGTTGATGTACAGTAGAGATCATTCTGACAGGCTGCATCACTCTCTGGGGGGGCGTGGGGGGTACTACACAGGATCGTAAAAAGCTACAGAAAGTTGTAAAGTCAGCTCCATCTTGGGTCCTAGCCTCCATGGTATCCAAGACATTTTCGAGGACCTGTGCCTCAGAAAGGCGACATCCATCATTAAGGACCCCCATCACCCAGGGCATGCCCATTTCTCAGTGTTACCATCAGGTAGGAGGTACAGAAGCCTGAAGGCACACACTCAGCGATTCAGGAACAGCTTCTTCCCCTCTGCCATCCAATTCCTAAATGGACATTGAACACGCACATTATTTCTGTTTTTGCACTATATTTAATATATTATACATATTTAATATACCATACATATATATATACACTGTAATTGATTTATTTTCTTTCTATATTCTTATGTATTGCTTTGTACTGTTGCTGCTAAGTTAACAAATTTCACCTCACATGTTGGTGATAATAAACCTGATTCTGATGCTGAAATAGCGCATTCATTCTCATGTAAAACGTACGATATAAAACCTTGGTTAGACTACATTTGAAATATTGTGTTGATTTCTGGTCAGCTCATTACACAAAAGACGTGGAACCTTTAACGAGGGCGCAGAAGAAATGCCACCTGAACTAGAGGGCGTGTCTTATGAGGGTAGGTAGAGTGTGCTTGGGCTTTTCTCTTTGGAGTGAACGAGGATGAAAGATGATTTGATAGAGGAGTACAAGACGATAAGAGGTGTAGATCATGTGTATAGCCAGAGACTTTTTCACAGGGTGGAAATGGGTAATGCAAGTGGACTTATTTGTAAGGTGATTAGAGGGAAGTATAGGGGAGGAAGTCAGAGGCAATTGTTTTGCAAAGAGTGATGGTGTGTGGAATGCCTTGCCATGAGTGATCGTAGAAGCAGATACATGAGAGGCATATAAGAAATTCTTAGATAGGCACATAGATGATAGAAAAATGGAGGTCTATGTGTGAGGAAAGGGTTAGATTGATCTCTAGAATAGGTTAAATGATTAAAACAATATTGGGAGCCAAAGAACCTCTATTGTGCTGTAAAGTTCTATGTTCAAGTTATATATGTTTTGAAAAGTGCAACAGTGTTATGGTCAACCCATTTCTTTAGAGTTGACCTGATATGCCTGGCTCAGTTGTGGCTCATTGTTAGCTCTCTTCGTCTGATTCAGAGGTTGGTGGGTTGAGGCCTTGTTGAGGATCTGGGCAATCAATGTGGAAATGTTCATTCCAATGAGAAGTGAAAGTAAAGGCCTTGTTTGGGCTTTCAGTGGTGCATAGCACTGTTTTGAAGAGCTGGAGAGATTTCCCCTGTGCTTTGGCCAATGTTTATGCCTCGATCAACATCACTGAAAACAGATTGTCAAGCTACATTGCCCACATTATAACAGCGACTACACCATTTGTGAGCAATGTTGGGCATAACAAGATTTGGGAAAAACACTTTAATTTGTTTTCTCTCTCTCTCTCTCTCTCTCTCTCTCCTGTATGATGTCCTGAGTAACTGCAACATTTTACATATGTTTTCAGAGATTCAGCATCTGCCGTTTTGATATTTTAACTTTCTTTCCCATTTGGGATGTCCAAACTGCTCTAAATAGCAGCTACAGCTAGCTATACATTGCCTGTAAATCCATTTCCATTGAAGTTATTGAATTTTAGACTAGGAATGATTTTCCAGGCCACTTCTAGTTTTCTAGAGGTCTACTAAATGCCGTTTCACAACTTGCTTTAAGGGTATTTAATACCTCATGCCGAACATTTCTTTTCGTCCAATAGCATTGTGAGCAACACTGTGCATGTTACATGTGCACATAGCAAGAACGACAAGGGAATAAATGTTTATATTGCATCATGTTAGCCATGGCACACGCTGGACAATTTATAGCGCGGAAGTGACAAATGGGGCCCGACAAGATGAAAGCATGTGCACTAGAAAGCCCACAAAAACGAGAGTATTTTCTGCACATAGGACGCCCATTCTGATATTGGGTTGTAATAGTCTCAAAATGATTGCAGTTCTAATGGAAAGTTCTCTGTCTGGTCTTGTTGGGTTTTCCACTGAATCAGTTTCAGCACACTTTTGTCTTGATCTTTTGCTAGATTATCACAGACGCCGGGCCTTAGCAGTGCAGCTGTGTCCTCAGGAATCAAACTTTAAAGTTTAGAGGAATGAGAGGGGATCTCATTGAAACCTACCGAATGTTGAAAGGCTTAGATAGAGTGAACGTGGAGAGGATGTTTCCTATAGCGGTGGAATCTAGGATCAGAGGGTACAGACTCAGACAACAAGGATGTCCCTTTAGAGCAGTGATGAGGAGAAATTTCTTTAGCTAGAGGGTGATGAGTATCTGGAATTCATTGCCACAAATAGCTATGGAGTCCAAATCATTGAAGCAGAGGCTGATAAAGTTCTTGATTAGTAACGGCACCAAAAATTGTGGGGAGAAGGCAGGAGAATGGAGTTGAGAGGATAATAAATCACCCACAATCAAATGACAGAGCAGGAGAAGGGTTCAGTGTCACCAGAACATCTTTAGATATCAGTTTTGAGTGTAGAAAATGCACTGAAGGTGCAAAGAAGTATTGGTGTGCAGAGGAAGCAGTGAGGTGATAGACTCCAGTGCTGTGGATTTGTGCTAAGAATCCAGCGTGAGTGTTGGCTATTTAAAAATCATAATTGTAGAGAAAACAGAGTTATAAAAAGCTGATATTTTTTCTGGATTAAACCAAAACTGTTATTTTTCAGACAAAATCAAGCTGGAGGTTAAGACTAGGTTTTGCACTGCTGATGTGATTTGGAAGAGTTTTATGTCAAACCATGATTCTAATGCTCCTGAAAATTCTGCCAGAAACTCCAGACTTTCCTGCCTTGCACTAAGAGCCCTGGAAATGATCACAATCTTATTCTTCTCTTATTTTTAACTGTGCTGCATTGCTTTGGTTTAATGTTGTGAAGAGTTTCCAAGCCTTTAGCCCATGGTGACTGACCCAGTGAAATATAATCATTCCACTTGGAAAACTTCAGCCAAAATTGTGGGGAGAAAAATACGCAGGCAATTTCGAGAGGGAAAATGAGGCTCAGGTCAGATCACTGCATTTTTGACATGGGACTGCTCTACTGGAGCAAAGAACAAAATTCCAGTTGGTAGGATTGGTTTTCCTTGCAGCTGGAATTCCTGATGGTAGAAAATTCTTGATATTGTGATTCTGCCTCTCAAATAAATGGCATTCAAGTTTTTTTGAAGGGGTATGTCACTCCACACCCTGTCATATATTTCATTAGAAGACAGGTGGGCAGAAGAAGCTGATGCCTCTGACCACCTGCAGCTGACAACACACAGCACAATCACAGTCACATCACTTTGCAATCATCTTTTGTCACTGTGGTAGATGTGGACATTCGACAAAGGAAGGCAGGACTAACCAGCTGTAGCGGTATAGAGTCATGGATTAATACAAGCCCTTGTCCAGGCAGAAACAGGCCTTTCAGCTCATCAACACATACAAAATGCTGGAGGAACTCAGCAGATAAGGCAGCATCTACAGAAATGAATAAGCAGTCAACATTTTGTGCCAAGACCTTTGATCAGGTCTGGAGAGGAAGTGGGAAGAAGTTAGAATAAGGAGATGGGATGGGGGGGGAAGAAGTGCAACCCAGAAGGTGATAGCTGAAGCCAGGTGGCTGGGGGAAAGGGGGTGACGTAAGAATCTAGGAGATAATTGATGGGACAAGTAAAGGGCTGAAGAAGAAGGAATCTAATAAGAGAGGAGAGTGGACCATGTGAGAAAGGGAATGAGGACGGGCACCAGTGGGAGGTGGTAGGCAGGTGAGGAGAAGAGAAGAGGTATTGGGGAGCCAGAGTGGGGAATTGAAGAGGGAATGGGTAGGGTCAAAAATGCAGCAAGTTGGAGAAATCAATGTTTATGCCATCAGGTTGGAGACTACCCAGACGGAATATAAGCTGTTACTCCTCCGATCTGAGAGTGGCCTCGTTGTAGCAGTAGAGGACGCCATGGACCAACATGTTGGAATGGGGATCGGAACTAAAATAGTTGGCCACTGGAAGATCTTGTTTGTGGATAGAGCAAAGGTGCTCAGCAAAGCTGTCTCCCAATCAATATCGAGTCTCATCAATGTAGAGGAGGCTGCACTGGGAACACCAGGTGCAGTAGAAATCCCCAGCAGATTCACAGGTGAAGTGTTGCCTCATCTGGAAGGACAATTTGGGATCCTGAGTGGAGGTGAGGAAGGAGATGAATAGGCAGGTGTAGAACCTCTGCTTGCAGGAGTAAGTGCCAGGAGGAAGATTACCGATGAAGGACGCATGGACAAGGGGTCCATGCCAACCATGCTCCCTGCATCCTCCCTACTAGTCCCAGTTGCCCATAACCCTCCAAGCCCTCTCCCCTCCATCTTAAATACAGTCATTGTCGCTTTCTCTGGACCACTTTGTCTGGCAGTTTATTCCAGGTGCACAGTTTTCTCTTTGTTAGCAAGTCACCTCACAAGTCTCTTTTAATTTCTCCCCTCCATTAGGGTTACGCTATTACAGCTCCAGTGACCTGGGTTCAATTCTTCCATTGTCTTTAATGTTTTTGTATGTTCACCCTGTGGCCGTGTGGTTTTCCTCCACATGCTCCGAATTTCTCCCACATTCCAAAGATGTATGGTTCAGAAAGGACTGTTATTACACTCTCTAAATAAAAAATGTATGGTTTAGAAGGACCTGTTATTATGCTCTCTAAATAAAGAAATTATCTTTTATCTATGCCCTCTACTTTTGGACTCCACAACCCTAGCAGAAAGATGATGACCATCCGTCTTATATTATGATTTTATAGACTTTCATGTGGCCACTTCTCATTCTCTTGCACTCCAAGGAATGAAGGACCAGTGTGGCCAAACTCTCCCTATCATCAGACCCTCTAGTCGAGGCAGTATCCTCATAAATCTCTGCCCTGACTAATAAAGGTCAGCATACTAAACTTGCTCTTCACCACCCTGTCAACTTGCATGGCTGCTTTTAGTGAATCGTGCATTGTATTCCCAGGTCCCTGTATTCTACGACAGTTGTCAGTGCCCTGCCATTCACTATGCAAGTTCTACACTACTATGACTTTTCAAAGTGCGTCACTTCACACTTAGCTAAGTTGAAATCCATTTGCCATTCCTCCGCTCGTCTCCTGAACTGATCAAGACCTCTTTGTAATTCACTTTAACCTGCAGTTATCAAACTGAAGTTATTTCAAGAAATAAGTTTCATACATCATTGTGTCCACCCACCCTCACAGTCACTGAAAACAATTGTCTTAAAATCATTTATTGAATGATTTAAATTTTCTATTCGATATCTTCAATTACCATGAACTGCAAGAGGTTTTATATATAGAGAGAGGAGATTAGACTTATCTGTCACATGTGCTTCGAGACATCGAAACACAGTGAAATGCATAGTTTTGCATCAGGAACCAGCACAATCCTATGCTGAGGGCAGGCTGTAAGTGTTGCAAAACTTCTGGCACCAACACAGCACGCCCACAACACATGAACCCTAACCCATATATCCTTGGAATGGGGGAGGATACCAGAGCACATAATTACAGGGAAAATATGTGGGCTCCCTACAGACAATGATAGGAATGGAGCCACAATCTTCTCATCACCTAGTATTTGTGCTAACCGCTATGCCTTCCTGTGCCATCCGACTGCACTACTGAGCTGCCCAAATCCAAGTTTCAGAGGTACAAAGCAAAGCTCGGAAGTCGGAACATTCTGGAAAGGTTTGTAAGGTGTGGTGCTCCTGTTACTTCCAGCAATATGAAGGGAGCACATGGGTTTCTTCATCACTGAGACCTGGAATCCGCACTTCACAGCTTCTGCAAAGAATTTTATTTAGTCATTCACTTTGCGGACAATTCCAGCATTTATTGACCTTCACTATTTGCCTCTCCTTCCGTTGAAGGAGAATATAATTATCCTTTCCTCGTAGCACTGAAACAATCCACTCAAAGGCTTAAATCTCACCTTCCCTTGATTTAAGGTCTTTCCTCCAACTCTTAAAGCAAGGTTTGCATCTTCTTGGTAGACCTTCCACTGCTTAGTGTTGATTTCTGTTGTACTATGCCATAAAGTGCTTTGGACTTTTAAAGCATTGTTTAAGTTCAAGCTGCAGTAATTTGGATAGAGTCTTATCCTTGCTTCCTCTTTCAAATGCTGATCATTGTATTCTCTGATACTACTATTTATGGTTTGCTACAAATGCAACAACAACAGAAATGTTTTTGCTTTTGAAAATGTTTCAGAAGTGATTTCATCTTCAATTGTCCAAATTATTTTTCTGCAGTGTTCCTTCCTCATACATATCAATTTTTCATGGAACATCATGCATCAATTGATTTGACAATATGCAATCTTTACATGATCAGCCTATAAATCATTTTATAATAATAATTATTATACTAGACTAGTTATTGTATGTAGTTTACTTATGCAGTGCTTACCAAAGTACTTAAAAGAGCATTTGTGATCGTATAGAGCCATGCTAGAAATTGTTTAATGAGTTGCATTCATCTGATGTAATAGTCTGAGTAAAAAATGTAATTTGCTCTAAAAGGAAGCAATAGAGGAAATCATTATTTGCAAAGGGTATAAACAAGACATTAAAGTATCCTACAGCCAATACTATATTAGTGAATTCTGAAGGAGGATATTTACTAAATATAATCATTTTTACAGAACCTTCAGCTGATGGAAATCTTAGGGGTGCATGTCTATTAACTAATTGATCTGAAAAAGTCTGTAGACAAGTTAAAATGAAGATCAAAGGCACCCTTTCTTGCAAAGTGGACTGGCGGCCTCAGACCAGATGTTTTCTCTCATGTCCTGTCATGCTTGATAATTGCATGGTAGGTACTGTCGATTTTGGCCACATCCCTGAGATAAAAGCTCTGTGCCGGAGAGGATATTGCTCTGCGAGTTTGTTTTTTTATATGGTAAAAAGTATGTCTCTATGCTCGGACCTGAGATGGTCAGTGTCTCATTACAACTGCGGCAGAGTTTGACTGAAAATTGAAACCATGCTCTCCCACTGGCTGTTAGGAAAATGTGCTGTCCAGTGTTAGCGGAGAGACAGACGGACCGGAAACCACCCATGCGTGTTCCCTAGTTTGTGGTTAGTTTGCTGAGCCAAAGTGAGGTGATAATAAGGAGTGCAAAAGTGCTTAGGGGTACAATAATTCTTCAGCAGCATTGAACTAGGGAAGAAAAAAGAGAAACTAAGCCCCTCCTTTCCACCCTAAATTAGACTAGGAAGATTATTTTCTTTATTCATGTAAGGGATGTGAGTAAATCCAGCATTTATTACCTCCCTCTCCCCTCTTCTTCTGTTCCCTACTCTAGCCTCTTACCTCTTCTCACCTGCTTATCACCCACCCCTCCCCTGGGACCTCTCCCCCGATCCACTCTCCTCTCCTATCGGATTCCTTCCCCTCCATCCCTTTACCTTTCCCACCCACCTGACTTCACTTGCCACTTTCTAGCTATCTTCCTTCCCCTCACCCCGTCTCACCTTTTTATTCTGCCGTCTTTCCCCCCTCCCCCCGGGTCTCAGGACCAAAACATCGACTATTTATTAATTTCCTCAGGTGCTGCCTGACCTGCTGAGTTCCTCCAGCATTTTGTATGTTTCCAGCATCTGCCGATTTTTTCGGGTCTACTTTTTACCGAATGTTGCTTGAGGAGTTGTTGCCAAACTACCATCTTGAACTCCTAAAATCATTCTAGAAATGGAACTTGACACTGTAGATTGATAAGGATTTCTAGGATTTAGACCATTTCCTGGTTAGAAAAGAGTTCAGGGGATAGCAATGATAAGAGTACAACAAATACCTCCCCCTGCCACCACCACCTTTAAGGACATCACCAAGAGCTGATACCTCAAGACGGCAGTATCCATCACTAAAGACCCTTTAGTCAGATGGTGATAAATCTGTGAAATTTGTTGCCACGAGCGGCTGTGAAGGCCAAGACATTGGGTGCGTTTAAGGCAGAGATAGATAGGTTCTTGATTAGCCAGGGCATCAAAGAGTATGGGGAGAAGGCAGGGGATAACTGGAAGAATTGGATCAGCCAATGATTGAGTGTCGGAGCAGACTCAATGGGCTGAATGGCCTACTTCTGCTCCTATATCTTATGATCTTATGGTATCACCTTGGACATGTTGCCTTCTTGTTACTACAATCAGGGTGGAGGCCCAGGAACCTCAAGACTTACACTCAACAATTCAGGAATAATTTCTTCCCTTCCACCATCCGATATCTGAAGAATCCATGAACCCGTGAACACTATTGTGTTATTTATTCCTTTTCTTTGAACCATTTATTAATTGTTGTAATTTATAATAATTTTATCTCTCACGTTGTACCGCTTCCGCAAAGCAACGCATGTCATAACTCAGAACCCAGGGACAATAAATCGGGATAGCAGGAGCCTTGGGTTTTGAATGTGGTGTTAAAGAAGCCTCGGGGTTTGCTACAGTGCATTTTGATTAAGGGGCATGCTGCTGACACAGTGAGCAAATGACTGGATGCATAGGTTAGTGGTAGTTGGGGTGAAAATCAAATGGTTGCTTTCTCTATGTTGTCATGTCTTTGAATGTTGTTTTGTTTACAATCATCCAGAAAGTGAGGAGAACTCCATAACAACCGTACCTCATGCAGTAAAAATCATGCAGTAAAAATCTGGGGAATCAGAAATTGAGTCACTTGCTGCAGGAAACAGCCTCTGGCCCACTGTTGTACAGTAGCTGTAGTATTTACATACTGCCCAACTGTGATCTCAGAAGACGTAAGATCTTAATAATGATAGTGCTATGGAATAGTGAGGATAGGTGTTTAAATCTAATCTTGGTGAAGATGGTCTTTACCTGGCCTTCTCCGAGGATTGTCACTTTGTCGTGATGGAGAGGCTTGTGAGTTCCTGATATGCCGAGAGTGACACCATCTGGAGTTTAGCTCCTGTTAGAGTTTTCCCTGGCATTAAGGTCAAAAAGGTGGTGCCAGAAAAAGAGCAAAACAATCAAGACCTCAGTGGTGGAGCCGGCAGAAGATGATAACACGTCACAACTGCAATGAAAGTGGGGGAAGGTTGCAGCAGTGAAGCTGACTTGCGTTCCATGCCACTGGACCCCGGCCCCAATCTGACTTGAAGTGAATTTGAATTGAATTGAATTGACTTTATTACTTACATCCTTCACATTCATGAGGCATAAAAATCCTTATGTTACATCTCCATCTAAATGTGCAATGTGCAATCATAGTAATGTATTATTACTATGATCACATGCAGCAGTTAAAATCAACCAATGATTTTACATGAACATTCCTCACACCTCTCCCTTGTGTTGAGCAGGCCTCCATAGGTCAGGGATGTTGCAACCAGCTGTCCAGATAGGCAAGCCTGGGCAGTACGATATGGAGAGCAAGCTGTTGCCCATGGAGCAAGCTCCCCCCACCCCTCCACACATCGATGAGCCCAAAGAAACAGCAGAAACTGCTACAGTTTGGCACCAGCAGCATCACAGGAGTTGCCAGCCTGCACTGAACGCAGCATAGGACTGCCCTCGGGATTCCAGCTCCAAACCTTTCCCTCAGGGCTTACTCCCGAAGCCTTCTCGTGAGTGGGTATAGCCGCAAGGCAGTGGAGGCTTGAGACCAGTTTTCCTTCTCTGAGATGAGCTGCCAGTCACGGCTGACGAACCCAGTCTGCCCAAAGTGGCTGGTTTAAGGTGCCAGTTAACCTGCCTGTGCCCCTTCTCCTGTCAGTAGAAACAGTTCCGTTGGGCTTAGTAGCTAAGCCACATGTGAAGGCCCGGAGCTGGAACTGGTTGTCAGAGGCTATTTGAGGCACACGCCATCGGGAGAATTTAAATAGGCAGAGGGCTAAAACAACCTTATGGAATGCTGGTGCTGAGTATTTCTTAGCTATTACATAAGCACTGCCTGAAGTTGGCTTTAAATATGCAGATCAGATGGTCCAATGAAGTCGCTAATCCTTAACTGCAACAATACAGGTTCATTTGAACAAAGAAACAGATGAAAGAAGATAGCAGATCAGAAGATACCCAACAGCTGTGTAGGACAGTTTCAGCAAAAATAGTACAGGCATGACAGGTGGCAAAGTTACAAGATGATGTGGTGTTACAGGAGTAATTAGGTGAATGGGATAGCTGATCTGAGGTTTGTACTCCCGTATGTAAGTGCACACTTGACGTTCAATTGATCTGCCTCTTTGAAAGGAGTAGTGAAGCAAGGCTATCCACTGTCACTCACCCTTCAAAGCCCTGAGGAATATTTTGGAAGGTCTTTTGGGAACTGGAGAAATATATTCATTTTCCATGAAGATGCTGTTTTGCTATTAAACTTACATGGAGTTTCTTCCATATCACAGAAATATGCCTGCCTGTCATGTTGTGTGGTGATGCCCCAAGTGCAGAGGGAGAGACACGACAGCAGAATGAACAGTTCACTGAGTTTTAATAAGATCTGTACAGAACGAAAGGAAAAGTATTAAATGCTAGGCCACCAGGGTCTGCCAACTAAATCTCTCAAGCTAAAATCTAGTGCCCACACTGTGGTTCGGAAGGAGTAACCTAATTCCAAACTAATACCTCTCCTTTGCAGCACCTATCTAAATTTTAATCTTCTTCCCTGATGGTGGACTAAAATAAGCAGGGAGCACTGCTGTCACTATGCTTTGGGCAAGACTGGACAAGACTGAAAGTAAAGGAAGAGAGTTAAATACAACTGCAAATAAGCCCTATTTGGATGGAATGTCCACACACACGAGAGTGTGCTTACAGATCCCTTTCAGCTGCCCATCTACAAGAGTGCCCAGACTCTGTGGCAGGTTCCACGGTTGTGAAGGGCACCTCCCCAGACGCAGCTCACAAGGTGCCAGAGGCCTGTGCCTGCCAGAAGTCCCAGATGAGAGACTAGTTCAAGATGGCATGAGCCAGAACCCCAGAGCGTTCCTCTGGGCCAGACCCCTCCCAGTCCAGAAGGTACTGATCCTGCCCCGCAGTTGGCGAGATGCTCGGAGCTGGCATGCAGAATAGACCGGGGGGAGAAGGGGGAGGGTGGTGGCTGGAGCAAGGGAGGAACTAGTCAGTGGCTTGAGCTGGGAACCATGGAACACTGGGCGTATCTTCATTGATGCTAATAGGCCCAATGTACATGAGACCTTGTTGTTAGCTTCTCCACGATGAATGGTCAGCATAGTGTGGGGCCAACTTGCAGCTCTCAGCTTTCAAAGGAAGACCCCTAAACGCCAGCCGGACTTTCTCCACTGGCATTCAGAGGCCTCACCTGTTAGCAGAGCCAATCAGCCTGTTAGGTATGCTGTTTCTGAGTGTGCAGCAAGGAAGTCCTGGGTTCTCTCCATATGCGCTTGTTGCATTCTCTTGGTCAGGGAAGACTGATGGCTGAAATCCCTGTCGGCTTTCAAAGGGGGACATGCCAGTGGAGTTCGATTGGAGGTTATTGTGGGCCATCTCTACCCAAACTGGTTGAGTTTGGAAGAGGTAAGGCAGTGCAAGGTTGACTCCATTCCTGATTTGCTCTCTCAGTCTGGCCTTTAGATTAGGGGTGGAAACCTGATGAGAGGCTGGCTATGGCTCCAAAAAGAGAACTGAAAGTCTTCCAGAAATGGGGCATGAACTGTGGTCCTCAGTCCTGAGGGTGGCAGTTATACAGGCCAGGGGGAGCTTGGGAAGAGCAGTGCAGTGGGAGGCTTTGGAGAAGTGTTCAGCAACTACCAGAAAGGTCGTGCTTCCATCTGACGGAGACAGGCCAGTGATGAAATCCACCGAGAAGTGGGATCAGGGGTGGTGAGGAACAGGCAGCCAGCAGACCAGAGCAACAGGGAGCTGGCATGCCATCTTGTCCTAGGCACAAGTAGGACAGGCAGAGATGAAGCTGAGGACAGCTTGCGGCACCACTTTATAAATTCCAGAGTCTACTGAATCCCTGCTGCAATACCCTGGGGTGCACCGAGGCAGGATCAAAGAGCTGGTTGGGAGTTTCCCCACCTGGACCTGGATCCCACTGTTGGGCAGCCCTCTTCTCTGCTTCTATTCGCAAAATCGCCAAGGCAGCTATGCACGAGGAAGAATGGGCTCTGGTGTGGCATTGTCTTCCGTGATGTCAAACTAGCGGGAAGGAGCTCCAGCCTTAGTATTGTTGCTGCCAGATGGTAGGTGAGGGTAAAATTAAACTGGGTGAAGCCGGTGTTGCACACCTCCGGGGTCTCTTTGACAGCATTTCCCAACGTCATAGTTGCGCTTTGAGTAGTGACAGGAAAGAAATGGGTGCAGACGATTATCTGCAGAAGGGGATGGGGGAGTACAGCTCCAATACCAACATCAGATGCATCAACCTCAATGATGAATGGATGGGGTGTGTCTGAATGTTGCAGCATTGGTGACATGAAGCTTCTGTTGTGAGAATACTTGGTCTGCTTCACTTGTCCACAGGAATCCTGCAGATAGCTTCCTGGTGAGTGCATTTTTGGGAGCTGCAATGAAACTGAAGTTTCTGATGAAGCAGTGATAAAAGTTTGCAAGCTCCATTAAGCACCGCGCGTGTTTGACCATGGTTTCTGCCATTCTGTGACAGCCTGAACTTTACATGGGTCCATTTGAACACTGGTAGGGGTGAAGGTATCGCCCATGAACAACAACTGCTCTTTATGGAACACACACTTCTCTGGCTTGGCATAAAAGCTATGCTTAAGGAGCTGCCTGAGAACTCTCTGGACATGCTGAACGTGTTTCTTTCAGGCTGCATTCTTGGAATGGCGAAAACGACCAGTTGAAGAGCTCCGCGAGTGGGAACCACCGACGTAAAGAACCGTAGTTTGAGTCCAGCCATAGATCACAGACTCTGACAGAGCCCCGACCACCTTGAAAAGGGGAGATGAGGCATTAAAGAAAAGAAATTACAGCTGTTTCGCAGGCGAACTTGAAGAAGCCGCCCTCTGGAGACAACTTAGCAGTTGAATGCTGTATTCCAAGCGTCCCCTTCTCAAATGGGAACTCTGTTGTAAACATTGTGCTGCTCTATCTTGGAGAATATGGTTGTTCCTTGGAGACTGTCAACTGCAGATGCAAACAGGGGAAGAAGTTAGTTCAGGCAAATCAACAAGATGTAAGGAGAGCTCTTCCCTAAGACTGCCTCCTAGCAGAAGCGTGAGGGATACTATGGAAAAGTAGATCTTGCTGGTGCCCAATGGCTGACTGTCCAGAGCCTTGATATCAATATCCTCTCTCAATCGTTGAGGCCAAACTCCCCATCTTTGAGTCAGAAGGATTTCCATGAGGTTCCTGGCTGCCCCAGGGTCAATAAATGCCTGAAGGTCATGGGTCTTAAACCCCATGACAAGGAAAATGTGAGCACTACACAATTAGCGGAAGATGCTTGCAGGGCAAATTGACCAATCAGAATTCTATTTTCTATCAATGGGTATCCTCTTTTACCGGGTGCTTAGAACTAAATGCTCAGAAGTGTCCTGGCCTCCCACAGTTGAGGCAGCAACCCAATCTCGTTCCTCCTGAGGTATGTGCATGCCTCTCACCTGCATGGGCTCCTCAAGGACTGCCTACCAGGTGATGAGAGAGAGGGTGAAGACAGATGCTGATCTAAAGAAGACAAGTCTCAAAGCATTCTCTCTATGCACAACACACACAAAATGCTGGTGGAACACAGCAGACCAGGCAGCATCAATAGGGAGAAGAGCTGTTGACTTTTCGGGCGGAGACCCTTTGTCAGGACTGACTGAAAGGAGAGATACTAAGAGATTTGAAAGTAGTGGGGAAGGGGGAAATGCGAAATGATAGGAGAAGACCGGAGGGGGTGGGATGAAGCTAAGAGCTGGAAAGGTGATTGGTGAAAGTGATACAGAGCTGGAGAAGGGAAAGGATCATGGGACGGGAGGCCTCTTGAGAAAGGGGGAGGGGGGAGCACCAGAGGAAGATGGAGAACAAGCAGAGTGATTGGGCAGAGAGAGAGAAAAAAACAAACAACTAAATATGTCAAGGATGGGGTAAGAATGGGAGGAGGGGCATTAACAGAAGCTAGAGAAGTCAATGGTCATGCCATCAGGTTGGAGGCTACCCAGCCAGTATATAAAGTGTTGTTCCTCCAACCTGAGTGTGGCTTCATCTTGATAGTAGAGGAGGCCATGGATAGACATATCAGAACGGGAATGGGATGTGGAATTAAAATGTGTGGCCACTGGGAGATCCTGCTTTCTCTGGCGGACAGAGTGTAGGTGTTCAGCGAAACGGTCTCCCAGTCTGCGTCGGGTCTCACCAATATATAAAAGGCCACACCAGGAGCACCAGACGCAGTGTACAACACCAGCTGACTCACAGGTGAAGTGTCGCCTCACCTGGAAGGACTGTCTGGGGCCCTGAATGGTGGTGAGCGAGGAAGTGTAAGGGCAGGTGTAGAACGTTCTATTTACAAGGATAAGTGCCAAGAGGGAGATCGGTGGGAAGGAATGGGAGGGACGAATGGACAAGGGAGCCGTGCAGGGAGCGATCTTTGCAGAAAGCAGAAAGAGGAAGATGTGCTTGGTGGTGGGATCCTGTTGGAGGTGGAAGTTACGGAGAATTATACATTGGACCCAGAGACTGGTGGGGTGGTAGCTGAGGACAAGGGGAACCCTATCCTGAATGGGGTGGCAGGTTGATGGGGTGAGGGCAGATGTGCGGGAAATGGGAAAGATGCATTTGAGAGCAGAGTTGATGGTGGAAGAAGGGAAGCCCCTTTGTTTAAAAAAGGAAGACATCTCCTTCGTCCTGGAATGAAAAGCCTCATCCTGAGAGCAGATGTGGCGGAGACAGAGGAATTGTGAAAAGGGGATAGCATTTTTGCAAGAGACAGGGTGTGAGAGTCTGTAGGCTTATAGTAGATATCAGTAGATAAGCCGTCTCCAGAGATAGAGACAGAAAGATCAAGAAAGGGGAGGGAGGTGTCAGAAATGGACCAGGTAAATTTGAGGGCAGGGTGAAAGTTGGAGGCAAAATTAATGGTCAACGAGCTCAGCGTGTATGCAGGAGGCAGCGCCAATGCAGTCATCGATGTAGAGAAGGAAAAGAGGGGGTCGGATACCCGTATAGACTTGGAACATGGACTGTTCCACAAAGCCAACAAAAAGACAGGCATAACTGGGACCCATGTGGGTGCCCATGGCTACACCCTTGGTTTGGAGGAAGTGGGAGGAGCCAAAGGAGAAATTATTGAGAGTAAGAACTAATTCCACTAGATGGAGGAGAGTGGTGGTAGAGGGGAATTGGTTAGGTCTGGAATCCAAGAAGAAGTGAAGAGCTTTGAGATCTTCCTGGTGGGGGATGGAGATATATAAGGACTGGACGTCCATGCTGAAAATAAGGCAGTGCAGGCCGGGGAACTTAAAATCATTGAAAAAATTCAAAGCATGAGAAGTGTCACGAACATAGGTGGGAAGAGATTGAACAAGGGGAGATAAGACAGTGTCAAGGTATGCAGAAATGAGTTTGGTGGGGCAGGAGCAAGCTGAGGCAATGGGTCTACCTGGACAGGCAGGTTTATGGATCTTGGGTAGGAGGTAGAAATGGGCAGTGCAGGGTGTGGGAACTATGAGGTTGGTGGCAGTGGATGGGAGATCCCCGGAGCTGATAAGGTTGGTGATGGTATAGGAGACAGTGGCCTGGTGCTCCTTGAGGGGGGGGGGTCATGATCAAGGGGTAAATAAGAGGAGGTATCAGAGAGTTGTCGCTGTGCCTTGGCCAGGTAGAGGTCAGTACGTCAGACAACAGCTCCCCGCTTATTAGCGGGTTTTATAGGTTAGGATTGGTGCGGAGGGAGCGGAGAGCAGAGCGTTCGGAAGGAGTGAGGTTGGAATAGGAACAGGGTGTGGTGAAGTCAACCTCCAACCTGATGGCATGAACATTGACTCCTCCCCTTCTTACCCCATCCCTGACATATTTAATTGCTTGTTTTTTTCTCTCTGTCTCTGGCGCTCACTCTGCCTGTTCTCCATCTCCCTCTAGTGCTCCCCTCCCCCTTTCTTTCTCCCTAGGCCTCTTGTCCCATGATCCTTTCCCTTCTCCAGCTCTGTATCACTTTCGCCAATCACCTTTCCAGCTCTTAGCTTCATCCCACCCCCTCCGGTCTTCTCCTATCATTTCGCATTTCCCCCTCACCCCACTACTTTCAAATCTCTTACTCTCTTTCCTTTCAGTTAGTCCTGACGAAGGGTCTCGGCCTGAAACGTCGACAGTGCTTCTCCCTATAGATGCTGCCTGGTCTGCTGCGTTCCACCAGCATTTTGTGTGTGTTCCTCGAATTTCCAGCATCTGCTGATTTCCTCGTGTTTGCTCTCTATGCACCATTCGGTTGCCTGGCTGACTATTCATATGGCCAGATTTATCCGGTCTTCCCAGCCGACCTGTTTGTCGTGCACTGTGATATCATGACAGACCCCTGTGCCCAGTGCATGCTGGAAAGCAGAGATGAGGGATGTCTTGTTCCACCCCATCTCCAGCACAAGCGTGCGGAACTTTACCACCCCCTCACCACCCCCTTCCCTTGCCGTAGGTCCAGGAATGGGTGGCAGCCTCCTGATCCTGTACTGGAAGATCAAACACGCACTTGAACTCAACTACGAACTTTTGGAAAGACTGGGCTGCGGAAGAACGTTGTTCTCCTAGCCTGAGTGAGGGTCCGTCTAGGGGATGCGCCATGTAAGCCAGATTATGAGCATCATCACTGAACTGACCTGGCTGTGCTTGGAAAGTCAGCTCACACTGGGTAATAAAGTCCCTGCTGCCATCGGGGTTACTATAGTATCTGCCTGGTGGATGAATATTCAGTTCTGCTCTGGAAACTGCCAAGGGAATTGGGACATTCATGGCTGAGCTCGACGGAACTATTAAAGAGGAGGACGTGAGAGATGCTGGGAGTGGGACTGTTCTGGCTGAAAGCTGCTGAATTGTGACAGCAGCAATGGTAACGGTTGCCACCAGATTCTGTCTGTCGGTAGCGGGCTGTTGAACCACAGCTGTGAGAGTAGTAATGGCTGCTACCGGATTCTGGCTGAAGTGATGTGGTGAGTACCCACACCTGCTTGGACTGGGCTTGCTGCTCCGAAAGCAGCCTCTGCCAACTCAGACTCCACTGCCTTCAGCTTTTCTCCTACCTGCCCAGTTAACTGAAGTGGCTAACACACATAGTTTTAAAGTGCTTGGAAGTAGGTACAGAGGGGATGTCAGGGGTAAGATTTTCACTCAGAATGGTGAGTGCATGGAATGCACTGCCAGCTATGGTGATGGAGGTGTAAACAATAGGGTCTTTTAAGAGACTCTTGGATAGGTACATGGAGCTTAGAAAAATAGAGAGCTATGTGGTAGGGAAATTCTAGAGTAGGTTACATGGTCAGCAGAACATTGTGGGCTGAAGGGCCTGTAATGTGCTGTAGATGTCGATGTTCTATGTTTAATAAAATTCAGGGTGGATGTCAAGATGTTCTGTCTCTGCTGGTTCCATTTTAGTGGCTGGGTCTTGCTGACATGGTGTGTGGTGGTGGCCCAAATGCAGAGGGAGAGACACACCTGCAGAGTGAACAGCTCGCTGAGTTTTAAAAAGAGCTGTAGAGCAGAAAGGGAAAAATAATAAAAGCTAGGCCAACAGAGCCACCATCTAAAACTCTCAGACTAAAATCTACTCTGGCTCAGAAGCAATAACTTAATGCTAAACTAATCCTGCTCCTTTGCAGCATCAATTTAATTTGTAATCTTCCTTCCCAGAACATGGACTAAAGTAAGCAGGGAGTGTTGCCATTGCTATGCTTCGGTCAAAACCTGATAAGACTCAAATGAAAGGAAGGGACTTAAACACAACCACAAATAAATTCTGATTGGCTGTAACATGCATACTCATGAGCGTGATTGCCGACCACTTTGGTTGAGTATTTAATATTTCAGTAATATTTGTGTAATCTTTTAAATACATTGTTATATTTAGCATTCTTTGTTGATTATATAATTCACCAGAGGTTAAATGTAAAAATATGTGAGCTCCATACATTGTCAGCTACCACGAGATGCGTGCGCACCTCTCTTCAATTAAACACGGAATTATACTCACATTTCAGACTCACTTATCTTCCTTTGAATTACTTTAATGTTTTGAAGTTAAAAAACATAACATTGGTGACAGGGTTTTTTTTTAAAAAAGGAACCCGAGACAGCTATCGAACTGTTGAATCACAGCAAGACATATGAACTAAAAAGGTGCTGTAAGGATCAGTGAGTAAAACACAGCCCAGCACATGCAGAGACAGCGCAGCATGTGTCATCAGAGGGGAAGACACAATTGAGTTTTCTTTTAAGTCAGAAAATGGAAGAATTCATGTGATCATAAAGAATGATTACCAGGTGATAATAATCATAAAAAAGGAGCAGAAATGGCTGGCTATATCAGAAAGATTGGCGAGTTTGATTCCACAAGAGATAACTGGCTCATGTATACTGAGCTAATCAAACAGTATTTTGAAGCAAATAGTTCCCTAAGGTTGTTATAGCTGGGGGTGATAATGGGGACAAGCTCGCACTACCTGTTAAGTCCTCCCAATGGCAGGTGCTCAAATAGCCCCTGACAACCAAGTCCAGCTCTTGATCTTCATGTGTGGCTTAACTACTATGCCCAGCAGAACCATTTTGACTGACAGGGGAAAGGGCAAAGGTGGGTTACAGGTGCCTTAAAACCAGTCACTTCAGGCAGATGGGGCTCATCAACCATGGTTCATCTAGGAGAAGGAAAATTCTGATCTCAAACCTCCGCTACTTTGTGGGAAAGGCATTCATAGGGAAGGCTTCAGGAGTAAACCCCAAGGGAAAAGTCTGGAGCTGGAGTCCCTAAGACAGTCCTATATTGAGTTCAATGCCGATTGGCAACCGCAATGCTACTGGTACCAAGCTACATCGGTCTCTGCCATTCCTTTGGGTTCATCAGATGCTTGGAGAGGATGAGCTTGCTACATAGGCAGTAGCTTGCTCTCTGTATTGTACAACCCAGGCTTTCATATATAGACAGCTAGGATGCGATATCTATAGTCAACTCTGACTGACAGAGATCCTCAACTTTGATGCAAATGAAATAGCCAATGAGAAATGAAGACCAATTTTGCTGAGTACAAAAGACATACAGACAAGAAAAATCTGCAGGTGCTGGAAATCCAAGCAACATACAAAATATCAGAGGAACTCAGCAGGTCAGGTAGTACCTGTGGGAAAGAGTGCACAGTCAACTAATACAGGTGAAACCTCCTGTAGATCAGGAAGCAACTTAGCTGTGCACCAATGCTCCCTCCACCAGCAAAAGTGGGATCTCCCGACAGCCAATCACTTCAATTCTAATTCCCATTCCCATTCCAACGTATCATTCCATGGCCTCCTCTACCGCTGCGATGAAGCCACACTCAGGTTGGAGGACCGACATCCTATATTCTGTCTGGGCAGCCTCCAACCTGATGCCACAGACACCGATTTCTTGAACTTACAGTAACTGCACGACCCCCCCCCCCCCACTTTCACCATTCCCCATTCTTGTTTCCCTACAGCCTGCAGATATCCAGCTAAGAACATATACTGGAAAAAGGTTAACTTCTGTGGGAATGACATTTGTAACAGTGAAATATAACAACCAACAAGCCACTTTGAGCTTGTATGTGGTGAAAACAGGATGGCCAGCATTATGAGGATGTGATTGGCTAAGACAACTACAACTTGATATGTGATCCATCCACCATTTGCATGCCACATCCCCTGCAATAGACTCAACAGAGTGTGACTTAAGAAAGGTACTGGATGATGCCACAACTATCTGCACACTGCATCGTTGCCCAACAGAAGGGAAATAGATGTTGGTGCCAACCTCTGTGCCTCTGGTTGGAAAGCATATTGGACCAAGGAAGGACGTGTTGTTCAGAGGAAGCATGAAAGTGACAAAAACTCTGGTCCAACCACAACAGTTTTTGTAGGCAACGTAACTGAGCAAGCTTCTGATATGTTAATCAGGTAGTTACTTGCAAAATGTGGCTTGGTTTTAAGCTGGAAGAGAGTTCAAGGAGCTTCAGTAAAGTTCTAAGCATCCAGCTTTTGTAAGTATTATGAGCCATAATCTTCTCAGCATGGATTAAGGTTATGACATGAACTTCAAGTGAGGGGGAAAAAACAGCTTGTAACAGTTGATGGAAAGATCAAAGTCTGGCTGGATGAATGGAAGACCGAAAGGAAAAGTGTCAATGGAGATAAGAAAGCAGAGGATTCATCGGGTGATGGTGTGGATGAGGAAACCAAGAGGAGAAATCAGACTGTAAAGGGAGCAATAAAAAGATTAATAAGAGAACCACCTTCCTAAATCAAGATGCACAACCTAGAAGAAGAAAAGGTGGCTACCACTGTCAGAACCACTTCCTGCAGTGTCAGAGTCACCACAGTGGAGCCCCAGAACCTGAGACTGTTTTCACAGCCACAAGACTCACCTGCCAAACAGTGATCCCCCTTGTCAGGAAAGATGTTATCCCACAAGAATAAGAAATTCTCCACAGTGCTAAAATCTTCAGGCCTGAAAGGGTCAATTTAAAATTTATTATGATGTAGATGTCTGTATATAGTTGATATAGTAGTTATATTAAGATGCATCCTCTATTGAGTAGGAGTTTATTGCTAAGCAGGGAGGAGTGCTGTGTATTTATTATTTCAGAAATATTAGAATAACCTTGTAAAGATTTTGTTCATTTAAGCATTCTTTGTTGTTTATCTAACTCATTACAAGTAAAAGTATAGCATACGTCTTCATGCTACCATGTGATACGTGCACACGTGTTATGTGTTAAAATAAACACAAAGTTAGACACATTTTAGACCTCTGTGTCTTCCTTTGAATTAGTTTAATGTTTTGAAGTACAAAACATAATACCTTTCAGTTGTCTGCCTGTGAAAGTACCCAGACTCTGTGGTTGCGACACTGTCAGCCCATCACTAGAACTATTGGGCAAAAAGTACAGCTATTTTTGGGAATGCAGATCCGAATCAAAATAAGGTTTAATATCACTTGCATATGAATGCCATGAAATTTGCTGTTTTGTGCAATACATTAAAAAAGACATAAATTAGATTTTCAGGACTGTAGCTGGGATGATATTTGGCCCCTTAACCTTTGCTGTATCCAGTGCCCGCAGCCAAAAAGAAGACATCAGCCAAGTGAAGCTATAACACAGGCCTGACTATAGACATACTTGGCAGCAAAAAGGGTAAATGATAGACTAGTGGATCATATCAAATGGCTGCAGACCTACCTCTCTCAGTCACGAATACTGGAGGGCAAATAAACAGCTAACAGGAGGTAAAGGTTCAAGGAACAACCCTGTTCTCAACATGGTGGCCTGCAGGTGAATTCTGGACACACGAAAAGCACTGGTTTCCAGCCAGTTTGATTCACTGTACACAATGTCAAGCAATACATAGCTGAGGGCACTGGATACAGCATAGGCTGTATCATCCCATCTACAGTCCTGAAGACCAGCACTCCAGTACTGGCTGTAGCTTTGGCCAAGCTTTAGTGACAGACATGTGTCTGTGTTGAACGACACTGATACAGATATACACTGGTATATACACAACAATGTGGAACATAGTCTAGGCATGTATATACCAGCACAGCTATTACCAGCCAATCAGTCTGCTCCCAATCTTTGGCAAAGTGCTGGAAGGTATCAGCAACAGTGCACTAACGTGGTAGATACTTAACAATAACCTGCCCACCTTCTATCAATTTTACTTAGACTGCCTTGTTGCATTGTTGTTCAGGGCTATCTGAATATCAAGCACAGTTACCTGAATTCTTTTATGCACATATTAATCCTTTTATGCAAATTTACAGATTTGTACCATGTCTGTGATGTGGTCTGTACTTGAGTAGTCCTGGAGGTGCCCAGATTAAATATTGGTGAGCAGATTATTGCGAGCAAGTCACACTTGACACCACTTTCCATTGTTTTGTTAATGATTGAGATGACCATTAGGACAATATTTGGATGGAATAGATTTGTCTTGATTTTTTCCCCCTGTTTCTCTGGTTACATCAAATGCTCCATTTCACTTAGCTGTTCTCTTCACTTTCAATCACTGTTGCACTCTCTGGCTCAAGATCACTTGTGATAAAGAATTTGCATTTTAACCATTCCAGTGATGAAAACATTTTATCAGTATATTTCCTCCTTCCTGTGTGCAAGTATATCTTGTTTACAGAAAAGCCCTATCCTCACAATGCAGGTCAATACAAATCTGAAATATCTTTGCCTGGAGGATCTGGGCTTGGACCAGGAAAACCTGCAATAATTTTCTTCATAACTCATTGCTGCATAATTTAATCAAAAAAGAGCTTGTTGGCAAATGTTAATAACCTGTTATTCCATAAGGGGTTGGTGAGCCGCTCTAAGGTACCTAAAGGTGTGCACGAAATTGCCTTAGAAAAATACTTGTCTTCTGTTGCTTTTTTGATTCTCTCTATCCTGTTTTGTTTTCTTTCCACCTGGTTCTGGACAAGAACGAAATGCCACTATATTATTTTGCTTTTGCTTTGATGGAAATAGAGCCAATAGCTTTTTAATTTCTTTGTCAGGTGGTAGTTCAGTGCTGTTGTCACCTCTGGTGGAATGCCTTCTCGTCACCTTTCTGACACCTAATGGGTCATCTAGTACTTTCATCTTTATGGAGAACTTGCGCCATCCCCGAACCCCGTTTCTCATCCTTGCCAACCCCTCCGCTGTGAAAAGAGAACAAACACTTTGGCATCAGATTGGCCTGTCTATGACACGGAGTTGAAAAAGCTTTATCCCCACATTTGAAACTGCGAAAGATTAAAACTGGTCAGTGAGTCCAAATGATTCTCATAATTTTAATCGCATATCACTCACATCTGCGCAGAGATAAGTGGTATGAATGAGGCGGTTATATTAATGCTACATACCCTGCCATGTTTCACCTAAAAGGAAGCTCATCTGAATATGCTCAAACCCTAATTGTGCTATCAAGTAATGGTTTCTCCTTAAAATTAGAAGCATCACTGCAATAGATCATGTGTTCTGAAAATGTTACCGCATGCCACAGATGCCAGGTTTTTCTGAATTGGATTGCATCAGATCCCAATGCAAGTCTGGGTTCCTTCTATCTCTGCTTATTCTCTGATGGACAAGGTCATTTTGAGGAAGGTCAAATGCTAAGTTAACACATCTGCTTCACATTGCACCTTCTCTATTATGTGCAGGACCGAAAAGCACAGGATTAGGTGAGAAAGCATTGGTGAGAAAATAAGGTTTTTGCAATAAAGAGATAAACTACATTGAATTGGTTGAATAGTTGCCTGCCGAGTGAAACATGGAACTTCCACTTCCAAAGAAAGAACTTCCACTGCTAACCATGAAATAGCCGATTATTTCTATGGCTCAACCCACAGACCTCAGTTGAATAAGGCATTTGTCATTACTGAATGATTGTGCACTTCATTGCCTTGAAGCATTCATCTCTATAACAATTGAATGTCAATTGGATAAATATGTTATAGTGTTTTACTTTCAACTGCTCTATCTGGAATCTGGACCAGCCAACAGCAGACCAGAAAGTTCAAGAGTTTAATCACTGTTGAAACCCACAGAGCAGAACCGATCCACTGAAAATGTATTTGGTGTGCAGTACAGTTGTTCTGATGAAGGTTATTCAACCTGGAACGTACTCTGTCCTGCACTAGTGGGAAGGTCAATGGCAGCTTGCCCTCATGAGAATCCAACTATACTGGTAAATCCCATTGTCTGAGAGGCCATCTGCTTCTCATTGAAATTAAAATGCATGAACTCATCTCTGTCTGACTACAGACACCTCTGTCTGACCAGCGTCTCTCTGACTCTGCTAAGCAGCAAATGGGAAGAAAGCACTAAGACAGTCTGCAGCGACCTGGAAGTTGTCTTGTGGTTCAGAAGTTTTAAGAGTTGTCATGACTTTGAGCTCAATGGTTAAAGTCGGTGAGGCAACGGCCTGTGGCCGAAGCATCCCCACAACGTTTTCCCAGTCTCTGTGATGACACACTTGGAAAACATGAGGCAGCAAATACATTATTCATCAGAGAGGACCAGGTAGGATGTGATGTTTCTGAAGACGCTCTGCTAGTGAGCTCTTCTCAGATGTTCAGGCCCCATTGTCCCACTCCATCCTATGCGGCCAGTTATTTCCATTACTACCCCTCCAGTATCAAAGCCCTACTGGTGGTGTTACCACTGCATAAAAACCTCCGCAGCTAAGTGCCAAAGAAAACTCTCTTTTGTTGAAAATTCTGAATTAGTAAATTGGTTTATCATTGTCACATGCAGAAAGTGAAAAACTTTGTTTTGTACATCATCACATCAGTGCATTGAAGAAAGACAAGGGGAAACGATAAAAGAATGCAGATTGAAGTTAGAGAGGAATTGCAGCTGCAGTTCCTTGCTCTTTCCTGCACTCCAGCTGCCATGATGTATCTCGGTAGGGCATTTTCTGTGGTGCATCTGTAAAATTGGTGAGATTCAATGGGAACATACAGTCACTACTGACTTTAGCCTTCCTTCTGAGGAAGTAGAGCTGTCTCCATTAGGACAGGTTATTGATGGTGCTCACTCTGAGGAACTTGAAACTTTCAAGCCTCCCAACTCAGCACTGTTGGTGTAAACAGGAAAATGACACTGACCTCCTTCCTGACGTCAATGAGCTGCTCTTTTGTTCTGCTGACATCGGGAAAAGTGTGTTGTCATGACATCAGGTTACTAAGCTCTCTATCTTCTTCCTGTACTCCAACTCATGGTTAATTGTGATTCGTCCCACTACGGTGGTATCATCTGCAAAGCTGTAGGAGTCGGAGTGAAATCTGACCAGGCAGTTGTGAGTGTACAGGGCGTAGAGTGGGGGGCTGGTGGCCGACTGTGTTGAGAATGATCAGGCCAGCAGCCTCCTAGAAGAAAAAATGCAATACACAGGCAAGACACAAACCATTAAGAGGCAGTTCGGCAGGCACAGGAACAGGCAGGGAACGGAAGGGAGCAGACCATCTGCAGGAGGATGCAAATGGATTAAATTGGCATCATTGTTGGCACAGACATAGAGGGCTGGAGGACCTATGTTCTATTTCCAGGGTCAACAAAAGTACTGCACTGGAACAGAAAGGAGGGAGAACAGGGTGTGCTCCTGATTATTCGATCTGAAAGTGCAACATTCATTTCAGGTTGTGATTTGGTGTAAGGATTTTCAGAGAATCAAGTTTTCAAGTTTTCCGTCGTTAAGACTCAGACACGAGGGGTTGGGGGTAGAGAGGGATGAAGAGTGAAACCAGGAGCACTAAGCAATACTTACAGATGAGTGGGCAGACCAGGGCAGGCCCTGTCAAAATGAACCTACCCGATTTCTTTCCATCTGTTGGTGGAAGATTGCTCTCTAGATTAATGATCCAAGCTTCTCCATTTGCCTAATTCTTGTCCAGTTTTGATCAACAGGGATTTAATTAACAAAAGACCCGAAAAGGTCTGGAAGTATACACTCAGTGGCCACTTTATTAGGTATACCTGTACACCTGGTTGTTAATGCAAATATATAATCAGCCAATCACATACCAGCAACTGAATGCATAAAGCATGTAGATATGGCCAAGAGGTTCAGTTGTTGTTCAGACCAAACATCAGAATGGGGAAGAAATGTGATCTAAGTGAATTTGACTGTTAGTGCCAGATGGGGTGGTTTGATTATCTCCGAAACTGCTGATTTCCTGGGATTTTCATGCACAACAGTCTCTAGAGTTTACAGAGAATGGCGTGACAAACAGAATTAAAACATCCAGTGAGTGGCAGTGAAAACACTTTGTTTATGAGAGAGGTCAGAGGAAAATGGTCAGACTGGTTCAAACTGACAGGAAGGTAACAGTAACTCAAATAATCCCAGATTACAACACTGGTGTGCAGAAGAGCATCTCTGAATGCACAGCACGTCAAATCTTAAAACAGATGGGCTACAGCGGCGGAAGACCATGAACGTACACTCAGTGACCACCTTATCTGGTACAGGATTTACTTCACAATGAGTACAGCAAAACAGTAGATTAATGGTGCAGTTGGGAACTATTTATCAGAACCAAAAATCAACACTCAAATCTAAATATGTTCTTTCCTTACTAAAATAATTATGCGTTGTGGTAAAGGTTTTGAATCAAATACCCATATCTTTTAAAAAATTACAATTATCAGCTGCCTGCTTCCAGCTTCCCCCAAGAAGCACAATGGGTCTATATCAGGCGTTCATTGATTTTACACTTCCTGTGCTGATAAAGTGTGCACAGAAGCTGGACCAGGCCAGTGCAGGAAACAGGCTGTGGCTTTGTATGTACTTTTATTTAAGAACCGGCTCCACATTTCATTATTTCCTTCTATGTTATCAACAGATAATCCTCCTCAGAGCTGAAAGCTACCAGAAAACAGGAAAGGCTGGCAGTGTATGCTTAAATGAATACAGTTCAAGGTTTCATTTGACACCAGTGCGGAAGGCAGTACCGTTTAAAGGAATATTCACAACCAGAACTCTTCATCCATTCGTGCAGGACAGAGACAAGATCACCCCAAAGAAATCTTTAACAGTGAAGAATGTTATTCTGTTTTCCACTCAACTGAGGGGTCTGAAGGGGAATTCCTAACTAGCTCCTTCTCAAGCTTGTTTCCCATGCTGTTGTTTGTCTCTAATACTTTAAAAAATTTAGTAGACGGAAAGTTGGGGGTTGTCACGACAGACTTGAGTGTTATTTGAGATAATCAGTGACACGGAGTGAATGAGTAACACAGCCTTCTTACAAGATATTCATTCTTCCACACCATGCAGTTTTCAAATATAAAGCCTGGACTCATGTTTTCTTTTGCTCATGCTCCAAAGACCTCTCTAATTCAAAATACACAAGGGTTTTAAAACTATTTCGATCCCAGGCTTTGAGTCGCTTTAAGAACTGTGTACATAGGAGAACCACTTCAACCCTGCTCAACTTATCCATCCATTAGGGGACAAGTCAACAAGCAAACTTTTAAGACAAGTCATGGTATTCTTCTATTACCTTTCAAATTATCTTCTTTCTTTCCAACCTCCTCTAAAAGCCCTGACCTTCATATGTTAGGTTAACTCTGTGGGTGTACTGTCTCCACTCAGTCTGTGTTCCAGAGCTACTACAAAGACTTGGAGTGTGTGACCCAGGCTGATGCCTTCTTGCAACACTGAGAGAGTTGGAGGGTGCTGCATTTTACAAGACCAGAGTACAGAAAGGAGATAGAGAGCCTGATAGCATGGTGTCAAGACAGCAATCTTTTTTCCCAATACCATCAAAACATATGAGCTGGACACCACAAAGAGCATTCTATCTGGATGCATCATGGTTTGGAATGATAACTGCTCTGCCTAAGACCACAAGAAATTGCGGAGAGATGCAAACACAGCCCAGTCTATCATGAGAACCAGCCTTCTTTCCTTTAACTCTGTCAGCACGTCCTGCTGCTTCAGAAAAGCAGCCAGCACAATCAAAGAACTCACCCAGGTCATTCTCTTCTCTCCCTCATCCTTCCACTGAGTAGAAGTTACATAAAAGTTAAAACGTACACCACTAGGTTCAAGGATAGTTCTTACTCTCTGTCATGACTCTCTCGAACGGATCATTTGTACAATAAAGATGAACACTTGATCTTCCAGTCTACCTTGCACCTGGTTTGTCTATCTGCAGTGCCCAGTCTCTGTCACTGGAGCATTATATTTGGTAATCTGTTATTGACTTTCCCACCTCCATTGTACTTATGTCTGGAATGTTATTGACTACAGTTCAGCAGTTAACACAATTATTCCTACAGTTCTGATTGAAAAGCTCCAGACCTGAGCCACCGTACCTCCCCCTGCAACTGGATGCTCAGCTTTCTAACTGGAAGACCACAGTCTGTGCAATCGGAAATAAGATTGCCAACTCACTGACAATCCACGCTGGTGCACCTCAGGGGTGTGTGCTTAGCCAACTGCTCTACTCACACTACATTCACGACTGTGTAGCTAATCACAGCTCAAATACTATAAATTTGCTGATGATCCAGCTATTATTGGCAGAATTTCAGATGTTGACGAGAGGGCATTAAGGAGCGAAATATATCAGCTAGTGGAGTGGTGTTGCAGCAGCAACCTTGCACTCAATGTCAGTAAGATGAAAGAGCTGACTGGGGACTTCAGGAGGGGTAAGACGAAGGAACGTGTATCAATCTTCATAGGGATCAGAAGTGGAGAGGGTGAGCAATTTCAAGTTCCTGAGTGTCAACACCTCTGAGGGCCTAACCTGGGCCTAATATATCGATGCAGCTACAAAGAAGACTGGGTATGTCACCAAAGACACTTGCAAGCTTCTGCAGATATACTGTGGAAACAGTGGAGAACATTCTCACTGGCTGATATGGGGGTTGGGGGTGGAATCTACTGCACAGGATCAAAAAAGAGTTGTCAAGTTAGTCAGCTCCATCATGGGGACTAGTCTCTGCAATATTCAGGTCACTTGTAAGGAGTAATATTTCAATAAAGCAGCATCGATCATTAAGGACCCCCATCACCCAGGCCATGTCTTGTTCTCATTGCTACCATAAGGAAGGAGGTACAAAAAGCCAAAAGGCACATACTTAATGATTCAGGAACAGCTTTTTCCCCTCTGCCATCTGATTTCCGAATGTCATTGAAACCATGAACACTTCAACACTTCCTTGCTATATATATATACTTACTGACTTCCTGTAATTGTCAGATGGTTGTTGTGATGCGTCCAGTGTGGTAGTTTAGTGGCTGGTGCTTGTCACTCTCATTTTCAGCTTCCACCACTGGCTAACAGTCTTGCGAAAAAGAGAGCTGAATGGGTGAGTCGCTCCCTGCCAGTACACAGCCTCTCCAACAGTAAGCTTCATGCAGAGCCTACTCTCTGGCAACACATGGAAACTGAACTCCTTTCATACTCAGGCTGAACTACAGAGGACAGGGAGGAGGTCTGGCCCCTGAACATGTTGCAAACAGGCCCACCATCATGTGGACACGTCCTGGTGCTCATAAAACAGATCCCCAGCTATGAGTAAATAGCCCCACTGCCTTGTGGGTAGCATCAGGAGAGACAAAGGCTATCAGTCAGCAAATCCAGAGTGGAGTCCCTAAGGTGGCTGGGCGTCATTGAACATCCTTCTGGCAGCTCCTGCAGCCAAGCTAATATCAAAGGTATTGCTTCATAAGCTTTCCTTTGGACTACACTGGTGAAGCTGAGAGGGGGATCTTGATGATTGGGCATCTCAGGATCCTCACACCAGACTTGTGATGGTCATCGTCACGCATTGTCCTTTCAGACAGATGGATCCCAACCACTTAATATAATTCATACAACACACACAAAATGCTGGTGGAGTGCAGCAGGCCAGGCAGCATCTATAGGAAGAACCGCTGCCGACATTTCAGGCCGAGACCCTTCGTCAGGACTAACTGAAAGAAAAGATAGTAAGTAGGAGGGGGAGGGAGAAATGCAAAATGATAGGAGACCGGAGGGGGTGGGGTGAAGCTGAGAGCCAGACAGGTGATTGGCAAAAGGGATACAGAGCTGGAGAAGGAAAAGGATCATGGGATGGGAGGCCTCGGGAGAAAGAAAGGGGGAGGGGGGAGCACCAGAGGGAGATGGAGAACAGGCAGAATGAAGGGCAGAGAGAGAACAAAAAGGGAAAGGGGGAAAATAAATAAATCAGGATGGGGTAAGAAGGGGAGGAGGGGCATTAGCGGAAGTTAGAGAGTCAATGTTCATGCCATCAGGTTGGAGGCTACCCAGCCAGTATACAAGGTGTTGTTCCTTCAACCTGAGCATGGCTTCACCTTGACAGTAGAGGAGGCCATGGATAGACATATCAGAAAATGTAATTCATGTTTTTTCTCTATTATTATGCATTGCAATGTACATTTGTTGTAAAGGCAACAAATTTCACAACATATGACAGTGATATTAAACCTGATTCTGATTCTGAAAACAAAATTCTTCACTGTATCTCTGTACAAGTGACAATAATAAACCAATTACCAATTTTCAATAACTTCACAAGCTCTTCTGCCCTTGGGGCTGAACGTAAAAGGTCCTTTGACTTGTTCTCGTAGGAGAGGAGAAGCTTCTCTTTTTGACCTGAACAAACACTTATTTTCCATACAACACACTTTATCTAACAGTCTTGTCATTGACTGCAATACCATCTCACAACACCAATTCAAAGGATTTCTCCCAGAGTATTGCTCAATACATGACTCTTTACCAAACCCTCCCCAAAAAATACTGTGGTGAACTACATATACTTGTCTGGACACGCACCCCCCCCCCCCCCCTCTGCTGACTGCTCCTGTGGCTCCTCCCACTGACCCCGGTATAAAGGCGATTGGAGGCACTGCTCCTCCCTCAGTCTCCAGGATGTTGTGTGGTGGGCTCTTGCTGCTGACGCTGCTTTCTTCCAGCTAATAAAAGCCTATCTCGACTCACATCTCTGAGAGTTATTGATGGTGCATCAAATACATGACCTATTTAAGTGCTTGTTTCTGAGATCTTGCACTGTAGAAATTGGTTGGGTTGTTCCCACATTCAACGTTCTTCTCAACAGTCAACAGTCAAAAACTCAGCTTCTCTCTCCACAACTCTGACCTCCGGCATTCCCTGTTTCTAATTCAAAATTCTGACATTTGCAGAAAATTGTTTTTGGTTTTCCACTCATCACAGTGTTTTGTCAGCAATATTTCACAGGCTGTAAAGTGCTTTGGGAACGATGGGAAGTGGAGGGGTGGGCAGCGGGGGTGGTGGGTGTCTGTTAAATTTCTCCTTTAAATGCGACCTCTTTCCTTATATGAGCATTCAAGTTCAAGTTTATTGTCATTTGACTGTATGTTTATATAACCAAACAGAGCAACGTTCCTCTGGGGACAGTGCAGCCACAATGCATATATCACACACAGCACATAAATCAATGTATTATCACAAATAGGTTTATAAAATAAAATGTAGCATAGGTAAACAGTAAATTGTACAGTAAACATTTCACTGCCCCAGTGACGATACCTCAGTGGTGCCAGGGTATTCATTTGTCTCACAGCCTGAGGGAAGAAACTATTGCCCAGTACGTCAGTCCTAGTCCTGAAGCTCCTGTACCTCCCTTCTGAAGGTAGTGGGTCAAAGAGATTGCAGGATGAGTGTAGAGGATCCTCAACAATGCTTCGGGCCCTTCGCATATACAATGCTCCCAGTAAACATCACCATTAGTGGGGATCCTCCTAGTGGTTTTTACCATCCCCGTAGGATCTTGCGATTGGATACCTTTCAGCTTCTGTACTACACAACGGTCCAGCCAGACAGGACACTCTTGATAGTGCTCCTTTAGAAAGGGATCGGGAGACTTGCACACCTCGGTCTCCTCAGAAGGTGTAGACACTGCTGAACTAATGAGGAGGTGTTGTGGGTCCAGTTTATGTGCACAGCAAGGAAGCAAGGATTGCTGCCCATGGCAGAGCCATTGACCTGGATCTTCCTCAAGTCCACAATAATCTCTATTGTCTTGTCCATGTTGAGGCTCAGGTTGTTGTTCCCTCACCATCTGGTAAGCCTCTCTACCTCCTCTTTGAATGCCGCCTCATCACTGTTCCTGATGAGGCCAGCCACTGTAGTATCATCAGCGAACTTGATCACGTGGTTTGAGCTGGATCTGGCAGTCCAGTTATGAGTTACCAGTGTGGACAGGAGCGAGCTGACACACAGCCTGGGAGGGGGGGCACCAGTGCTCAGGGGAGGGAGCTTGAGATGTCGCTGTCCACTCGGACTGACTGGGCTCCTTCCATCAAGAAACCAATTACAGAGAGGGTGTTGAGTCCCAATAAGGACAGTTTTCCAGCCAGCCTCTGAGGGATGATCATGTTAAAAGCCAAGCTGAAATAGATGAACAATGTCTTGTGTATGAGGCATTTTTTCTAGGTAGGACAGGATGGTGTGGGGGCATAGGCTGCACCATCATCAATAGACCAGCCTGAGCAGTAGGTGAACTGAAACTGATCCAATGTAACTGGAAGGTGGGACATTATACGATCCATTACCAGCTGCTCAAAGCATTTCATGATTGTTGAAGTCGACGCCACAGGGCAGTAATTTTTCAGGTCAGTTACAGTCGCTGTCTTGGTCACCACAATGACGGTGTCACCTGCAGGGACAGTGAACTGTCGCAAAGAGATATTAAAGATGTCGACTAACTCCTCTCTCAGTTGAGCCGCCCAATTCCCCAGCGCCTTACCAGGTATGCTTTCTGGCCTCGCAGATTTGTTGCATTTACCCCAGCTAGGATCCCCCACTTTTCAGCTCTGGGTGCCTGCTCCTCAGGGGGAGAGAGGACTTAACTCGATGTCACATCATTCATTACATCAAATCATGCGTAAATGGTATTCAACCTATCAGGAAGGGAGGTCACTAGATTAGCAATCATAGTGAGGATTACTCCGTTTCATTCTCTCTCCCCAGACTAGGCATACACACTACCAGCACACAAGCAAAGACCCTGTACTGGCCAGAAGAGATAATAAGGGCCCTTCACTCTCCAGGTTAATCTAAACCAGAAGACTGAGGTCATGATGTAAGCAAACACTTTGGTGATCTGCTGTGAGAAGTCTGTTCTGCTGGAGCCATTGTCTTTCATTCACAATCTTTTGCCTAATCCAGTAGTGTGGGTGGACGTTAAGAATCCCATGACTCTACTAGAAGAACACAGAGTTCTTCCAGGAACCTGCCCAACATTTTTTCTTAACCTAGCCCATTAAAAACAGGTTAACTGACCTTTCATCTCATCGCTGTTTGAGAAGGAAAGTAACTTGCATTTTTGTCCCACTGTTCCAAAATTATTTATAGTCAGTGAATTACTTTTGAAGCGCTGGAAATGTAATGTGATGTAGTTTGTGGGTTCTTTCTCCATGGGAAGGGGCAGCTGCTTTGTCTCAGCCAATTGCTTCATGTGAATTCATAGTAGATTTTTCTGAAAAGAGTCAGACCTCCCTTTGGAACACATTGCATCATTTTTTTTATATTGCACAACTCATCACGATAGATCATATTTGTAACCACAGACTCAGGGGATGGCTCTATTTCATTGTGATGTTCTCCATAGTCCAATGGCAATGTCTCTCAAAGTGTAACATGTGGTCATCTGAGTTTCTGTTGCCTTCCTGTCAGCTCAACACAGTCTGGTCATCCTCCTCCCACCTCTCGCATTAACAAGGCATTTTCACCCACAGAACTGTTGCTCACTGGATAGCAAACACGAGGAAATCTGCAGATGCTGGAAATTCAAGCAACACACACAAAATGCTGGTGGAACGCAGCAGGCCGGGCAGCATCTGTAGGAAGAAGCACTGTCCTGATGAAGGGTCTCGGCCTGAAATGTCGACAGTGCTTCTCCCTATAGATGCTGCCTGACCTGCTGTGTTCCACCAGCATTTTGTGTGTGTTGCTCACTGGATGTATTTTTTGTTTTTCACTACGTTCTCTATAAACTCTAGAGACTGTTGGGTTTGAACATTCCAGGTGATCAACAGTTTCTGAGATACTCAAACCACCCTGTCTGGCACCAACAATCATTCCATGGTCAAAGTCACTTAGATCATATTTTTTTCCCCATTCAGCTGTTTGGTCTGAATGACAACCGAATCTCTTGACCATACCTGCATGCTTTTATGCTTTGAGTTGCTGCCACAATGGCTGGATATGGCTTTACAATTGCACATAAAAATGTGACTACTGTGTGTATTTAAAATAAATAAATTAAATGTGCAGTGCAAAAAGAAAGCAAAAATAGTGAGGTAGTGTTTGTGAGCTGCTGCATTGTCTGTTCAGAAATATGAGGGTGGAGGGGAGAAGCATTTTGAATGTATGTCTTCAGGCTCCTGTACCTCCTCTCTGATGGTGATAATAAGAACAGGGATTGTGCTGGGTCATGGGGGTCTTTATGATGGCTGATGGGCGATGGATGATAGATTATGCATTCTTGATGTGTCTCCGTGGGTACTTATGGACCCGAATAGTGAAGGTGACCTAAAGAGCCCAGGGTTGAATTTCAACAGCTTGTTTTTGGCATTGAGTCAGTCTCCCCATATTGATCAGAGGAACGTGCAAGGGAAGGCAATCAGATAGAAATCCTCCCCCACCCACATATCTAATGATCACCTAGAGGGGTGTATAATGTGGATACTGATTCACTTCAAAGCATGAAGGACATGTCACTTGAAGATCTTGCAGATTTAAATACCCATACATGCCCTTCACTCCTATGTCCCACTGAAAGGTAGCCCTGAGAGAAAGGTGAGAAGCCTGGGTAGCTGATACCATCCTGAGAGTCAATAATATCCTCTTAACACAGACCAATCCCACTGAGATCTCATTGAAAAGCTCTTCGATGACTGCATGAAAACACAAGGCACCTTATGCAGGATTTCACCAGGCTGCGGTCATTGCACATACTCACTGTTGGCAGAGACAGCGAACAGTTAAAAAAAGAGATTGAGGCCTTTTAAGAGTTTTTGGGAGGGCTGCAATCATCATGAGCACTGGCCTATGGGAGAGGCAGAGCAAATTTTAAAAAGAGCTCAGGGCCTTTTGAATCTTTTTAGTAGGCTGTAGTCATGACAATCTATTAGGCACTTGCCAAAGGCCAAGAAATGAGGTGTACACAGAGCAGCCATTGTGGGAGTGGGTCAGTTTTAGAGCAGTCATGTTTTGATTCAAGATGCTTAGACGAAAGGGGCAAAGGCTCTAAGTAAGTTTCTAGTAAGTCTTTTTTTTCTTTCTTTGTCTATTAGTACATAGCTAGTGCAGTGAGAATGGGTCCAGGATTAGGAGCATGTTCCTCATGTGATATGTGGGAACTCTGGGAGACCTCTAGTCTTTGATAACTACATCCACATGAAGTGCATCGAGCTGCAGCTCCTTACGGACCATGTTAAGGAACTGAAGCTGCAGCTAGATGTCCTTCGGCTCATTCAGGAGAATGAGGAGGTGGTAGTTAGAATCTACACCCCTAAGTTGCAGGAGGTAGGTAGTAGGGTGATTGTCAGGAGAGGGGAAGGGCAGCCAATGTAGAGCATACCTGTGGCTGTTTCCCTCAATAATAAGCATACTGCATTGAATACTGTTGAGGAAGATGACCCCCCCAAAGGGAAGCCTCAATGACCAGAACTCTGGCACTGAGTCTGGCTTTGTGGCTCTGAAGGGAAGAGGGGAGAAAATGAGTGCAGTAGTGATAGGGGATTCCATAGTTAAAGGAGCAGACAGGTGATTCTGGGGATGAGAAAGAGACACCCAGATGTTATGTTACCTTCCAAGTGGCAGGGTCAGGGATGTCTCAGACTGGGTCAACAGCACTCTAAAGGGAAAGGATAAACAGCCAGAAGTCATTGTACATATTGGTACTAACAATGTCAGGTGGAAAAGGGATGAGGTTCTGAAGAGAGAATATAAGGTAGCAAGCTGAAAGGCTGGACCTCATGAACTGTAATCTCTGGATTGCCGCCTGTGCTACATGCCAGTAAGATTAAGAGCAGAATGATCTGGCAGATGAATGCATGGCTGAAGAATTGGTGCAGGCGGCAGGGTTTCAGTTTTCACTTCCATTGTGTTCTTTTCTGGGAAGGTATGACCTGCACAAAAAGGATGAGTTACACCTGGGCTCAAGGGAGACTGATATTCTTGCAGGCAGGTTTGATAGAGCTGTTCAGGAAGGAGTAAACTAATTTGGCAGAGGGTTGAGAACAGAAGTGTTAGGGCTGAGGATGGGGCAGTTGGTATACAAGTAGATGCAGTGAGACTGAGAAGAACAGGCAGAAGATAGGGCAAAATTAGAGTCAGTGGGATGAGCTGAATTGTAACATGGGGGAAAGTTGAAAAGGGTGATGAATGCAGGACTGAAGGTCTTATATTTGTATGTAGTGTATAGAATAAGGTAGATGATCTCATAGCGCAGTTCAAGATTGGCAGGTATGACAATGTGGGCATCACCGAGTTGTGGCTGAAAAAGGTCATAGTTGGGAGCTTAACATCCAAGGATACACATTGTATCAAAAGGACAGGTAGGTAGGCAGAGGGGTGGGGTGGCTCTGTTGATAAAACATGAAATCAAACCCATAGAAAGAGGTGACATAGGATTGGAAGATATATAATTCCTGTGTGTAGAGTTAAGAAACTGCAAAGGTAAAATTACCCTGATGGGAATTACATACAGACCTTCAAACAGTAGCCTGGATATGAGGCACAAATCACATCAGGTGATAGAAAGGGCATGTGATAAGGGCATTGTTCCAAAGTCATGGGGGATTTCAATTTGCAACTAGATTGTGACAATCAGGTTGGTGTTGGATCCCAAGAGAGCGAACTTGTAGAATGCTTGTGAAATGGCTTTTTAGAGCTCACTCAGACAAAGGCAATTCTGCCAGAGGTTAAAGTCAGATGTATCAATATTACAGTAGAGTAAATGGAATTACAGAGTCAAGAGGAAGGAGCTGGCCAAAGTTGATTGGAAGGGTACGCTATCAGGGATGACAGCAGAACAGTAATGCTGGAGTTTTTGGGGGCAATTTTGAAAGTGCAGGATAGATTTGTCCCAAAGAAGAAGCACTCTAGGGGGATAAGGCAAATATGGCAGATAAGGGAAGTCAAAGACACCAAAAAAGCAAAAAGATGGCGAAAATTACTGGGAAATTAGAAGTTAGGCAGACTTTTAAAAACCAATAAAAGCTAACTAAATAAACCATAAGGAGAGAAGATTCAAGATTCAAGATTATTTAATGTACATAAGTTCAAGGAGAACAACATAATTGTTCTCCTTGAACCGAAGCAGCACCAAAAAAAAGCACAAAATATAAAGAACACATTAACAAAACATGCAGTACATCTAAATACATAGCTTAAATAAGGAACCTTACATGACTGAATATTCATAAAGTGATGCCAGGCTGTATTTAAGCTGATTGATGGAGATGTTGATCAGTCTTAGTACTTAGGGAAAATAACTTTTTTATTCTGGCGGTCCAAATGATGAAATATGGAGGTAAATTATCTAATAATATAAAAAAGATGCCAAACATCTTTTTAGGTATATAAAGAGTAAAAGAGAACTGAGAATGGATATCGGACTGCTGGAAAATTATGCTATAGAGGTATTAATGGGGGCAAGAGAGTCAGTGGGAAAAAGAGAGATTAATTGCTTTTTCTAAGGAGAAGGTGCTTGGGAAACTGGAAGGTCAGAAAGTAGGCAAGTCTCCTGGACCAGATGGAGTACACGCCATGGTTCTGAAAGAGGGAGCTGAAGGGATTGTGGAGATATTAGTATCCATCATCAGTGACCCCCACCACCCAGATCATGCTCTCTTCTCACTGATGCCATCTGGAAGAAGGTACAGGAACCTTAGGGCTCACAGTATCAGGTTCAGAACCAATTATTACCTCTGAACAATCAGGCTCTTGAACCAAAGAGAGATAACTTCACTTGCACCATCATGGAAATGCTCCCACAATCTGTAAACACACTTTCAAGGATTCTTTGTCTCATGTCCTTGATATTATTATTATTATTTATTTATTTATTTATTTATTTATTTATTTATTTATTTTTGTATTTGTACAGATTTGTATCTTTTACACTTGGATTCTATTATGGGTATTTTTCTGTTATCGATTTATTGAGCATGTCCACAAGAAAATGAATCTCAGCATTGTATATGGTGACATATACTTACTATGATAATAAATTTACTTTGAACTTTGATCTGGAAGCTTACATGTCTCACTCTGTGTTTAAGAAGGGAGGGAGGCAGCAGAAAGGAAATTATAGCCCAGTTAGCTTATCTTCAGTGGCTGGGAAGATTTTGGAGTCCATTATTCAGGGTGAGGTTTTGGGGTACTTGGATACACAAGATAAAAATAGGTCAAAGTCAGCTTGGTTTCCTTAACTGGAAATTTGGCCTGACAAATCGGTTGGAATTCTTTGAAGAAATAACAGGCAAGATAGACAAAGGAGAAGCACTGGATGTTGCATACTTGGATACTCAGAAGGCCTTTGACAAGGTGCTTCACATGAGGCTGCTAAACAAGCTAAGAGCCCATGGTATTACAAGAAAGATACTAGCCTGCTTAAAAGATTGGCTGAGAGGCAGAAGGGAAAGATTGGGAATAAAGGGGGCCTTTTCTGGATGGCTGTTAGTGACTAGTGGTGTTCTGCAGGATTCAATGTTGGGACCACTTCTTTCATGTGTTATGTACCCCGTAACTGGGTCACTTACCAGCAAAGATAGAGAGGTCCATGGAAGTCTGATGGTACTATTTTTAACAGTATTTATTGATAAAAATACACAAAAAGAATATCAATGCAAAAATACAGATTATATACGTCGTCAATACGAAATCTAAAAGCGTGGGTATAATAATAATCGATAAGGAATAGCTCTATCGTTGTCTAGGGGATAATATATTGTCTGATGGAAATATAAAAGTCACTTTAGTTCATTCAAGCTGCAGCTTTTTGGTTGGAGAGAAAGACGGGTTAAAACTTACCAATTCCTTTTATGATGTCAATCCTTTGAGAGTTGTTGGGAGTTGATTTCCCTGTTATTAGCTAAAAACCGTTCTTCCATGGTAAGGGCCCACCGATTCCAGGGCAAATGGAAACAGATGCATGTGGCCCTCCCACCGGCTTTTGCTATTACAGGATCGCTAGTGTTTCTTCTGCTGTGTCTGAAGGGGCTGTTCCTCAGACCCTCTTTTATCCTGACTCACAGGGTCTCAGATGTCAGTCAGGGTGGGATGATGCAATCTCTCCACCAACCTCCCCCTCGGTTCATTGCCTGGGGCTTCGATGCATCGTACAGGATTCAATACACAATTCTGTCTCCAAGAGACAATAGCCGTTATCAATGGTTCCGCCTTTTGGAGGCCAGGATACATTCCAAACTCTTTGTGGATTCTGCATGTCTTTCTCTCATTTCCTGGGTCTCCTGACTCGAATCAATAGCGATCCTGCGATTCTCAAAAAGGAGGGGGACATGGGCTTAACACATGCTGTATGTCAATGATTTGGATGACCGAATTGATGGTTTTGTGGCCAAGTTTGAAGATGATATGAAGTTAGGTCAAGGGGCAGGTAGTTTTGAGGAAGCAAGGAGATCGTAGAAGGAATTAGACTGATTAGGAAACTAGGCAAAGAAGTGGCAGATGGAATATTGTGTAGTAAAGTGTATGGTCATGCACTTTGGTAAAATATTTCCTAAACAGGGAGAATATTAAAAAATCAGAGAGGCATTCAGCATTTCCTAAAAGTTACCTGACAGGTTGAGTTGGTGGTAGGGAAGGCAATTACAATGCTAGCATTCATTTCTAAACAAGAGAAGAATATAGAAGCAAGGATGTAATACTGAGACATACCATACTTAGATCATTGTGAGCAGTTTTGGGCTCCTTATCAATGAAAGCATGTGCTGGCATTGCATAGGGTCCAGAGGAGGTTCTCAACAAGGATTCCAGTATTGCAAGGATAGAGCAAATAGGGTGAGGATGTGTTTTATAGAGGGGGTTGATGCACCATCAATAACACTCTGAGACGTAAAGGCGAGATATCGGCTTTTATTGTCTGGAAGAAGGAACAAGCAGTGAGTGACCACCATACTACATCCTGGAGACTGACAGGCCGGGCTCAGGCCTCAATCGCCTTTATACAGGGATCAGTGGGAGGAGCCACAGGAGCAGTCAGCAGGGGGTGTGTCCAGACAGGTATACGTAGTTCACCACATTCACCCCCCCTTTGTTTTAAAAAGAGTCCCCATGTGGTGAAGTTTCTTACAGGTTAAGTCTATCAGGTGGTCGAATCTGTCGCTGCGATCTACGCAGCACCGGCTGTGATTGCGCAGATGTCGGTGATTGCACCGGAGACGGTGGTTGTGCTGGTTCCGGCCTAACTGGAGGTGTCAGCCCACTAGGCGACAGTGATCCCTCATGCATGTGCGAGGCGCCTGGTATATACGCTTACGAAACGCCTGGTATATGAGTGTCTTGAGGAGTCTGTGTAGGGCCTGGTGTGCGTGGTGTCACCTCGGGTACAGGGTTCATAGTTACCGGGGAGTGTTCGGGGTAGTGGTCTGCTGCTCCTGCGGGCGCCAGATTGCGGACGGAGACCGTGTCCTCCCACCCATCAGGTAAGACCACATAAGCATACCGGGGGTTTGCATGTAGAAGGTGAACCCTCTCAACCAGCAGGGAGTATTTATTACTCCTCACATGTTTCCGGAGCAGCACTGGCCCTGGGGACATCAACCAAACTGGTAGGGAGGTCCCAGTGACAGACTTCCTGGGAAAAGAGAATAGGCGTTCGTGAGGGGTGGCATTGGTGGGCGTACATAACAGGGAGCGGATAGAGTGGAGTGCCTCGGGGAGGAACTCCTGCCATCGAGAGACCGACAACCCTTTTGACTTAAGGGCTAAGTCACTGTGGCATTCTCCCTCTCCACTTGTCTATTTCCTCGGGGATTATAACTCGTGGTCCGACTAGTAGCAATGCCCCTAGCTAGCAGGTACCGGTGCAGCTCATCACTCATAAAGGAGGACCCTCTATCACTGTGGATGTAGCAGGGATATCCGAACAGGGTGAAGAGCTGGTGCAGGGCTTTTATGACGGACGTGGTAGTGGTGTCAGGCAGGGAATGGCAAAGGGGAACCGCGAGTACTTGTCGATAATATTGAGAAAATAGACCTTGCGGTTGGTGGAGGGAAGGGGGCCCTTAAAGTCAACACTCAATCACTCAAAGGGGCAGGTGGCCTTGACAAGTTGCGCCGTTTCAGGACGGTAGAAGTGCGGTTTGCACTCAGCGCAGATTTGGCAGTCCCTGGTCATCGTCCTAATGTCCTCCAGGGAGTACGGCAGGTTCTGGGCTTTCACGAAATGGTAAAATCGGGTGACCCCCGGATGGCAAAGATGTGCATGGTGGGTGTATAGCCGGTCGAGCTGTGCGCTAGCACACGTTCCCCGGGATAGGGCATCAAGGGGCTCATTGAGTCTGCCAGGCCGGTACAGGATATCATAGTTGTAGGTGGAGAGTTCTATTCTCCACTGCAAAATCTTATTATTTTTGATTTTGCCCCGCTGTTGGTTACTGAACATGAACGCAACCGAGCGCTGGTCGTTCAGCCTGGTGAAACTTTTGCCAGCGAGGTAGTGCCTCCAGTGCCTAACAGCTTCCACTATGGCCTGGGCCTCTTTCTCCACCGCGGAGTGCCAAATTTCAGCGCCTTGAAGGGTACGAGAAAAGAATGCTACTGGCCTGCCTTCCTGATTGAGGGTAGCAGCCAGAGCGAAATCGGAGGCGTCACACTCCACTTGGAAGGGAACGGTCTCGTCCACCACATGCATAGTTGCTTTGGCAATGTCCCCTTTAATGCAGCTGAAGGCCGCGCAGGCCTCAGCAGAGAGGGGAAAAGTGGTAGACTTGACCAGGGGACGTGCCTTGTCTGTGTAATGGGGGACCCATTGGGCGTAATAGGAAAAAAAAACCCAGGCACCGTCTGAGGGCTTTGAGAGTGGTGGGAAGAGGGAGTTCTAACAGGGGGCACATACAGTCGGGATCAGGGCCAATGACCCCGTTTTCCACGACATACCCAAGGTTAGCGAGTCAGGTGGTTCCAAACACACACTTGTCCCTGTTATAAGTAAGGTTCAGGCCTTTGGCCACTTGGAAAAATCGTTGGAGGTTGGCGTTGTGATCCGGCCAGTCGTGATCGCAGATGGTGATGTTATCCAGATAGGGAAATGTGGCCTGCAGTCGGTACTGGTCCACCATCTGATCCATTTCCCTCTGGACGACAGAGACACCATTCGTGACACCGAAGGGGATGCGCAGGAAGTGATAGAGACTGCCGCCCGCCTCGAAGGCGGTGTAGGGGCGGTCCTCTGGGCGGATGGGGAGCTGGTGATAAGCGGATTTCAAATCTATTGTCGAGTACACCTTGTACTGAGCTATCTGGTTGACCATATCCGCGATGCAGGGTAGGGGGTATGCATCAAGCTGCATGAACCTATTGATAGTTTGACTATAGTCCACGACCATCCTATTTTTCTGCCTGGTCCGAACAACAACCACCTGGGCCCTCCAAGGACTTGTGCTTGGCTCAATGATTCCCTCCCTGAGCAGCCGTTGCCCCTCTGACTGAATGAAGGCCCTGTCCCCCGCGCTGTACCTCCTGCTTTTAGTTACCACAGGTTTACAGTCAGGGGTCAGGTTGGCGAACAGCGGTGGGGGAGGGATCTTGAGGGTGGAGAGGCTGCAAGTGGTGTCGGTAGCGCAGCTGTCGGCATGGTGCTGGGTGGGACGTGTGGTTCGGCGTATGTGTGTGGTCAGTAGCGGGGTATATGGCGAAGTCTCACCAAACTGAGGATTCCTGACAGTGAATGGTGGGAAGGGCCCATCATATACCATAGTCAAACCTTCGAGGTGGCCCCAATAGCACAGGTGCGCACAGTTGAGGCATGACCAGTAGCGCAAAGTTCCGATATTCTGTGCCCTGAACCACCAATGTCGCTACACAACCCACCTGGATGTCTGTGGAATGCGACCCAGAACCCAAGGTGACCCTCTGGCTTACCGGCCGCGTCACGAGTCCACAGCGTTACACTGTGTCCGGGTCAATAAAACTCTCAGTGCTGTCGGTGTCAAACAGGCAGCTAGTCCTGTGCCCCTCCACCAGGATGTCCATCATTGACCTTGCAAGCTGGTGTGGGGCGCTTTGGTCGAGGGTTATGGAGGCCAGAGTTGGACTGCCATCTTGGTACCCGGTAAGCACCGGTGGGTCGGGGGCGGGGCATGCTGACACCGACAAAGATGGCCGCCCACATCCAGGCAAGGAAGATGGTGGCCCCCACGTCTCACATGCAGTGCTGCCCGACTCCACTCATGGTTTAGACTTACAGACCTTGGCGAAATGGCCCTTCTTCCCACAGCTGGAGCAGGTCGCTTCTTGGGCCGGGCAACATTTTCGGGGGTGCTTTTCAAGTCCACAGAAATGACACAGCTTGGGCTTTCGCCTGGCTGCCGCCGTGGTCGGATTCGGGGAGTTCGTGGAATCACGACTGGCAGCGGCATTGGTGAATTCGCTCACGGGAACCGGCGGCAGCGGGGTCTGAGGTGTCCATGTAACCGGCGGGGAATCACGCGGCTGGACAGCGTCAGCGTTGTGCAAAGCAGCTTCCAGCATGTCGGCCGTCTCGATCGCCGAGCATAAGGTAAGATCGGCATTTTCCAGCAGCCGCTGGCACACGTACACTGACCGAATTCCTGTCACAAAGGCGTCTCGTACTAGCAGCTCCGCATGCTGTTCCGCCGTGAGTGTTTTGCAGTCACAAGTTCGGACGAGTGTCCGTAGAGCTCGGAGAAACTGGGCGCACGACTCTGCAGGCCGCTGTCGGCGCGTAGCTAAACGATGTCTTGCGTAGACGGTGTCCACCGGCCGCAGGTACTGTCTTTTGAGGGCGTCCAGTGCCCCTTCGTAGGTCGGCAGGTCTCTGATAAATGAATAAACTTTTGGGGTGACTCTTGAGAGGAGAATTCGGTGCATAACAGCGGGTTCAGTTGCACGAGCCTCCTCCAAGTATGATTGGAAGCATGCAAGCCAGAGTTCAAAGGCAAGAGCTGCTTCAGGGTCTTGGGGGTCCAAATCCAATCTTTCCGGACGTAAAACGGTTTCCATGTTTTAAAACTTCCAGTCAATAAAATTGATGCACCATCAATAACTCACTCTGAGACGTAAAGGTGAGATATCGGCTTTTATTGACTGGAAGAAGGAACAAGCAGTGAGTGACCACCATACTACATCCTGGAGACTGAGAGGCCGGGCTCAAGCCTCATTCGTCTTTATACAGGGGTCTGTGGGAGGAGCCACAGGAGCAGTCAGCCGGGGGCGTGTCCAGACAGGTGTATGTAGTTCACCACAGGGGTCTAGGGCCAGAGGGCACAACCTCAGAATATTAGGGCATCCATTTAGAACAGAGATGAAGAGGAATTTCTTTTTAGCCAGAAGGTGGTGAGTCTGTGGATTCTTTTACCTCAGATGGCTACGGAAGCCAAGTCATTGGGTACATTTAAACTGAAGGTTGAAGGGTTCTTGATTAGTCAGGGAAGAAGGCATGAGAATGGGGTTGAGAGGGAATAAATCAGCCAGGATGGAATGGCAGATCAGACTCAGTGGGCTGAACTGTATAATTCTGCTCCTATTTCTTCTGGACTTCTGGGCCACAAACATTGATAATCCCTTCTTTAATAGTCTTTGTTTATGATTACTTTTCATATATTCTATTCTATTTACATTCCTGTAAATGTCTGCAAGAAAATGAATCTCAAATGGTGACATATATATGCACTTCATTAATAAACTTTAATTTCCACACATGGTGCTTAACCTACTCAGTTCTTATGCAGATGGTTTGTTGCTTTAATTAATTGCATTGCTGGGTGTCTCTCCTAAATGCCAGGCTGCAGCGATCTGGCTCCAGTCGATGTGTGTGAGGGTCAAAGACAGTGAATGCACAATAACGTTATTAAAAGTTGCTTGGATTATCTGAGTTTCATTACAAATTTTTTGAGAAGCTTGGAGCCTGAGAACCTGCAATTAAATATGAATATTGAACATTCAGAATAGCTTTACAAAAATGTGTTTGGCAAAACAAAACATTCAATAATTAAATTCAATAATAAACCTGATTCTGATCTGATTCCGATTCTGATTCTAAAGTCACCACTGGGAGCCTGCATCAAACAGCCTTCTTCCATAGCGCTGCATCCCAACATCCAATGAAAAATGAAGCATTTAGGATGAACTGTCTTTTTAAAATATTGTATCGAAGTTTCCAGGGAATTTGAACACTTTCCATGGAGTTCAAGTCCAAAAGCAACAGAACTTTACAAAACTGATGGCTCTCCCAGGTCCTGATGTAATTTTTCTTGTGCACCTTGGGAGGAAAATGTCAAACATTGAAAACTGAAGCCAAAAATTTTTGTTTTTGTTTTTGCAACCAATCCACCATTTTGTACTTGATTTGAATGTGGGTTTTTTTTTTGGCCAAACACATTTTTGTCAAGTTACTCTGAATGTTCAATATCCAAATCTAATTACAGGTTCTCAGACTCCAAACTTGTCAGAAAAGTTGTAACGAAACTCAGAAATTTTGAAGTTATAAAAATAAACATTTCAGCATAAAAAAAGGGAAGATTGGCAATTTCTTTTCACCTGGGCCTTCCGGTTCAGTGGATCACAAGGAAACAGATGGTGCCAGAAAAGCATCTATCAAAAACAGGGAAATAATGATGAAGGATGGTGTCCTCAAGGTATCTCTGCCTCAAATGTGTGATTTCACATGTCGTTTTCTCCAGCACTCAGTGATTCCATTTTGATGCCTCATCCTCTAAACTGTGCTCATCAATCAATCACTTCTGGGTGAAATACGCCAATCAGGAGTGAGTGAGTGAGTGTGTGTGTGTGTGTGTGTGTGTGTGTGTGTGTGAGAGAGAGAGAGAGAGAGAGAGAGAGAGAGAGAGAGAGAGAGAGAGAGAGAGAGAGAGAGAGAGAGAGAGAGTGTGTGTGTCTGTGTGGCATTTAAGGCCAGAATTAAGAGTCCTGTAGGAATCACCTTGGATATATTGCTCTGATGATCATTTTGCCAGCATTATTCCTTTATTTCTAGGTCCTCACCCCCACAATCCTCCCTCCCAGCATGTACTTCATTCACCACTGTGGTGAACTACATATACCTGTCTGGACATGCCCCCTGCTGACTGCTCCTGTGGCTCCTCCCACAGACCCCGGTATAAAGGCGATCAAGGCCTGAGCCCGGCCTCTCAGTCTCCAGGATGTAGTATGGTGGTCACTCACTGCTTGTTCCTTCTTCCAGTCAATAAAAGCTGATATCTCGCCTTTACATCTCAGAGTGAGTTATTGATGGTGCATCAACCACCACTTCAAGGCCTCTGTCAGAGAAGCTAAGTGTTCCTTCCATGTCTGCTCTACTCTTATCCTCTCACTCTCCACGCTTTCTTTCCTTTCTCTCTCTCTCTCTCTCATCAGAGAACCAGACAACAATTATTTTAGAGTTATTTTAGAGCAATTATTTATACAACGTTTTTAATGCCGCAAAGAGGCATGTAAATCAAAGTTAGACCAAATACGTGCTTTTACAAAATTTGGCTAGGCACAAGTTAATGAAATTAACTGATTGTCATAATTAATACACTCTTATAACTGGGAAGTTATTGAAAGGCATTTGGAAAGTCGCACAAGAAACTTACATAAGGGTAGAAGTTAGCAATCAGAATAAAACTTTACCATGGGGTATGCCATTAAGCTCCTATGCAGAGAGGGTAAAGCAAGGAAGGAGTAACCTCGTTCCACCAGTGTTACATGTGGTAAGGGAAGCATGTGTTCAAAAAAAAGGAAAGACTTGTACATATGTCTTGATTTTCATGACCCCAAGGCATACCTTAAAGTGGTAAAGAAGTTCTTCTGCAATACAGGAAAAGTAGGAAGCAACATTTTTTCCAATGCCTGTAGAAGAATTAGGTTGCTCTCTGCCAAGCCCAGGAAGGGTGAGGGAAGCAGTAGGCAGATGAATAAAGTGCGTGTGGAATTTGAGGTGCAAAGAAAACAACTGTGTTAACATACTGGACACTAGTACTTCAAAATATGTAACAAACTGGATGCAGTAATTGGAAAGTAAACCCAGTGGAGGCTGAGTGTATCATTCACCTAACCAGGAACATTTCATCAATGAACTTGAATTCTTCTTCGTAGCTAACTCTGACAACCAGTGCCTTCCTCTGGAGCTTTCACACATGACGGAATAATCCGGCTTTTAACTCTTCCCCATCTAGTGCCCTGCCTCCACATTGTGATGGTAGGAACCATCAGTGATCATGAGGAATGACAAAAGTCGTGGCGTTGAACGGGATTTTGAACCAGTTACTCTGGTACTGCCATTGAAGAGGGAAATTGTTGCATTTTAGTGCATAGTGCACTAATATTCTCCCAAATAAATGCTGAAAATACTTGTCATGAAAGCCCCAACATCTCAGAAATGGATTATTTTCAGCTTTTGCTGCCATTCAGTCCCATTAATTGCAGAGCACTAGGATTAGAACACAAAGCCTACATACATGCTGGAGGAACTCAATAGGTCAGGCAGCATCTATAGAGGGAAGTCGCTGTTCCACGACAGGACTGTTCATCAGACAGGAAAGGGAGGGGGAAAAAGCCAGAATAAGTAGTGGGGGAGGGGTACAAGCTGGCAGGGGGAAGGAAGGTGTGTAGGGGAAGAGGATGAACTGGGAAGCTGGCAGCTGATAGGCAGAAATGGTGAAGGATTGAAGAAGAGGGAATCTGTTAGGAGAGGAGTATGGTCCATGGGAGAAAGGGAAGGAGAAGGGGTACCAGAGGGAGGTGATGAGCAGGTGAAGAGAAGAGAAGGGGCAAGAGGGGAGCCAGAATGATGAATGGAATATCTAGACTTAAAAGGAGGAACTTAAAACGATCATTAGCCGCAGAGAAAAAAAGTACTAATACAAATTAGGACATTTTCAGGTATGAATTGTTCAGCAAAATTTAACTCAATTTCCATTGCAGTAATTAATGGTCAACATGCAACTTGTTTTCCTAATTACTTATTGTACCTGCCTGCTAACTGTCTGGATTTCATGTATAAAGACCTCGGCCCGTATTCAGAGGTCTCATTCCACTCTATCTGGTCCCACTATTTCTACTTGCCAACTTGAAAATGACCTTTTAATTATGAATTTGTATTTTCTGTTCTTTACTCTATATTATCCCAATACCATGTGAGTCTTGTGCAGTAGCCCTTTATATGCACCTTATCAAATGGTTTGAAAATGTAAAATCAGATTCCTGTGGTTCCCCTTTATCCATCCCACTTGTTTCATCCACAAACAACCCCAATAAATTTCAACACTTGAGTTCTCCTTTACTGTGCGTGATTGTATTCTGGCTTTCTCAATGGAAACAAGAATACAATAACCTTTGATACAAATGTTGGAGATGTCGTGGATAGTGTGGAGGGCTGTCAGAGGTTACAGTGGGACATAGATAGGATGCAAAACTGGGCTGAGAAGTGACAGATGGAGTTCAACCCAGATAAGTGTGAGGTGGTTCATTTTGGTAGGTCAAATATGATGGCAGAATATAGTATTAATGGTAAATCTCTTGGCAGTGTGGAGGATCAGAGGGATCTTAGAGTCTGAGTCCATAGGACACTCAAAGCTCCTGTGCTGGTTGACAGTGTTGTTACGAAGGTGTACGGTGCATTGGCCTTCATCAACCATGGGACTGAGTTCAAGAGCTGAGAGGTAATGTTACAGCTATATAGGACCCTGTGCAGACCCCACTTGAAGAACTGCACTCAGTTCTGGTCACCTCACTACAGGAAGGATGTGGGAACTATAGAAAGGGTGCAGAAGTGATTTACAAGGATGTTGCCTGGACTGGGGAGCATGCCTTATGAGAATAGGTTGAGTGAACTCGGCCTTTTCTCCTTGGAGTGACAGAGGATGAGAGGTGACCTGATAGAAGTGTATAAGATGAGGACAGGCATTGATCACGTGGGTAGTCAGAGGGTGTTTCCCAGGGCCAAGATGGCTAACATGACAGGGCACAGTTTTAAGGAACTTGGAAGTGGGTACAGAGGAGATGTCAGGGTAAGTTTTTATGCAGAGAGTGGTGTTTGTGTGGAATGGGCTGCTGGTGACTGTGGTGGAGGTGGATACAACAGAGTAAAGAACATGTTTGGCACAGCATTGTGGGCCAAAGGGCCTGTATCTGGTGTCTGAAAAGAGGATGCTGTCCAAGTTGCATGCCATCTTGGACAACGACTCCCATCCACTCCATAATGTACTGGTTAGGCACAGGAGTACATTCAGCCAGAGACTCATTCCACCGAGTTGTAACACTGAGCGTCATAGGAAGTCATTCCTGCCTGTGGCCACCAAACTTTACAACTCCTCCCTCGGAGTGTCAGACACCCTGAGCCAATAGGCTGATCCTGGACTTATTTCCACTTGGCATGATTAACATTATTATTTAATTATTTATGGTTTTGTATCGCTATATTTCTTCACTATTCTTGGTTGGTGCAGTTGTAGCGAAACCCAATGTCCCTCTGGATCAATAAAGTATGTCTGTCTGTCTGTCTGTATTGTATTGTGCCGTAGGTTTTCTGTGTTTTCTATGTTTCTATAATCCCTCTATAGTTTTGAACGAGGTCGAGTCTCATGTGCACTGCTCTTTTAATTCCATATTTCCCATGACCCCAAGCACTGTTTCCAAACAAAGCAATTATTTGGAACATAGAACAGACCAGCACTGGTCAGGCCATTCAGCCCACTTTGTTGTGCTGATATTAATGTCAATTAATATTGAATGTCTTCCTCTTGTGTGTTATTTCATATTAATGTGTCAATCCTTTCAGAAACTTAACTCCCACCTGAACTGGTAACGGTGAGGACCCTGAACAGTAGACCTTAAACACCAAATGCCAGTACTGGAACCCCAAGCACTAGCCCTGGAACTCTACTCTCTCCAATTTGTGTACCAGCTCACGTCCTCGCTGGTCTGCCAGACCTACGTTCAGCCATGGACGTCCTTTGTCCCACACCCACGTCACTGGCCTTCGAGTGTGGGGTAGAAACCAAGGCTCTGGCCTGACCTTTAACTCCCCCTGTGCCTGTCCCTAAACCCTAAACTGATCCTTAACTCCCCTCTCTATCTACAAAACCATCCTTATAAACTTTTAAAAAATGAGAGAAAAAAACAATAGGGCACTATTGTTTACAACAAGAACCATGTGCACTCCAAACTTTGTACTGAATGTGTGACAGTATTGAAATCAAAATACAGAAATTCAGTGGAGCATTTCGTTAACTTAAGCACAAAGCCATAGACAGTTTGGTAAACAACCACCAAGTATTTGGCCTTATGTAAACAATTTTCAAAATGAAGGCTTTGGTTCTCCTTTCCCATATACTGTACAATAAATAAATCAGCTCTGAATAATGGTTATTCCCTGAGATTTCACTGACAGCCTACTGAATGGAAACACGGATGCATGTGTCTCACCTACACTGCAGTTGCCACCGGGATGTTAAAGTTGACCTCAGCACCCCTGCATTATGACAGAAGAGAGAACTGGGCCAGGCATCCCTCGTCCAGTCAGCATGCTGTCCAGTGTGCCCTTGTTGGCCTGCTGTTGGGCCCTCCTGGTCTTTGAACTGCAGACCCCCTGAACCAGTCATGCTGTGACTGTGTCTCCCTATCCGTGGTGGATGAAGTTTGACTCACAAGAAGGGCCATGCCCAACAGTCTTCAGTCACTAAATGGAAATGGTATATCGCAGATGAAGGTCCTGATTGGGTAAACTGTCTCCATGAACAGTTTATATCCCTGCCTGATAATGACCACCACACCCATGACAAAGTCCCTGCAATTGATCCCTCACCCATAGTGGGGTAGGCCATGTTACAACCTGACCCCTGAGGAGAAGCAACAACTTAGGGGTGGACAGGACAATGAAATGGGCGGAGGCTCGCATGGTGGCACTAACTTATGACGAAGCCAAAGTGGCACCTGCAAGCTGCCCAACCTGCCAACATGTTAAGCCCATGGAATGGCCAGCAGGTTCCTTGGGCCACATCTGGATGGGTAAGCGAGCTGGTCAGATCTGGCAGATGGATTATACCGGGCCTCTGCCATAAGAAAACAAAGAGCTGACCATACATTGTTCCTCTCCTTGCCTTGTGGTGCATCGGGTGGCAACCTCGCCGTTTCTTCGGCATTTGTCTGACTGTTTTTTGTACGAGGCCGAGTTGCTAGCTCGACGCTCAAGCCAACACGGATGGAAGGCGTGCTAGGGGTTGGCCGGCTTCGAACCTGAGAGCACGCGCCTCAAAGTCCGGTGCAAATGCTACTTCACCACCAGCCGGCTACGTGTCCTGATGTTGGTGTCATGTGACCACCCTGACCAGCAAAACACATAGAAGGGTTATAGCGCTTGTCATCCAGGGAACACTCAGCGTGTAGCATTAGCAGGGGAAATGGGAATGTCTCGTCTAAGTACCCAATTAACCAGGAGGGAGTGTCTCTCTACATTACAGAATGGCCTAGTGGAGGATGTTGACGACAGTGAACCATACCAATGCTTCTGACTGTTTGGTCTGCATGAGGCTACTGTGCCATGCTGCAGAAGGGGTGCTGCTAATGCCCCTTCAACGAAGAAGAACAGGACTGTTAAAGGAGTTTGTCCCGCTTCTCAGATTTTGGTTTGGAGGAAGCTGGGAGGGAGTAACCCATTCCAGCCCTCACCCAATAGTAGGGGAAGGGCCTTAAAGAAATTCAGCGTCAGTAACCCCCAGTGTAGTAAGTGTTTTAAGGGCCTCCGTACAATTTGTCTAATCCCAAGGTATGAACTGGAAGAGTAATCCCTCTGCCAGCAGGGAAGGGGGAGGAGTGTTGGTGCAGACAGTATAATGAGCACAGGCCCCATCTGTCAGTGGGACACAGAGAGTGTGAGCAGGAGCAGTGTCCTGGGACGACTGTGATGCCCAACGGCGCGGTGAAGGGGGGCCCACTGAATGGTACTTACTGGATGTGCATCTCCCGGGCCCGCCCGTGGCCTCCCCACTGGGTGGTAGTGCTGCTGTCTGGGGTATATGGTGCTGCTCAGAGCCCTCGATTAGCACCCTGCCCACAATGGTCAGCATGTTAAGAGGGCTATCACGGAGGCAGAAAGATGCTGAATAATAGCCTTTTTGAATAATCGTTTCTTGAAAACTTCTGCAGATGTACCATGGAGAGCATTCTGACAGGCTGCATCTCTGTCTGATATTGGGGTGGGGGGGGGGGGCTACTGCACAGGATCAAAAGAAGCCACAGAAAGTTAAAAAATTAGTCAGCTCCAACTTGGGTACTGGCCTTATAATATCCAAGAATCTTCAAGGAGCAGAGCCTCAGAAAGGTGACATCTATCATTAAGGATGCCCACTGCCCAGACCTCTTTTCACTGTTACTATCCGGTAGCAGGTACAGAAGCCTGAAGGCACACACTTAGTGATTCAGAAACGGTTTCTTTCCCACTGCCGTCCGATTCCTAAATGGACATCGAATCTGTGAACGCTGCCTCACATTTTTTTTATTATTTTGGTTTTTGCATTAATTTTAATTTTACTATTTAATATATACACACACACACACCTGTATTTACTATAACTGATTAACTTATTTATTTTTTCTGTTATCATGGATTGCATTGTACTGCTGCTGCTGTGTTAACAGATTTCATGGCACTTGCTGTTCGTGATAAACTTGATTCTGATTCCCCAGTATGGTTCAGTCAGATTGTCCTGTGAACCGATACATGTGACCTCTATGATGGAGACACTAGGAGGTTGGTGGCCTTCTGTGGGACTTGGCAGTGACTATTGGGCTTATGGTATTGAGTATTTTAGTTTTGTGTTTTACATGTAGTTTAGTGGGGTGTATGGGGTGTCTAGAGAGGGGTAGCTCTGCTGATGGGGCATGCCGTTCCTGTTACAGGGCAGCTCGTCCACCTTTGGTCCCAACCTGGTGCTCAGCTCTCACCTGCGGCTCCAAGTAGCTGTAACACGCACAGCGGCCACACCCCGGTAAACCGACTCGGCAGACGACATGATCTGCCCATTGGAACAGGTTGATCTTAGTTCACGTAGAGCAGGTGATTCTATTACATTTGGCATGGGAGACCTCAGGCTATGGAGAAAAAAATCCTGACCATCCGTTACTAATGAGTGGGAGTCAGGTTTAATATCACTGGCATATGTCATGAAATTTGTTGTTTTACAGCAACAGTACACAGCAATACATAGTAATAAAATATATTAATTACAATAGCAAAATATATTTATAAAGAAAATTATGTTAAATAAGTAGTGCATAAATAAAAACACTGAGGTAGTGTTTGTGGGTTCATTGTCCATTAGAAATCTGATGGCAGAGGGGAAGAAGCTGTTCCTGAAACATTGACTGCATGTTTTCAGGCTCCTGTGCCTTTTCCGTAATAGTAGCAATGAGGCGAGGCATGTCAGTAGCCTTGTGGACACAGTCTGAGGGTGAACATCAGGTAAAGTAAACACTGTGCCACTGATACTCGTTCTCTACCAATATCCAGGGTTTGAACCCCACTGCTTCCAGACTTTGGCCTAATCTTCTCTTGTTTTGAAATTCAATCAGAGATGGAGTCACCCAGAGGCAAGTGACAATATATAAACTTGTCTGCGTTTGCAGGCGCAATGTACAGTTAACACTGTAGGGGAGGGGTAATCTGCATCAATATTCATATCGGATTGCCTGGACACCCATTTAGCATATTCCTTGGAGCTGCAACTTCACTTACTTCTCTGGGGCCTCACTTCCATAAAGCTTTAGCATACTTTCTCCCTTGAAGCTCCATCTTTCTTAGGGCTCGGCCTCTGGACTTCCCCTACTCTCCTTGGACCACACCTTGCTTTCTCCCCTAAACGCTTGCGTGCTTTGCTGGACCACGCAGTTCATCCTTTCCGGCAAAATCCCCTCCCACTTTTTGACTCGGCAGAAGAGTCGGGAATGCCAGTCAGACATGGGGTCAGTTCCACCCCCAGTGAGTCTCACTCACAGACTGGACTTTCCAGTGACACAAAATGCAGATGTTGGAAATCTTGAGCAATGCACACAAAGTACTGGAGGAGCTCAGCAAGTCAGGCAGAACCTGTGAAGGGAAATAAAAAGTCGGCATTTCAGGCCTGCAGCAGGACTGATCCTTGTTATTCCTCGTTTGCACTGTTAGCTTACTTCAATTTTTTAAAATTGCAGGGTACTGATGTCATAACACAACAAATTTCAAGACATATGTCAGTGTTGTTGGGCTTTACAGGTGTTAGCTGGGCCCAGAACAGTCAACACTGGCTTCCTATTAGCAGTTCTCTAGGAGAGTGTAGTCATTAAAACAGCCAATTTCAGGCAGAATAGCCCCTCATCACCCCCCTCCACCCAAAAATCCCCTTCCCCTCCTTCGATGCTCTGATTAATTTCCTCCAGGGAATGCCAGAAGCTGTGTCCCTGTCAAGGTTCAAGTCCCGAGGCTAGAGGAAACTGGCTTCCCACACCCTGCCCCCTCTCTTCACTTCATTGCATGTAACTAGTGGACAGGACCTGGACCGACATCTTTAGTGATGTGCAGCATTTTTCACCTGCTATGAATCAAGACTTCGCCCCAAAGAAATGATCCGTCTCTCTCCTGGTCCTCTTTGCATTGAGGATTTTCCAGATCTAAAAGAAAAAAAGTGGGGGCAGCAATAGTGCACTAACAGTAATAGGAGTGAACTTGAAAAACACAGATACTCTGAGCAAACATAGTTTGCACTTTCTCTTCTTCTGTATGAATACACCTTCGACATCAAGGCCTCTGACGACAGTTTGAAAGACACTTGGTGGACAGACATGACTGAATCAGCAGATTAAACAGCAGTCAGATGTCAGACTCTTGTGATCAGACATACAGCTCAGAAGTATGCCTTATAATTAAAACTTTGGTAACGAGCTGCTGAATAGAAGTGACTAGTGAAACAGCTTGAAACCAGTGCATGGGGCTGGATTTGTAAGTGCATATTACAGGCAGCTCCTCTTTCTGGCAGCTTGATTAAGCCAAATGACACATCCCTGAAAAGATTTTACTTGGCTACTCCCCGTGAACCTAACGTGAAAAGTCAATGTGAAACCTGTAATTAGTTTTTTTTCCCCTTTCTGAAATGCACTTTCAGTCTTTATCAGTCAATATTTTTTTTGCCCTGGGTAATAAGCAGGCCAGCTGTACTGAGGAGAGGATAAGCAGGAGTCCGTTTCTGCCTCTAGGCAGATATATACGGCTACATCTGGCTTTGTTTTGTAATATTGTTAACCCTTTTTTAGATGGTGCCTTTCTCTTATTAAAAATCACTGCTGGATTCTTCAATTTGCATCTCGCAACACAGACAACTGCTGTTTCTGAGGAGACACTGCAGGCCTTTGTAGTCTGACATCGCCTTCAGTAACAACAAACCATACAGTTTCGTTCTGCACTTGTCTCACTTTAAGATCTCGCACTGCCAATAAAACTTAGTCAAAGCAGATGACGGAAATGCTGCAAACGTTCGTTTTCATCTCCATTTAATAGACCATGCACGTTGACAGAGAAGCCAGAGTGGAGTGCACGAGTGGCAAGATGCTGCCATTATTGAAAAGGTGCAGAATTCATTGATTCGCATTGGGATGATGACACTGCATAAGATCTGAAATAAGGAGCTTCTTCTTTGAAGCGTGGCTCAAAAACTGTAAAGCATTTATCAAAGCAAAAAGAGGACAAACAGAGTAATCAAAAATTGTCTACCTATGCAACATTCTCAGTCATCTTGTCTAGGAGACTCTTGAATATGGTCAGGAGACACCCAATTTTCCAGATGCTAATAAAAGCAGTATTTCTGTAACATGGTTTTTATTAAAGCTCTGAATTCTAAGCATGTGAATAGAAATCTTATAATTTGGACAAGGGTTACTTTTATATTTAATAACAGGTTGTCTGCACACAGCATGTAATTTTCATCCAGTTAAATATGCAACAAAAAAAAGAAAGATACAGTTTCATTTATAATGGCCCAGATTTTGCCTGGAAATACTGGAAAAAAGAAGGAAGAAAGATTAGCTTTATTTGTCATACGTGCATTGAAACGTACAATGCAATGTGTTGTTTTTTGTCAAAGCAAATCAGTGAGGATTGTGCTGGGCAGCCCGTAAGTGTTGCCAGACTTCACAGCGTGTCCACTATTACTAACACTAGCTGTAGGTCTTTGGAGTGTGGGAAGACAGCGGCAGACAGGAAGACTCTGGAACAGGTGGTCAAAAATGACCCTCCCATCCCATCAAGGACATATATACAGAAAGGTGCTGGAAGAGGGCCAGTAACATGGCGAAGTTCCTTTCCACATTGCTCGTGGACTGTTTGCCCTACTCCCATCAGGGAGGAGGCTACATATCTTCCATATCAGGACCACCAGACTCAAAAACAGTTACTTTCCCCTAGCAGTAAGGCTGATCAACACTGGCACCAACTAACGCACCCCTCTGCCCCCCCCCCCCCACCACTACTTTATCATCTCCTGTCTGTCACCTTAAGTACAGACACTCCTGTCCGTAGTGTCACTCTATGGAACACACAATCAATCTATGTATATAAACTATGTTATACATTTACATTTACTGTGTTTTTAGAATTATTATTGTGTTCCTTCTCTTATTGAGTTTATTTGTGCCGCATCAGATCCAGAGTAGCAATCATTTCATTCTTCTTACACTTGCATGCTGGAAATGACATTAAACAATCCAGAATCTTGAATCGTGGAACTGGAGCTGCCGAGGAAACCCATGCGGTCATGAGGAGAGCCTGCAAACTCCACAGGGGCAGCAGTGAGAATTGAACTCCGATCTGACAGCTGCCATTGTAAAACTAGGCTATCGTTACGCCTTCTGAATTGATGCTCCTCAGTTGCTACATTTTGGAATTGCGAAACCTACCAGATGAATGCCGTCATCAGGCCGCGTTCCTCTGCTGAAATCAGCATTGGAGTTGGGTCTTGCTGCGATTCTCCAGCAACCGTGCAGGACATCTGCCCTCAACTTCTCTGCTGGTTAGGCCTGTGACAACTTCCACAGACAATCCCAGTGGGAATTGTAAGACAGCAAGAGAGTAAAGAATGATGAACTTTCTTTTCTTTAATCATTTGTGTTTTGGTTTTTTTTGTAAGTCTATTCAAAATTACTTTTGTGCTTTCCTTGATCATGTTTATTTCTGAATTTTTAGTCATTTAAAAAATTCTTTATTTCACTTTTTAATGTTGACCACCACGTCACTCAATTATTTCACTCAGGGCCTGGCTGCTTTTGGATCCAGGCTTCTTTGGATCAATGAATAACACACACAAAATGCTGGAAGAACTCAGCAGGTCAAGCTTTATCTACGGAAAGGTGGGGTCCATCAGGACTGATGGGGTCTTGGCCCGAAATGTCAACTCTTTATTCCTTTCTGTAGATGCTGTCTGATCTGCTGAGTTCTTCCACCATTTTCTGCATGTTACACTGGACTTCCATCATCTACAGAATCTCTTGTGTTTTGGAACAGTGAGTATCCAGATGAGGATTAGGTAAATTTAGGAAAGGTCATCAAGCTGAGATGGTGGGTAAGCTTTTCAAAAGGTTTTTGTAGCAATGCAGTTAATGAACCTGATTGGAAAGAGCTCTGGGGGTAAAAAATGAAGCAGTTGTTAAAGATGAACTGTTTTGGATATGGTCGTGCATTTCTAACTGATTCAATGAAGTTTTTCAAAATGAGGTCAATAGTTATGCGGAGCATAACACACTGCTGAGTGAGAGTGGTTCAGTCTCGGTCACCTGGTACACATCTTACCCTAATTTCTGTTCTCTTCGATTTGCGTGTGCCTGTGGTCGGCAACATATTTAGAGGTCAGAGATCCACCATGGCAGATGTCTGACTGATGATAAGGGTTGGGACTTATCACACAAAGTTAAGAGCCACCATATTCAAAAAGCTTAACATGTTTAGCTTCAAAGCTGAGACTGATCAGTCTCAGTTCAGTAATCGATTGAACTGGCTTTTGGCGAAAGACACATGAATCTCAGGCCACACACAAAATGCAGGAGGAACACAGCAGATCAGGCGGCTTCTACGGAGGGAAATGGACAGTCAATGTTTCAGTTTGAGACCTTTCATTTAATCTGAAAGGTGGATGGGGAGGCCACCATCATTATGTGTATCATATGACGTGGGCGATCGTGATCTTTGACCATGATTATTCTTGGCAAACTTTCGACAGAAGTGGTTTACCATTGCCTTCATCTGGGCAGTGTTTTACAAGACGGGTGACCCCAGCCATTATCAATTCTCTTCAGAGAATGCCTGTCTGGCATCAGTGGTCGCATAACCACAACTAGAGATATGCATTAGCTGCTCTTACGACCTATTCCCATGGCTTCATGTGACCCTGATTGGGGGGTTGAGTGGGTGCTACACCTTGCTCCAGGGTGACCTGCAGGCTGGTACAGGGAAGTAGGGCCTTCCACCTCCTATGGTAGAGACATATGGTCACCCTGCCATCTGAGGGGAGGGGTGGAGCAAATACTAGCATGCTATAGGTGTATTCAGGTGAAGGGGGTATTTAGCAAATGGGGGTGCAGGAGCGAGAGGTATAGGTGGAGTTGACAGAAGGCTGAAGGAGATAAGTAGAACATTGAATAAATAGAGAAGGTAAAGTAGATGGGGAGGATGGGAGATGGACATCCTGCCCAAAGGTTGGGGCTCAAGGTATAGCGTGTTATCCGGTCATTTTTGCATCATCAGCAGCCACAAAGGCTTTACGTGTACAGCGTCTCCTGTATGGCAGGCAAGGAGTGAGATGCTGTAGATACGTCACAGGGTGGGGAGGGCACTGGAAAGTTGATGGTAGAATGTTTGGCTTAGGACACTGGATGTTATCATTGACTGCTGACAGGTGACAAGGGCCAAACTCGCAATCGAGGATTGTGGGGTGAGGTCATCTGGGTTGAGCTCTTCTTCACCGAGTCTTGGCCAATCTGGGAGACATTGCACAGACCAAGGTGTTGGATCCAAGGCCTGAACCCGAAGGAAGTTCCCAGCATTCTGAGACCAGCTCAGGCATCATTTCTTCAAATAACAATGATCACAAGTAACTTGTGCCACAAGGAGCCATTTCTGTGAGAGTAGTTCTTCACAGGTCGTGCATTTGCAAATTAAAACCACAGCAGTCTCTGGCATAGTAGCATCACAGTGTGTGCCTGGGAACCTCCCTGCACTCATCTTAAAGGAAACAGAAACACCGACTTGATGACATGCATAATTTTCTTTCATGGAAATATTTTTATAGAAATTCAATTAACATACCGCGTGCTCCACAGTAGAATTCCTGGTTTGTCTTTCCACTAATCTAATAATATCAGGTTTTATCTGATATATCTTTCTCGTGTCTAAGGTTTTATCTGATGTATGCAGAGTCAAGCCTTGTTAGTACTTGAATGGGAAGGTGCATACAAAAATCAGCTCCAAGAACTTTCATTTGGAGAGGTCACTGCCAGAGAATTAACTGTGTTATGAAACATACTCCAGTATCGGTGATCCCCCAGTAATCACAGCAACTTTGGAATTCAACCTTCATGTATTTTTTTCACTGCTCTTATTCCCTTCTACCAAGTTAATAGCCTCACATGTTCTATCAGCTGGGAAGAATGGTATTGCTCATTGTTATATGGGTACTTTTCAAAGGGAAATTAGCCAGAAAATTTCCTGAATGCTGGAGGAACTCAGCAAGTCAGGCAGCATCCACTGAGTGGAATAAACAGTCAATGTTTTAGGCCGAGACCCTTCATCAGGACAAGAAACAAAGGCAGCAGAAACCAGAATAAGAAGGTGGGGAGGGGAAGGAGAACAAGCTGGAGGTGATAGGTGAGGGGGAAGGTGAGTGGGTGGAGGAGGGGGAACAAAGCAAGAAGCTGGTTGGGGGAATGGATGGAAGAGATAAAAGACTGAAGAATAAGGAATCTGATAGGAGAAGACAATGGACCAATAAAGAGAGGGAAGGAGGAGAGGAAACCAGAGAGAGGTGATGACTAGGTGAGGAGATGAGAAGAAGGAAGAGGTTAACCTGAATGGAGAATGGAAAAAAAGAGGGGGGGCAGTAATTACTGGAAGCTGGAGAAAATAGTGTTTGTACCATCAGGTTGGAGGCCATTCATATGGAATACGTGGTGTTGCTCTTTCAATCTCAGTTTGGCCACTGTGTATGGCAGTAAATGAAGTCATGGGCGGACAAGTCGGAAAGGGATTGAGAAGTCGTATTGAAATGGGTAAACATGGGGAAGTCCTGCCTTTTGTGGCAGACAGGAAGTGGCCAGCAGTGTGGTCCTGCAGCCTACGTCAGGTTAGAATCTCACCGATGTAGAGGAGGCTACACCAGAAGCACCAAGTACAGCCGATGACCCTGACAGTCTCACAGGAAAGGCCTATTTGGAGCCTGGAATTGTGTTGAGGGAGGAGGTAAATAGACAGGTCATGCTTGCAGGGATAAATGGCTAAAGGTATAGCAGTGGGTAAGTGTGTCAGGCAGCATCTACTTGAGTCCTGAGGAAGGGTCTCAGCCCGATATATCACCTGCTCATTTCCCTCTGTAGGTGCTGCCTAACCTGTTGAATTTCTCCAGCCTGCATCTGCAGAATCTCTTGTCTCTAATGTGTTCACTGATTTTATAAGGCTTGTTAAAGAAACAAGAGGTTCAAGAACAGTTATTATCCAAAACCAACACACACAAGATGCTGGAGGACTTCAGCAGGCCAGGTAGCATTCTGCAGAAAAGGGTAAACGGTCGATATTTCAGGCCAAGATCTTTTCCAAAGATGCTGCCTGGCCTGCTGAGTTCCTCCAGCATTTTGTGTGCGGTGCTTGGATTTCCAGCATCTGCAGAGTTCCTCTTATTTATTATCTACAACCATGAAGTTCCTGAACCAGCATGGATCACTCCTGTCACCTCAACTCTGAACTGATTTCATAACCTACAGACTTGCTTTCAATGACCCTGCAACTCGCGTTCTCAGTAATTTTGTTTCCTTCTTTTGCACAATTTGTCTTCTTTTGCAGGTTGGTTGTTTGACAATCTTTGTTTATGTACAGTTTTCATAAATTCTAGCGTATCTCTTTATTTTCCTGTAACTGCCTGCTCGTGAACAATATCCCATTCCAGTAAGGTGACTCAGTGCCACCGGTGATTTGTGATGGTGTCATCAGTGAAGATGGTATTGGAGCTGTGCTTTGCCATGTTGTTGCTGTTGAGTGTTGTTGAGCAATTGTCGGCTCACGACGACTCTGTGTATAACCTAAGGTATGGAAGTAGATTGCCAGGCATTTCTTCCACTCAGATCCTGCTGCTGCCCAGGCTGGGGCCCGGCTGGATTCAAACTCAGTGCTGATGCCACTGCACCACCAGCTGTGTTTAGCCATGCTTGTGCTTGTAGAGAGTAGAGCAGCCTTGAGGAGCACCTGTGTTGATGATCAACGAGGACGTGTTGTTACCAATCCTGACAGCCTGAGGTCTGCTGAATAGGAATCTGAGTATCTTGTCGCGGTGGAAGGTGCAGAGGTCCAGATCATGGTGCTTGATGATGAGTTTGAATGGGATAGTTTGAACGCTGAACTATAGTCATTGAAGAGCAGCCTTTAGTATCAGTTCCAGTTGACCAGATGGTCCAGAGCAGACTGAAGAACCAGAGAAATCACATCTGCTGTTGACCTGTTGTGGTGGTAGGAAGAAATTGAAGCAAATCGATCTCTGAAATAAGAACTGACTTGCACTATAACCAGCCTCTCAAAGCACTTAATTACATGCTGATGTGAATGCTACTGGATGGTACTGATTGAGGGAGGTCACCACACTCTGCTTGTCACTGCTACATACAATACATGTAGTTTTCATACAGGTAGGAACCTCAGACTATAGAAACAAGAGGTTGAAAGTGTCTGTAAGTATCCAGCCAGTTGGTCCATACAGATGTTTCGTATTTGCTAGGTGCAACATCTATATGAGCAGCTTTTTGTGGAATGCCTGGACCACCCTCAGGGACTGAAATGTGGGTCTCGTGTGGGTGTGGCATTGTACTCGCTAGCAAACCATGCATGAAAGGCATTGAGATACTTGCTCTTGCCTTATAGGAATTTATAGGAGCTGCCTCTGTTTCTCAAAATTCCCTAGAATCCTACCATTTATTGTGCACGTCTAACCTTAATTAGCCCTCTCAAAATGCATTATCTCAAATGTACCAGGTTTACATTCTGGAATACTTTCAAGAACTTCACCTCCCCCTCCCTGATATCTGTAACTGCAATCCTTTCAGATGAGAAGCTTATTTTAGACCTAACCCAGATTTTCACACTGATTTCCTCCCTGTCCCTAACAGCCCTCTTGTTTCCCCGGTTGCTCTCTGCAGATAAGAGAGACATGAATTTTTCTCACTGGAATAGAGAAAGTTGAGAAGAGATTGGATAGAAAAGTTCAAATTAGAAAGTAGATAGAAGATGTAAACTAAAACATAGAAAAACACAGGACACAGTCATGCCTTTGACCCACTATGTCTGTGCTGGCAGTTATATCAACCATATTCCTTTAGTTTGCTGCTGTTCTTACATCGGTCAAATTGATTATTAAAAGTCATTCTCGTATCTGCTTCTATCAACTTCCCTGGCAGTGGGTTTCAGGCTTCTACCACTCTCTGCAGAAAGCACTTACCTCACAATGCTCTGTAAAACTTACCCTTCTCACCCCAAACCTATCCCCTCTATTATCTGACATTTCTACTAAAGGGGAAAGTCTCCTCAAGTAGAAAGCCAGATAAAATAAATCCTCTATCTCATCTGTGCTTCTTATCATTTTAAATAGTTCAATAAGGTCACCCCTCAAATTTCGACACTCCATATAACCATATAACAATTACAGCACGGAAACAGACCATCTTGGCCCTCCTAGTCTGTGCCGAATGCTTACTCTCACCTAGTCCCACCTACCCGCACTCAGCCCATAACCCTCCATTTCTTTCCTGTCCATATACCTATCCAATTTTACTTTAAATGACAAAATCGAACCTGCCTCTACCACTTCTACTGGAAGCTTGTTCCACATAGCTACCACTCTCTGAATAAAGAAGTTTCCCCTTGTGTTACCCCTAAACTTTTTCCCCTTAACTATCAACTCATGTCCTCTTGTTTGAATCTCCCCTACTCTCAATGGAAAATGCCTATCGACATTAACTCGATCTATCCTCCTCATAATTTTAAATACCTATATCAAGTCCCCACTCAACCTTCTACGCTCCAAAGAATAAAGACCTAACTTGTTTAACCTTTCTCTGTAACTTAGGTGCTGAAACCCAGGTAACATTCTAGTAAATCTCGTCTGTACTCTTTCTATTTACTCCAAAGAAATCATTCCATGTTTTAAACACGGGAGATTCAGCAGAAGTTGGAAATCTTGAGCAACAAATGCAAAATGGAAGATATTCTGCAGATGTAGCAAATCCAAAGCAACACACACAAAATGCCGGAGGAACTCAGCAAGTCAGGCAGCATCTACGGAGAGGAGTGAACAGCCGGCGTTTCCTGCTGAGTCTTTTCATCAGGACTGGAAAGGAATTAGAGCGGAAGCCAGAATAAGAAGCTGGGGAGGGGAAAGAATGCAAGACAGCAGGCGATAGGTGAAACAAGGTGAGCTTGTCCAACTTCTTCTTCCAGATAATACACTCCAATTCACAATCAAATACTTCAATCAAGAAAATCTATTTTCTATGGTTGTGGTGTCAGATCATACATAAAGGAAGATAAGTTCATCAACAGTGTTAGTCTTCAATGCCCAAGTAGACAATGACTTCAGAGATAACCCCTGAAAAGTCACAAAATTTACATTTAAGAAATAATTTAGCTTGCTTTCATTTCAACTGTGTTAAAATGCAACCGGCACATAAAGTGTCTGCAAAGCTTAGAGCTGTTGGGAATCCTGGGAAGAATATTTAACTGTGCCTGAATTTGAAAGCTGTAGCGAGGGTAGTGAAATCTGATGATATAATAAAAGTATATGCAGTATTGAAAAGTCTGGCAGGCTCATGCAAAGCATAGCGACATCAACGTCCTCTTTAATTCACATCTTCTAGCTGATTCGCTGCAGGGTTTGTTTCTTGGTTTATTGGGAGTTTAAAACAAGAACCTTTGATTGGATGTTATTGCTCCAACGTCTGTCATTCCTGATGCACAAATGATTCCGGAAAACTGGCATCTATGCCTGGTCCAGTTTTCCAATTGAAGGGACTGAAAACAGTTGCTTTGAAGTTAAAATAAAATTATTCTGGTTTCTAGGGACTAATAGCCAACAATATTAGAAGCAAGATCCAGAAAAGTTTAAAAAAGAAAAGTAGTTAAATTCTCTGAAAAAGCAATTGAAAGGCCCGATTTAAAAAGATACAACTTCCAGCACATTGTACCTTCCAAAATCTCAATAAATTGCAAGCACAAATGTTACATTCATAATGCAGGGGAATGCAGGAGCCATTGTGTACTCTGAGGTACTGTGAACAGTCAACAAAATTTTATCTGATAATAATAGGTTTTAGTCATGTTGCTTGAAGAATAAACATTGGCTTGGAGACTAGAAAAAGTCCCCTCCCTGCTCACTGAATTGTCTTATGTCCACTTAAGAGAACAGTATTGCAGACTTTAAAAAATTCTAAAACATGGCATCTGACAGTTCAAGAAGATCCCAAATCACACAGGAGTGTCAGCATAGGTCAAATCTCAGTACTCAAGAATGTATTTTAAGTTTGTAATCTTCTGAGCCAGAATTGGAGTTTCACCTTTGCACTGTTTAGGGAAAAAATTGGCCCAGTGAGGATTAAGCATGTTACCCTTACAGGAATCCACACCAGGTTTAATATATTGAATGGATTGCTAAATCCCACAGCTCTGAAAAACTTAATGCAGGAGGAACTGAGCAGGCCAGACACCATCTATGGAAAAGAGTCAACAGCTCTAATGAAGGGTCTTGGCCCGAAACATCAGCTCTTTTCCATAGATTCTGCTTGACCTGCAGAGTTCCTCCTGTATTTTGTGTGCTTGCTTTGGATTTCCACAATCTGCAGATTTTCTCGGGGTTGTGCTTCAATCCATGTCTTCCTGTGGAGTGTCTGCCTCTCATTTTGTCAAACTGTTTGATGCATTCTCTTCTAGATGTCAGCTGGTTGTAAGATAGAGCACCACTTGGTGAAAGGTCGGTTCACCTTTTACGAGGGAAACTGGCCAAAACTGTCCTGCTGTGCTAGAATTTTTCTTTCAGTCGATTGTGCGTCATAAAACGACTCCTCCACCTCTACCCCCCACTCTGCTGCTCCATTAGCGGAAGATTTGAAACCTAGAGTAATAGTCAAAAAGCAAAGCTGCACACCAGAATATGGTTTCCTCTTTATTATTTACATGTGTGTGCTTTATAATGGGCATTGCTCCTAGTAGCATAGTGACAAAATTACTGGACGAATAGGCAAATGCTCTGGATTATTGGTCTGGAGACATGAGTTCAAATCCCACCATCATAACTACAAATTTGATTGAAATAATTAGTGAAATATGGAGTTTTTTTTAAAAAAAGCTAATATCAGTAATGGTGAAAGGATTCTAAAGATCATGTGCTTCACTACTCTCTTTCAGAGAAGAAAGTGTAGCATCTTTACCGGATCCTGGCCTATTTGTGACTTCACATATCTGTACTGTACAGAGATTAGGAATGGGCAATCACTGTCTGTCTTGGCAGTAATATTCTGTTTTCAAGAATGAATAAGTATTTTAAAAATGAACAATAACCTTCTGCTCTGTCTGCATTCCTGCCTTTGCTAAAAGCCTTAAAATCATAAGCCTTGCAGTCAGAAACATCTGTAACATCCAGAGAATGAATGCAGTTAAGAGGCTGAAAGATTTGGAAAAAAAAAATTGGATTATGTTTCTCCTCATGCACCTTGTTAAGTCTTGTCCATTCAACTTTTTTAATAGTCTATTTAGCCACAAGTAGAAGCAGCGGGGCACAGCACAAAACTAGCAAAGACATACAAACACATGGAAGTACTTACCATATCTGCAGTAGTTTCTCTCTTTAGTCTCAAACAAGTAACAGATTTTCATTACAGTTTGTAAGTCAGGATATGTTATAGGTAAAGACAGTGCGAGGAATAACTGGAAACAACCAATGTGTTTAGTATTACCGGGAAGACAACAGTTCAGGTCCCACATGCAGAAAAGACCTCTCAGCAAGATCTTGTTTTAGATGGTATTGTATTTTACAGCCACAACTGCCCCACTGACAAAATGCCCCAGAGTGAACCAAATCTGATTTAACTGTTGCAGTTTACGCATTGCAGCATAATGAAATTCATCTTCAAATTGTCACTGTCTATTAATTGCATTCCAGCTCTGGGTCAAGAAGGTTTTGATTGCAAACCCTGCATCAAAATCCAAGAATGCAGGGAGAGCTAGATGACATAAATTTGCATTTTCAGCAGAGCCTAAATACAGAGAACAAACATTAATGTTTTATTACGCTGTGCCTTGGCAGTACTAAATTTCATAAAATCTGCTCTCAGTCTACATCATGGCACTGTGAGGCTGCTGCATTGTCAAAAGTCTTATTTTTTGCCAAAGGTTCTACTCAGCTGTTTGGTTAGATTTTAGAAATCCCCCAATACTTTTGGAAGGGAACCAGAAGATCTCCTGCGAGGTTAATTTCCCAATTTCACACTACAGATGGGGAGTCTAGCCACTGGCAGCAAATACTGCAAATTCAGGTGCACTCTGCAATATTTTCTGACCATTTAAAATATTGGTAATGCTCCCTGCTGGGAGCCCACAGTTGGAAAATTCTCCTATAAGTATCTAGTTAAGCATTCCATACTCCACATAAAAGTCCTTGTTCCACACAGAAGCAATCAAACCTAAACCAAGGTTGTAGTTCACTTGTGGAGCAAATGCCTTGCCTATACACCTTTGGCTTAGTTCTCAGTTAAAGTGTACTGTTTGTTCTGTACAAGGGAATGTTACCTGTGGAGGATTGGTATTCTGCTTTGCCAGTAGAACAAAGTTCACTTAGCTCTTAGAAGGATGAGGAAATGCTAAAAGAATTATTCTTTCATACACATGGGAACATGAGAGAGGACAGGGAAGAAATGCCGGACAAGGCAGCCGGCTTGAACATACCTATTAATGCTCGTTCTCACCACCACTGCCATATAGTGGTTACAGTGTGTGCCATTAAGAAGATGAGTTACTTGACTGGGGTACTCCAACAGCACCTTCTAAACCTAGAAAGACCAGGTCAGCAGCTATGGGGCTTTGCCACCACCTGCCAGCTCCCTAACAAGTCGCACAACATCATTTCCTTTATACCTGCTGGATCTAAGTCCTGAACTTCCTCCCAAGAGCACTGTGGTAGTCACTTCACCAGAAGAGAAGTCCAGCAGTGGTTTGGAAGGGTTATTCACCACTCTCTTCTGAAGGGCAATTAGTGACATGTTGGCCTTGGCATTGACAGCCAGAAAACAAAGGAAAGCCAAAATCCTGGGAGATTTTTCCTGCTGCTTTACAATAATGGATCCTTGGGTTTAGAGCTTCAAGTGAAGGGTGTTCCACGTTTATTATTCATTATGTGTGATCCTGGAGAGAAGATGATGCAGGATCAATGGGGGAAGCATAAATTAATATTTGATATCTGACAGCTACTCAGTGGATGATCTGTTGATAGAGTGATAGAGTGATATCTTTTCAAGCAACACACACTAAATGCTGGTGGAACACAGCAGGCCAGGCAGCATCTATAGGGAGAAGTACAGTCGACGTTTCGGGCCGAGACCCTTCATCCTGACAAAGGGTCTAGGCGTTCACCAACATTTTGTGTGTGTTGCTTGAATTTCCAGCATCTGCAGATTTCCTCGTGTTTGAATGATATCTTTTACCTGCTGCTGTCCTCCAACTCTACTCCTGCTCACTTACCCTACAAAGCACTACTTTTTTGTGATTGTATACCCCTCCTAAATCCACCTATCATATTGAGATATTTAATCCCCCTTCCCTTCTATTTACAATGAGCCACCTCACTCCTCTACTCTCAGTCCTGATGCAGAGTTTCAAATTTAAAGTATTATCGAAGTATGTATACTTTATACAACCTTGAGGTTCATCTCCTTACAGGCAGCTACAAAACAAAGACACGCAGTAGAGTCATTAACAAAGGAAGACTATTAAACACCCAATGTGCACAAAGAAGAAAAACAAACAGGATTCAAAACTGAAATTCACAAAAGTGAGTGCTCATATGAGGTGCCACTGCAGCCTCTGCTATCTGATTTCTGAATGGACATTGAATCCTTAAATGCTACCTCACTACTTTTTAAAAATTTTTATTTTTCTATATGTATGTTTACTGTAGCTCACATTTTTCACTCTATTATTATGTATTGCATTGTACTGCTGCTGCAAAGACAACTAATTTCACGACGTATGCCGGTGATATTAAACCTGATTCTGATTCAGGAACCCAAAATGTCTTAAATTCCTTTCCTCTGTCAGATTCTGTTTGACCTTGCTGAGCTCCTCTAGCAGATCATTGCTCCAGATTCCAACATTTGCAGTCTCCTGTGTTTCCAGATGACAAGGGGAGATACATTACAGCCTAGAATTAAAAGATCTTTCTTCTGCCCTGAGGTTTACAGTTCAAATCTACAGTTAAAAGTGTCCCAATTGTTTATTCTTGACAATCTCTTGTTTTGTGTTCATTAATCCTGAATATTTGGCAATCCATTTGCAACTATTGTGCATTTCAATCAGCCTGAAGACAGTGGTCATTTGAAACTGACAAGTAGATATCTGATAAACAGCGAGAAAGAGAGCTGCAGGCAAAAGCAAAGTCTTTGGTATTAAAAAAGTCATCAACAAGTAGATCATTCACTTCTGCTTTTTCATGCACTGTTCTATACTTCCCTTCATACTTCTGGCACCTTGCATTCATTGACCTGGGGACCTACTAAAAATAGAAAAAATGAGGGTGAAATAAAACCACCCACATCTTTTTCAGGAAAAACACATTAGAAACGGCATGTAATGAATTACAAACCATTTCCACTCTTCGATCGTAAAGTTAAAACACTGGAGTAGTTTAATTCTGTATAACCTATTGAGTGAAACTGTACCCCTTTTATTGATGTCACATTACATACCATGGCTTATACTCTGTAAATATATTGCAGGTAGTATCTAAAACAAAGTGAATCTTGCATTTATGTTCATTGGCAATCCTTCAAGGTCAAGGCTGATACGTTTCCACTCCAGTTTCTGAAGTAGTTGGAATGCACAGGCAGTGCTGTAGGTTGGGGCTGGAAGTACTTGATGGATTGGGATCGTTTGCTCTCCTGCCAATTTCGCTTGGCCTCCGTGGGTACCTATCAAAAGAACTTGAGGTTCTCAATGTCATTGTGGATTCTCCTTTTCTATTTTGATATGTCTGTTTTGATAATCAGGGTCTACCATGATCCAGCGACACTTTTTTTCTGGGAGACTTTGAGAAAATGCCGGAAGTGAATATCCTCTCCTCTGGGAAATCTCTTGCTGTGGCTGACTTCTGATTAGAGAGCCTATTTCAGGAATCTGATGGGAGCCATGAGTAAAATGTGACCTGCCTGCAATTAAAGTCTTGATTGTAGGATGTGGGCAAATGTAGACTCAAGTAGACAACTTGGTCAACATGTCTAAACTAGGCTAATGGGCCTGATTCAGTACTGTATGAGTTGGTCAGCTGAGTCAATGATGGTGCTACCATGCTACCCTTGGTGATGGACACTGACTCTGCTCCATTACACCAATTAGTGCCAATTCCCGGTGCTTTCTAATATGAAAAAGCACTGACTCAACAGGCAGGGGAGGGCAGTTGGTGGCAATCAAGAGGAAGTTCCATAAGAAATAATAGAAGAATTGGGCCATTCAGCCCATCAAGTGTGCTCCACCATTCCATCATGGTTGATTTAATATCCTTCTCACCCCATCTGACTCCCTTCTCTCCATAAACTTTGACATTCTTACTAATCATGAAGCTATCAACATCTGCTTTAAATATATCCAATAACTTGGCCTCCACAGCTGGCTGTGGCATTGAATTACATAGATTCACTGCCCTCTAGCCAAAGACGTTACTCCTCATCTCTGTTCTACAGGGATATCCTTCTGTTCTGAGGCTGTGCCCTCTGATTCTAAACTTCTCCACTACATCCTCTCCACATCCAATCTATCTAGGCCTTTCAATATTATCAAAGTATCAATGAGATCACCCCTCATTCTTCTAAACTCCAGTGAATGTAGTCTCCTCATACGTTAACTCTTTTATTCTCGGTTTCCTTGTCCGTGGCTTATCCTCATCTCATGAAATTTCTGGAATCATTCTAAATGGCTCTCCTTCCTGCCTGTCACTGTGCAGCCCCTCTGGAAGGTCTGTATTGCAGATAGTACAAGGTCAGCCCATAAATTGTATCGAGAAATACCTTGTACTTTTTCTACAAGGTATGAGTACAACTAAGTCAAGCTGCTGCTTAGTTACTCTCTGGGCTGCAACATCTCGGTAATTGTAATCCAAGCATTTAGAGTCAACCACATGGTATGAATCCAGAGTCGCAACGAAATCAGAACAAGTAAGGGTAACAGATTTCCTCCCTGACGAGCATTAATGAACCAGCTATACTATTGTGTTAAAATAAAAGGTTACTGGGAGTAAATGGATCTTGATGGAAGAGTGATTATAATATAACGGAATTTTTTTGTAAAGATTGAAAATGATTTAATTCAATGTGAACCACAGTTTTAATCTAAAAACAAACCACAAAGATATGAGGCATGAATTGGCTATGGTAGATTGGGAAATTGCATTAAAATATAAAATAGTAAATAAGCAATGACTAACGTTTCAGGAATTAGTGCATTGTTTACAACAAATGTATTTCTTTAACTCATAAAATTTTAGTGGGAAAAGTAGCTTAGCCAAGTTATTTAGCCGGAGCTAACAAGGGAAGTTAAAATTTAAGAAGTTTCCACAAGGAGCAATGATCCTTGCTCCTCCCTGCTCCCTGCTTGGAGCTGAGCAAATGAAAAGAGAGATTTGAATAATATGAGAATATGTAGAATATGAGTGCAATCTAGTTCAAAACATACAGGTAGTAAAAGTTCAATTAAAAATAGAACAAGTCAATATGGGTCATTGAACAGGAGAAATTATTTAAGCAAATGGGAAAATGACAGAGAAATAAGACAAACCCTCTTCACATTGCTACCATCAAGGAGGAGGTACAGGGGCCAGAAGATCCACTCTCAATGTTTTATTAACAGTTTCTTCCTCTGCACCAGATTTCTGAATAGTCCGTGAATGCCAACTCACTGTTCATCTTTTGCACTATTTATTCCTTTCTTTGTTTTTTATTGCAACATAATATTTTTTTATTTCTTGCACTGTACTGATGTACAGAACAACAAAATTCATGACACATGTCAGTGATAATAAATCTGATTGATTCTGATTCACCTATTTGCACTGCATTTTTATTTACAAAAGAATACAAAGGCAACCTCTCAGAAGTGGTGGAGAACCACGGGCCTGGAATGAATGTTTAAATCAATTGGCATTCTTAAAGAAACAGCACTGGAGAAATTAATGGTTCAGAAAGCTGCTAAAGATGATACAAAACTAGGTGGCAACATGGATTGTGAGGTGTATCCCGAGATGCTTTGGGAAGATTCAGGTAAGTGAAGTGATGAGGATATACTGTAGCAGTGGGAGTATAACGTAGAAAACTGTGAAGTTATACACATTTTTAACACAGGAAGTTTGAACACAAGAAAACTTGCAGATGCTGTAAATCCAGAGTTCCTCATACAATGCCGGAGGAACTCAGCAGATCAAGCAGCATCGATGGAGAGGAATAAAGAGTTTCAAGCTGAGACTCTTCATATGTACTGGAAAGAAAGGGGGAAAAAGCAAGAATAAGAAGGTGGGGATAGAGGAAGGAGTGCAAGTTAGATGATGATAGGTGAATTTAAAAACGTAAACACGAGGAGATCTGCAGATGCTGGAAACTCAAGCAACACACACAAAATGCTGGTGGACCACAGCAGGCCAGGCAGCATCTGTAGGGAGAAGCACTGTCAACGTTTTGGGCTGAGACCCTTTGTCCCTGACAGTGCTTCTTCCTATAGATGCTGCCTGGCCTGCTGCGTTCCACCAGCATTTTGTGTGTGTTGCTTGATGATAGGTGAGCCAGGTGGGTTGGGGAGGGGATGGAGGATGAAGTAAAGAGCTGGGAGATGATAGGTGAAAAGGTAAAGGGCTGGAAAAAAGAAATCTGATAGGAGAGGAGAGTGGGCCATGGGAGAAATGGAAGGAGGAGGGGCATCATGGGGAGGCGACAGACAGATGAGGTGAGGAGAAGAGAAGGGGCAAGAGGGAAACCGAAGTGTGGAATTGAACAAGAGGGAAAGGGAAGGGGGTAAAATTGGAGCTTTCTCCAGCAGTTGGAGAAATCGATGTTCATGCTGTCAGGTTGGAGTCTACCCAGATGGAATACGAGGTGCTGCTCCTCTTACCTGAGGGTGGCCTCTTTGTGGTAGTAGAGGGAGCCATAGAGCGACATGTTGGAGTAGGAATGGGGACTGGAATTAAAATGGTTGGCCATTGGGAAATCCTGCTTTTCACAAACAGCACAAAGATACTCAACAAATCAATGTAGATGAGGCTGCATTGGGAGCACTGGGTATAGTACACATCCCCAACAGATTCACAGGTGAGGTGTTTCTCACCTGAAAGGACTGTTTGCGGCCCTGAATGGAGGAGAGGGAGGAGGTGTAGGGACAGGTGAAGCACTTCTTCTGCTTGTAGGGATAAGTGCCGGGAGAGGATTAGTGGCAGAGACAAATGGACAAGGAAATCGCATATGGTAAATAGTGTTCAGAATGGCCTGCTGCTTTAGTGCACCTTTGAAAGTTAACCTGTAGATTCTGCAAGCAGTTAGAAATGTAAATGGAATGTAGGCCACAATATTAAGAGAATTTGAGAACAAGATTAGAGACACTTCGCTGCAATTATAAAGTCTTAGTGAAGCTGAGTTTTGAACATGAAGTACAGCTACGTTCTCCCAATCTTTAGAAGATTACCCTTACAATAGAGTGCAGCAAGCACGCACCCGATTGATCCCTGGGTTAATGATTTTGTCATACAAAGAAAAGTTAAGCAGTTAGAGCTACTTCTATCTTGGTTTTAGAAGAATTGGAGGAGACTTTCTTGTGTTCATGGGCAAAGCAGTTGCCATACCAGGCCGTAATGCATCTGAATAGGGTACTTTCTATCGTGCATCAGTAAAAACTTGTGGGAGTAAAAAAGGAGTCAAGCAAAATTTCCTTAGCCCTCTGAGGAAGTAGAAATGCTGATGAACTTCTTAGCCATGGTGTCTATATGGTTGGATCAGGTTATTATTGTTATTTTTGGTGATGTTCACTCCTAGGAATGTGGAGCTCTTAACCCTTTTGACCACAGCACCTTTGATGTAAATAGGACAATGTGAACTGGTCCCTTTTGTTTTGGTGACATTGAGGGAAAGGTTATTATCGTGATACCATGCCAATAGGCTCTCTATCCCCTTCCTGTACTCCCACACATCATTTTTTGAGATACCGGCCACCATGGTGATATCATCAGCAAACTTGTTGATGGAGTTAGAGCAGGAGCTGGCCACAGAGCTGTGAGTGTACAGGGAAAAGGGTATGGGGCTGAGAGTTCACCCTAGTGGGTCACCAGTGTTGAGAATAACTACGGATGAGGTGTTGCTGCCTATCCTTACAAATTATGATCTGTTAGTTAGGAAGTCAATGATCCATTTTCAAAAGGAGGTTTGAATCGCAGGTCAAGGTGTTTGGTTGTCTAGAAATGGGAGACAGTCTCACAATAAGGGGTTGGCCATTCAGACAAACAGGTTTAATATCACTGGCATATGTCGTGAAATTTGTTAACTTTGTGGCAGCAATACATAATAATAAAGAAAAACTGTGAAAAAAATATAAAATAATTACATTAAATAAGTCATGCAAATCTAGAAGTAAAAAAAGTAGTGAAGTAGTGTTCATGGGTTCATTGTCCATTCAGAAATCCGATGGCAGAGGAGAAGACACTGTTCCTGAACCAGTGAATGTGTGCCTTTACACTTCTGTACCTCCTTCTGATGGTGGCAGTGAGAACAAGGCATGATCTGGGCCTCTTCTTCACTTCCTCCACTCTAGTGAGAAAAGACCCAACCTCTCTAGTTTCTCCTCATAACTAAAACACAACAGATACATGTGTCTGTATTTGTGAAGTTCAGAGAGGTGGTTATGCATGTAAGTGTGGAACTATCCCATTAACACTCAAACTCGGAACTCCGAATCAGAATCAGATTTATTATCACTGACATATATCATGAAATCTGTTTGTTTTGTGGCAGCCGTACAGTGCAAGGCATTAAAAAATTACTGTAAGTTCCAATAAAAAATAAACAGTGCATAAGAGGAATAACAAGAGAGTGTCCATGGGTTCAAGCACCATTCAGAAATCTGATGGCGAAGGGGAAGCGAACCTATTCCTAAAATATTGAATGTGGGGTTTCAGGCTCCTTACCTCCTCCTTGATGATAGTAATAAGAAAAGGGTATGTCCTTTGGGAGGGGAGATGGTGCTTAATAATAGATGCCACGTCTTGAGACGCTGCCTTTTGATGATATTGTCAACGGCGGGGAGAGTGTCGCCTGTGATGGAGCTGGCTGACTCTACAACCTAATGCAGGCTCTTTTGAACCAGTGCACTAGAGACTCCATGCCAGATGGTGATGCAACCTCTAGGAATGCTCTCCATCAGGCCTCTGTAGAAATTGGCCAGAGTCATACTAAATCTTCTCAAACTACTAATGAAGTATAACTGCTGGCATACCTTCTTCATGATTGCATCAATGTTCTGAGCTCAGGGTAGATCTTCTGTGTTGTTGATTCCCAGGAACCTAAAGCTGCTCACCCTTTTCACTTTTGCCCCTCAGTGAGGATTGGCGTGTGTTCCCTCACCTTCCCCTTGCTGTAATCCATTGAAAGGCTATGGCTACTGGAGAGTGCCTCATTTACTTTAGCCATCTGCTTCATAAAAATAAGCAGAAGAGAATTATTCGGCATTCTTGCATTGATTTGCATGCCTCCCTTGATACACACTGGTTTCTTGTAGGCGACTAGCGTTAAATTGGCTTGGATTTTAATAAGCAAAACACAGCATTCTGCAAAAAAGAAAATAGCTGAAGCTGGAATCTGGTTTTCAAATTCATGCTAGCCACTGTGCTGGACTTCTTTTGCCACGAGGTAATGTGTTGTTTTCTTCTGCTGAGTACTTACCAGGCATTGGGTACAGACGTGCCATCGTTCTTCAAAGATACACCATCAGAAAGTGGAGGATATTGAAACCAAGCTCTTCAGTTGCTCTGACATCTTTGTGGTCTAAGAGTCCTTGAGCACAATGGAAGGCTAGAAGGCCTGGACTGACCTGGGGAGTGTGTACATGAATGGGTGGGTGGGTGGATGTGAGGGAGGAAAGGGGTTTGTTTTATTGCTGCTGTTGTACTGAACACTGTGGATATGTTGGCACTGGAATGTGGGGCATCACTTGTGGCCCTCAGCACATCCTTAGATTGTGATGGTTGTTAATACGAATGATGTGTTTCACTGAATGTTTCAATGTACACGTGATAAATATCTGAATCTGAATATAAATCTGAAAATGAACCACTCCCTAGATGATGCTTTAGATGAGCCTTGTCCTCATTTCCTCAGTCCCATCTCCAAGGACACAGTAGATTTTTTAAATGAATGCATCCAGTGGTACTGTCACTATCATGACAACCCCGCTGATTTTATCATCTATGGAGAAACAAAATCCTGCACATCCCAAATCTCTGCATCATTGTAATCTCAGTCATTTAAAATATTTCTCAAAATTATCTGGATAGAAATATAGTTCCATCATTAGAAAGGCAAGGGTCACATAGTACTAAAGCAGCCAAGCTATTGGAAAACAAACAAGGTGACTTTGAAAATAATGTATGCATTTTATGCAGAGTTGCTTTTTGCTGCTTGAGTAAGTACCTTGCTGCCATAAGAGCTAAAAGAGGGTGTTTGGTGCTTGATGTAATCCTGCCTTAAGGCAGACTGACAAAAGCAGCTTAATGACACAATTTGACACATTGGTGCGAAAAGCCCTACAAAAATGTGTGAACATTCCCTTAAAGTGTTTGTTGAACTCATTAACTATGTGTTAAACCATATGAGAAGTGTTAGATAGCAAGCTTGTCTGCAAATGAAACAATAGTCCTTACAGAAACTCCATGATTCTCTATTAAAACACAACAGACCTCCTCCCATCATTGTAGAAAATGTATTTGCATTTCTATGGTCCAAAATGAGCAACAAACAGGCTCCTCCCAATGCTACAGACACGCTCAGCAATCAGGGCAAATGGAAGAAAATGCCCCCTCTGCAGCCCAACCACACACATTTTCTTGCACTCCTTTGATAACTTTTCCTTCAGAACTCACCCACATATACTTGTCTCTAGATTTATTCTTTTCTCTTAGTTATAACAATTTATGTATAAATCATTTTGGCAGTGGTTGTCCTTTTAAAGGGTGATCCGTTTAGTGCCTAGTTCTGACTCTATTGCCCCCGTGATTCCTTGGACTTCCAAGTATTTATTTGGTCATCTTTGAAGAGTATTGTTAAATATCTCCCTTCTTTAGGTAGCCCCTCAGGACTGAGGACGATTTTCTTCTGTTATTTCTGAGGTAACTGCTCTGTACAGCCAAACCCTGATGAGGCCAATGTGAGAGCACACAGAAAAAGATACAATTGACATCAGTGAGTGTAAGGATCCACACAACTAACTCTAATATTAATATTATGGGGGGGATAGAGCCAAAAAGCTGAACTACCAATACCAAAAAGGAAGGCAAGCCCACATATTCCACCAAGGTGGGGGGGGACTTTAAACTGCCTCTTGCCCTTCACCATATGTGCTGTTTTAACATTGTCCTGATATATTCAAGTGATACTGTGTTAAACCCAGCAGTCCTGCTGCACTTTACTCATTCTGCTGATTTTGAGATTAGCTCGAACATCAGTCATGGTTCATTTAGAACTGTGGGGTAAAGTTCAAAGTAAATTTATTATCAAAATACATTTAGTTCACCATACTTTACCCTGAGATTCATTATCTTGCAGGCATTTGCAGTAGAACAAAGTACAATAGAATCAAAGAAAAACTACACACAAAGACTGACAAAACACCCAATGTGCAAAAGAATACAAACTGTGCAAATATAAATAAATAAATAATACTGAGAACAGGACTTGTAGAGTCCTTGAAAGTGAGTCTGTACGTCCAAAGTTCAAGGTTAATTTATTATCGAAGTACATATTGTCACCATATACAACCCTGAGATTTGTTTTCTCTTGGGCATGCACAGTAAATACAAGAAACTCAATAGAATCAATAAAAGACCATACCCAACAGGATGGACAACAACCAAAAGACAACAAACTGTAAAAAAACAAAAAATAAAATATTAATAATTATTATATTGGGTCAAGTGAAGATGAGTGAAGTTATCGCCTGCTGCGTTTCACCAGCATTTTGTGTGTGTTAAAGTTATCCCCTCTGTTCAGGAGCCTAATGGGTGACATCAGATCATCTCACAAGAGGATGAACCCTCGCAAGGCATCAGGCCCAAATGGTGTAACTGGTCAGGCTCTGAAAACCTGTGCCAACCAAGTGGCGGGAGTGTTCAAGGACATTTTCAAGTATATATTGCAAAATGCTATCACAAAGCAACAAATTTCATGACATATGCCAGTGATATTAAACCTGATTCTGATTCAGAAGGTTGAGGGCTAGTAACTGTTCATGAATCTGGTGGTGTGGAACCCGAGGCTCTTGTACCTTCTTCCTAATGGCAACACTGAGAAGAGAGCATAGCCTAGATGGTGGGGGTCTCTGATGATAGGAGCTGCTTTCTTGTGACAATGCTCTGTGTAGCTGTGCTCAATGATGGGGAGGGCCCATGATGGATTTGTCCACATCCAGTCAGTACGTTTTGTAAGTTTTTCCATTCAAGGGGATTGATGCTTCTATACCAGGCTGTGAAGCAACTCGTCAATAAACTCTCCACCACACATCATAGCAGTCTGTCGAAGTTTTAGATGACATGCAGAGTCTTCATAAACTTGTAACAAAGTGAAGGCACTGCTGTGCTTTCATGCTGGACTCAGGACAGATCCGCTGTTGTGGAATCAGTTCAGAGTTGGTGTGTGAAGTTATCTACACTGGTCTGGGAGCCTGACTGCTGAAGGGTAATGGCTGTTCCTGAACCTGGTGGTGTGGGCCTACTTCTGGATGGCAACAGTGAAAGGGCCATGTTCGAATCCCCTTTAATAAAGACTGCCTTCCTGTTTGCTTTAGGTGTTTTATTTTCAGCACACACAGTTTCTTTTGCTGTATCAACTGGTGATTGTGACATCAGAACAAGTTGCATATTCCTTTACACTTACTGAGGCAAACCATACCCTTTTCTGTTATTTGAATCTGTTATCTGTGCATTTTTTCAGTCACATAATGAACCCTTTGTGCCTGCAAACTTAATTTAAGTTTTGGCCTTGAGATGTATTCCAGACACCTTGTGGAGTAGCTCAAGCAGTAATTAGAAGTCAACCTTCTGCTTAATTTTGTTTTCTTTAATGGCTTGCATCCGCGTCTTCATTTACTGGGTTCAAGAAACAGATGGGACTAGCATTTGGAAGACATCTTTAATGCTGAGAAGTATAAGTAGTTGTTAAAATGGTAAGTGCATCAAAGAATGGAAGAAAATGGGATAGAAATGGGTAATGACATCAAATGCAAGCTGCCCTCCAAATGAGAGTCAAATGGCTGTAATCTTATTCTGCTTTATCAGGCCTGAGTATGACTTGCTTCCACTTGATTTGTGTGGATTCTCTGAGAACTGGAGATTCTTCCAAAGCCTCTGTAGGAATTGCTTAATGGGGCAAGTGGTTGGGTAGTTTGTGAGGTGGCATGTTCTTTCTGCTGCTTGGGCAAGGCTTCAGTGTGTTGCTGATGCACAGACTTTCGGTTCTCAATTCCATCCTGAATGTTCCTTCTCCACTGAAAAGACAGGTAAGCCAACATTAATATTGTCTCCCAGGCCAACATAAGATACAGAAGCAGAAGTAGGCCATTCGGCCCATTGAGTCTGAGCCTCCATTCAGTCATGGGCTGATCAAATTCTTCCAGTCATCCCCACTCCCCATACCCTTTGACGCCCTGGCTAGTCAAAAACCTATCTATCTCTGTCTTAAATACACCCAATGACTTGGCCTCCGCAGCTGCTCGTGGCAACAAATTCCAGAGATTTACCACCCTCTGACTAAAGTAATTTTTCCACATCTCAGTTCTAAATGGATGTCCTTCAATCCTCAAGTCATGCCCTCTTGTCATAGACTCCTCTACCGTGGGAAATAACTTTGCCATATCTAATCTGTTCAGGCCTTTCAACATTTGGAATATTTCTATGAGATTCCCCCCTCATTCTCCAGAACTCCAGGGAATACAGCCCAACAGCTGCCAGACGTTCCTCATACCTTTGAGAGAAATGGACCATTTGCAGGCAGAAGAGAGTAGATGTCATCAGTCTAATATTTTCAGCGTGGCATTGTGGGACAAATGGTTTGTTCCTGAGCTGTAAGTCATAAACACGAGAGATTCTGCAGATGTTGGAAATATTGAGGACACACACAAAATGCTGGAGGAACTCAGCAAGTCAGGCAGCATCTATGGAGGAGAATAAACATTCAATGTTTCCGGCCTTATTGGTAGCTGTACTGTTTCATGTTCCAATGAGACCTCAGTTGCACTGAGTCAACCTGATCGTGTTTGCATTTCTGACACCAGATTCCTGACTAGGTGACAGTGTAAGCTTCCCCTAATGTGAAGCAGAGCGATAGAAAATGTGTGGGTTGATCGGAATGTGGAGATATAGGTTACAGGGGAAATGGAATTCTTCTGAGAGTTAGCATAGTTGCAATGGGCCAAAATGACTTCCTTCTATGTCTTACAAAGGAGTTATTCTCAGTACCCAAGCCAAAATGTACCTTTAATCTATGTGACAAGAAGCAAGTTTACTGATCACGATCATATTTATGTTATGGGAGTTTGCTGTACTCGTATTGCTCCATGTTTGCTATATAACAATAATGGCTCTGCTGCAAAACTGCTTGCTTGACTAGAAAAGGCTTTAAAATGATCTGAGACAATGAAATTGCCACATACGAAATCTTCATTTTCTCCTTTTCTTTCTAAGACTTCATAAGCTCTCAAAAGATTTTGCATTCCTGAAAGAAAGCAATGAAAGAAATTATCATAAAGAGTGGCAACACCAGCTGTAGATTGAAGAACTTTTGTTAACACTGCAGTCACGTTGTCATTAAAATGGCAGCATCCATCATTAAGGACCCTTCTCATTGCTACCATCAAGGAGGAGGTACGAGAGACTGAAGATACACAACCAGTGTTTTATGGATAACATTTTCCCCTCTGCCGTAAGATTTCTGAATAGACAATGAACTAAGTACACTACTTCACTGTTTTTCTATTTTCCCCTCTCTTTTTGCACAATTTATTTAATTTATGATTTATATATACAGTATATAAAGTACTGGGCAAAAGTCTTAGACACGCATATGGTAACTAAGATTCTTGCACAGTACTGTATTTGTCAACATGGAGCAGAGAGAGGGAGCAAAAGGTGTTGCTAATAGGAAGGACAGAGCGCTGCAGGAGGGGTGTGGGACAGGTGGCAGAGAACACGCCAGGGCAGGGGAAGGTGTGGGTGCAGACGTATCCAGCCCTGAGACACCAGGCAAAGTCATTTGATTCCAAACAATTGTTCTGTTGATCATGACAGAATGCCTCCCTGGTGCTTCCCACTCCCTCTGCTCTCCATTCTCCTTTTCCCAATCATGATTCCCTCTCCCTGCCCCCTTCCCATTCCCATTCCTGAATAGAGACCCGTATAAGACTCAGCATTTATCATCACTCATATATTGTCATGAAATGTTTTTTTGAGGCAGCCATACAGTCCAACACAACACCACTATAGAGCTGTGCAAAAAGTATGAAATACCCTAGAAATATGTAGTTACCTAAGACTTTTGCACAGTGCTGTATATATTTATTTATAAATATGCATGTTTCTGATCATAACTTAAGAGTACTGTATATTTTATTCTGTATTGCAATGTACTGCTGCCACAAAACAGCAAATTTTTAAATCAGTTATTAAACCTGGTACAGACTCTGAATGGCTGCTCTCAGCTTTTTCTCTGCTTTTCTGGAGAAATGTAAAGAGTAACAAACATCGTTTTCTCCATCTCTTCGTTGTAAGTAGGTGGAGCAGTATTGAAGGAAACTAGGTAGGAGTTAAATCTTCCATTTTGATACTGAGTATTATTTTGTTGTATGATATTAAGCTGTAAAATATTATCCTATTTGCAGAGCTGCCAGCATTCTCAGAGTATAAGATGTCACATAATTACCAAGGGTTCTGTGGGAAGACTGTGGGGTTTCAGAATTTTGATTGTTTTGAAATGGACTTAAGAGGACTGACAATTACTGTGGCTTAATGGTTATAATTGTTAACACTTCCTCAGGCTTCACCTTTTACCTTTTAGTTACAGTATATTAAAAATATCCCTGCACGTCCTCTTTTTTATATGACAAAGTAGAAGATAATAGGTCCCTAAGAATTCAGTCTTAATCCCTCAACATCAGACAGCTGCAAATGTGCAACAAGTTCAGAAGTTCAAGAGAGAACAAAGGACTTGGTGTGCACCACTGTGTGTGAATCCAACACCTAACTACTCCTTTTACATCTCCAACCTGCTGCTACGTTATTTATTATTCAGCAGTACAGAAAAAAATTACTATTGCTGCAGCAGAATCTCTCAATCGTATTCATTGAGATCATTCTCATCTGGAATGGTGTACTGCTGAGCATAAAGCATTTTAGCATACAAATTTATAACCCTGTCCTGATACATCCCACTATGAAAACCTGAAGCAGTCTGTGGTATTTGAATGAACAGATGACCAACATTATCAGGAATAGAGAACTCAAGGTCTGTGCTTTTGAGGTCTTTACCCACTGTTGACAGATATGTCTCTGTGGGCAACAGTCACCCTTTTGATAAATTGCCAAATTAATTACCAGTTACACCAAGAGACAGGAAGTGGTTGTGAGTTGTCCAACTGCAAGTAGCTGCAGCTTCATCAATGATCCAGTCCACAGAAAGAATAACCAAGCTCTACACAGAGAGCAGCCGAGGGCAGGATTGAACTTGGGTCTCCAGCACCATGAGGTAGCAGCACCAATGTCCTGCCAATGTGTCAACTTTTAGATGAAACTTCAAGCCAAGGTACTGCCTTCCCTCTTAATGCCATAAGAAATGTCTTGGCAATTTTGAAGATAGACGCTTGAGGCAGATGCAGCGCAATCACTCGAATCAATATTCTCCAAAGGGGTTGTCTGTTGATGGGTCCTCATGTGGTTGTAGAGGCTGATCATGACTTCATGATTGTAACCGAAATCATGACCTCATGATGCTAACTGAAACCATAACTTCAGTTGGCAATATGAAATCCAAACTCTAGCCGTTTCCTAAATTTCAATTTTTCTAGGTAAATGTATCCTTTCTTATGTTCAGTACGTTCTGTATATTTCCCCCAGCAAGGTTCACAGAGATCTCATTCATTCTCATCAAGTGCAATGGATCTTTGCCCTTTCCATCACTGCCAGCATGTTGTTCCAGCGAAGACACCTTCCCTTCCTCGATGCATTCAGTATGTAAATGAGATATCTTCTTCCTCCACTCTTAAATTATTCTTAACAGCAGTCTAATTCCTACTGCATCTTTCTGTGTGAGCATAGAAAACATAGCATCTCTTTTAACTACAAGCACAAGAGATTCTGCAGAGCAACACACACACACACACACACACACACACACACACACACACACACACACAGGAACTCAACAGATCAAACAGCATCCATGGGAGGCAATAGACAGTCGATGTTTCGGGCTGAAAACCTCAGCAGAATTGGAAAAGAAGGAGGAAGAAGCCAGAATGAAAATGTGGGGGAAGGGAGGGAGTACAAGCTGACAGGTGAGAGATGATAGGTGAGACTAGGTGAGGGCGAAGATGGGTGGGTGGGGAAAGGGGGATGCAGTAAGATGCTGGGAGGGGATAGGTGGAAGAGGAAAGAGTTGAAGAAGGAAGAAACAGATAGCAGCGGACCACAGAAGAAAGGGAAGGATGAGGGAACCAGAGGGAGGTGATAGGCAAGAGAATAGAAGAAAAGGGATGAAAGGTTAAGGGGGGGTGGAGTTTCAAGATGGCGGCGTAAGCATCTGCCTTTTAGGCGCTCTTTATTTTTTTAACTATAATCACCCTTTAATTAGACCTTTTCGAACTTAATCATATGAGTTGCTACCTTTGATTGACCCTTTTTTCCTAAAATAATAGTTGATCTAATCTTGTCAAACCTAAAATGGCTACAAGTAAGAAATCGGCTAAGGATCCTGTATCCATCGACGCAATTGTTGGTCTTTTGGACACTAAACTGGATGTTAAATTTGCGGCTATGGAAAGTAAATTGGACAATAAACTGGATGCTAAATTTGCGGCTCTGGAAGGCAGACTAGAAGGTAAATTGGACAGTAAACTGTTAAGTTTTGAAAGGAGGATTACTTCGAAAATATCCGATCTTGAAGGAGTTGTTAAATCGCTTGAAACTAAGTTTCAGTCGCAGGCGTTAGAGGTTCAACAGCATGGAAATAAGATCACGACTCTTGAACAATCAATTTGTGAAAAAGCACGTACAATTGAAGTGTTAGAGAAGAAGATAGAGTCGACTGTTAAAACTTTAGATCAGTACAAGTTTAAAATTACTGATCTTGAAAATCGTTCTCGCAGACAGAATTTGCGCATCATCGGAATTCCCGAAAAAGTTGAGTCCGGTGATTTAACTGAATTTTTCTCTAAATTACTGTGGGAAATTTTCGGTGGTGAAGGTTTGAAAAATGAACCTGTTATTGACCGCGCTCATAGAGTTGCGAGGCTTTCGTCTGTGTCTGATAAACCACGAGCGGTGATTGTTCGCCTTCATTATCCTCGTGAGAAAGAGCTTCTAATTCGATTAGCTCGTAAAAAAGGTATGATCTCCTACAGAAATTATTCATTTCGAATAGTTGAAGACTATTCGTATGAAGTTATGAAAGCCAGGATCGCTTTTAAACCAGTGATGGCAGAGATTCATTCGTTTGGTTTTAAACAAGCTTTAATGTATCCGGCGAAACTTAGAATGGTGCTGCCCGACAACAGTCTACACTTTTTTATCACTCCTGAAGAAGCGAAGAAATTTGTTGAAGAATATCGATCCTCTAGTGCAACTTGAACTATGAGTTACATTGAAGATTTTTTTTGGAGAGAGGGTGTTATTTCATTTTAAGTTTTAACCCTGGAAGTTGGGTTATAACTTCTTATTTTGAACTATGGGTCTGGGTCTTTCTTTTTTACTACTATTATTATTGCTTATAGATGCTGTTTTAATTTTTATTATATCCTTTTTTTATATACGTTTGTATTTTGTAATAATGAATTATTTTTTTTCAAAATGTCGTTTCTTCTTCCCATAAGTCTTTACTTTTTATAAGCGTTTATTTGCTTGCCTGTATTTAGAAATGGAACAAAGGTTTTGAATTCTTTTTCTTTAGTTTTTTTTTAAATATGTTGTAGTGTCTATTAAATCTTTTTTTTATAAAAATATTCTATTTTGATAACTTTTTTACTATATTTTCTTATTAGATTGCTGAATTTATATTCATATTTTGTAATATGGCTTTCTCAAAATGTCGTTTCTTCTTCCCATAAGTCTTGGCTTGTGAAACGTCATCTTTGTATCTGAATATGGAATTTCTTTTTTAAAGGTGTATCACATTTTTAAACTTTAATGTGCATTTTTTTTTATTAATGATCTTTCTGGTTTTACTATTTTAGTTTTTTTTTGATTTGTCTGATATGGGTGTGTATGTGTATATATATATATATATATATATATATGTAGGTATATATATATATATATTTTTTTTTTTTGCAACTCTATATTTTAATTGGGGTGTTATATAGTTTTTTCTTAAAAAATTTTCTTATGGAGCTGCCATCTTGAAATGGGGGTAATATTAGTATTAGTTTATGCGCCTGCCGCTTGGCTTTTTTTCAAAGGGTGGGGGGAGGGGGGAGGGATCTTTTTTCATGCTTTTGCTTTTTATTTTTTTGCTTTTAGTTTATGGGCTGACTTTAAATTGTTAATATTGTTGAGGTGTCAGGATCTCCGGTTGCTCCTGAATCAATTTTCCTTCTTCCTAAATTGTGGGTTATGTGTCTTTTTAACCTTTTATGATACACACAATTAATATTGGTATGATGGATAAATCTATTAACTTTATCTCGTGGAATACTAATGGTTTAAATCATCCGATTAAACGTAAAAAAATATTTAAAGTATTCCATAGATTGAACGCTAATATTATTTTTGCACAGGAGACCCACATTAGGAGGGAGGATAATCAACGTTTTTTTAGGTTCTGGAAAGGTCAACAATTTCACTCAAATTGTACCGCTAAAATTAGGGGTGTGTCTATTTTTATAGACGCCTCAATTTCGTTTACACATTATGAAATTATTTCTGATCCACAGGGTAGATTTTTGTTGATAACTGGTTCACTTTTTAATCGGAAAGTTGTTTTAGTTAATATTTATGCTCCAAACTTTGATTGTCCTGAATTTTTTAAACGTTTATTTACTTCTCTTCCTAATTTGAATGAATATATGTTGATTATGGGTGGAGACTTTAATTGTTGTTTGAATCCTTCGATGGATAGATCTAAACCTATTCGAACTCTTCCGAATAGATCAGCTTTACTTATTAATTCTTTTATGGTTGATTCTGGAATTACTGAAATATGGCGGTTTTTGAATCCTAAAGGTAAAGAATTTTCATTTTTTTCACATGTATATCATAGTTATTCTAGAATTGATTACTTTCTTATTGATCATCGTTTATTAACAGATGTTATTGATTGTAAATACGATTCTATTGCTATTTCGGATCATGCGCCTTTGAAGTTATCTATCAAGATTTCGGATTCTTCTATCAATACTAGATCTTGGAGACTTAATGCTACTTTACTTCAAGATCCAGAATTTATTACCTTCATAAAACAACAAATTGACTTATTTTTTTCAACAAACTATAATGAAGAGATTGATAAAGGAATACTTTGGGACTCTTTCAAGGCTTTTATTCGTGGACAAATTATTTCATATTCCGCTGGTAAAAGAAAACAAAGATATTCAGATATAGCTTTATTGGTGGATAAAATTAAAGAAATTGATAAGATTTATTCCGTTACTCCTACCAAAGAACTTTATAAGAAGAGAGTTGAGCTTCAAATGGAACATAGTTTATTATTATCTTCTTCAATTGAGAATCAATTAATTAAGACTAGGGCTCAATTTTATATTCATAGTGATCGAACTGGTAAATTGTTAGCTAATCAATTAAAAGCTATTTCGACTAAGCGACAAATTATTAAAATTCGTAAACAAGACGGTAATTTAACTACTGATTATAAAGAAATTAATAACACTTTTCAAGATTTTTATAAATCTTTATATCAATCAGAATTTGACGGTGACCGGTTTACGATGGATAATTTTTTTAATAATTTGAATATTTCTAAACTGATAGATGAAGATTGTAGCTTGCTTGATGCTCCTATTTCTATGGATGAAATAAGAGAGGCTATCTCATCAATGAATTCAGGGAAAGCTCCTGGTCCTGATGGTTTTATTGTAGAATTTTTTAAAACTTTTTCTTTATTGCTTTCTCCTTGGCTATGTGAAATCTTTAATGATGCGTTTGTTAAGAAGAGATTACCTCAATCGTTTTATGAAGCTACTATCTCTTTAATTCTTAAAAAAGATAAAGATCCTACCTTATGTGCATCTTATCGCCCTATATCTTTATTAAATGTAGACTCTAAGATTCTTACAAAAATTTTAGCCATTAGATTAGAAAAGGTATTACCACAGATTATTTCAGAAGATCAAACTGGTTTTATTAGGAATCGATATTCCTTTTTTAATATTAGAAAATTGATTAACATAATTTATACTTCATCACCTACAACCCCAGAATGTGTTATCTCATTAGATGCTGAAAAAGCCTTTGATAGAGTTGAATGGACATATTTATTTAATGCATTGAGAAACTTTAATTTTAGTCCTAATTTTATATCATGGATTAAATTAATATATTATAAACCTGTTGCTTCTGTTCTTACAAATAATTATAGATCCTCTTTTTTTCAATTATCTCGTGGTACGAGACAAGGTTGTCCTTTAAGTCCTTTATTATTTAATATTGCATTAGAACCTTTAGCTATTGCTATTCGTGAGTCTCCTAATATTTTTGGTATTACCCGTAATGAGAAATTATACAAATTATCGCTTTATGCTGATGATTTGTTGTTATATATTTCTAATCCTAGTAGGTCTATTCCTGCTATTTTATCCTTGTTGGCTCAATTTGGTAGTTTTTCTGGTTATAAGTTAAACTTAGATAAGAGTGAGTTATTCCCTTTAAATGCGCAAACTTTATTGAGTGATAGGATGCCATTTAAAGTTGTTACTGATAACTTTATCTATTTAGGTATAAAAATCACCAAGAAATATAAAGATTTATTTGGACTGAATTTTTTACCTATGCTTCATCAAATTCAGCAACTTACTACTAGATGGTCTCCCTTATTTTTATCATTAGTTGGTCGGATTAATGCTATTAAAATGATGATTTTACCGAAATTTTTATATTTATTCCAAGCTTTACCAATTTTTATTCCTAAATCTTTTTTTGATAATATTGATTCAAAGATTTCCTCATTTGTTTGGCAAAATAAAAATCCTAGGTTAAGCAAAAGGCAATTACAAAAGTCTAAAAAAGATGGTGGTCTAGCTTTACCTAACTTTAGATTTTATTATTGGGCGAATAATATTCGTAACCTAATGTACTGGAAACTAGATTTGGATTCACCTGTGTGCCCACAGTGGGTAAATTTGGAATGTAGTGAGGTTAAGGGATATTCTATATTTTCCGTTCTTGGTTCTTTTCTTCCTATTGATTTAGCCAAATTCAATAAACAGATATCTAACCCTGTTGTTAAACATACACTACGAATTTGGTTTCAATTTCGCAAATTCTTTAATCTGAAAAACTTTGCTCTGGACAGCCCTATTTTATGTAATTTTTTTTTCAAACCTTCATTGACAGATCAAGCTTTTAGTATATGGAAAAGGAAAGGTATAAAATGTTTTCGTGATCTTTTTTTTGAAGGTACTTTGATGTCTTTTGATCAACTATCCAACAAATTTGAATTACCTAAATCTAATTTTTTTAGATACTTACAAATTAGAAATTTCTTACATAAAATTCTTCCATCTTTTCCTAATTCAACTCCATCGGATTTTTCAGATTTGATTTTTACTTTTAATCCTTGTCAGAAGGGATTAGTAGCTTTTATTTATAACATGATTATGAAGATACAGCCAGAAATATCGGATAGAATTAGACAAGAATGGGAAAAAGAACTTCGATGTAATATATCAACAGATAAATGGGAAAAAATTTTACAAATGGTTAATTCCTCCTCTATTTGTGCTAAACATGCTTTAATACAATTTAAAATTGTACATAGAGCTTATATGTCTAAAGATAAACTTGCCCGATTTTATTCGCATATTAATCCTCAATGTGACAGATGTCACTTGGAAGTGGCTTCATTGACTCACATGTTTTGGACATGTCCCACTTTACATAATTATTGGAAGGACATTTTTGATGTCATTTCCTCAGTATGGAATATCGATTTACAACCCCATTTTATTACTGCAATTTTCGGTATACCAAATGAAGATGGCAATCAGCTTTCCCCTTCAATCAGACGAATGATTGCTTTTGTAACATTAATTGCCAGAAGGTCTATATTACAAAACTGGAAAGAAGTAAATCCTCCTACTACATTTCAGTGGTTCTCCCAAACTATTTCTTATTTGAGTTTGGAAAAAATCAGAAGCACTATCTTTGATTCTTCAATTAAATTTGAAGAAACCTGGGGACCATTTATTCGACACTTTCATATGAATTAATTTGGCTTATTTCAGATCCTTTTCTCTACTTATACTTGTTCAGGTATGGAGTTCTGGAGTTTTTCTTGACACCTTTATATATTTATAAAGTGCTATTATTGCCCATGTTAGTTTTAGTTTAGTATTTTTTTTCATTATATATTTTTTCTCATATATAATTTCAATTTTTTTTTTCTTCTTTCGACGATTATTTTTGTTTTTCATATATATTTATATAGACTTGATTGATTTATGTACCTTTTGTTGATGGATGTTTTAATAGGATATTATTATCCTATTACTAATGTAATCTCAAGTCTATTGAATCTGTAATCTATTCATTATTTTGTGTTATTTTTTTTTTATATATGAAATTTAATAAAAAGATTGAAAAAGAAAAGAAAGAAAGGTTAAGCAGAATAGGGAATGGATAAAGAGAGAAGGGTTGAGGGAGAATTCACAGACAGAAGTTAGAGAAGTTGATGCTCATGCCATTGGGTTGGAGGCTACACAGACGAAATACGAAGTGTTGGTCCTCTAACCTGAGTTTGCCTCATCATGACAGTAGAAGAGGCTATGGATAGACATGTCAGAATGTGAATGGGAGGTCAAATTGAAGAGGACAGCCACCAGGAGATCCTGACTTTGGCAGTGACAAAGTAATTGCCCAACCTGTGTTAGGTCTCACTTTGATTCTGCTTTATTCCAGTCTTCCTTGGAACTTACTGAGCTCATCCATTACTTCTCCCATTATTATATCTTTGGCATTGAAGAACCATCCTCTTGGAGCCTTCATCCTCTCCCTACTTCTCCTGTTTAAAACATGTTGTGTCTCCAGCTTTGTCCAGTTCTCATAAACTACACATCAGCAGTCTCTGGTTCCGCACATGCATGTTTGTCTGCTCAGCTTTTACTTTTTTCTTACAGATTTCCAGCTTCAGCGAAACTTTTCAAAATTGTCTTGTTGATTGTAATACAGTTTGAGACACCTTGAGGCACGTAAGTTTGTCCTTTTTCCCTAATTATTTTGAAAAGCAGAGCAGTAACATTGGGAAAGGAAATAATACAGCATTCCCCAGCAGCTACTTTACTTTGGTGAAAACTCAGACAAATAGGATAGAAAAGTATTCCTTTCATTGAATCTTGATGGGTATTCATCAAATAGCTTTGCAATCATTTGACAGAACTATTATACACAACATTTGAAATGAATCGAGCAAGTTCAGGCTGGAATCCAAGGTGACATGAAACAGTAATTACTAGAAGGAAAATAAGGACACGAATGTTTTGATACATATTGAAAAAGGGCCTCAGCATTTAGGAGCAGAAACTGCTGAAGTACTCATTAATTTTTTTTCTATTCCAGTATAACAGGTCCAAGCAGTCCCAGTAAATGAGGATAATTTGAGGGAAACTGCCTGGCTCTGTATAATCTTCTCTAACAACAAATGTCCAATTGTTCTCAGAACTGGCGATGCAACAAACCCTCACACTGCTGATTTGCTCCATAATTAGCAAGCGGTTACTGTCGTACACATCGGATAATGGTACAGAATGAACTGCCTGGAACAACAGGATACATTGCTCTGTGGTCAGCCCAGGGTGGGACGGTTTTTTACAGACAAAAATGTAGCTGTCCCAATCTGACTGACATTGCTGCTTCCCAGATGCAAACTGACGAGACTTCAGAGCATGTCTTCAGCACCTGACTGGCAATTAGTTAAGCATTCATAACCCTGGAGAAGAGCAATCCCAGACCCTGTTCTTATCTGAAAGGCTACCTTGATGGCATATGCCTCACAGATGCCGGCATTGTCTCTTCTAGTGCTGTGTTCTTGGCAGGAGGCATTTTTCCCATGGCCCAATAAATCATTTTAATGACAGAATTTGCAGGATCTTAAGACATTAAATCAATAAGTTCTATTCAGAAACCTAGAGAAAAGAGAGCTGTGGAAACAAGTCACCTGAGAAGCTGGCTGATGGAAGATGGCCTTTTATGATCATTATTTAAACTACAGAAGAACCTCTGATCTCGCTGGACCTCAAACGTTGATAATTTTGAAGGATAAAATTCAACTCACTGGGATGGGGAGTCTTGTCCGGTTTTTTCTCTTTTTTTACTTCGAAAGGTTCATTTAATTTGTTGAAAAAATATTGAGACTTTCTTCCAAAGCCGTTACAACAAGGGTCTTGCAGATTTAATCTCATTTCTGCAACTAATTTGGATTTGGGTTAAAGTAAAAGTAATATATTAAACGGGCTTTTACGTACACTTTCTTTTCATTATATAAAAAGATTAAGAAGTACTTCCAAGCTAAAATATATGTAGATCATCTATCCTGCCTAAACCAGCAGGTAAGGCAAAGTAGCCATTTGGCAAGACTCTAGGATCTATTGAAAATCAAATAACTGTAGATGCTGCAAATCTGAAGGAAAAACAGAAAATGGGGAAGCATTGAGCGGGTCATGTAGCATCTGTGGAAAAAGAAACAAAGTTAAGCCTTAAGTCAAAGATCCTTTGTCAGAACTGGAAAAGAAAGAAAACAGCTGGGTTTTAAGTTGCAGGGAGTATGGAGGAGGGACAGGTATGATTGCTGACAAGGTAAGGCCTGGGCTGCTGTGAGGATAATCTATGTATGCTGTCATCCAGTCGATGCCGATAGAGAGAAAGGGCCTATGAACTATGGAACATAAAAAATATGGAATGAGGGAGCTTAGAGACTGAGAACAAACAAAGGAATCTAGAAGTTGAAAAATTCATGCCTAGCAGTTCAGACTGCAATAATGGAGAAGAAAAATCACGGGTGAATTAGCAAGTGATCATACAGACAGAGCAAGCTTAGTTGAAGTTGTAAACTTAGATATTGAGTGTATAAGCCTACAATGTGTCCTAATGGAAGATATGGTGTAGTCTGCAAGCTTATATTTGGATTTGTTAGTCAAGTTAAGTCACTTTTTGATGTCATTTTGACTATAACTGCTGGTACAGTACACAGTAAAAATGACACAACGTTTTTCAGGACCATGGTGCTACATGAAACAATCTGAAAACTACACTGAACTACGTAAAAACAACACAGAAAAAAACTTCACTAGTCTATAGACCTACCCAGGACTGCATAAAGTGCACAAAACAGTGCAGGCATTACAATAAATAATGAACAAGACAATAGGCACAGTAGAGGGCAGTAAGTTGGCTTCAGTTCAGACTCTGGATACTGAGGAGTCTGATAGCTTGGGGGAAGAAACTGTTACACTGTCTGGTCATGAGAGCCCGAATGCTTTGGTGCCTTTTCCCAGATGGCAGGAGGGAGAATAGTTTGTATGAGGGGTGCGTGGGGTCCTTCATAATGCTGTTTGCTTTGCGGATGCAGCATGTAGTGTAAATGTCTGTAATGGCGGAAAGAAAGACCCTGATGATCTTCTCAGCTGACCTCACTATCCGCTGCAGGGTCTTGCGATCCGAGATGGTGCAATTTCCGAACCAGGCAGTGATGCAGCTGCTCAGGATGCTCTCAACACAACCCCTGTAGAATGTGGTGAGGATGGAAGGTTGGAGATGGACTTGCCTCAGACCTCGCAGAAAGTAGAGACACTGCTGGGCTTCAGCTCCCTAGCAAAGAAAGTGTTGAGGGACCAGGTGAGATTCTCTGCCAGGTGAACACCAATTTGGTGCTCTTAACAATCTCTACCGAGGAACTGTTGATGTTTAGCGGGGAGTGGTCTCACCGTGCCCTGCTAAGGTCAGCAACTATCTCTTTTGATTTATTCACATTCAGAGACAAGTTGTTGGCTACGCACCAGTCCGTTAGCCGCTGCACCTCCTCTCTGTAAGCTGACTCATCGTTCTTGTTGATAAGACCCACCACGGTCGTGTCAAAGGTGAACTTGATGATGTGGTTCGAGCTGTGTATTGCCGCACAGTCGTGGGTCAGCAGAGGGAACAGCAGTGGACTGAGCACACTGCCCTGGGGGGCCCCCGTGCTCAGTGTGACGGTGTTGGAGATGCTGATTCTGATCCGGACTGACTTTATGCACTGTGCATAAAGCATCAGACAGAGACATCAAGGTAAAAGGAAGAAATGCAAGAGAACCACTGCTTCACCTGAAAGGATTGCTTGAGGCACTGGCCATTGGGAAGGGACAAGGAAAAAGGATTCAGATTTATTTATTACACGTAACTCAAAAGATACATTGAAATGTGTCATTCATGTTAACAGCCAGCACACCTAGGGTTGTGCTGGGGGCAGCCCGCAAGTGTTGTCATGCAGTCTGGCACCAACATAGCATACCTACCAAGGTGTCATATCTCTTGCAAGTTCATGAGAAAGAGCCAGTGCAGTAAGTGCCTTTTTTAATAGTGATTTAAAATGTGACATCAGTAGACATAGAAATAAAAGAATAGCACCCTCATCAGTCAATTGTTCTAACTCATACATCAGTTCAGTTTAAAAGTCAATACTGAACATTCAAAGACATTTTTGGATTCTCCTCTGCCCACTTTAAAACATAAGACCAAAAATCAAAGGAGTAAAGTTCAGCATCAAGCCTGTTCTGCCATTCCATCATGGTTGACTTATTATCCTTCTCAACCCCATTTTCCTGCCTTCTCTCTGCAACCTTTGACACACTTGCTAATTAAAGACCTATCAACCTCCACTTTAAATGGATTGACCTCCACAGCCATCTGTGGCAATGAATTCCACAGATTCACCACCCTCTGGCTAAAGAAATTCCTCTTTATCTCTGCTATTAAGGGACGTCCTTCTATTCTGAGGCTGTGCCCTCAGGTCCTAAACTCTCTCACTATAGGAAACACCTCCATGTCCACTCTCTCTAGGCCGTCAAATACTCCTCATGCGTTAACCTTAACAATTCTGGAATCATTCTCATGAACCTCCCGGGATCCTCTCCAACACTAGCACATCCTTTCTTAGATAAGGAGCCCAAAACTGATCACAGTGTTCCACGTGCAGTCTGTCAAATGCCTTATAAAGCCCTAAGAACATGGGCATTACTCAAAATGTTTGGTTCACAGTTCTGTTTTTATGCAATTGCTATAAGGATGTGAGTGCGTAACAGTTCAAGTTCAAGTTTAATTGTCATTTAACTATACATGAATGCCCATTAATACAGCCGAACTAATCAGCGTTACTCCGGGGCTAAGGTGCAAAACACAGTACCAACAATCATACACAGCACAAGGCACATATAACACATATGTGATAGGAAGCATACATAAGCTAGCAGTAACATACAGTCACATATAAAAAATAATCCAAGTCCCTGAGTCCATGAAAGTTGCAGCAGTCTGCAGTTAAACACAATACAGTTTGCTTTCTGCTGAGCGAACACTGGGGGCAGCATCGACTCCAGCATAGATGCTGTGCAGCAGCACCCCTGGTGCTCCAGTGGAGCACTTGACTCCAACGCCTCCACCAGGTGGCTGCAAACAGGCGTCATTGTAACGAAGCCTAGTCCTCATGATGACTGAGGCACGTAGCTCCCCCACCATTCACTGATAAGCCAATGAAATGGACTTGCAGTACTCCACACCACCAATGTCCAACAGTGACTAAGATTGCCACTCGCTGTTAGACTGCACACCGATGCACCTCTGTCGCAGGCTGTACCGTCCAGCTCCTTCAGTTTCTCCACCAATGAGCAACTGGTTGATGGGGTCGACCTGCAGTACTTTAAGTTCTTAATATTCAGCAGGGTCTTGCAATCGTGAAAATCACATTAACGAGACAATAACACCTTTGGCTGATCCTGTAGAAACTGCTGCGTCTGAGTGTGCTGCCATCTTACTGAAAGAAAGGAACAATGCTGTCATTCTATTCCATTATCGTTAGATAGAATTGGAATCTTATTAGGCAGATTCAAGCATCAAGAATTTGTATGAATTGTAAACAGCTCAGTCCCTGACACTTTAGGCTATGAACTGACTTCAGTGAAATTACCCTCTGTATCACATGTCATAGAAACTCTGTAATTAAGTTTGGCTGGAATTTCCTTGGAACTGGTTTCCATGCTGTGGCTTTGACTGGACACACAGCCCAACCCTGCATTTAGAATCATGGAACGATGGCAGGGGAGGAGCAAGTGCCAGGAAATTCTCGCCAATAACTTTCCAAAGTGAAAAACAAACCGAAAAACACATCTACACTTTGGAAAACATTACATTACTTCTGGGAGAAAGAATAAACACAAGTCAGGGAATTCCTTCTAATGTTTCCATATAACTTCTTGTTACGGGATATTGTATTTTGTGAAACCCAGTTATTCACTCACAGGAGCCTGAGTTATTTATTATAAAACAATAATAAGCTATGTAAAGTTACGAAATAATAGTATACTACAACAAAGGAACTAGTGACTTAGTCAACCCAAAGCCCCATGTTTGTCAGTGTAATCTCACTTACAACCATCTGCAAGCTATTTCTCCTTTTTCCAGGTTCCGTCTTTAATTATATCATATTTTTACTAAGTCAATGGGAAATATGCATGCAAACATAAGAGCTTGTAAGCTTGAGTGTTTAAGTTGCGTGGCTGATCCATCTTGATCAACACACACCAAATGCTCAGGGAACTCAACAAGTCAGGCAGTGTCTACAGAAGGAAATAACCTGTTGATATTTTGGGCCAAGGTGAAACGTCAACTGATTATTCTTCTCCATAGATGCTACCTGACCTGCTGAGTTCCTTCAGCATTTTTTTGCCTGTTGCACTACATTTCCAGCATCTGCAGAATTTTTGATCCATCTTGGTCCTTTGGTAAGGTCACCTAGACACACAATCATAAAATAGAGAAATAGAGTCTTCAGACAATTCTGTTCACTTCATATAAGATGAAAAAAAAATAGGAGAACTCATTATACACAGCAAGGACAATGGAGCCCAACAACATCCCAGCAAGAATGGTGATTGCTTTAAACTGTAAACTTTAGACTTTGGACTTTCGACTTCACAACAACCTAACTTGGAAATTTTTCCTTCCTTGTTGCTTGCTTCCATTTGCTCTTGGCAACTGGAAACATGCAATAAATCCCATTTGCCAATGAAGCCAGAGAATGAATTAAAATAGCACCAAATCCAGGAGTATTGCTTCTTGTCACAGTAGCCAAAAGCAGCAGATTAATATGGCGTTGTTATGGAATGTATTTTTTCTTGTCTTTGTCTTATTTTCAATGTTCTGCAGGTACAAATCCAATTAAAATAACCCAGAAGACCTCAGTGCTGGTTAGTGCAGAAATAAACAATCCCAATGATTGAATCAGCACTTGATTACTTTGATTACTTTCTCACTGTCAACGTTAACTTCACCACCTTTTTTAAGGTGAAATAGAACTCCATTGCTGAAGGTTCTTATGCGAAGCCTACTTTTACCCATTTTCCACCTCATCAATTCCCAAGTGTCAAAGTTTATCAGTAACTTGAACTCTGGAGACAAGGGAAAGCTTATTGTACCATGAGTCAGTCTTCTGTAATCCCTGGCCTCTGGTGCTGTTATCTTTGTCTGTCATATCTTTTATTACTTCTTGCTGTTTTATGTCAAAGCTTTCTTAATTTTTGTTTCTTGTTGTTTTGTTTAAATTCTTTTTCTTCCTCTCTCTCTCGCTCTCTCTCTCTCTCTCACAAACACTATGAGTGATTGACACAGCAGAGAAAAGTACTGACAACTGGGAGAAAGTTGGGCTAAGACTGTAGGAGACAATTTATGTGTTAAATAGATAGTGCTCATCTTCTTTGGGATAGATTTCACTTATGTGCTGTGGTAGATAATTGGTGATAATGAATAACAGCATGAGATAATAATAATAATAATAATAATAGTAAATTTTTGATCCCGAGTAGGACATTCTTTCATTACAGCAGTAACATTTATAAACACACTTAGCAGTGTGCAGACTTAGCTAATAATAAAGTACAGAATAGTAATATACACAATAATCATTTGGAATTTGCAATGGACAAAATAATAATACATAGACTGTTTTACTATGATGTGTGTTCCCTGTCGCACAGAGATGAACTGTTGTATGTGCTCATTGCACTTGGTAGGAAAGATTTTCTGTAGCAATCCTTGTGACAGCGGAGCTGAATGAGTCTGCTTGAAAGGGGGCTCTGCTGTTTAATCAGTAGGTCATGGAGGATGAGACCTAAAGGGAAAAGTCCATTGGTTTGGAAAATGAACTGTTGGTTTGAATTAAAATTAAAATTCAAGTCCAGGTTGTAGCCAAGGATGGATCCAGCCTTTTTGATGAGTTTATTTAGTCTTTTTGCATCACCAGCACCGATGCTGATCCCCCAACACAAAGCAGCAAAGAAGACTGCACTCACTACAACGGACTGGTAAAAGATCTCTAACGTTTTGCTGCATACATTGAAGGATCTTAATATAATCATCTTGGTTATATTTCTTCTGAATTCCATTTTCGTTGTAATGAAGGAAAATAGAAACTTGGATGAAAAAAAAGGAGTTGGCAATTTAGTGTACATTGTTGCCACAAAATCATCTAATACCATGGGACAGCACAGTAGAGAAGTGGTTAGCACAGCACTTTGCAGCGCCAGCTGTAAGATTGGGGTTCAATTTCTGCCGCAGTCTACAAGACGTGTTCTTCTCATGACCACATGGGTTTCCCCTGTGCGCAAGCTATGTTGGTGCTCGAAGCCCAGCAAATCCTTGCTGATTTCATGACTTCGTATCGTCTGTGATTTCTTACAGAACTGAAGTGCATCACTGGGGATTCGGATAATGAGATCATCGTTTCTGGAACCCAGAACCAAATTCTGAACTCTAAGTGAGTGAAAGGCAAGTTGTGACTTCTAGTTTGGAGGGTGTGCCCATTGCTAGAGGCACTTGTCTGTTCAGGTGAGAGCCAGAGCGTGGTGGCTAATCGTGGTTCAGCTGTGCTTCAGTAGAGTGCAGTGAAACAGCACGTTTTCTGGCTCTATAGTGGGGAGTTGGGCTAGAGAAGTGGTCTAGTGATACTCAGATTGAGCAGGTACCCAAGCGAGTTTGGAAGCAACATCGGACGCACATCAACTCTGGCAGGGTTAGCGACATTACTTCCTACAAAGCAAAACCCAACAGCACGAATGGCAGCGATGCTTCACTACCAGATAAGCTCAACATGTTCTATGCCCACTTTGAAAGAGAAAATATAACTACGGCTTTGAAGATCCCTGCTGCACTGGGTGGTCCTGTGATCTCTGCTCGGAAGCTGATATTAGGCTGTCTTTAAGGAGGGTGAACCCTTGCAAGGCGGCAGGCCCCAGTGGAGTACCTGGTAAGGCTCTGAAAACTTGTGCTAACCAACTGGCCAGTGTATTCAAGGACATTTTCAGTCTCTCACTGCTATGGTCAGAAGTTCACATCTGCTTCAGGAAAGTAACGATTATACCGGTGTCTAAGAAGAGTTGTGTGAGCTGCCTTAATGACTATCGCCCAGTAGCACTAATATCTATGGTGATGAAATGCTTTGAGAGGTTGGTCATGGCTACAGTCAACTCCTGTCTCAGTGAGGACCTAGGCCCACTACAATTTGCCTATTGCCTCAAATGACTACAGCAGATGCAATCCCATTGGCTCTTTGCATGGCCCTAAGTCACCTGGGCAATACAAGCAATCATCTCAGGATGCTGTTTGTGACTACAGCTCACCATAATTCCCTCATTCTTCATCTATAAGTTACAGAACCTGGGCATGTTTACCTTGGTCTGCAATTAGATCCTTGACTTCCTAACCAGAAGACCACAATCTTGATGGATTAGTGAAAATATGTCTTCTTCACTGACTATCAACACTGGTGCATCTCAGAGGTGTGTGCTTAGCCCACTGCTCAACTGACTCTATTTCCATGACTGTGTGGCTAGGTATAGCTCAAATACCATCAGTAAGTTTGCTGATGGTACAACCATTGTTGGTAGAATTTCAGATAGAGATAAGAGGACCTATAAGAGCTAGATATACCAGGTAGTTGAGCAGTGTCACAGCAACAACCTTGTATTCAACGTTAGTAAAACCAAAGAGCTGATTGCGGACTTCAGGAAGGGTAAGAGGAGGGAACACAAACCAATCCTCATGGAGGGATCAGAGAGAGTGAACAATTTCAAGTTCCTGGGTGCCAAGATCTCTGACGATCTAACCTGGTCCCAACATATTGATGCAGCTATAAAGAAGGCAATATTTTATGAGGAATTTGAAGAGATTTGGTTTGTCAACTAAAACTTCTATAGATGATCATAAAGAGCATTCTACAGGCTGCTCACTGTCTGGTATGGGGGAGGGGGGGGGGTAGTGCTACTGTACAGGACCAAAAGGTGCTACAGAAAGATTGTAAAATTAATCTCTGAAGTATCCAAAATAACTTCAAGGAGCAGTGCCTCAGAAAGGCAATGTCCATTATTAAAGACCCCCATCACCCAGGGCATGTCCTCTACTCATTGTTCATCTCAAAACCTGGAAAAGCTTAACAGAAACAGCAGAGTCTAGAGTTCTTCTGTGAAACGTAGACCTGCATGTTTCAAAGTCAACAAAATATGAACTGGAGAAAAATAAGCATTCCCATGAAAAAGTCAACCAAAAAGCAGACAGCAGTCATTATAGAGTGATAGAAAACCATTAAACAAAATGTTGGGGGATCTGAGCAGACCAGGCAGCATCTATGGAAAAAAGTAAACAGTAAACTTTTCAGGCTGAGACCCTTCATCAGGACTAGAGAAAAAACTCATAATTATTTGTGGTGTTTAGTTTTTTAGCTCTATGTCTGTGTGCAAATATGTGCTGCCTCTGACCCCTTGCTTTGTGGACACCAGTGCTTGAGGGCAATTCAGACACAGCGGCCAATTAACTGACCGCCTTTGAGGTGTGAGGGGAAAAGAGCGCATCTGGAAGAAAGCCACATAATCACAGGGAGAAGGTATGAACTCCACACACAGCACTCAAGCTCAAGACTGCACCCAGATCGCTGGCGCTGTTGGTCAACAGCTTCAGCAGCCACGTCACTCTCTGCTCCTTCAACTTATAAAGGCAGCTTCAATTTGAGGGAACTCTTCCCAGTTTTGTTTGGGGGCCCTTGGGGGAAGGTACTTCAATAAATGCGATGAGAATTTCCAAGATCCAAGATGGCGGCACAACGCAGCTTGCAGCGGCCACTCCAGAACTGATTATCTGTTGTTTGTGAAGTGGGGTGCCGTGCGCAATCATAATCGATTGAAAATGGACGTGGAAGCACGGAGAAACATCGGGAAATCTCCAGGAAGATCTTCTTCGTTGCTGCTGCTGCTGTGAGGTCCAGGACTCTGCTGGGAAGAAAAGGACCCCAGTCCTCGGGGTCGCGTTGCCGATGGCCGTTGGCGGTGCCGTCTTAATACGCTCGGCAGAGGATGGTGCTCAGAGAAGCTGTGCTGGAGGAGGTGGTCGTCGCCTCGGAGGTTTAACGGACTCTGAGTCCTTTCGATGGACTCAGGTCGCTTTCATTGTGTGCTGCGTCTGCGAGGCTGAGACGGGCGGCGCCGTGGAAGTCCATAGTGGGGGTATTCCCTTCTGCCGCTGGCGCAGGATGGCGAGTCTGTCGGGACCCTGGGGACTTGTGGAAACTGTGGTGATTTCTTTTGAACTTATAGTCCTTTAACATCTTGGACTATTTTTACTGTGCCCATAGTCTGTTTTTTTTATCAATTATGCTATTGTTTGCACTGTTGTAACTATATGTTGTAACTATGTGATTTTGTGCTGGTCTTGTAGCTTTAGTTTTTGGTCTTGTTTTGTCTGGTGGATTTGGAGCTTCTTTCCGGGGAACGCGCTAGACGGTAGCGCGATATTAATACGCAGCTGCCTCTCCGGACTCTGGATTGGGGATTGCCAAACGTTACGTGGATTTTCTGGTGTAGTTTGTTTTGCCATGTGCTTTTGTGATATCATTCTGGAGGAACGTTGTCTCATTGCATTTGTGGTTTCTAAATGACAATAAACTGAACCTGGATCGGAATCTGAATCTGAGAATGCCGAAATTCAATATGCAATGGAGAATAAAGAATGATGGAAGCTCTTCAAATGGCAACCCCTAATGGGAAGTTCAACTTCAGGTGCTGTGGGTTTGCGGTTATCTCAAATGGTAAGTAATGCCTATGGCAACCAAGGGGATTGCCACGTATTATGTCATTGTGTTGTTAAACCCTAGGGATGAGGGTTGTGCCAGTTGGTTGAGGAATTGAAGGGAAGTAGCTGTTTTTTAACCAAATGGTGTGAGTACTTCAAGCTTCTCTACTTCCTGTCCAAATGTAGCTACAAGAAGATGGCATGAACTGGGCAGTGGGGATCTTTAATGATAGATATTGCCTTCTTGAAGCAGCACCTCATGTCAATTCAGACTTCTGAACAATTCATGAACATTTCTGAACTGTTCTTGCTTTTGTTTTGTACTATTATTTTGTTTCTTTAATTTTGTGTCTGTGATTCTTTGGGTTGAATCCACTACTCTCAGCAGCTTCTGTGTTCCTGAACATTAGAAATGCAGTACTAGACCAGAATGCAGGAAGTCAGGAATACTTTCAGTAGTACCACTGAGGAAGTTCATCAAAGTGTTAGGTGACAAGCCAAAGCTCCTTAAGACATTGACCCACATTCCTTGTTATTGCATCAATGGACTGGGCTCAGGACGCCATTGTGTGTTCCCTGTACAGAGTTGTTGGGTGAGCAGCAGTGACAGCTCTGTACATTCCTGGGTCACACACACCATACTTCCCTGCAGTCTGCTGAAAAATACTGGTTCAGCTCAAAACTAATGGTTGTTTTATTAAACCATTACACAATGGAGCGGTAATTCCAGGCCTATATTGAAAGTAAATACACTGTAATTGCACTTACTTCTGGCATTAGTTAATTCATGAGTAAGGCAAGAATAAATTTAATTCATGAGCAAAACAAAATTCCTGATGAACCACAATTCACTCGACTAGCTGGGGGTGGGGAGATGCTTTACTCCATTAACGATACTATATAAAGGTTCAACACTGTGGTAGAAAGTGCAGTCATGGTTTCCCTCATAATTGAATAAGCTGCTGAGACTCACAGTCTACTGGGTGGCGGTGTGGCTGAGGTGAGAGAAGGTTGCCGGATCACTTGGAGCTTCCCCATCAGTAGGAGGCAGTGCTTCCAGCAGAGGAGGGTTGACTACCCTGGGATAAAGAACTTGTTTGCTAGTGGAGGGTCTGTAAATCTGCTGCTGTTGAGAGGAAGCACAAACAATAATTATCCATGAACAGGAGGGAGGATTGAACCTTTCCTGTTGCAGTTGTGCTATTTTGGTTTCCTTTTGAATCTCCGCTTGTAAAACAAAAGCTTTTATGAGAAACCTGACCAGAATGCCATGAAACTGCTGAAATACCGAAAGAGATTTATATCGGTTCTTTCTCTGATGTGAAAGACATGAATCGCCTTGTAGATGCAGCCTGTGTTTACTTTGGCCTTTATGAGTCAACTTTCCAGCCATCGTAAATATACGTCACAAAACACACAACTATCAGAAAACAGGCATCCCCTTTTTTTGGTCACCAAAATGTTCGCAAAGAATTAGACCTGACTACTTTAAAGATCCTTTTAAGTTGCTTTGGTGAGGACTGTTCTGAAGGTTGGCATTGTACTGAGCAGGAAGCCCTTGTTTGATCCTTAGTCTAGAGCTGCTTTTGCAAGACTTATTCATGTTGCCAGTCTCTGTTCTACACATCATGCACATCAGCTACAGCCCAAGGCTGAGTTCTACAAGGCCAATCGACAGCAAGAATCCTGCTTTTGGCAGGACTTCCTTGGGGCTGGCATGAGCGAACCCGGCAGCTTTGGCTTTCAGATGCTGCCAGCTGCTTAAAGCCTGCGTGTCAAAAGCCACCGGTGTTGGCATGGGTTTGACAGGGTATGAAAGGAGCTTCTGCTCAGTGAGCTGATCTCAGTCTGGGCAATGGTCCAGCCATTTAGCATCGGAGTGCCCTGGTCTGCATTCTCTCAGGGTTCCTGCTCCTAACCACTGCATACAAAGCCAGCATAGAAAATAAGTAAAAGCCAATCAACAACTTTAATAAACATTGATTCTAGTTTCCAGTAAGGACGACAATTTGAAAAAGCACTCAGTATGGAGTTTGGACAACAACACAGATTTGTCACACATTACACTGTAGTATCTTTTTATTTTAATTGTGTTCTTTCTTGTAGAACTGGTGTATAATTTTTACTTAATTTATGCTTTCTTTTGAAAGCTGCTTTTATTATGCTATGTGTTTTTGACCCTGCTGCAAGTAAGTTTTCACTGCACTTGTGATAGATAAAGAACATGAAACTGAGAACGATGCAGGAACGGACCCTTTGACCCACAATATAGTGCCAGACCAATTAAATTAGTTATCAAATGGCCAACTAAACTAATTCCTTCTGCCTACACAATGTCCATATCCTTCCATTTCCCTCACGTATCTAAACACTTCTTACAAATCCCTAGTGTATGTGTCTCTGCCACCATCCAGGCAGCACATTCCAGACACCCACATCCCCTGTAAAAACCTGCCCCCTCACACCTCCTTTGAATTTACCCCTTTTCACCTTAAATGCGTGCTCTCGGGTATTAGACATTTCAACCCTGACTAAAAGATACTGTATGTCTTCTCTACCTATACCCCTCAATCCGGGACAGGGATCTCCCCTCAGGCTCCGCCACTCAGAGAAAACAACCCAAGCTTATGCATCTTCTCATTATAGCACCTTCCTTATAACCCAGGCAGCATCCTGGTAAATCTCTTTTGCACCCTCTCCAAAGTCTTGACCTCCTTCCTGTAATGGGGCAACCAAATTTGTGTGCAATACTCATTGCGGCCTAACTAGACCTTTAAAAAGCAGATTCTTGTGCATATGACAATAAACTCTTTTAACTTTGAATATAAGAATATTTTAAGAATATCTCTTAATGTTGATATTCAGTCAGAGATTTCAACAGTAAAGAATGCTGATCACCTTTTTTCTTTTACCACCATGAATATTGATGACTCTAACATGGATAGTCTAAGCTTCTCGCACAAAAATAGAGGGAGCCCTTCTCCAGTGGAAAGGGAATATCAAAGCCAAAGTCAAATTTATTGTCACATACTCATTGCTCAAGTGCAATGAAAAACTTATTGCAGCAGCATTACAGACACATAGCATCATATAAGCAGCATTCACAAGAAACCATAAACAGGAATTATGCTCAAGTTTTACAAGAACACAATTAGGGGGGAAAAGTCAGTTTAAGTGCAAAGTGGTTAAAGTGGTCATAATAAAGCCAAATTCCTTTAGCCTCCTGAAAAAGTAAAGGCACTGGTGAGCTTTCTTGTCCATGGCATCTACGTGGCTGGACAAGGACAGGCAATGTTTACTCCCGGGAAATCAAAGCCTTCCATTCTCTCAGCCTCAACACCATTGTTTTAGACAGGAACATGTGCGCACCTCCCCCCAACCTGCTTTCTGAAGTCAATAACTAGCTCCTTTGTTTTGATGACACTGAGGGAAAGGTTGTTGACATGTCGCCATGTTGCTAAACTCTCTGTTCCTGCCTGACTCTAACTCATTTCTTATTTGAGATAAGGTTCGCTATGATGGTATCATCTGCAAACTTGTAGACAGAGTTGGAACAGAATCTGGCCATGAAGTCAGGAGTGTACAGGAAGTAAATTATGGACCAAGGACACAAACTTGTGGAGCGCCAGTGTTTAGAATGACTGTGGTGGAGGTTTTGCTGCCTATCCCTACTGATTGCAATCAGTTGATCAGGTGCTGAGGGGTTGACCCCTGGTATCTGGAGTTTGGTGATGAGTTTGGTTGGAATTACAATATTGTAGTGATGTGCTACACGCAGCACTAAAATAACGACATGGAGTCGGTAAACTGCAATTAAAGATGATCTTATTCGAACTTCACAGCCTTGCTTTAAAGCCTCCCTCATCCCGCCCTCCCCGGGCGCAGATGCTCTAAGGGACACGTACTCACAAACCCCCGCAGGCTTTTTCCCTTTGTTGCGGACCTGGCCTTTGTGCCTGCGCGCTGGCTATTTGTGAGCCGGTTCGAGTGCGCTAGGAAGTGGGTCGCCACATAACCCCACCCCCCAGAACCGGCGATACACCCCCCCCCCCCCCAATGTCCACAGTCTGGGCCGGACCCTGTTTGGGAGGTTGGCCTCTGCGCCGCGGTGCCGGAAACTCGACCGGTTGCGCCAGGTCCACATGGGCCGGTTTGAGTCGGTCCACCGTGAAAACCTCCTCTCTCCCCCCAATGTCCAGCACGAACGTGGACCCGTTGTTCCTGAGCACCGTAAACGGCCCCTCATAGGGCCGTTGCAGCGGTGGCCAATGCCCGCCCCGTCGTATAAACACAAACTTACAGTTCTGCAGGTCTTTGGGTACGCAGGTCGGGTTCCGCCCGTGCTGTGAAGTGGGTATGGGGGCCAGGTTGCCGAGCCTCTCGTGTAGTCTGCCCAGGACTGCTGCGCGTTCTTCCTCTTGCCCCCTTGGGGTTGGCATGAACTCCCCGGAGACGACCAGGGGCGCGCCGTACACCAACTCGGCCGACGAGGCATGCAGATCGTCTTTGGGCGCCGTGCGGATGCCGAGTAGGACCCAGGGAAGCTCGTCCGCCCAGTTAGCTCCTCGCAGGCGGGCCATGAGAGCCGACTTTAGGTGATGGTGGAAACGCTCCACTAGTCCGTTCGACTGTGGGTGGTAGGCAGTTGTGTGGTGCAGCTGTGTTCCCAAAAGGCTGGCCATAGCTGACCACAGGCTGGAGGTGAACTGGGCGCCTCTGTCGGAGGTAATGTGGGCTGGTACACCAAAGCGAGATACCCAGGTTGCAATCAGTGCTCGGGCTCAAGATTCGGAGGTGGTGTCGGCGAGCAGGACCGCCTCTGGCCGTCTTGTGAACCGGTCCACGATAGTCAGGAGGTGCTGCGCTCCGTGCGACACGGGCAGGGGGCCCACGATATCCACATGAATGTGGTCGAAACACCGGTGGGTGGGATGGAACTACTGTGGTGGGGCTTTGGTATGCCGCTGCACCTTGGCCATCTGGCAGTGCATGCACGTTTTGGCCCATTCACTGACCTGTTTGCGGAGTCCATGCCAAACGAACCTGCTGGAGACCATCCAGACGGTTGTCCTGATGGAGGGGTGCGCTAAGTTATGAATGGAGTTGAAAACGCGTCGCCGCCAGTCTGTCAGGACGACGGGACGGGGCTGGCTGGTGGCGATGTCACAGAGTAGGGTCCTCTCACCTGGGCCTATGGGAAGGTCCTGGAGCTGCAAACCGGAGACTGTGGTTCTGTAACTCAGGATCTCTTCGTCTGCCTGCTGCGCCTCTGCCAGCACCTCAAAGTCTACTCCTTGGGAAAGGGCATGAATGTTAGGGCGAGAAAGTGCGTCCGCCACGACATTGTCCTTACTCGAGACGTGCTGGACATCCATCGTGTATTCAGAGATGTAGGACAGATGGCGCTGCTGGCAGGACGACCAGGGATCGGACACCTTCGTGAACATAAAGGTAAGCGGTTTGTGGTCCGTGAACGCGGTGAAGGGCCGACCTTCTAAGGAGTACCTGAAATGCTGGGTTGCCAGGTATAGCGCTAACAGTTCATGGTCGAAAGCATTGTATTTGAGCTCGGGTGCCCGCAGATGTTTACTGAAAAACGCCAGGGGTTGCCAGCGACCCTCGATGACTGTTCCAGCATCCCACCGACTGCCGTGTCATATGCGTCCACAGTGAGGGCGGTAGGGACGTCCATTCTGGGGTGCACTAGCATCGTGGCATTTGCCAAGGCTTCCTTCGCTTGAATGAAAGCGGCGGCGGACTCCTTGTCCCAGGTAATGTCCTTGCCCTTACCTGACATCAGGGTGAACGGGGGCACATGATTCGGGCAGCTGAAGGGAGGAAGCGGTGGTAGAAATTGACCACACCTCCAAACTCCTGAAGGCCTTTGATTGTGGTGGGTCGGGGGAAATGGTGGAATTCATCTACCTTAGCGGGCAGAGGGGTTGCCCCGTCTTTAGTAATCCTGTGACCCAGGAAGTCAATGGTGTCGAGCCCGAACTGGTATTTGGCCGGGTTGATTGTTAGACCGTATTCACTCAGTCAGGCCTAGAGTTGACGGAGGTGGGACAGATGCTCCTGACGACTGCTGCTGGCTATGAGGATGTCATCCAAATAGATGAACGCGAAGTCCAGGTCCCGTCCCACCGCGTCCATTAACCGCTGGAACGTCTGTGCGGCATTCTTCAGGCCAAACAGCATGCAGAGGAACTCGAAAAGGCCGAACGGGGTGATGAGTGCCGTTTTGGGGACGTCGTCCGGATGCATCAGGATTTGATGGTACCCTCGGATGGGGCTACCTTGGAGAAGATCCGTGCGCCGTGCAGGTTTACTGCAAAGTCCTGAATGTGTGGCACAGGGTAGCGGTCCGGAGTGGTAGCCTCGTTCAGCCTGCGGTAGTTGCCGCACGGTCTCCAGCCCCCCGTCGCTTTGGGCACCATGTGCAGGGGGGAGGCCCATGGGCTATCGGACCGCCGGATGATCCCCAATTCCTCCATCCTCTGGAACTCCTCCTTCGCCAGTCGGAGCTTGTCCAGGGGAAGCCGCCGAGCACGGGCGTGGAGGGGTTGTCCCTGGGCCGGGATGTGGTGCTGTACGCCGTGTCGGGGCATGGCTGCCGTGAACTGCAGTGCCAGAACCGATGGGAAATCCGCCAGGACCCTGGTGAAGTCGTTGTCGGACAGCGTGATGGAGTTAAGGTGTGGGGCTGGCAACTGGGCTGCACCCAGGGAGAACGTCTGAAAGGTCTCGGCGTGGACCAGTTTCTGCCTCGGCAGGTCGACCAGTAGGCTGTGAGCCCGCAAAAAATCCACACCCAGAAGCGGTTGGGCTACGGCGGCCAGTGTGAGGTCCCACGTGAACTGGCTGGAGCCGAACTGTAGCTGCACCATACGGGTGCCATAGGTCTTACTGTGCTGCCATTCACAGCCCTCTGGGGGGACCCGGTGCCCTGTTGTGGGTGTCGTAACTCATCGGAGGTAAGATGCTGATCTCGGCACCGGTGTCGACCAAAAAACGGCGTCCCGACCTCTTGTCCCACACATACAGGAGGCTATCCCGACGGCCAGCCGCTGTAGCCATCAGTGGCGGCTGGCCCTGGCATTTCCCGGGATCTGGCAGGGCGGGCGACAATGGCAGGCTTCTGCGCCCCACCGCTGGTGGTAGAAACACCAGGGTTCGTTGGCCTCCCCACCCCTGCCTCTGGGGTTAGCGGGCTCTGCGGCCAGGCCTGGACTGGTTTGCTGCTGGGAGCGTGGCCTGTTGATTGACGCCCCACTCACCTTCTTGGCGTTCCACAGCAAGTCCACCCGGGTTGCCACCTTCCAGGGGTCGCTGAAATCCGCGTCAGACAGCAGCAGGCGTATGTCCTCGGGCAGCTGCTCCAGGAATGCCTGCTCAAACATCAGGCAGGGTTTGTGTCCATCGGCCAGAGACAACATCTCATTCATTAAAGCCGATGGAGGTCTGTCACCCAAATCATCCAGGTGCAGTAAACGGGCAGCCCGCTCACGCCGTGAGTGTCTGAAAGTCCTTATGAGCAGGACTTTGAATTCCGTGTACTTGCCGTCCGCTGGGGGAGACTGTATGAACTCCGCAACCTGGGCCGCTGTGTCCTGGTCGAGGGAGCTCACCACGTAGTAGTAACGTGTGTCCTCTGAGGTTATCTGCTGAACGTGGAATTGGGCTTCTGCTTGCTGGAACCACAGGTGAGGTCGCAGCGTCCAGAAGCTTGGCAGTTTCAACGAAACCGCATGAACAGATGTGGTGTTGGTCATCTCCGGTCCAAAAATCGTTTGGACCGTCGGGGTCACCAATTGTAGCGGTGTGCTACACTCAGCGCTAAAATAACGACACGGAGTCAGTAAACTGCAATTAAAGATGATTTTATTCGAACTTCACAGCCTTGCTTTAAAGCCTCCCTCATCCCGCCCTCCCCGGGCGCGGATGCTCCAAGGGACACGTACTCACAAACCCCCGCAGGCTTTTTCCCTTTGTTGCGGACCTGGCCTTTGCGCTTGCGTGCTGGCTATCTGTGAGCCGGTTCGAGTGCGCTAGGAAGTGGGTCGCCATAATATTACAATATGAAGATGAAGTGGTAGTCAATAAATAGCTGTTTAATATAGTTGCTCTTTACTGCCTATACGCACCATAGGTGAACGTAGGGTCAGGGAGATGCTGTCCACCATAGAGCTGTTTTGGCAGTAGGCAAAGAGTATTGGATCAAGGTCGTCTGGAAGGCTGGAGTTAATGAGTGCCATTACCTGCCTCTTGAAGCACATCATGATTGTAAATTCAAAGTTCAAAGTAAATTTATTATCAAAGTACATATATGTCACCATGTACAACCCTGAGATTTGTTTTTAATGTCAGCATACTCAATAAATCTATGGAATAGTAACCATATCAGAATCAATGAAGGACTGCTCACCTAGGGCGTTCAACCAGAGTACAGTAGACAGCAAACAGTGCAAATACAAAAATAAAGAAATAATAATAATAATTAAATAATTAGTAAGGATTGAGAACGTGAGATGAGGAGTCCTTTAAAGTGAGTCCATTGGTTGTGGGAATATTTCAATGATGGGGCAAGTGAAGTTAGATAAGTTACCCCCTTTGGTTCAATTAAGAGTCTGATGGTTGAGGGTACTAGTTGTTCCTGAACCTAGTGGTGTGAGCTCTGAGGTTCTTGTACCTTCTTCTTGATGGCAGCAGAGAGAAGAGAGCATGTCTTGTGTGGCGGATCAGGCATCATCTCTGATGATGGATGTTGCTTTCCTGTGATAGCATTTCATGCAGATGTGCTCATGTAGTGATTGTGAGGGCTTTACCTATGATGGACTGTGCCATAACCACTACTTTTTGTAGGATTTTCTGTTCAAGGGCATTGGTGTTTCCATATCAGTCTGTGATGCAGCCAGTTAATATACTCTCCACACATTACACTGTAGTGTAATAAAAAGTTTCAGATGCCATGCCAAATCTCCGCCGTCTCCAAAGGAAGTAGAGGCACTGCTATGCTTTTTTTGTAATTGCGTTCACGTACAAAGTCAGAGTAACTGGGCAACAGTTACAATGAGAAACAGTTAGACCACAGAATAGTACAGCACAGGAAATATCTTTTGGCCCAGTATGTCTGAGTCAATCTAGCTAATTCCATCTGCCTGCACACAGTCTGTATCCCCCTGTTCACTGCCTGCAAATGTGTCAGTCCAAATGCTTCTTAAACATTGCCGTCATATCTTCTTCCATTGCTTCCCCTATCAGCCTATTCCAGGAACCTACCTGTTCCTGTTCTAAGAATTTGTAAGACTTTTGCCATGTAAATATTCTTCAGATTTTCTCCCTTTCACTTTAAACCAATGCCCTCTAGTATTTTGACTTTTTCAACCCTGGGAAACAGTATCTGACTATTTATACTCGTCATAATTTGATATACTTTACTGAGTCATCCCTCAGCTTGCTCCTTCTCAGCAGGGAAAGCAATCTAAGTTTTTCCAACATTTCCTTAGAATTAACACTCTCCAATATAGTGACATAACACCCTTACCAATCTCTTCTGCACTTCTAGGTCTCCACAACCTTCCCAAAGTGTACCAACCAGAAATGCATACAACACTCTATATTTGGCCTATCATTTTATATGCGGCTTCTTAACTTAAATACTCATTAGTTTATCCACAAGAGTGTTGTCCAGTTGTTTCCCAGCCATTGGAGTAAGGCTCATCAGCCTATACCAGGGGTGTCAAACTCATTTTAGGTCACAGGCCGGATTAGGCAAAATGCAGCTTCATGCGGGCCGGATCAGTCGGGCGCGTGCGAACGCAGCTTTCATTGCCTCCGTTTTTTCAGCCTGTTCTCATGTGTCTCAGTCTCTGCTATAACTACAAAGTGTTTCACTTCACAAATTCCGTTTCTTATGAAGAATACTGCTGAGCAAGCATTATTTTTATGATTGGTATTAACTTACAATCATAGGCTTCATATCACCGGGCCGTTAATAATTAAAATAATAGATCTATCTAAAATGATCTCGCGGGCTGGATATAATTGTACGCCGGGCCGGATATGGCCCGCGGGCCTTGAGCTTGACACCTATGGCCTATACTTTACAAGGTCATCACTATTGTTCAGTAGTATCATTGGCTGGTCTTCTGTCTTCTGGCACAATGCTTGTTGTTAAAGAAGATGCACAGATCTCTGCATTGACTTAGCAGTCCCTTGTTTTCCTCAGCATTCTCTAAGGCCATAGTTTTTATCCACCTCAACTGTTTTCCAAGAAACCCAGCACCTCCTATTTCTTATTATTGACAAGCCCTAGAAGATCAATATGCTTCTTCCTGATCTCACCATCATTCTTGTCCTTCTTGGTGATACTGACGTAAAATATTCAGTTACAGGAAGTGATTTCATCCATTTCCTCTGACACCAAGTATTAATTAATTAGTAAAATGGTGGCATGCAGTGACACAGTGGATTCTCTGGCTCCCAATAATGGCGCCAGTTTTAAATTGTAATTAGTACTTCAAAGTTTCCAGTCAGGGATTTCAGTCAACCAATTCTCCGTGATAGCAGAGTTAATTGGTAAGTCTCATTGGTAGCAGAGTTAATAGCGGTTGCTCAACAGTCTACGGACTCTATGGACACCAGACAGGAGACGGTGACCTGGCTCAGCCAAGGGAGTGGCAGATGCAGATGGTGTGGAAGGAAGCAGAAGTACTGAAGGAGAGCTGGGACACTAGCTAGGCTTAGAGTTAATCCAACAAGTCTAGCAAAATCATTACCTTTCCTGGCCAACGTCCGTCCATCGGAAATTAAAAAGGACTCACTGAGAATGTGGATGAACGCACAGGAAGAGTTGAGGAACTGATGCATTCATTCACTGAAACGTGTCTAAATAATGTTTTGTTTGCAGGGGAAGGGGTTAAGGGGTTTGATGCTGTTGTCACTGTTATTTTTGCGAGGGAGGGAGTTTGGTGTTCCAGCTGCCATTTTTCATATGGGTGATCTGTTAGTTTCATGTGCAAAAGAGGGATGGAGAGGGGTTTGGAGTTTTCAAATTTTGTTTCTTTTTCCTTTTTGTGCAGGGAGGGAGGTTGGTGACTTTTCTTTCAACCAATCCCATGGTTTTTCTGCATCTCATGACTATCTGGAGAAGACGAATATCAGAGTTGTATTGCACACACATACTTTGACAATAAAATGAACCTTTGATATGCCTGACTTGGCATTTCAATTCGATGGGATGACTGTGCTCTGCTCAGCCATGTGGGGAAATCCCACATCAGTGTAATCCTGTGTTTACATTAACAGAGGTTGGTGCACAAACTCATCTATAGTTAATAGTCACTGTTCTGGGACAATAGAACATCTTACAATTAAATGCCAACAACATTACCTGTTAAGGGAGTTTACTGTTGTGTCATTCCGCCGATCATCAGCTGTCTATAAAACAAGCATGCAGACAGTCTCTTCATAATTGTAGACAACTTCAATCATGTTAACCAGAAGGACATATTACCCAAATTCCACCAATACGTCATCATGGTTACAAGGGAAACAAACAGACTTGACCACGTTTATACAAAGAGACGCAGAACTTACGAAGCCATCCCACGCCCTCATCTTGGTTCCTCTGACCACATCATAACGTTCATCACAGGATAAAGACCGCTGCTGAAAATGGCGAAACCATCAAAAGGACCATCACTGTAAGGCCTAACTATGCGATCTCTGTATTTCAGGACTATTTTGAACAGATTAGCTGGCAGCTGTTCAAGGAGGCTGCCACTCAGAGAAGACACAGACCACAAGTAATATGCCTCATCTGTCACTGGCTGTAGCAGTAAGCAATGAGGACAATGTATAGACAATGTTGGTCCCTCATGAACGTTTATTTCATTGCCCAACCAGAAGCCCTGGCTGAATGCTTGTCTCTGAGTCAACCAGACTAAAAAACAATGAAACTGTCCTGCTACGGCATGTTCTTAATGAAGAATATTGTGTAAACATGTATGGGAAAAATACTGACCTCTTGACTGTCTCCCAATGAGGTCGAACAGTCTCCAAGAGTCATTATCATCTCTTTTGGAAACATAGATATGATCAACAAGAATGTGGCTGAATTGTGGGCTTCAAGAGGACTAGCATTAAGAAGAAAGAGCAAAACTAAAAGTTAGAAACCGAAATAGACACCACTGAGATGTTTTAATGAAGAACATATTAGTGTTCAGTTAATAAGATTGCTTATTTATTCTGATATAAGTTTTTGGGGCCAAAGCAACTGAAGATTCTGTGACCTAATCCCACCAACTGGTACTAACACAAGGAAATGAATTTCAATTTATTGCTGCTGGCTTTAGTCCTGCACAAATTATTCATAACTCTGGGCTTGTTCCAATCTTGTGCCTGCATCCTCTACACTGGCCTACTCTCTTAGAACTGCCAGAAAGTCCAGAAAATGATTAATTCCCTGATTCAGCAATCTTGGAACTTTCTAATGATACCTTGATTAACTTTATCATCAGAACAAGAAATAAGAGCCCAAGACAGAATTTACAAATTGTGCAAAACATTTCAAATGTTTGACTTTGCTTTCCTTTTCTGCTTTGTTACATTATTTGCCTCTGTCAAGTCCAATCTAGCATCCCTACTCTTAATTTTTCTTCCCTCTTAAAAGAATGAAGAAAGGTTATGTTCAGGCTGTAAGTTAGTTACATTTCTGCTTCCTGCTTTATTCCCTAACCAGATCTGATTGCACAATTCAGAGGTGGAGTAAAGTTCATTAGTTGTTAATTTATAGAGGAAGTAAACTTTTGAGTCTACCATTCAATCAAACGTCAATTTAGATGCAGAGTTTTGACATTTGTTTAGCAAAATCTGAGTTCTGTCCATATTGACTTTTTGCCCAATAGATACAGCTAAATGGTAAAAGGCAAAGAATGCAAGCTGTTTTCCAATTGCATGCCCAGGGTATAATGCCTCAGCTGAAACCAGGATGCCAACAGAGGTCAAACATTGAACCTAGAACCTCCTGGTCTATGCTTAAGGAGAAATTAGATAGAGTGAGTCTAATATTCTTACAGCAAATGAAAGATGATATGATTGAAAAGGTACATAAAATGATGAAAAGCTAAATAGGGTAGGTAGGCAGCATCTGTTTCCACAGCATGGGTGCCATTGTCTTAAATGCAGAGGAAGGATGTTAAAATAGGACATGAGGAGTAAATCTTCACACAAAAATAGCTGTGCTCCCCTATCTCCATCAGCACAATTGCACCACAAGTCTGTGTGCTTAGCTCACTGCTCTACTCACTTTATGCTTATGACTGTGTGGCTAAGTGCAACTCCAATGCCATATTCAAGTTTGCTGACTACACCACTGTTACAGGCAACATCAAAGTAAGTGTTGAGTCAGCATATAAGAGGGAGATTGAAAATCTGACTGAGTGGAGTCATAACAACAACCTCTTACTCAATATCAGCAAGACCAATTGACTTCAGGAGAAGGAAACCAGAGGTCCACGAGCCAGCTCTCCTCGGAAGATTGGAGATGAAGAGGGTCACCAACTTAAAATTCCTTGGTGCTATCATTTCAGAGTACCTGCCCTGGGCTCAGCACATAAGCACAATTATGAAGAAAGCACGGCAGTACTTTAACTTAGGAGTTTGTCAAGATTCAGCTTGACATCTAAAACTTTGACAAACTTCTATAGATGTGTGGTGGAGAGTGTTAAAGCATTTTATGGGGTTAGCACATATAGCAAATAACTTCAGCAACTGTCTTCAGCCACTAGTCTTTAGATCCGAATATGAACTGTTAGTTGTATCTAAACTGCAGTGCTGAACAATGGGTTCTTAAGAACTGTGAACAACAGTTAACTGAAGGACCAGACAATGCTGATTTAAATTTGTTATTTGGGTGTCTGTAGTGTGGGTGTGAAAAGGTGGTGTGCTGTTCAAAGGATGCATTGTAAATATGTAATTGTCCTGAATTGTCCTTTGATCTTTAGCATATAAACTGTCATTGGGTCAGGCAGAACTCCTGCTCCAAAAGGTGTCTCAATAATGATGCCTGCAGTGTCTCATTTTCTCAAATAAACAGACTGCTTCATATTTACCAATACTTCTCTCTGGTGACTTTGTTCACGTAACAACAGAGAATATATTGACTGGCTGCATCACAGGCTGGTATGGAAATGCCAATGCCCTTCACACAAAAAAATCTTACAAAAGGTAGTGGATACGGCCCACTCTATCATGGATAAAGCCCTCCTAACTATTAAGCAGATTTACATGAAACACTGATGCAAGAAAGCAGCATCCATTATCAGAGACCTTCCCACCACCCAGGACATTCCCTCTTCTCACTTCTGCCATCAGGAAGAAGGTACAAGAGCCTTTAGGACTCGCACCACCAGGTTCAGGAACATTTATTATCCCTCAGCCATCAGGCTCTTGAACCAAAGGAGATAACTCAATTTTATTTGCCCCATTATTGAAATGTTCCCACAACCTATGAGTCACTTTCAATGACTCTTCATCTCATATTCTCAATATTTATTGCTTATTTATTTATTATTACTATTTTTTTCCTTTTGTATTTACACACTGGTTGAACACTTAAATTGGTGTAGACTTTCAGTGATCCTGTTATGGGTATTATTCTATTATAGATTTATTGAGTATGCCCACATGAAAATGAATTTCAGGGTACTTCGATCATAAATTTACTTTAAATGTTGATTCCTTAAATAAGCTGGCAGAGGATGTAGGAACAGTAACAAGCAGATGAACAAGTGTTTGAATGAGGGATTTGGAATTAATGCAGGAAAGTGATATTAGCATAGGTAGCCAAGATGTTTGGCATAGACTTAGTGGGCTAAAGGGCCTTTTTCTCACTGTGCATCTCTGTGACTATGTATTGGGTACCGTTCTACAATTACCCACAGAGACAAGAGGAACTGCCACAGATGTAGGGAAAACACAAAAAGGGAATGGTGCACGTTTTAAGAAAATCAATGAGTCGGAGTAAAAGAACACAATGTGTAGATTCCCCATTCTCTTTTCCTTTTCTGAATAGATTTCTAAATCTCAGTCAGGTGCTAAGGAGGCATTGATTGAAGATTATGGTTCAACTAAGCAGACCTCACACTGGCTCAAAGTTGGCAATAGCAGGTGACAAGCTCATATGGCAGGCATGGGCAAACCAATCATGCAAAAATGAGATTTCAAATAGTGAAGACATTTTGCTGCAGTTTCCAACTCTGGAAGTGTTTACATAATGTTATTATGGGAGCAGCAAGAAGCTCTTGAGTCAAATAAAGATGGCCAATCAGCATGTCTGATGCACCATCAATAACTCACTCTGAGACAAAAGGCGAGATATCGGATTTTATTGACTGCAAGAAGGAACAAGCAGTGGTTGACCACCATATTACATCCTGGAGACTGAGAGGCCGGGCTCAGGCCTCAATCGCCTTTATACCGGGGTCTGTGGGAGGATCCACAGGAGCAGAGTCAGCAGGGGGCATGTCCAAACAGGTATATGTAGTTCACCACAATGTCTCTTCCACTGCCAAACACAGTAAGTGATCAAATTAATTTATAAAAGTTCTGTCAGCCTGATGACCCAACCAATTAAGTCATCACTTTGGTGCAACACGAAACTACATAGGCTTAAACTTGTGTTTGGGTTGGCTGTTGTCATAAGGGTGATAGAATAAGTGCCTCCTGATTACACGTCAGAGAGCTTTTGTTGTTGAATAGACAAGTGGCTCACTCAAAGCTGTAAACTGATTCTCTGATGTATAGACTCACTTTCAAGGAATCTTTGCAGCTCATGCTCTCAGTGTGATTTTTTTTATATTTGCACAGTTTGCCTTTTTTGGTCACTCTTTGTTTAGGTATGGTTTTCCAGAGATTCTATTGTATTACTTCATTTTGCCCACAAATGCTTGCAAGAAAATGAATGCCATGGTAGCGTTTTCTGTATGTACTTTCCTATGAGAAAAAAATTGAACTTTGAGATTCGTCAGACATACACAGGATGAATAACCCCTCAATGAAGTAAATGAGAGGCACTAGAGTCCGTAAAACTGGATTACAGGGCAAGTCGTCACTTCAGAAAGCTGGGTGGAAGAAGAAAAAAATGTAAGGGCAGGAAGTGCATTTCTCTCAACTTTTCACCAGTGGTGACTTGGGCGAGGGCGGTAACCTTCAAGTGAGAACTTTGAATAGGGTTGATAACAAACGGTGTTGGTTTCCTGAGTTATCCAATAGGATCCTACCACTAAGTATATCTCTCCCTTGCCACCACTCTGCTTTCCATAATGATTACTCCCTTCCTTATTTTCTCATCAATCACAACTGATTTCCTTCTGGGCACTTATTCCCGCAAGTGAGACAAATGCTTCGACTGTCCCTACCCCTCCTTGCTCACCACTATTCAGGGTCTTCCAGGTGAGGCGACACTTCACCTGTGAGTCTATTTGGGTCATCAACCGTATCATTTCTGGTGTGGCCTCCTCCATAAAAGGGAGACTCAATGCAGATTGGACAAACCTTTCGATGAGCACTTATGCTCGGTCCACTGCAAAAGGCTGAATCTCCGAGTGGCTTCCCAACTCAATTCAGCTTCCCATCCACATTCTGATAATATTATGGACAACGTTGCATTTACTTTCTTAATTGTTTGCATTAACTGCAAGTTAACCCTCAGTGACTGGTGCACAAGGGTAGCAAGTCCATCTGAACACAAGTTACCCACTGCCAAGCATACCTTTACCTTCTCACACTCTTCGCTTTCTGCACGTATTGCTCCTTCCGCAATTCCCTTGTCCATTTGTCCCTCCCCACAAATCTCCCTCCTGGCAAGCAGAAGTAGTGCTACACCCCAGCCTGTTCTCCTCCTCCCTCACTTCCATTCAGAGCCCCAAACAGTCTTCCAAGTAAGGCAAAACTTCACCTGTGAATCTATTGGCGTCGTCTACTGTATCTGGTGCTACTGGTGTGGCCTCCTCTACATTGATGAGACCTGACATACAATAGATTGGAGGGCTTGCTTTCTTGAGTACCCTCACTCCACCTGCAAAGAGCAGGAGATCCTGGTGGCCAACCATTTTAATTCCATTTTGGGTCAAATTCTCTTTATCAGGACTGGAACGCAATGAGGAAGAAGCCAGAATAAGAAATACGGAGGAAGGGGCCCCAAATGGTGATGAGGGAGGAAGTGTAGGGTGTGTTTACACTTGTCCTGCTGGCCAGGGGTAAGTGCCAGAAGGGAGATCAGTGCAAAGGGATGAGTGAACGAGAGAGTCACGTAGACAGCAAGCCCTACGGGCAGCGGTGGGGGGGGGGGGGGTGTTGAGGGAAAGATGTGTCTAATGGTAGGATCCTATTGTAGATAAAGAATGGAATGCTGGATACAGAATCACATGGGTGGATAAGGAACCCTATCCCTGTAATGGTAGCCAGAGGAAGAGGTGAGGGCAAGTGTGCAGGAAATGGAGCAGATGCAGGAGAGAGGCAATATCAATGGTGGTGGAAGGGTAACCCCATTCTTCTTCAGCCATCTGCAATGGGATTCTACCACTAACATCTTTCCCTTCCCACAATTCTCTGCTTTCCGTCTGTAGCCCACCTCAATCAGAATCAGGTCTAATATCACTGGCATATGAAAAAGGATCTGCTGCTTTCCTAGCTTACATGACAAATAAACTCTTCTCATTCCTGAAGAAGATGGCAGAGTTTGTCATCGGAATGTCAGTTACAGTTGAAATCTATACCCGGCTGGAAGTATGAGAAAAATCTTGTATTTCTCATTAATCTCTGGCATAAATTGTGTAATTTGTTAATTCTGCAGCAGCAGTACAATGCAATACATGATAAATATAGAGAAACAAGCTGTGAATTACAGTTAGTATACATACGTATATTAAATAGTTAAATTAAATAAGTAGTGCAAAAACAGAAATAAAAAAGTACTGAGGTAGTATTCATGGGTTTAATGTCTATTCAGAAATCAGATGGCAGGTGTTTCTGAGTCACTGAAAGTGTGCCTTCAAGCTTCTGTACCTCCTCCATAACATTAACAATGAGAAGAGGGCATGTCCTGGGTGTGAAGGTTCTTGATGATGGATAATGCCTCTTTGAAGCACTGCTCCTTGAAGATGTTTTGGATACTACAGAGGCTAGTATCCAGCTCTATCCATGTTGAAGCTGACTAATATAGTCTGCCTGATAACCTGTACCAGCCAACTATAATCTTTGAGTAATACTTTGTGTACCCAAAATGTCCAAGCCTCATCACAGATTAACTGAGAGAAAATCTAAATAGTGTTCTTCAAATCTGAATGCATGATGCATAAACCCCATTGTTAATCACTTCCTTCTCATCCTCAGAACTATTGCTGTTAACCTGTCCATCTATTCCTTTCTCCCTCACATACACATCCAATTTCCCTTTCAAAGCATTGATACCCTTTGCCTTATCTCTCAAGGAGATTTCTGAATCTTTTCACAATACTGAAACCCCATTGCTTAAAGAAAGAGCTGATGGTTTTGAACCTTTTAGTACTTTGAGATGGGCACTCATGACAGGGACTGAGCATGCCTAAAATATTTAAGATTCAGACAGTAGCAAACACACTATCATGATGCCTGAAGTTCTATTCATTCTGGGAATAAAAAGCCTGAAGAAAAAGTTATGCCTGATCTGTGTGAAAGGATGGTTATTTCCAAACCCTCGAACAAGTGTGCTAACTTCTCGCTTGAGCTGTCTTATGCTGAGTAATATAGTAAGGGGTCCAGTGACAACTTAGTGAAGACAGATGTTAATGCTGAACAGGCAAAGTTAATGGATCTGCCTAGCACTCTTGGCAACCTGCCCCACTTTGTTCTTTACAGCATACGAAGAGCTTCTTTGTCTTGCTTGGTGGAACATCAGCATTACTTCCTCTTGTATTCTTGATGTCAAAAACTCTTTAACACATCCCATCCATAAGGTTAATCTTTCTCATGGAAAGTGAGGGTAAGGTGCCGTGGAAGCATCTGAGGGCAGGATAAGCTCACTGCGTATTCTTAAAGAAAGAATTCAGCTTGTTCCATGGTGCCTGCAACCGCTATCTCAGAAGGGAAATGAACTTCCAGTCACTTCCACCTGACAACTCAGCTCTGTCCCAGGGAGGACCTCATTGGCAAAGCTAAGCTTTTTAAGTCACTGATGCTTTAAATTAATTCATCAATTCAGATAGCAGTTCATGCCAATTCTTTTTAAATTTGAAGGGGAACACTTAAAAGAAGTATTTGGCAGGCTCTCTCCTTGGCTTACATACAGACCTACAGAGCAGAGCAATAAATTGAATTCTAGTACAGCATCAAATCACTCATATTCAAAATGACCCTGCTGAAAGTAATTTCTTTAATTGACTTTTCTCCTACTCCTAAAAGAATTTGAGAACAGTTTCTTCAAAGCAAACAAAAAGAGTGACAAATGTAAATCTAATGTATTTTTTTCAAGGAACAAGTCTTCAAACATCTGTGTAGATGCATTTAATTTATGGTATCTTTTATTCCATTGGTGAGTATTTGCAGAGTTTGGAAATTAGGTGAACAGTACCTGATGGCTCTGGATCTAACTGGTGATCTTTTTCCATATTAGTAATGGGAACCTCTGCAATGTGCCTCACTGGCCCTGAACTCCTGAGTGTGATCTGGAGAGTTCCAGTGTTTTATTATCCAGGAGTAACAAAGCTGCAGTGCTACCATCATGTAGGACCCAACATAGAGACCCAGAGCTGTACTCTCCTCCTGTTAACCCTCCACCCCCATCCCCAATCCTTGGAAATTATCTAAGTTTGGCAGTGAGGCCAATGGCTGCTTCCTTCTTGTGGCTCCTACAAGTAAATGGTAGGAGAGAGCCAGAGCATGATGGACAAATGCTGCTGAGCGCTGTTGTCTGCAGTAATCTTGTTGTTATTAGTACAATGGTGATGGCAAGACCTGTAGGTGAAGTGATTATTACCTCTTCCCACCCTGATTTAAAGCAACTCATTCTGATTTTGCACACAATTCTGCTCTAAGTTGAAGCCTAAAGAACAAGACGTTGCTTTACAACAGGGGAACCTCATGAATGCTAGTGAATGCCATTCCCCTCCTGTTGTTTGCATGATAGACCCCATCCGTGAAGTGCCGACACAATGGACACAATGGTTCTGCACTTTTGGGTGCTGAGATGGCGAACTCTTTGTTGTGTGAAAGAAGTCACCGAAGAGAAGTACTGGTAGATGGGAGAGAGAGAGAGAGAGAGAGAGAGAGAGAGAGAGAGAGAGAGAGAGAGAGAGAGAGAGAGAGAGAGAGAGAGAGAGAGAGAGAGAGAGAGAGAGAGAGAGAGAGAGCGAGAGAAGATCTTATCTACAATACATCATGGAGTCAACATCTTGGAGGATCTATCCTGGCCTCGATAGATACTGTATATACAACCATGAAGAAGGCATACCAGCATTTCTACTTTCTTAGAAGTTTAAGAAGGTTTAACATTTCATTAAAGATTTTTACAAGCCTCTGCAGGTGAGGAGAGAAAAGCATTCTGACTGGTTGCATCTCAGCCTTGTAGGGGAGCACAAGACACAACAGAAAATGTGGACTCAGCCAGTTCTATTATGAATACATCTCTCCCCACCGTTGAGGACGCCTACATCAGGTAATGCCTCAGGAAGACAAGTAAATCATCAAGACCTCAATCCAATCTGGCCATGCCCTCTTCTCATTGCTACCATCCGGCAGGAGGCACAGAAGCATGAAGACCCACATCACAAGATTCAGTAATAACTTCTTCCTCACGGCCGTCCGATTCTCGAACCAACCTAAAAGCCCTAATTCTGCCTCAAATAATTTTTTCCTCAACGTACATTAAGATCATGATGCTTACATTTGTTTATTTAAGGATCGTATAATTTATATCTGTTACGTTTTTAATGTACTGTGCTGCTGCAAAAAGGCTCATTTTCATGTTATCTATACCCACGGCAGGTGTTCCCATGACAATAAACTTGAACATAAACCATGGTGGGAGACCGGAATTAGGGCAGTGAAGCAATGGATCAATCATTTTGTAAATTAACTGCATTAAGGGGTTTAGATCAAAAGTGGCTGTGTGCAACTGTGGTACAGATGTACCAAGGTCCAACTGATTTAAGGGACAGAATGCTGTAATTTTGTTATTTTTGTTTATATATTCCTGTGTCACTACCTAACCAGGAAAAAGCAGATAATTTCCTTTGACTCTTTTTGCAAATACGAGCACTCTCAATTTTTCCCAACAGCTGTTCCAAAGGTATGAGGATGGGAATTTCTGAGATCAGGCCCGAGTGTCATTCCTCACTGCGTGAGCTGTCAGTCAGTCTGCTGACGCTCAGTGCTAAGGTGCGCATGGGAACAATGATTGCTGGCTGAGCTTCAGAAAGTTACCAGGCACCAGTGGACACAAACTCCAACATATGGCAACTCCTTCAGAAGAGCAAGGGAGCAAATTAGAAATCAAAAGTGTAACGGAGAATATTTTGCCCTTTACATAAGAAACATGAGCAGGGGTAGACCATCTGGCCCAAGAAACCTGCTCTGCCGTCCAATAAGATCATGGCTCCTCTGGCTGCCTACTCAGCTTCATCTACTCGTTTTAACCCCATTACCATGAGTTCCCCAGGTATGCAAAAATGTATCTAACTGTATCTTAAATATATTTAATGAGGTAGCCTTTACTGCTTCTTTGGGCAGAAAAGCTAAGTTTTTTACTCAGAGAGTGGTGAGTGCATGGAATGGGCTGCCGACAACAGTGGTGGAGGCGGATACATAGGGTCTTTTAAGAGACTTTTAGATAGGTACATGGAGCTTGGTAAAATAGAGGGCTATGGGTAACCCTAATTTCTAAGGTAGGGATATGTTCAGCACAACCTTGTGGGCCAAAGGGCCTGCATTGTGCTGTAGGTTTTCTATGTTTCTATTAGAATTCTACAGATTCATCTTAGAGGCCCTCTGTTGGTCGGGATCAATCATGGATGTTGTGTCTCAGCTGTCTATGTGAAATACAAGCCAGGGCTATACGATATGGAGAGCAAGCTGTTGCCCACATAGCAGGCTTCCCCTCTCCACAGAGCTGATGAATCCAAAGGAGCCACAGAGACTGATACAGTTCAGCATCGGTGGCATAGCGGTAACTGCCAGTCAGCATTGACTGACAGACAGACAGACATACTTTATTGATCCTGAGGGAAATTGGGTTTTGTTACAGTTGCACCAACCAAGAATAGTGTAGAAATATAGCAATATAAAACCATAAATAATTAAATGATAATAAGTAAATTACGTCAAGTGGAAATAAGTCCAGGAACAGCCTATTGGCTCAGGGTGTCTGACACTCCGAGGGAAGAGTTGTAAAGTTTGATGGCCACAGGCAGGAATGACTTCCTATGACGCTCAGTGTTACATCTCGGTGGAATGAGTCTCGGGATGAATGTACTCCTGTGCCTAACCAGTACATTATGGAGTGGATGGGAGTCATTATCCAAGATGGCATGCAACTTGGACAGCATCCTCTTTTCAGACACCACCGTCAGAGAGTCCAGTTCCACCCCCACAACATCACTGGCCTTATGAATGAGTTTGTTGATTCTGTTGGTGTCTGCTACCCTCAGCCTGCTGCCCCAGCACACAACAGCAAACATGACAGCACTGGCCATCACAGACTCATAGAACATCCTCAGCATCGTCCGGCTGATGTTAAAGGACCTCAGTCTCCTCAGGAAATAGAGACAGCTCTGACCCTTCTTGTAGACAGCCTCAGTGTTCTTAGACCAGTCCAGTTTATTGTCAATTTGTATCCCCAGGTACTTGTAATCCTCCACCATGTCCACACTGACCCTTTGGATGGAAACAGGGGTCACCATTGCCTTAGCCCTCCTCAGGTCCACCACCAGCTCCTTAGTCTTTTTCACATTAAGCTGCAGATGACTCTGCTCACACCATGTGACAAAGTTTCCCACCGTAGCCCTGTACTCAGCCTCATCTCCCTTGCTGATGCATCCAACTATGGCAGAGTCATCAGAAAACTTCTGAAGATGGCAAGACTCTGTGCAGTAGTTGGTCGGAGGTGCAGATGGTGAAGAGAAAGGGAGACAGGACAGTCCCCTGTGGAGCCCCAGTGCTGCTGACCACTCTGTCTGACACACAGTGTTGCAAGTGCACATACTGAACTCAACATAGAATTGCTTTAGGGACTCCAGCTCTAGACGTTTCCTCAGGGTTTACTCCTAAAACCTTGCCCATGAGTGCAAGGCAGTGGAAGTTTGAGATCAGAATTTTCCTTCTCCTTGATGAGCTGCCAACCACAACTGAAGAGCTTCATTTGCCCAAAGCTACTGGTTTTAAGGCACCAGTAAACCGCCTTTGCCTCTTCTGTGTCAATCGAAATGATTCTGCTGGACTCAGTAGCTAAGCCACAGGTGAAGTTCATCAATCCATACTGTGTCTGCTTGATGGAACCACTTAGCATATCACTTATCTACTGCAGCATAGATGTATTTGTATTTCTTCCTTAATGATAGCGTCAAACATTTTCCCAACTACGGACATTAAGCTAAATGGTCTATAGTTACCCATCTTTTGCCTACATTCTTTTTTAAGCAGGGGCCTGACATTCACTGTCTTGCTGTCTGCTGGAACCTGCCCAGATTCCAGAGAATTTTGGTAAATTATCACAAGTACATCTAAAATAATTTTGAACTGGAAGAATGAAAGGAAAGGCAGTCCTGTTATCTAAAATCTCACTAAGCTACCTCTCTTCCAGATTTCACAGAACAGGCCCTTAAGCATTAAGCGGTGGGTTTTGTGGGTTGAATGAGGGAAAAAATGCTGCCGTGGTCCGCTAGCAAAGCCGGAAAGTTGTAGTGGAAATAAAACATCCCATTACCTCTTTAGGCTCAGCCAAGTGAAATAACTCACAGCTGGTATTATGCAGCACTGAAATGGAAAACTGGTGCTGCCTAACAGAAGACTTCCTCAGAGACACCGTCGCATGGAGAGTAGTTAACAAACCCAGTTATTCATGGCCTGGTGTCGTGCTGAGGTCAAGGGAAGGACCTCACTCAGACCATCAGATATTTTGTGCAGGAAATACTAGCTGATTGATGCAGTAACAAACAGGAGCTGTACCTTGACAAGTAAATCAGTCAGTAGGCTGTCTGGCTCAAAGTGCTAGGTTTTGCCGACAGAATTATGTAAGTATTTATAGAATAAGGAGCAACATTCAGAGGTTAATTTCACATCTGACTGGCACTTCTCCTTTAATGAGAGCAACTGTCACATCAGCTCATAGCATTCAAACGAAAGCATGCCTGAGTGAATAATAGTACATAAGTATTTTTAAAAGGATCTTTTTTCAATGGGATAAAATGTACTAAATTCAAGGAATGTATTACACTGCCTCAAAGTATTCCCCTTTTAAGTCTACACTGTGATGTGTTGCAGAAGCCATGTATTTAATACTCTAAGGAATGGTTCTGGCATATTTGGCCTGGGCCCTGGACTGGATTGGCCTCCCATTGCTCCCAGTGTTAGCTATGTTTGTTTCAAAGGGTGCTGACCTAATCTAGGACACAAAATTCATTTTGCATGGCTTCCTCTTTTAGAGTTCTCTGCTTGACCTGGGCTGCTCAGGAGCCTATCTCAAATAATGAAGTAATAGGCCTCCACAGAGACTGAGAAACGGACAGTGCAATACACATGGCAATAAGAGGACAAATTACCTGAAGTATTGAAAGAATTGATTATCTTGCATAAAATCCTTTCTACCCAGCCACCAGTGCATATTGGTGCTTCTGATCTCATTTATTACGGATATTCATTTATATTAATTTCATGATGCCAATCTGAGAAATAACCTTCTCCCATTGGCTTCAGTAGTTTATGATATTTGCATTCACCAGACTCTGCACCTTCCGAGGTTCAAGATTACGATCGGTTCATGTCTTTTCCAGCATGTAAGTGTAAAGGAAATTGAAATAATTGTTACTCCAAATCCAAATGTGCATGAACAAAACTGAATAAAATAAAGAACATAATAATAATAAAAAAATAAATATAAATACATAAGATGACTTATATACATAGATTAATTGTATGCCCATAAAATGTCGCTAGGCACAGGAGGATCTGTGCACAAGATGACTAAAAGGAAGTAATAAAGTTGTGGTGTTTGAGGGGCGTAGAGGGGGTGGGTTAATCAGTGGAGTTGTTGATCAGTCTTTCTGCTTGGGAAAGTAGCTGCTTTCAGTTTGGTGACCTTCTTGTTGATGTTACGTAGCCTCTCCCGTGATGGGAGTGGGACAAACAGTTCATGAGCAGGCTGGGTGGGAATCCTTCAATACTGGTTCTTTCCCAGCACCTTTCTGTATATTTGTCCTTGATGGCAGGTAGGCTGGTGCTGGTGATGCATTGAGTAGTTTCAACTCCCCATCGTAGAGCGTCTTTCCTGTCTGTCACAGTACAGTTTCTGTATCGTGCAGTGAGGCAGCCTGTTTGGATGCTCTCCGCTGCAGTTCAGTGGAATAACGTGAGCATAGACGTGGATAGACATGAGCACAGCCTCAGAGAGTAGAGGCATTGGTGAGCCTTCCTGATTGTGTAGAGCTGTTGGGTGAATGAAGTCACTGGAGAGAAGTACCGACGGATATGAAGCAGCCTCTTTATTCAACAAAACAAGATACAGCAGGCATCATAGGGAGACCCTTTCTGGAAATGGTCTGCTTGGCCCATCCCTCCATAACATTTTATGTGCTAGAGATCAAAGACAAACTCATGCCAATTCAAACAAATCCAGATTTCCAATGCTTCCCTTGAGCTACACCCCCTTTCACAACTCCCTCCTTCGAACCCATACTCCAGACACCCAAATACACACAAATAACAAATTTAAACAGTGTCGTCTACACATTGTTCAGAGTTGCATCTTAGATTTAATCTTCAATGCATATTCAGATCTGAAGGTTGGTCACTGGAGTCAATAGTTGCTTTATATCCGAACCCCTAAAATACCCTAATATATAGAATGTGTCTGGGACCATGCGAGTTTTTGCGAGGTGTGTGCTCCTAGGAGTTCAAAACAGCTCACAGTTTCCACTGTGGTGTGAGAGGTACAACCTCTCCTGAAGTTAATAACCATCTCTTTTGTCTTGTTGACTTTAAAGAAGAGGTTATTTAGACCATAAAACCATAAGCCATAGCAGCAGAATTAGGCGATTTGGCTCATCAAAACTGCTCAGCCATTCAATCATGCCTGATCCTTTTTTCTTCCTTCCTCAGCCTCACTCTCCGGCCTTCTCCCCATAACATTTGATGTAGTGGCCAATCAAGAACCTACCAATCTCTGCCTTAATTACACCCGATGACCTGGCCTCTACAGCTGCCAGTGGTAAGAAATTCTACAAATTCACCACCCTCTGGCTAAAGATATTTTTCCGCCTCTCTGTTTTAAATGGACACCCCTCTATCCTGAGGCAATGCCCTCTTGTCCTAGACTCCCCAACCATGGGAAACATTCTCTCCATATCTATTCTGTCAAGGCCTTTCAACATTTGAAGGGTTTCAATTAGATCCCTCCCCCCATCCTTCTAAATTCCAGTGAATATAGACCCAGAGACAACAAATGTTCCTCATATGATAACCTTTCATTCCCAGAATCATCCTTGTAAATCTCCTCTGAACCCTCTCCAATGTCAGTACATCTTTTATTTGATAAGGAGCTCAAAACTGTTCACAGTACTCAAAGTGAGGCCTCAGCAGTGCCTATTAAAGCCTCAGCATCACAACCCTACTCTGATACTCTAGCCCTCTTAAAACGAATGCTAATATTGCATTTGCCTTCCTCACCACTGATTCATCCTGGCAGTTAACCTTTAGGATGTTCTGCACAAGTCCTTTTGCATCTCAGATTTTTGCATTTTCTCCCCATTTAGAAAATATTCTTCACATTTATTTCTTCTACCAAAGCACATTGGCATGC